>NC_138862.1:40438120-41161317 GCF_965194805.1 Balaenoptera borealis
GAAAAGTACATGAGATCATCAGGGTCTACAAATCAAAGAATGTCTATGGAATATGAAGACAATAGCAGCTCCAGTAATGACTGTAAAATTGAAGTCTGAGGAAAAGATTGGGCTCCTTAAAGAATGAAATAGTTCAAGGCAAAATGAGAAAATGGTTCAGAATTATCTACAAGTTTAAGACTTGTGTGGGAATTATAATCATCTGAGTGATTATTCCCCTTAACTATAGCCTTATTTTATATGTCATTTTTCTCCTCACAGTACTAAGAATATAGTACATTCTCAACAAATGTTGACCAAATTGGATTTAATAAAAAACAGGCATTTTTACAAATGTCAGTAGGAATGAAATCTTCAAGGAGAAACATAAGTTGGCAGTTTTCAAAAGATTTAAAAACACTGGGTCCTTATTGTTTGGTTTTCTCTCATTACAAACTTGGCTTGTGTTGCACTGAAAGGGTCTGAGGTTGAAGGAGATTCACAAAGGGAACTTAGAAAAAAAGCAAAACAAAGGGAACTTGGACAAGATAACTTTTCAAATACCTACAAATGCTTTATGAATATATCTGAGAAAAATCATTGATCTACCCAAGTTTCATTTTAGTAGAAATACTAATATTAAAATCCTTTCCAAAATATTATCATTAAAGAACCATTAAGTCTGCATACAGGCTCTTTTCTCTTTAGGTAAAGTTCAAATGTATATAACCAGGAGTTTCGCGAAGTCGTCACATAGGAAGTTATTGCTTACAGGAAGCAGTGTATATGACAATATCAAGGGAGATCATGCACTACTCCAGGTA
The DNA here is from genome assembly GCF_965194805.1 of Balaenoptera borealis. Taxonomy (NCBI): domain Eukaryota; kingdom Metazoa; phylum Chordata; class Mammalia; order Artiodactyla; family Balaenopteridae; genus Balaenoptera; species Balaenoptera borealis. Next base: position 40,438,924 of record NC_138862.1, read on the forward strand.
TCTCTGGAAATAGATAATAGGGCTTTGTGATAGAAATTCAATTTTTGGTTATTAGCATGTTAAAGATAATTTTAACACTAATGTTAAAATATTAAGCTTTAAGATTCATGATTTTATTTTGAATTATTTTGTTTAGGCTTTGGCATAATCACATGGCTGAATTTATTCCAAATGATTTAAGGTAGCTCAGAACTATGCCCTAAATATACTAAATAGATTTCTTGACTATTAAGTTTACTTTGTAAATTAAAAAAAAAAAACTATTGTGTAGATTAGCAAAATGTATGTCAAATGAGTCAACCAACAGGGCTGTATAACTAAGAGTAGCATCCTAGACTTTTCTTTAATAGAAGATTCATGTGGCATTAGAAATTCTAAATATCTAGTTTGTATTCATTCTAAAGGAGATTGAAAGCAAGTTTAGAGTCCTAACTAAATTTTAGAAATAACTTTGTATCTTTAAATAGTCATGCTTTATCATGAAAAAAATACCAATTAGTCAATGTGTTATTAGAAGTTTAAAATATTCATACCCATAGTTTATTTAAATATCCATACCAGATTTAAATTACTTTATGACATGAATTTTATTTTATTTTATTGAAATATAAATTATACAAAAACACTTCAGAGTAAAACCCTCTTCCATATACTCTTTCCACTTAAAATAATATGTATTCATAGAAAATTAATTCACGTAATTCTCCATGATAAATTATTAACCGATTTTTAAATTAAAATTTAAAATTAACCACCATCCTCAAGATATTTGAGGGCATAATCACTAAAATACTCCTTTTACTACAATATTACTTTACCTCACATTAACAGAGCATTATAACTCCCAGGTAGCTTTCATACCTGTTGCCCATTTGAAGATAAGCACGAGTCTGTTCCTTCTCGTTATTTCTATTGCCCAGTCCATAATCTGCCAAATTATTCAGAATATATTTATTGAATTCACATAAAAGAATAAATGTAAAAACAACAAGTGATTTTCTGGCACAATATCTTGTGAGAAGGCAACTATTTTTAATTCCTATTTTACAGAAAGGAAATGGAGGTATTGAGAAGTTGACTGACCTAACATGTGTTTTAGTTTGAGTATGTAAATTGACTCCATTCCAAGGTTCTATTGTCCAGTGAGTGAGATATCTGGTGATCTCTTTGCATAAAAAAAAGGAGAATTCTGGGAAGGAAGCTATCCTAGGGAAATGGAGACTATATTTCCACAAGTTGTGTACAAGAAAAATACTACCACCAACAACCATGTAACAATAGTTTATGAACATTTATTATATACCAGGCACAAGAATAATAAGAATTTCTCTTCATTTATTATGTACTTGGCACTAAATGATTTCTAAAGCGTAACCCCATAGATTCTTCACTACAGTTCTGTCAAGTAGATCCCTCCTATACTTTGGGATGAAGTTAAAGAGATACTTAGGACTAAAATCTGCCCTTTATTTCTTCCTCTATTGAAAGAATTTCAATTCTCTAGGCTTTTCTTCCTCACTTTGGAGTTCAAATAGGTCTACTAGGCTAAAGTAAAATACGTAGATAACAGAAGTGATCAAAATAACCTGAAGGAATAAAATGTTACCTAAAATCTTAACATAGCTGAGTTAAAATCTTTCTCCAGTAGCAGATAAGGAAGAAAAGAAGTTTTGAAAAGTTACCATAAAACCTTGCAAGTAAAATAAGAGATGTTTTTTGATGAAGTCTCAAGAAGTGATTACATGTTTTTACTTAAGGTAGAAGTCTATAAATTCTTATTTTATTACCATATACTATTTTATGACAAGAACTGAATACTACATAGATATAGATATATAGATATAACTTTCTAAAAATTTTGATTGTTATCTGAGAACTTTAATATTATAATATTTAGAAAAAAAATTATTGTGGCTGATAAAGTGAAAAGCACTATTAAGTAATGACAAATTTTGGTGGAAGACTCCAGGACCAAAAGTATATTTTGTGGGAAGAAAAAAATCCTTGTTTGATCTCTATACGGTAGAGAGTTTTACAGAGGTGATCTGGCACTCTTTCTCCTCAAAGGGGAAAAAAGCAACCTCTTTCAGTTGGATTCTGGTGAGCTTTTATCTTCTCCAATATAAAATCTATGGTATAGCCAAATGACAATGATGTTTTCTTAATATTTCAGTGCCAAAAGAATGACATGCATATTTACAAACTAAGTAAATCAGCTAATTGAATGACACAAAGAAATCTTATAATTTGGGGACAAATAAAAAGATACTACAGGTGATGCAACACTATAAAGTAATGGTCACAATAATTAAATCACTTGTGCTGTGTTCACCTTAAATGAAAGAATGCATAATCCTCTCTCCCAACTCATATAACATTGCATGGAACACTTAAGCCTGCTACAGATTGGTGGTAACACTGATCTCCTATAGTGAGGAATAATTAAACTTTAGTAAATCACTCTAAAAGCTTATAAAAGCAAACACCAAAAGCTTACAACATAGGACTGTGAACTACAAAAAAAGGGCAGTTGCTGGGGTTGATTTAAAAGCTGCTAAATTAGAAGAATTATGATGGAAATTTTAGCTACTTTCCTAGTCAGTTTTATTTTATCATGTAATTCCTTTAATCATTTTCAATTAATGTAAGTGTGTGGTGCCCCTCAAAGCAAATTTACTCACATAGGTTAAGTCTTGTTTAATGTGCACTAAAAACCTAAAAGCTTGCCTAAGATGTACCTTAAAATACCCTAAAAGGATGTTATTGGCCCTCTTGGGACTTTTTCAGAGTGTTCATGCTTATTGCAGCGCATTCTGGGACATGTCCTTTCCTACCTAAAATTCTAAATAAATTTTGGGAAAGAAAATTACAAGGCATGATGACGGGGGACATTATATTCAACTGGATCTGATCATTGACTTGAGAATTCTTTGCTTGTTTTCAGCTTTATAAGAATCATTTGTTAAGTAAATTAAGGGTATTTATTTTTGGTAGTGAAACTTGGTTGAGGGGAACTGGAAAATTAATCATTTACATGTTAAAAGCTTTTGTATTGTTTTAAAATATATATTATTTCAAAATTACCAATTTCAATAAAAAGAAAAATGAATATAAGAAGGCAAAGGATAAATTTTGTGTTACATTAGAATTATTAGCTGGACAGTGTGATTAGCAAATTTTGAAGGATCTCCTCAGTGGTGAAGTAGATGCAGCTGAAATGGTACTTCACCTATCGGTGTAACTTATTCAAGTAGCTTTTCAGGTTAGTGTCAGAGTTCCAAGGTGAAGTGGCACATGGAGGCATGTCTATCATTGATACGTACTACTTGAGTTTTAGGAATCAAAAAATTCACTCAGAAGAATAAGTCACCAATCATGAATGTTTTGCATAGGTAAATGTAGCCTTGGCTTGGGGTCTTGTCCTTATGTCTTCCTGCGTTATAATGCCCAACAACCTAATACAACATTAAAACATCTGAGAGAAAAAGACAGTTTTATAACTCTAAGAAATGTAGTAGACCGTGAAATTATGCCATTACCTTAGAGGCAAAACTGGCTGTAGTCAATTAGGTGTTAAATAGCATTTTCTTTCATTTGATGATGGTTTAAGGGTTACACAAGAAAGAAGGACTTTGGGTGAAAATCCACCATATACCTATTACAATGTGTCCCCACCTTCACATTCCAAAGACCCTACAGAAAGAAAAGAAAATATAACTATTGGAAATGTGATAGAACATTAAAATTAAAGATACATTAAACTAGCTTCCAAAATTCTGAAATCTTTTTGGATCTATCTTTTTTTAAGAAACAGTGTAACATCACATTTTTTCACAAGTAAAAATAAAAACAAAACAAAATCAAAATCTCTGTACATTCCATGCCATGAAGAGAACTACCATGATCACAACAAACTTCAATAGCTCTGAACCTCAAAATATCGTGTATTTAAACACTAATGGGCAAAGATTTAACAAATGTGGAATTCCATTCCACTCTGGTGATGTAGAAGTGCAGATCCCTTTCCTTCTTTCTGCTCCTCCCTTTTAGAAGCAGTCATGGTTAGACTAGGAATGAAACCCTGAGTGAAGAGAAAAAGGAAGTAAAAATCACAGTGATCCAAAGGACATGATATAGGGAATATTTTGTGACAGGACTTTGAATTTAGTCAGTTCCTTTACTTGGCATGAGAGGGGATGCAATTTGAAGAAGAAGGAGGTTGGCTACTATGTATCCTATGCCCAAAGGAATGGGATAAAGGAGCCCTTTGGATATTCTTTGTTTGTCCAATCCTGGTCACCAGACTGGGAAAGAAAGTGATGAAGGTTTAACAATAAAGATAAATAAATACATACACATAAAACTATTTTTTTAGCAATAGCCTTTCTCACCTTATCCAACCTCCACCTTTCACATAGAAAGAGTTCATTTCTGTTAAACAGAAATTTTGATAAAACATAGAGTAGGATATCAGAGATCCAAAAAGAAGTTTTAAATGACAATTGATGTTCCCTGGAGAAGTGATAATTGATGATTCCTGAGTGGGGTAAGGATGCTAATAGCATATGACTTACTGAGTGGACAATGTAAGGGGAAGGCAAAGCAGAATGACTCGACCAGAGAAATGATTTTAGACTGGAAGTGAGAGAAAGAAAGGAGACATGAGGTGGCTGGTGAACTTGGGACAAGGATCCATGATCCTGACAGAGCCTATTAAGTTTTACTCTTGGGTACGTGGTGAACTCTTACTATTGTTTCTTCATGAAATCTCATTAAAATATCATCATTTGCTAATGCATCATAGTGTTAAATCTGCTATTAGGGTGCTGAGTAGAGTATCCTGTGGTTTGAGGAGACCATCAGCGAGAATGCTGCCCCATGTTTGCTACACAAACATATAGGTGACGCTTCCCTGGTCCTCCTCTTCCCTGACACAGAGTGGTCTCTCTCTCTTCCTCCTCTTCCTATCAAAGCTGCTCTAAAGAATAGAACTGATATTGATTAGCTACAACAGATTACATATTAAACATAGTGTGTTCTCTCTGAGGTAGTGTCACTTAAAATGTTACCTGAGTCGTGAAATAAAAGATACTCCCACCCAGCTGACATGATTCCAGGACTCAATGAGACAGGCAACTCTTTGGACAGAATCACCTATTTAGGATCAGAAATCAGTAAACCTTATCTATTCTATTTATTAGAAAATTATTTCTGACAGCTTTTTATTAAGCTTATACTAACTCAGTCTATCAATAACTTGATGATGAGGGGTTGAAAAGTTGACACTGTTTGGAGAGCAGGGTTTGGACTTCCAGAGTGTTCCTGGATCTGAGAACTCCAGATGAGATTTACCAGAACCCACCGCCAAGAGGCCATCCCCACTGAGTGGGGGTAGATTTTCTTCGGTAGAAACACCAGTCATCCTGTAACCTTCTAATATACTTAAAACCCATAAAGTGCCCTTCCCACCAAAGCGAGTTATGTTGGAATTTTGAAATTCAAACCCCCATCTCACCCTCAACCACATTTCTCAATGGCTCAAGTCTATGTGATCCTGTTTTGAAAGGGAAGTTTAGTTTCTTGTCTTATCTCCCCTTGGGAAATTCTTCCCTTTCAGAAAAAAAAGAAGAAAAAAAAAACAACTAACAATTCTCTTAGATATAGATGACTATTTCACAAACGAATCATTACAAGTTCATTGTAAAAAACCTTAAGTTTGCATTATTTTTCTCCCTGACTTTGAAATAAAAAAACAGAAGATAAAAAGTATATTTAATTTTCATAATCCAAATATTCACGCTATCAACATGCCCAAGAAAATGGAAATTTAACCATCAGAACACCATAAAGAATTCTTCCGATTTATATCTGTAGATTAATTAAATCCAAAAGAAACTTTTAAATATTTTGATAAAGGAAAATCCTATTTCTAAAATCATATCATACTCAAGGTGAAAAACACAGCAAAAATGAAATTAGGAACAGAATGACTTTTAGTTAAACAGACAGCAAAAGTATTTACAAACACCACTTAAAGTGCTTATTTATTCTTGAAATATTCAAGTAAATCATTTAGATAATCCATCTTAGGTTCTTGCAAACCTTAATCTTGATTTTCAGAAGATCTTTAATTGTCTCCATTATGAGAACACCTAGGCTCACTTATATACCTAATTTTGTGAGGATGGAAATTGTTATTAAATTTTTGCTAAAGACCAGACATCAGAAACAGTCAACTAAATAAAATGGCAAATCATTAAATTTCTAAAACTCTGTGGAGCTTCTTGAGAAAAAAATCCAAAGTGGAACTAGGCCAAAGACTGGTGAACAAAATGAAAGCCCTGATGGAGTTTTGAGATCACTGAGAACTAGAGAGAACTGTGTAAAAATAATAATAGTAATGTAACCTGAAATGTTAAAAAATCACTAATTATATTGATAATATATTATAAATGTTCTAATATTTTAGATTAGTAGTTAATTTTAACAGCAGTTATTCCTCATGTTTTGGGAGATACCTATTAATCATCAGGAATTACATACTGCATTACATCTTTAAGATGGCCCTTGACAAAATAATGTACACTATTATCTCACCAAATTCCTTTGTTAATTTTTGTTGAGACTCTTGAAACAACCTTATCATTTATGTACACTTATGATTGCTGAATTAGTATATAAAGACATATGTTGTGATCATTCATGTTATATATTTAATTAGTTACTATTACCTGGGATTTTTTTTATTATAAGATATATCTAGAATTTAGATTATAATTGTGCATTAAAGCATCTTGCCACTCAGTTTTATTAAGTATGATGACTCCTTCAAATGACACTGTGCTATGAGTATCTTTTGTAATCCCTATTTCTAACATGAGACAGTTTTACATTGAACAAGTTGTAATAATGATCCCCAAAAGACAGTTACAGGAATAAGTCCTTCTTAGTGTCTGCTTCAGATCAATGAAGAATCAGAGATAATTCAAACCAGTCCTAATAAGGGTGAAGTTTTGTCTTTCTTACCTTATAGTACTTGATACTCTCGGATTTTTTTTCAGAGTATATAGGGTTTCCTTTTCTAAGTGGGAAAAAATATAGTCTTCATAGTACTATTTGAAAATTGCATTGGCTTTGTTTTGGCTTTTATATTCAGAAAGCTACTCTATAGTATACATGTGAACTAGAATTTAGCCTCAATCAATTGGCAGCCAAATGTTGAAAAATCATATAAGTAGATGATTTGAGTTTGAGTTTTCTCTTAATGGCGTAAGTATCTGTACTGAAACAAAGTTTATATACATTGGGTTGGCCAAAAAGTTTGTTTGGGTTTTTCTGTAACATCTTACATATAACATCTTGTATACATATAGAGATATGCATACAGATATAGAGAATTAATTTTTCATAGACTTTTAAAATTATGTCCAAGATATTTCCATTGCAGAAAATGTTGACAGCTATATAAAATTACATAAATTATACAAAATTAAACTCTGACTTAATATTTACTTCAGAAGCTCAAGAATTTAATGAAAATACATCATGCATATAAATTTCATGGTTCATTAAAAAACACACTTATGCTAAAACATGATACAGAGTCAGTTTCCATTTCACTAGAAATTCTCATTGTTTCCAGGGACATTACCTTGAAACATACGGTTGAGTATGTCAAGTATATATTCACATCAAATGAAAGCTATCTTTTAACAGAAATTGACAACACCAAATGGCTGTGATTTGCATTATGTTTATTTTAATTACTTTAAATCAGCTTACTTTATCAAAAAATGCTTCATGAGATTGAAACTTAGAAGCTCAGGATCAGAGAGGCTGATGGAGTCCACCCACTGTCATTCTGAAACCAAGAAACATTAAATAACTTTCTCAAGGTCACACAGAAAGAATGGAAATGCTGAGAACAGAAACTGAGTTTTCTGGCTTACAATCAGCTGTCCTTTCTTAACACATAAACTATCTTATTAACCCACACATTTTCCTGATGAGACAAGTAATAAGCAATGTGGTATAAATGTAGTACAAATCGTAGCATTAGAACTGAAATTAATCAGCACAGTGTGGTGAAGGGTTTTGGACGTAGAGAAAATCTGAGTGTACTCTGGAACTTAGAAGGCAGGAGAGATTAAACTTTGAGATAAGGCAGAGGAGATTCATGCTCAAATGTTTGCTTTTTTAAAAGGGAAAACATTAGAGCTGGCTCTAGGCAATATTTTAAAGTACAATTCATCTCTTAAGATCATTTCTTACTTCACATAGTTTGTTCTCATATTCCGTGATCCCTTTCTCAGTACTTTTGCTAGCATCTTCCTTTAATGTCTCCTTGCTCTTCCTTGTTAAACCTCCTATTTTTCAGGGTGGGATTTTTTTTTTCATAAAAAAAATCAACATAGCTCATCTTAACCATAGTGATATCAGCTTCTCCTAAATCATTTGGGACTTTTTTGTCCCAGTGAATCTCTATATGATGGTTTCTAAATCAGTACTGGAGACAAAGAATAGGACAGAATTCCTTTACTCACATCCTAATACGTGGTGTGTAAATATATGTAAATGTGTATAAAATGGATTCTAGGCGAACAAAAAGATATGAAGAGTTGATAAGTCCTCTTCCCAAGGATAATCATATCAGCTACAAATATTTATAAGATTTATAATGTATGATTGCCATGAAGAATAAAACTTCTAAGCATATTCCTCACTTTCTCATTCATTCATTTAGAAAATATTTATTGAGTACCAAAAAATGGCAGGAACTCTGCTACATACGCAAACAAATGGATGTCTGAGAGGAAGACGGACAGGCTGACTTAAATGATTAACATTAAATGAAGAGAATTATATATTTTAAATACAAAATTAAATTTTATTCATATATGTACTTGGTGTCTACATGATTTTTCTTCTCTGATGTCCTATGGTCATATTTATAGAAATGAAAATGAAAATGCCATACTTTACCTATTGTCTCTCCCCCAACTTAAGGACTTTTAATTTTTCAAATGTTCCCCAAAAATAGTTATTAAAATTTCTATGTTGAAACTCATTAGGAAAGTATTTGATACAAGTGTGTGGGTGGGGAATCTTTAGTCACCTAAGGCCTTGCTCCTTAAAGTGTGGTTTTTCAACCAGTAACAACAACATTATCTGGGAGCTTGCTAGAAATTCAGAATTCTACCCCAGACTTAGTGAATCAGAATCAGGATTTTTATCAATATTCCCCAGGTGACTAGTATCACATTCAAGTTTCAGAAGCACTCATTGATCAAAGATAAGATCTGGAGTGGCCAGGACTAGTTTCATCGCATGGTGCAAAACACAGAAAATCAGAATTATACTTTATTTTACCATAATGTTAATAAAAAATGTGCCCTCAGATTTTACTAATTCAGTAGAGCATGTCCACAAATACTAAAAAGGAATTTCAGGGGACATGCAGGATATTCTGGAAATTTGGAATCCATGACAGCCATCCAGGGACTTAACACATTCATGAGTTTCCACATCCATCCTTGAATTCACCATAACTGACCCAACAATTAAATTTACCACTGGTAGGTTTCAATTTCAGAAGTAAACCCTGATCTAGCCTAGATACATTTCTCAGAATTTCCTTACAATATTCCTTATCAATTTTTTCTTTTTTTTTCTTAATTCAATACCAGTCAATGTATCATACCTACACTTACTCCTATGTTTTTGGCATAATTTTGTTTTTTAATCACCATGAACTCAAAGAGAAGAAAAGAGAATTTTGGCAATGTTCTTCCAACTGGTCTGCTTATAAGGCCATGAGTTTAAATATATAGATTTCTATATGTACTTCCCCAGACCACTGACTGCCCCACCTAAACTACTGAATATGACTTTTCAGGGAAAGACCTTTCTTTCATTCCCCTACTCTTTATCCTCTTTTCATGTTTATCTTTTACTTTATTGCTGGACAGAAAAAAAAAATGGAATAATATTGCTCATCTCTTCTGGCCACAGTTAGGCCAGAAGTCACTTATCCTTGGAGGAGGAGGATGCAGTCACAGCATTAACACAATAAATTATCTTAATGAAGAACATTCAAACCAGAATGTAATTCTGTAATTTCTGCTTTTCTTAGACAGCATCCTTCTCCATCTGTTCTGAGTTTAGAGCCAAAGTGTGCTCTAGATAAATTTAGTGTCTGTGGGAATGGATGTGTAGGAGTTCAAAGACCAGCCTCCTGGATGGGTTGTCAAAAACTAAGAAATATAGAAAAGCTCCTTCTTTTACATACCATAAGGGAAAACAAAGCGGAATCAAAACTCACATCTGTGAGAACCCTGTATGTGGCATTACAGAGGATAATACCACCCCAGGAGCCCCTCTTCTTATCTTTGTATTGTAGAGTGAGCGCCCAAATTTTACTTCTTATTTTACTTCTTCTCAAGAGGTGAGAGCACCCATTTTCCCTAAAACCTGCCTGGGGACATGGCTGCACTTTGTAAAGCACAGTCACCGTCACACTCCAACTCCGTTGATTGCTGTTCCCAATGATACAGGCGCTTTTCACTTTAATGACTTTGCTATAAGTCTCTATAGGGAAATAGATATTCCAAATTATATTATAAGAATGCTACACATTATATGTGGCTCCTGGTCTATAGCTTCTTAGTCTCTACAAAACAGAAAATGAAGCCCTGCAGAATTTTCACCCACCACTTTTATTCTCCTGAAGTAGATTCTTAATAAATATTCCTTTTCTTTATGTGTTTACTCCATGGTACTCTCTTCCCATTCTAAGAATGCCATCAAAACAGGAAAATTGTCTTTATATTATTTCCAATTAGTAATGATTTGTGTTCTCTATAAACTAATTAGATTAAGCTTGTTAATCTACTCTATCCTTGTTGCTCTCTTTTTTGTCTGCCTACCTATCAAATACTGAGAGAATTACATTCAAAGATGCATGAAATATGCTAAACAAGGCAGTCATTAAAAGTGCAGTGTGAGTGTTGGGGGATTTTTGTGGTAAATCCCATTTGAATACAGTTGAAAACATTGGGAAAAATGCTAACAGACTGGAGTAAAAAATATAACCTACCTTTTTACATCATTGTCTTAAACAGTCAACAAAGCATATTTAGCATCCACTGTACACAAGGTATTGCACCATGTAATGCAGGGATTTGAAAATAAATAAGACAAGAGTTCTATAAAATATAGTATGAAAGAGGAAATAAGGCACACATCAATTTTGATAGAAGATGTCATTTGATAAAAGTTCTAATAGAGTGCAACAAACAAAAGATTAATGGAGCGCAAGGGCAGAGATCACTTCTAGGCAGATTGATTTAAAACACCTCCGGAAGAAGTGGTGAAGTCTTGAAGGATGAGTAAAATTGTGACAGAGAAAAATAGAGAGTATATTTTACAAGAGTGACAAGGCAATAAAATATTGGCTTGTCAGAAGAAGAGAAGTTTTCTAATTTGGTTGGATTATATTATTCATAATCTGGGTGATGATTTGTTGAAGTCCAAACCCCAGTACCTCAGAGTGTGACTGTATTTTTGGAGACAGGGCCTTAAAATGATAAGTTAAAATCAGGCCATTTAGACTTGATTCTAAGATCTAATTCAACCTCACTGGTGTCTTTATAAGAAGAGGAAATTAAAGCCCAGAGAAGAGAGAGGTGCATGAGCACAGAGAAAAGGCCAAGTGAGGAAGCACGAAGAAGGTGGCCATCTGCAAGCCAAGGAGAAACCAAACCTGCTGACACCTTATCTTGGACTTCCAGCCTCTAAAACTGAAAGAAAATAAATTTCTGTTGTTTAAGCCACATACTCTGGGGGTATTTCATTATGGATGCCCTAGAAGACTAATACTGGAATGTAACAGAAAAATAAAGAATGAAGCCTGTTTACCTTTGATTAGCCTTTGAAAGCCATCACACATGTATACACTTTCTTTTAAAGCATTTACCATTACTGTACGTCTCAGCTGGTATTACCATGAAAACCCGCAACACTTGTTCCTTGTTCTATCTGTTATTCTGCCACCCCATTTTCACGCATAACATACTACAAATATTAAAACCATCTAAATCTAGCTTCACTCCAACCTCATCAGATCTCCCATAAAAATATTCTAGCTCAAGAAAAGCTCACAAATATCTATCTATATAATGAGGATGACTTAATAGGACATATATGAAGATAAGAATATGGGCAATATGTTTATAGAATTATAACACAATGCTTAATTCCAGAAGGAAAGTATGAAGTTATAATAATTCTTTATAATGTATTTGTTTGAAGGAGATTAGTTTTGTTCTTGTTCAAGCTCTCCTACCTGCTATACCAATTAAGGTTTCTAAAGAGTGATCTGTATCTTCATCATACTTGGGGATAAGTGAGCATAAGGGTATTCATCTCCCATTCTTCTGTTGGTTTGGATTTATGTGCCATCTATTAAAAGCACATAGTGCTAAAATACAGATAGTAGAGAATCCATGACTTACACAATTTAGTTTAGCCTTGGTTTCCAATAATTTACCTGCTAATTTAATATTCTTCTAACTTGCTCGTAGTTCTAATTTGTAGAAGCAATAACTATACCAGAAGTGCTATACTAACTAGTATTTTTTATTAGAAATTTTTCTTTAATGGTGCATGTGTTCTTTCCTTATAAAAGATTCCAGGTCACTTACTAAAGCTAGATCTCCTATTTCTGTTTCATCTCCCATAGTAGTTTGGTATCCTGCAAAGAGTGCATATTGTATAAATATGGAAAATATATACTATAGCCAGAAAGTGTCAGAGATGTTCATCATATTATTATAAAGGCAAATGAATAAGGAATAATTAAAAGGTTGAACGTGTATCAATGATGAGAATGTGTCATAAGCAAGGGTTATGATCAATTCAATTATGTGCCTTTGAGGTGTAAAGGGGAAAAAAATGTCAGGGAGATACTTCAAGCTTACTTATAAACCAATAAAACTTAAACTCCTTATGATTCTAATAAAACAGCAAAGGAAATATTTTAAGCTGTTGGATAGCAAGATGAATGATGTTATATTAAATATCGATTTTGTCATATCATCTCCCACTCTTAGATGTTATAGAATAAAGAAAAATTTTAACAGTAAATCTTTTTTTTTTAATGTAGATATACAAAAGTGAAGACAAAGAATACTTGGAGCACTGAATTGATAAAAGAACATTTTTATGCTTCATATTACTCAATTTTCTTTCATTTTACTATGCAATGATTTGTTGAAATCCATAAATTTTGCCTTTTATAGTGAAAAAACTGACAGATGTATTTGGCTGCAGAAATGTTTCTGAACTAGTTCCAAAAGAGATATAGAAAAAGAAAGGTTTGGCTTATACATATATTAATCTTTACAGTGGTTTCAGAAAACACATTTCTTGGCATAGCTAAGTTAGGTTTTCAAGTTAGAATTAAAAAAAAAATCCCTCATGATGCATGCATATTCTTTTTTAACAATATGGATATCTACTATATTTAAGTACAGGGTATTTACATTCTTATTGAGAAAAATCAAAGGGGAACACAAATTTTGAGCAATAAAGCCCATTAAGTATGGGCAATGAAGCCCATGACATTATGTTTTGGCAAATGCTGTTATCATATCATCATCACCAACAAATGTTTTTCAAAGACTCACCATAAGTGAAGCTAGGTATGAGTTTCTGGGTATATGATATAATATTTTTGGCATCAGATATAATAATTTAAAATAAGACATATGGGGGAATTCCCTGGCTGTCCAGCGGTTAGGACTCTGCGTTTTCACGGCCCAGGGAGCAGGTTCAATCCCTGGCTGGGGAATTAAGGTCCCACAAGCCACACGGTGTGGTCAAAAAAGAAAAGAAAAAAATTAAATAATAAAATAAGACACATGTTCCCTATTTGCAGACAAGAGAATAATTTATACTAACTAGTTTGAGCTCCAATGAATTTATTAAAGGCTGTTTGAAACCTCACAGTATTGTAGGAAGACTAATGGGTGAACTTCCAGAAATAACTTCCCAAACACAACAGGTCTGCTAAGGGAGATAATGCTGCTGCAGAGCATAGAGGTACCCAGCCTCTGCCTTCACCTATGCCAGCAGCAAGAAGAAAGTCCCATTGATGCCCCATGAAGCTCAACTTCAATTTAAACTCTTGCACGGGTGCGTCAATTTTGTGATACCTAAGTTACACATCTTTCATTTTATTTTATTATCTTGGGAAAGGTAATTAACAATTAACAACAATGTGAGAATGTGAGGAACAATCAAAATATATTTTAAAAAGTATTTAAAAACTTTTGGGTAGCCATAAATGGCAAGTGTCTACTTCTATACACAACGAACTTCCATTTCACTAGCATTGCCAGATTCTATTTTTCTAAGTACTTTCACTATAGTTTTACATATACATACATATATATACATATATATATACACACACACATACCTACCTAAAATTCTATAATAATTTTCCACTCAGGTTTTAAGAAAGTATGGGGTACTTGGAAATGGCAGTAGACACCCTCCTCTAGGGGAGGTCATAAAATAATTTTTGTATTGTTAACTCTTCAGTAGTATTATCTTTAACTACAATATATTTTACAATCTTTCTCTCACCAACCAGTGTTAATGTTGCTTCCAAATAGCTTAAGCCAAATAAAAGAATGTTACTGAGTATTTTTTAAAGTAATCGCTTTATAATTTCCAGTCCAGCAAGAAAATATCTATGTAAATATTGCCAGTGTTTGCTTTTCTTGTGAATGAAGTGGCCACAATTTTTCTGATAAACTCTAAAATGCCTTTCCCACTCACTTCTCTTGTCTACTTGTAATGATATTTGTTCTGAGTCAGCTAAGATACAAATATTAATTTATTTTAGCAGAGGAATCATTTTGAATATACTAGAAAACAAGATGTGCTGGGTAATGAAAAACACATTTTAATTGTTCTTCCTCGAAGTCATTCTGGATGGTATTTTCTTAGCAGAATTGTTAGAGAATTGTGGGAAAGTTTAAAAGATAACTACATGCGGAAGCAGAGGACTGGCGCACAGGAAATGCTCCGTAATTGCTTCTTCCTTAACTTTTCCCCTACTCAGTCCAATTCAGAAAACAGTTATTGCCTCCCTTCTACTTGCCAGGTGTTTGGTGGGCATTGTGGTGAGGTCAGGTCACTGCCCTCAAGCCATTTACAGAGGTAGAGTAAACATTTGTTTACAAAACAGGCGCTAGGATCCATGAGAGGATATATAAGCACAGAAGTTCACTTACCAAAGTAGGAAATAATCTTTTGCCTTCATGGAGAAGAGGGTGCTCCAGCATGACTCAAAAGTTATGTAAAAGTTCAACAATTCAGGAATATATGCCATATCAGAAAAATGTAATCTGCTAATGTATTGTCCCTTCTAGGTAACAAAATGTAGGAGACTTGGTAAAACAGACAGCCTGTCAACTACTGTCAACCACAAACATGCCAATCATTTTACAATACAAAGATCTGGGCACTTCCAGCTTCTTTCCAATTATATCACATAGAATGAGATATTCTTTGAGAAGCAGAAGCATAACACTCTTAAGTCAATGGGAAGAAAGGAGTCCTGATTTTATCATTTAATGTGGAAGAGAATAAAATTTACATTGAAGAGATAACCACTCAGGGAAGAATGACTTTCCTACCATTCCTAGTGGTAAGTGGTTATTGAAAGAATACATCTCTTTATGCATTTTATGATAATAGATCTTCTATAATTAATGTGATTAAACTATGGGATTGAGTACAAGGCTGGCTTGAAGGAAGCTCAGCCAGGAGGGGATAAGAAGGGAAAGGTAAGAATTATTTCAAGGGAACAGTAAAAGAAATATGGTACAGAAACCAAGAGACAGCAGGAAAAATATGAATAAAACTAATAGTTTTTATTCATTAAGGGAATGAGAAATTGAGATCATTTCTGATTGCAAAATCACAAGATAAGCATGCAGAGAAAAATGCTTAGTTGCTAGGATAAGAGCAAAGTGAGCTTAGGGTCGTTTTTAGCAGAATTTTTTAAAATCAAAATGTTGTCTTACCACTCTCAAATTTCTAGTATTCTGTGGTCATCCTTTCTGCTATTTTTTTTTTACATCTTTATTGAAGTATAATTGCTTTACAATGTTGTGTTAGTTTCTGCTGTATAACAAAGTGAATCAGCTATACGTATACATATATCACCATATCCCCTCCCTCTTGCATCTCCCTTCCACCCTCCCTATCCCACCCCTCTAGGTGGTCACAAAGCACCAAGCTGATCTCCCTGTGCTATGCGGCTGCTTCCCACTAGCTATCTATTTTACATTTGGTAGTGTATATATGCCAATGCAACTCTCTCATTTCGTCCCATCTTACACTTCCCCCTCCAGCTTTCTTCTGATTTCCATTTGCATGGAATATCTTTTTCCATTCCCTCACTTTCAGTCTGCATGTGTTCCTAGGTCTGAGGTGGGTCTCTTGTAGACCTCATATATACAGGTCTTGTTTTTCTATCCATTCAGCCAGTGTATGTCTTTTGGTAGGAGCATTTAATCCATTTACATGTAAGGTAATTATTGATATGTATGTTCCTATCACCATTTTCTTAATTGCTTTGTGTTTGTTATTGTAGGTCTTTTCCTTCTCTTGTGTTTCCTGCCTAGAGAAGTTCCCTTAGCCTTTGTTGTAAAGCTGTTTTTGTGGTGCTGAATTCTCTTAGATTTTGCTTGTCTGTAAAGGTTTTAATTTCTCCATCAAATCTGAATGAGATCCTTGCTGAGTAATCTTGGTTGTAGGTTTTTCCCTTTCATCACTTTAAATATGTCCTGCCATTCCTTTCTGGCTTGTGGAGTTTCTGCTGAAAGATCAGCTGTTAACCTTATAGGGATTCCATTGTATGTTATATGTTGCTTTTCCCTTGCTGCTTTTAATAATTTTTCTTTGTATTTAATTTTTGATAGCTTGATTAATAGGTGTCTTGGCATGTTTCTCCTTGGATTTATCCTGTATGGGACTCTCTGCGCTTCCTGGATTTCATTGACTATTTCCTTTCCCATGTTAGGGAAGTTTTCAACTATAATCTCTTCAAATATTTTCTCAGACCCTTTCTTTTTCTCTTCTTCTTCTGGGACCCCTATAATTTGAATGTTGGTGCATTTAATGTTGTCCCAGAGGTCTCTGAGACTGTCCTCAATTCTTTTCATTCTTTTTTCTTTATTCTGCTCTGCAGTAATTTCCACTATTTTATCTTCCAGGTCACTTATCCGTTCTTCTGTCTCATTTATTCTGCTATTGATTCCTTCTAGAGAATTTTTAATTTCATTTATTGTGTTGTTCATCATTGTTTGTTTGCTCTTTAGTTCTTCTAGGTCTTGTTAAACATTTCTTGTATTTTCTCCATTCTATTTCCAAGATTTTGGATCATCTTTACTATCATTATTCTGAATTCTTTTTCAGGTAGGCTGCCTATTTCCTCTTCATTTGTTTGGTCTGGTGAGTTTTTACCTTGCTCCTTCATCTGCTGTGTATTTCTCTATCTTCTCATTTTGTTTAACTTACTGTGTTTGGGGTCTCCTTTTCGCAGGCTACAGGTTCGTAGTTCCCGTTTTTTTGGTGTCTGCCCCCAGTGGGTAAGGTTGGCTCAGGGGCTTGTGTAGGCTTCCTGGTAGAGGGGACTGGTGCCTATGTTCTGGTAGGTGGGGCTGGATCTTGTCTTTCTGGAGGGCAGGACCGCATCCGGTGGTGTGTTTTGGGGTGTCTGTGAACTTAGTATGACTTTAGGCAGCCTCTCTGCTAATGGGTGGGGTTGTGTTCCTGTCTTGCTAGTTGTTTGGCATAGGGTGTCCAGCACTGCAGCTTGCTGGTCGTTGAGTGGACCTGGGTCTTAGCGTTCAGAAGGAGATCTCTGCGAGAGCTGTCGCCGATTGATATGACATGGGGCCAGGAGGTCTCTGGTGGTCCAATATCCTGAACTTGGCTCTCACACCTCAGAGGCTCAGGCCTGACACCAAGCCAGAGCACCGAGACCCTGTCAGCCACACGGCTACATCAGAGGGTGTTGGCAAGCTCTATGAACACTTTTAGATCTTCAAATAAAAGGCCTTTACAGACTGTTCTCAATGGATTTCCCTTCTTTGCTGAGCTTCAAAGCTTCCAAGATCTTGGCATCTGGGAAGTGAAAAGCAGAGGGAGGGAGCACGGGGCAGGAGCAGCTCCTGGGCATGTGCCCACGGGGGTGGCTGTCTGAGGGACCTGGGAGCAGAGGGCAAAATGTCCCCCGACTGGATGGACCTTCCTGTTATTATCCGAACTGAGTACTTCAGACCCTTATCATACATGAAGTTATGTAATCCAGTTACCTCATAAATATTTTTAGGATTTTCTTGAATGGCTTTTTGTCACTTGTCATGTCCAGTATTACCATATGTAGTCCAGAGGATCCTGTACTGCACAAGTCTAAGGGCGGTACTCACAAAGTCCCCATGATGGGCAATATTGTGAATAAGGGTACACAGTGGCCCTGCTTCTCCCATCTGGAACCTCCTCTGCCAGCTTCCCTGTGATCCCCTCTGTCTGTATTGTCATGCCGCATCCCTGCAACTTCAGGTCTGTCTGGCCCACCTCCCACCCAAATGCGAACATGCTACCTCCTTTCAGTCCTCTGGGTGCCACTAACCAATGGTTGCAGTCTTTAAAAATCTTGAACTTGATAGTATCAAAAGGGATCTCCTCTCTCTCTCTCTCTCTCACACACACACACACACACAAACACACAAAACTTAAAACTCCATATTAATAGTATGTCCAATATCCAATGTTCCTAAATAGTTGTTGATTTTTTGTTTGCTTTCCAAATAAGATTATGAGACTAACTTTTCAAATAAGGAAACAAAAAATTACAAGTAAGGAAACAAAACAATTACAATAACAACATTATCCATAATGTAATAAATAATTTATGGTAGGCATTGTTCCTAGAAAAGTACCTGGGAAACTCCAAAGCTATAAATTCAAGGGTTAATGTTGTGTGTTAATGAGTCCATCATGATTCCAAAAGGTGCTAATAATATTTATTTATCCTGAATCCTAAGCATATTGTCAAGTCCAAGTTGATGTGTCAGACCTGGGATGATGAGATTGAGTTTCCGGGAGAAACCCAGCAATACTGGCTGATGTCAATTTATCTTGGAGACAACTCTGACAAGTGAAGCAAGACAAGGGCATGTGGATACCAGCAGCTCCATTTGTCTGGGTGGGCTTAACAATGAGCTTAGAATTCCAAATAAATAAATATTATTAGGTAACCTTTGCCAGCTCTCCTCCTTGAACTGAACAAGACAAAAGTGGAACATGGAAGTCAAGGACATAGCCACAGACTAGCCGGAGTAGCACAGTTGTGTGGGTCTCAATATTATGTTTGCATCTCCAACTTGTCTGTGGCTAAGCCCAGATTTGGGGGATGCCTGCCAAGTAGACTGTGGTTCCAGACTCCAAACTCAGTAGGAGTAGATATCCTTAATTGAGGTTTGATATAGACTGCACTAGAGTAATTTATCAATGTATAAAATATGTTGTGTACCTTCATGTGCTGCTCGTAAAATATCTACTGCCTCCATCA
Source organism: Balaenoptera borealis (assembly GCF_965194805.1). Classification (NCBI taxonomy): domain Eukaryota; kingdom Metazoa; phylum Chordata; class Mammalia; order Artiodactyla; family Balaenopteridae; genus Balaenoptera; species Balaenoptera borealis. The sequence continues at coordinate 40,458,578 of NC_138862.1, forward strand.
GATTTAAATAAAGAAATGCAGGTTGAAGGAATAAATGACTACAGAAGAGGGAAGATTAAGAAGATGGGTAAAGACAACGCTGGGATGCCACCAAACCAACTCCCTAGTACTTGCTAGTTGCAAATGGACAACTTTGAGATCAGCCACCCTCACTGTGAAGAGGTCTGCTTCCCCCTGCTGGAAGCATCCAACAGCTGCACTTACTCCAGAAATTTCTTTTCAATCACATCATCACCAACGATAGTAACAGCTAACATTTATTGTGTGCTTGCACAATAAATGGATTTGGTATATGAAAATGATAATAAAATGTCACTCTCCTCATGTGCATGACTAGATCTTGCTTATGACTCCTGCAGATGTGGCTATGATTCTGTCTGGGCTTTTCTTTGACCACAGCACATGTAATAATAACACACTCAAGCCCATGAAATAATATGGTTGGATATTCCAATATTCAAAAAATACTCTACTGTCCTCTGGCCTATCTCAAATATGTGCCACATGTTCTAATTACTCTCAAAACCTGCAATCACAAGCAGAATCTCTACTTTCTCAAAGGGAGAAATTCTTATATTCTTTTTCTAAATATCATATCATCTTTCTTCTTCTTATACAATTTTTAATAATTATTTTCTTCCATACAGAACAGGTTTCAGGGTCCTGCGGACGCCTCTTTCTTAACCAATTATATGATTGTTTCCCTATAATACCTCCTATAATAATTGAAATGCCATAGCCTGACTCTTTCAATATCTCTATGTATATATGTTTTATGCATAGATTAATTATTCACACAGACTAGAAGCCAACTGAAAGACAATTTTTCCAAAACAAAATAATCTCATGAAGCCACCAAAATCAGTTCATCAAATTTCACATATATATGATATACTCTAATATTTTATGGACCAGTTTAGGTAAATGTCACAATTTGTAATGGAAGTTAATAAACATTCAGTGACTATGAATAGTTACTAAAGCTTCTGAATAAGTAATATATCATAATTATGGCTGGTGGTAATTTGGATGTCTTCCAGTTGTCATCAGGAAATGAGGTGTATCCTCAGGAAGATAATTAAAAGGAAATTGTAATACAATTTTCTAGGACCTTAATAAACACTCACAGATAATGAATATCAAAGACAAATTGGTGCTTTGCAATTAATTTTGTTTTCCAAATAGAGATTGTGTGTCACAGAAAGAGGGTTCATTTTGGAGAGTGAAATTTCTAAGATGAAACTGATCTCTGGTGATTCACAGCAGATGGGAAAAACATGACCTTCTCAGCTTTAAGATTTTGAAAGATTAATATCACATGGGGAACAGTTGATTAAAAACACAACGGTTTCAAGTTTGAGGGGCCTGCCTGAGATGAATATAGATATTCTTAATAAAGCTGTGCTCCAACTTACAGAAAAGTTACGAGAATAATGTTTTGTCTCATTTGACTATTCCTTGGTCAGAACAAGCTGTTACTATTTTCTGTAAGTAACAGTGCCTATTGGTTACCTTGAACTTGATGTCTTTATGTTCACATTGCAACATATCAAATTTCATAGTCCACCAGGATTCAAAACAGACAAGGATCGAACACTGGGAGATCAGAATTCAAAATCAAAAAATATCTAAAATTACTCTGACAGTCTCATGCAAGAGACGTGTGTTCTCCCTGTGAGATTTTCAGTTCTGTTATTAAGTTATAACTATAACTAACAATATTATAACTGCAGTCAAATCTTGATGTAAATCAGCTTAGATCATTTGCAGGCTTTATACTGGCATAACTTGGCTGTTAAAATTGGTCAATGGATGCTAATACAAATACTTCTTAGAGAACCTAGGGCTAAGATCTCTGAGGGCAGTTCTTTTTATTTATGATGGTAGCATTTTATTGTTTTTCTTTTGAGACAGTGTACTCAAGGACTATGATTTCCACATCTGGGAAATATTTAGAATTTTTTTTCATTTTTGAAAAATCTTTTTAACTTTTAATAAACTGGATTATGGCAATTAGGGATGGTTTTAAAACAGCTAATAGGAAATGAAGGTCTAAGATATGCACTACAGATAATTAAAGAAAAATTTATTTGGTATCTCTATTTGGAAAAATGCATAACTCTTTTCTTTGGCTATTTAAAGTAAAATTAGAAATGCTAACAGAGTTTACATTTCTCCACTAAGTCAATATTTATTTATTTTTAAACTCAGGCTTTATTTGAATATTCTATCAATTTAAATGATCAAACCTCTTTACAAAAAAGAAATGACATATCTAGCATATTATGCAAATTGTTAAAGGTAAGGGAATGCCTGTGTCTGTAATTAAATACCAACATTAAAGAAAAAAACTAAGCAGAAGGTTTAAATTAATACACAGTATCTTACTTTCCTATTTGAGGTATTTTTAATAGGCTGAGATTAATTATGACTGTAACAACACATGCCAGCTTGTTTGATAAGAGTAACACATTGTGGCTGAATGAAAATTGTATAATTGTATTTTCCTTATATTTGAGAATAAGTATTAATTGAACATTTGGCTAATATAACCATTTATTTTTTTTATTTTATTATTTTATTTTTTTAACATCTTTATTGGAGTATGATTGCTTTACAATGTTGTGTTAGTTTCTGCTTTATAACAAAGTGAATCAGCTATATGTATGCATATATCCCCATATCCCCTCCCTCTTGCATCTCCCTTCCACCCGACCTATCCCACCCCTCTAGGTTATAACCATTTCTTGAAACAATTGCAAATATTAGCTGATTCTATTCCTCATCCTCACACTCAGTTAAATGTGGGTTTCTTAACTATCCAAAAAACTTGACCCCTAGTAAAATTTGACCATACTTCCTATCTGTACATCTTGTGTAAATACAGTACAAGTCTAATTATTTTAGAAAATTATGAAATACTGCAAACATACAAAGAGTTTAGAGAATAAGTCTCCATTATTACCAAGATTTAACGTATGCTTCTATTTTGTCATTCTTTGCTTCAGATCACTTTTTTTTTGGTTAAAAGAAGTAATGTTTTACCAATGTAGTTAAAAGTCACATCTAACGCACCCATTAATGTCAACTTCTTTGTAGAACGACCTAACATCTTAAAGTTATATGTAACCTACCAATCTTTTTTTAAACTTCATATATATGTGTGTGTGTCTGTATCTGTGTGTATAACAGCATGCAATGTTAATTATATATTTTGTATTTTAACAATTCATATAAATAACATCTTACTGTACATGTCACTTTTTTGCTTTCAATATTGTGTTTCCAACTGCATACTTGAAGGTCATACATTTCAAAAGTTTCATTATGTTCTGCTTAATGTATACGCCATTATTTGTTTGTTTATTTATTTATTATTTATTTATTTCCTGAAAATGTTCTCACAACATGACCTTATTGCTAAGCCCCTTTTACATTCCTCAATCTTATCTGCTTTACTTTCAGCATCTTTAGATAGTGTTAATCAATCCCTCTTTCTTGAAACACAATTTTCTCTTCATTTTCTTGATACCACTAGCTTCTGGATTTTACCAGTCCTTGCTCCTTTTGTCTTCTCATTTTTATCCTCCCTTTGGATGATTGCATATATTTTCCTGACTTCCATTACAAGTAGGCCAAGGTTTTCTCCTGAAATTCAAACCTGTAACTAGATGTCTCCACTCAGCTATCCCACTGACAGCCCATGTTATCTTGCTCAAGACTGGACGTTTCTTGTCCAGACTTGACCCTTGCCTTACGTTACCTATGCCATGAACTTTGACTCTTTCACCATCCCCACAACATTTATGTTCACCATCCAACATAAATGGACTTCGATCATGAAGTCCATTTAACTACTTCTTATGTAAAACTTCCTATAAGATCAAACCACTTTTCCGGCCTCTAGTCATCAAACTTTATCATCTATTTTCCACACTGAATTCTAAATGATGTTTCCAAAACCAAATATAATTATGCAACTTCTCTGCTTAACTTAAGTGGCTCCATGTGGTTCTCTGAATCAAGTAATCAAATCTTAATGTAAGTCACCAGGCCTAGCATTTCAATTTCTTTACACATCTCATATTCATACTGACACAGTTCTTCTCTTTTCATCAAAATACTCAAAGAGGTAGAAAGTTGCAAATGGAAATTAAATATATTTCTCTTGATCTCTTAAATGTCCTTACTGAGGCCTGGGCATACTACCACACATACAATAAGAAATCTTGAAATTAGATAACCAGATTGGATCTCATAATCATTTATAATGATAATGAAAGAAGATGCTGAGAAATTTAAGACAAATAAATATAGTTTTTATTTTTAAAATATATTTTGTAAATTACAGTGTAAAAAATCTTCTTTAGAAACTCAAAATGGACAAGAAACACAGTAGTTAATTAAAATTTGCAAAACAGTTTGCAATTAGTAGAAATTAACATATATCCACTGAACCAAATAAATCAGATTCTGTTTTCTCTTTTGATCAGTTCTGTTGTTGATCAAAGAGATGTAGAAGATATAGGTTATCTGACTTTAAAGATATTTGACATCATTTCTTCATCAATTATACCATTTCTTATGGTTTATTTTGGTTGACAGAAGAATAAGGACTGGATAAGTGTCACACTTATGTAGATTAAAAAAACAAGTTGAATGACAGTACAGAAAAAGCCAAATTTAAATTAAATCATAATAAACTACAGATAAATTTCAAGAAGCATAAAATTAAAATGTGATTTGTTCTGGGCCTCCACATGATTAATGTCTTTTAAAATAACTTGTATTAATATATAAAAAGTCTGCTTATTAAGTAGGTTCCTGTCATATATCTATGAGGAACAGTGATTTTACATCACTAGAGAGAGAATTAGTGAACTGGGAGATAAAGCTGAGAAAAATATCAAGAACATAGCAAAAAGAGAAAGAACATGTGAAAGAGCTAGTCAGACACTTGGAAAATAGGAGAATTCCAAAGTACATTTTATTGATGTTCTAGAAGAAGGACAAAGAAAAGGGTGTAGAAAAAATATTTAGAGAATTTCTAGAATTGAAAAAAATAAATATTTAGCTTGAAAAAGAACAAGTCCTAAGCAGAAAAATAAAAACAAATCCATACTAGATGAATGTAGCTGAACTGCAGGACCAAAGACAAAGAAAAACCTTACAATCTATTGCGGAGAAAAGAGAGATTGCCAAAACAGAAATAGCAGACTGACAACATTGATAACTAGTAGAAGATAATGAAATAACACCTTCAAAGTGTATAGAAAAAATAATTCTGCAAAATAGTCTATAGTCAGCTCAAACATGATTAAAGAATAATGGAAAGAAGGTAATTTTTAACAAAGTTTAAACGTATTGATCTCTACTAAAGGAACTATGAAGGTATCTATTTCAGCATGGAATAAATGCCCAGAAGGGAAGAGTGATAGTTAAGAAACAATAATGAGTAAAGAAATGAATAAATATTATGTACACCTAAATAAACATTGACAGTAAAAGTAATAATATTAAGTGATAATAATAATAACAATACTAATGATGAAATTAGGCTGTTGATTGAAAACCAAGGTGAAAAAAAAATACTAAAAATGATAAGGAAGATGACATAATCATGAAATATGAAAGCATCACAAGAGAGGGTTGTAAAGCATTTGGGGGAGGAATATAAAGACTGATAAATTTGACCATATTTAAATTTAAAATTACTCCAAACTCAGCTCTTCTATGAACAATTATATATAAGATATTAAGCAAAATGGATATAGTAACTCTATTTGGCATCATTTAAGAGATATTGCTCAAAAGAAGTTAAGTAGCATGAAATTTTACTTAATTTAGATGAATTTAAAATAAATTATAGTTTTCTTAAATATGACTAGAAGAGTGCCTCTCTCATAGCAGATACTCAGTAAATATTTTTTAAATGAATGAATATTTCAGAATGGCTGAAACAATTCAAGTTAAGTAGCAAAAAATAAAGAATAAAAAAGTTATAGCTCAAAATGTAACTAATACTACCATTTTATTTTTTGTTTTTGTCCTTAATCATTCCATTACCACTAATGATAAATTATATACTTTTTGGAGCTTACATTTTACACCAAATTTGCACATGCTGTATTTTTGATTGAAAACTGAGATCTCTAAGTTTCACACCAAGGAACTTTAGTTATTTCCAATTCCAGTGATAATTCCTAGTACTGGTTAAAACCAAAAATACTGACAAAAGAGATTATGGTGATATTAGAGTAATGAAATATATTATGATTTTTAAGAGCAGTGGAATAAATCTGATGATACAATTCAAAAATTTTCAGGACACAAAGTATACTAAAATGAAAAATGCATGAATAAAATAAACAATATTATTCCTACTCACTACTGCTCAGTTTTCGAATAATATCAAGCTGGGTACCAAGTAATGAATAGGCCATTGCTCAAATGGTGACCCTGGTCTAAGGGTAGCGTTATACAACAGTGCTGACAGTTCTGCAAGGGGGGTTGGCTCATTTTGATGAAAAGTGATCCTGAAAAGGGGACCAGGGCTTGACCTCTTAAAGTCAAGGTTTTCTCAGTTCCTTTATCCAGATCCAGGTGTGATAGACACAACCTGCTAGATACCAAAGCAATCCTCCTACATGAAGGGGCCTCATGTACCACAACTTTTAGAGATGACTAAATCGCTGTGCAATTCACGAACACTGCTATTTCCCAGGGCATAAAATAAACTCGGCAGGGCTGAAGGAGAATAATGTGAGGTATCTGCTCCCTCACAAACCCTAAACCACCATTCAGTTCATTTTCTCTCTAGTTCAACACCATGGTTAGCACACTGATTTTGTTTTGCTTTACTTCTGCAGTTACAGAAGTTTTAATGCTCTACAGCCTTTTCTTACCAATGGGCTTTGACTGGGAACCTAGACTTGAGTGGTCCTAGCCAAATCCCATTCAGGTAAATGAAGGGTCCCCATGACAGAGACTTGCCTCCTGCACATCTCCCATATCTAAGAAATGCCTGCCACATTTGCTACAATGGGATCTTCTCACTCTCACCGAACAAAAAGCACTTGGCACCTTTTTACTAAAGCACTTCCAGCATCAGGCTGCCCAAAGACATACATAACCATGAATAAAATTGGACAGGTTCAGATGTAGGGAAATATATGGAAGGAATAATTATGACTGAATGTTGTTATTGATTCCAAGGAGAATGTGATCATTAATCTGAGTTTTGATAACTTAGCATGGTTTCATCAAGTAAATGATGAAATTATCATGCAAATTAAGGGGTGGTTGTATTTTGTTTGTTGGAAAGCAATGAAAGTTGTTAACTATTTCAGAAAATCATAACATAAACTGTAATACTTCCCAGGGCATTTGAATTATTAATAACACAACAACAAAAACCTGTGCGAATCTGCATGTTTCACTCATGGTGTAAATATTTGACTACTTCTCTATATCTTCTACTGAAGTCTTGCTAAGACATTTAGACATTGAAATATTTATTATTCTATTATAAATTAATAATAAAATTAATAATTAATCGAATTAATCAATTGATTAGATTATTATTGACACAATATTGGCATTTTATGTAATTTTGGTACACAAAATATTGGTATAAAATAATTGGTATTTTATGAAATTATGTAGGTGGATTGTGTTATCTACAAATTTTATTTCAGGATAGTATAAAGGGAGGTATAAAATATTTGCTATTAAAATAGAATCTGATAGGGCTGAGAACTACTTTTCCAAAGCAAACCAGATACAGTCAATGCTAACAAACTTTCTGACTGTAAAAGTAATAAAGGCTTTCTATTAGTTTTCTAGGGCTGCTGTAAAAAAGTACCACAAACTGGTACTTAGACAAAAGAAATTTATTCTCACACTTTTGTAGGTTAGAAGTCCTATTGGTTCTATTCCCCTAGAAAACCCAGACTAACACAGAAGGCTGGGCAGCAGAGAAGTCAGCCAAGGTTGTACCACAAGAACAGTGTGGCTAAGGTGCTACTGCAAGTATCCTGACCCCTGGACACACGCCTCTTTGCCCACTGCTGACCCCATACCAGCATGGACATTTGCTACCATCATCCCTGTACTTGTGACTCTGCTGTGGCCACAGTGAATAATCCTTAGCTGTCCGAACATCTTGATTTTATTGACTCCAAATGCAAAGTCTCATGTGGAAGCATCCAGTTAACCAGTGCCAGAGGGTAGGGAGAGGAAATGTCCAGCCCCCTTTGCTTTTTATGTTAGAAAGACAGGCTCAGCATCCCACCAAAGACTGCACAGAGGAAATTCCCTCAAATTATGAAGGGAATTCAAATAGCAAAATAAATTCCAATGTCAACTATTATGGCACTCAGAGCACCTGGTAAGTCTTTTCATACCTGATATATATATATATATATATATATATATATATATATATATATATATATGCCACACATACTTACATTATGTTTCAAATATATGTTTAAAATATCTACGTCAGGGGCTTCCCTGGTGGCGCAGTGGTTGAGAACCTGCCTGCCAGTGCAGGGGACACGGGTTCAAGCCCTGGTCTGGGAAGATCCCACATGCCGCGGAACAACTAGGCCCGTGAGCCACAACTACTGAGCCTGCGTGTCTGGAGCCTGTGCTCCGCAACAAGAGTGGCCGCGATAGTGAGAGGCCCGCGCACTGCGATGAAGAGTGGCCCCCGCTTGCCACAACTAGAGAAAGCCCTCGCACAGAAACGAAGACCCAACACAACCATAAATAAATAAATAAACAAATACTTTATAAAAAAAAAAGTCTATCAAATGCTTAAAAAAAAAAAACAAAAAACTAGGTCACCAAATAGCATCTGAAAGAATTCTCACACTGGCCTTGCTAAAAATAACATTTTAAGAACTATAATTTGTCTGCCTCTGCTTTCCTTGTCTATTTTGACTAATTATATTCTACCTGGAAGACCATATATATTCTAAGGATGTCATCATGAGTTTTATTTTCTATTAATTGAACTATATTGTGACTCTAGCATAAGCTCTTTTCCCTATTCTTTTGGAAAACACTTTCATAGATGTTAACACTTAACCTTGAAAAAGTCTTCTAATACTCAAGAGGAATCAATTATGAACAAGTTTAAAAGAGAAAAGCAAATAACCAAAGGTATAGCAAAAATAATCAGTGTCACCAGTGGATAATATTGAAAGATGTTGTTTATAGGAAGTTGAATATTATGACAAAATGGAAGTGATACTGGCAAAATTCCAAGATTTAAAATAGAGTTTCTTCAGTAAATGTCATAATAAACAAGTCAGGGAAAGTCAGATGTTTTCCGTTCTCACACTCCTTTCAGATTGCTGAGAGAAAAGTGACCTTCTCTATTGCTAAATTCAGGAAGGTATCTATCTGTAATATTATTGATGTTCCAAAACTGTTAAGAACTAAAAACAGATTTTAGAGAAAAGTCAAAAAGTACGCCCTTCAAAATAATATTTTCTACTCAGTTAGTTTAAAATATTTTACATTGTTCAGTTACCTTTTAATACCTCTAAAAGGTAAAAACAGAGAAGAGTTTTCCTTCTTCTCTGTGAAGAAATAATAATTGTGGAGCATTCTCTGTGAGCCAGAAACCATGGGAGATGTCTTTATCTGTGCTATCTCATGTAATCGGCATAAGCCTGAAAGATCCAAGTATTGCAATTGATTAATTCTCTTTTAATCTAGGGTCATATTCTCCATCTCCTCTCTCCCCCATGAAATTGATTTGTTCAAGAAACAGTAGTATGCCTTTTGAAATTGCCCATAGTCTGGATTTTGTTGACTGCACCAAATTTGCATACAGTTTTTATTTTCTTCATTTTGCAAGACTACTAAAGGTAGTGTTATCGCCCTCCACCCTGAGACACATAATATCTGGTTTTCTCTCTTTTTGTGATGTTAGCAGCCATTCATAGATACTTGATTCCTCTCTTTGTGCCAGTTTTCAAGGTAATGGCTTAGTTCACTGACATGATTTAATAGTGAGCTACTAGTTAATATTTCAGTACCATTATAAACCCACAGATCTAAATACATTTGAAGTGATACAATCTTTTGTGGTTATTATCTTTTTTGATGATATAATTGTCTGATTTTTAGTCAGTGAGAGCCTCTTCATGTGAGCGTTTTGAGCACAATCCCTTGCTGTTTGGTGTGATGTATTACCTACTGTCTCATCTTGCACTTGTCCTGCCCAGCCCTGAAATCAGCACTTTCTCCAAAGGAACCCTGCTTTGAGAAATTGTATTTAGGCTCAACATGGGCACTTGATAGCATTGTTTTTTATAAATTACAAAATAGTCAAAGCTTCTCTGATCAGGAATTTGAGAAAGTGGAACATTCTTGTTTGTCATCAAAACTCTTGGATCATCAACCAAAGCTATTTTCAAATGATTTCCTTGTTAGTTGCTTAGACAATACAAGACTAGGTAAGGAATACAATAAAAATCTTAAAAGCATTGTCAGCCAAGAAAGTGACCAACTCCCACAGTCTTTTTTCCTTCATATTTTATATTCAGCTTCTAAATTTATGTAAAAACAGGTATTATTTTCCAGGTACTATTATCTGCTATATCTACATAGTGCTTTAGTGGCTTTCTGTCTCCTATTCCAGTGCTTTTGTCCCAGTGCTGTGCTGCCCACTGATGGCAAAGGAGATCTACTCCACAAATACTCTTCACATTGGGGTGAGAAGTCTAAATCGCATAGCAGAAAATCCTTCTTCTTCTCAAGAAATACAGCTTTTATGTTGGAATTTCTATCTTCAGTTCTAATAAGTGACCCTACTTCACAGTTGATGTGCCAGCTCCTGTGGGAGAGACATTGCCACATACAGTATTCTATTGCTAACTTGGGATACATTTCTAAAATCCTCATGCAATTAAAATACTTCAGATCTTGTTAAAAAAAAAAAAAAAAAAGACTGGGAATCTGACAAGTGAGTGAAGCTATTAGAAAATTATGCTTTTAAAGACTTTAACAAAATAAAACAATGACTATAGCACACTAAATAAAGGAATAATCAACATATCCTAAATTAACTACTTCCATTCCTTTGAGGAATAGATGTTATAAACAAATAAGCAAATTAATAAAAGCTTTACTTATTATATAAAAATGGAATTCTTATTTACTGGAAACTTAAAGTTTTCCATTTTCCATGTGATTTTTATAATATTTCTTGCTTTGTTGCTGACAGTAGAAATATTAAGAAGTATGTGAGTTATTATTCATGTACATGAGAGAAAGTCAGAGAGTGAAGTTGGGAAAAAAAAGAGAGTGAGAGAGAGAGAAATCTGCCCACAATCTCAATGCTTTCCTGGTAGAATGACTTGAGATTCTTACCTGACTCCAGCATTTGGCCATAATCTCTAGAGGCAAATAATAATTGGGGTGCTTCAAAAGGGCAAAAGCTCTGAGCAATCTTCATTGAAGCCAATCAGATAGGCATGATTACATGTGGACTTTCAAAACTACAGTTCCATTCAATGCATGACCCACAAAGACTTCACACCAACATATACCAAACATTTGAGGGCTTTGGTCTGGCTCTGCTACTCTCTCTTACATATCTGTCTTGCTTCTCCCCTAATAGATGTATGAGTGCAGTTCTAAGTCCCACGTCATATGTTTTTCAGCATCTTTTACTCTTTCAAAATTGTTTCACCACAAAATCCTCTGATTTTACTCATTTTTCAGCTTTCCTGGGTTTTTTTTTTTTTTATTCTACTTCTGTTTTTCTCTTTGTGATTGCAACTAATGAGTCATGCCTGTACACTTGCTTGTGCTCCAATAAATATTTTCGTAGTTGAGGAAAAGATATACAGAAGGAAACAATACACTAAGGGAAACATGAATACTTAAGGGAAACTCACTGTTTGAGAAGTATTATTGTAATTAAAGAAATACCAAGCTATTCTGATGGTTCAAAGTTTATGGGACATTAAGTTTCTTGATGAGAAGCCAGGAATTCTGACTCCTAATTAAATGCTCTTTCACTTCCACCATTCTATGTGTATTTTAAGATTCTAAAGAATTTAAATAGATATCTCTTAAACTTGTCACTCTAAACAATGTAAGATGTCTCCAAATGATAAAAAAAAAACAGGGGTAATAGTTGGACGAGATTAATATAGTCAGCTGGCTGCATTGCTCGGTTTTGTTACCTTCAATAGCATAATACAGTAAAATTTCTTAATGGTATTATCATGAATACTTTCTTTCTTTTCCATAATAATGTCTTTTCCTTTATTTTATTCCCATGAGGTTTTTGTTCCATGACCCACAAATTATTGTTATACATATGGAAGGTATTGCTTGTTTTCTGAAATGCAATTAACAAATGAAGATATCCTTGCCTTTGCAAGCTTCATAACACTTCTTAAATATTTCTTCAAACTTTTCTCAAACTTAGGAGGAAAACAAATTCTCTTTGTCCTGCTCTACTTTCAGATCATATTCTTTCCTTCTCTTTAATATCATGTAATTAGGCAGCACTATGATATAATGTTGGAGTTTGGGTTTTTTGAGTCCAGTTAGTATTTGGTTCCCTTTGAGATTTCGTAGTTATGTTTCAAAGGCAGTTAGGCATGATCATAGTATATTTTGAACCCGTATAAAAAAAAGAACCTTTTGTTTTTTTTAAAACTTGGTGAATGCTTGTCCTCTACAGATTCTTTTATAAATGAGAATTTATTTAAAAACAAAAAGAGAATAACCTATCTTAGTTTGAAATGTATTATTTTAGTAAAGAATTTGTAAATTGATAGTTGATTTGATGAGCTGGAATAAATTTTGAATTATAGTTCATCAACATTTATGAAATTGTGATGCTCAACTTAATTTCTACTTTGCAAACCTTTGTTTTACGGTGACCTATGAGTTCCACTTTCGCAGATGAAGAGTGGGGAGAGGGGTGTGGACTTACATGGTTGATTTCATAAATTCATCATACATACTTCATAAGAACCTCCCAATGTCCATTCATTATTTGATGTGATCATACTCCCTTTTAAATGCAAAGCTTTAAATGAATGAATTCACCTTGCTCTGGATTGCTTTAGAGAAGTAAATTAGGATTTAGTTCCACTATAACCACAGAAGCTAATGATGTTAATTAAAGTTTGAGGAGACAAAAGAAAACTCAGAGTGAAATGGTAGATCTGGGCAGGGTTGGAGGAATTTAGCCAAAAGCTAAATGTTAGTGTGTTGAGATGCTGCTTGAGATTGGAGGTGGGTCAGTGAAAAGGAAGAGAAACCTAGAAATGAGAGACAAATTCAGAAAGGGGTGGGAGGAAGATAACAAGGAAATATATTAGCTCAGGATCTTGGTGACAATCAATGTGGCAATGAGTGGCCTAGACAGATTCTAACAGGGGCTGGAGAGTGCACCTGCTGCGGGATGGACCTGCATTTTTGTTGACAGGAGAATGAGCAGATAAAATAGCATCGCATCTTCACTACTTTCATAATGTTTTACCATCTGATCTTTGCTGTTTTAACTGAATATTCACACTGCTTCCTTGAAAGATTTTTTAATCATAGGTTTAACTCTTATCAATATATAACTTCTAAACACTTTTTAAAGGGACCATATGTGAAGAACATGTTCAAGGGGGGCCATTCTATCTATACTATGCTCTACTCTACACATACATCCCACATGGTTCAACCAAGCTTTTGTGCCAGCTTTTAAGATAAGATATCAAATTTGAACTTGTTCCTTCCAAGTCCAGGCTAAGGTCCAAATTTCCCCACCAAATCCTCAATTTTCCAGTGTTGGGAAGAGAGGACTGAAAGAGAACTATCCCATCTGCTCAGGCTCTGTACCCTGCTTTATAAACTCTAGCACCCTCAATTTGTCTCAGAATGGAACCAGCTGTTTTCTGACCTTTTTATTTATTCATAGGTAGCATTTTGGAGAGTACTTGAAATGTTTTTAAAATGTATAAAAATTAATTTTCCTGAATTTTAAAAAATGAACCACAAATCTCTCATCCCTTTGCAATTTTAATTTTTCTAACAAAGAGTGCTGATTCTAGATTTAGTTCCATCTTTCACAAAATAGAGTATATAGACAGCATTAAGATAGACAGCATTCATTTTTGTTTTTTGGTGTAATGGTTTTTTGCTTTCATAAGCTTTCAACCTTTCATTTTAAAAACACACAATGCCATCACCCCAGTTTTGATGTGAGAGAAAAAAAAAACTAACCTTGTTGTTATAACTGATGATAAACCTGCCAAGTATCACTTTTAGATGTTTTTGTATTGAGGTTTTTTCTGCCTGTCACATGGGCATATTTTCACTTCAACCTAAGTGCCATGAACATTTTTGTTTTTTGTTTAAAATATTTTTAGATATCTGTATGACTGTAAATAGCAACCATGGTTTTTACCATTTGAAAATAAAATGTAAGAAATACAATTGTTTAGTTGAAAGTCAGATTTTTCTCTCTTACGAAATAGAAAGTCAAATCTAACCTGTGTCTATTTTTTAATGCAATCATTCCTAAAGTATATTGATCACTCTTGGTTTGAGAAATAGGTAAAGTTACACTTGAGTATTTTTTTTCTATAGAAGCATTCATAATTTCTTCAAAAGCATTTACCAAACTTTCCTGGTCATCAGTTGCCATCTCTCTGGGGAGTCAGAAAATTCTCAGGAAGCTAAGGTTGACATTCTCAGAGTCCTTTTTGTGGACTTCCGATAAGAATTTTTTTTTTAAGTTTTGCTTTGAGGACCTTCTCTGTTCCAAAAACAGAAGCTATAGATAAAATATTTTTAAAGTGTGTGTGTGCGCACAAACATGCACGCATGTCTTTTAGAACAAATTATGCCACCATGAAAGAGAAAAAGACAAAGCATATTGAAGTGGATAAGTGGTCTGGAATAAGTGCTGGTCAGATATCCCTTCGCTTAGTCCTCATAACGACTATGTGAGGCAATTACTTTTTATCCACTTTTTATAGTTGAGGGAACTGGACACAGAGCTGACAATTACTTGCCTATGTTCTCAGATTTTGGAAGTACAGAGGCTGGACCGAACACAGCAGTGTGGTGCCAGAGCCCAGCCTCTGTGCCCCTACACCATGGCGCCTTCAGTTTTAAGTATTTCACTGGTAAAAAGAAAACCCAAAAAGGAAATTACAAAATGTTTGTAATTAAATGACAATGAAAGTAACAACAAAACTTGTGAGATGAATCTAAAGTTGTACTTAAAAATAAGTGGTTATTCAAGGTATTAAAAATGCAAGAAATGTTGGAAATAAAAGGACAAACATTTAAATCAGAGTGTAAATCAATAACGGAATAAATTCAAATGAAGTAGAGAGAAGGAAATAATAAAAATAAAAGCAGAAATTATTGAGTGAGGATTTAAGAAGATCAGAGAATCTCAACAACATAGTCAAAGAAAATAGTTTTTTTAAATAAGCTAATAATAGAATTAACTAATCGCTAAAAAACCCTAATAATAGAATTAACTAATCTCTAAAAAACCAATCAAGATTTTAAAAAATAAATTAATTAAAAAGACAGGAGGTTCAATAGTAAGATGAAAGAAAGGGACAGATTTAAAAGGAAAAGTAAATATTTTAATATTTTATAAAGATAGTTAAAGTTTTATATCAATAAATTCAAATAATTACATCAATGGACAATTTTCTAGAAAAACTAATTGCTACACTTGACCCAAGGTAAAATTCTAAAAATAAAAAAAAACAACTAGAGAAATTTAACTGTTAGTTAAAAGTAAGCCCTCTCCAAAATCACAATAGATCACTTTCTTATTGTGAAAAGCTTTTAATTAGCAAAAACTCACAGCATACACACTGTGGAAGACCCTCTGTGATAGCCACATATTTATGGTAGAAAAAAATTATGGAGACTGGAAAGGTAGACATCACTCATGTTCCCACTTCCCTCCAGCTCTTCCAGTGCCATCCCTCTTCTCTATCTAGTGTTAAATGTTGTCATGGAAATTTCCCATTCACTTATTAAAAGCAAAAACAAGTCCACCATCACGATAAGAATTTTTTCATGTTTGCCTCATAAAAAAATTTAGCCCCAAAGAGTAACAGAATCATGTTTGAAGGGTTTTTAAATATGTTATTATTTTAAAATACACATCTATTTAATTTTTATTAACCTTGATCTATTATTATAAATCAAACATTTTATTTATTAATTATACTTTCAAATCAGCATGGCTAGTAATTACATTTCTATGAATATACACTTTAAATAAATTTTCCAATGTATATAATGGATTGAAAAAAATCAATAAGTAGGAATAGGGGTGAAAAAGGAGCAAAGATATTTCTTTGTTATTGTATAACAATATTATAAGGAATAGAATTAGTCTGGTTGCAGTAGGGAGAGAAAGAAAGGAATGAATGGTAGAAATGTGATGATACAACTGATAAAATTGTGCTATGGATTCTCTGTGGTGGGATATGAAAGAAGAAAAGGAAGGAGTCAAAACATTCATTTGTAGAAGAAGGAGCATGTGAAATCATAAACTGATGTCTCTAGTTTAGACATGTTGAAATGACAGCTGGACTTCTTTGAATAGCCATTTACTTGAAATACAACTGAGATAAGACATTTGAACTCAGAAGAGGTATAGGCTAAAAGTAGTCTCACCAATTATCATCATAAAGTTGATCATCTATCTAAGAGCCAGTGAGTTATTTGTGAAAGAGCACAGACAGAGAAGAGCATGGAGCGAATGCTTTTACCAGCAGAATGTACATTAGTCACATAGTATATCTAGACTGTATAGCAACTTTTCCAGTATCACTGCAATATGCACGCGTGTCCACTACTTCCACAATTTCTTGTTACTGCATCAGGCATCTGTTTAAAGGAGATGAGACCGGGCCAACACAGCCAGGAGATATTTGTGATAAAGTACATTTAAATCTCAAAGATTCCACTGTCTATAATGCTATTCCAGCTCAAAAGACTGTGAACATGGCTTGAAATATTTTTCCTGAATCTCAGTAAGATAGAATCCTTTAAAAGATGGGTGCCTTCATTGGCATTGTGCTTTAAGTGAAAAAATTGATTATTTGGAACTAGTAGCCATTTAAATGGAAAGGCAAAATAGTATTAACCCAGAGTCTTACCAATACAGCCACAGGTATGACTTACTCTATTTTATATCTTCCTGCTAATGTCCTATAACACAGGAGTTTTCCCCAAAAATGAAAAAAAGTAATTTTAAAAACTGTAGTACTAGCTTCAATTGATATAGATTTATTCATTCCCTCAGGATTTTTTTAAAACTGTAAAGAAATTTATATTAAATTTAAAAAGTAGTTCACTTTAATTTTATGCTTTATTAATAATTTGCATATTAATTTGAATTTCTCAAAGTACTTTGAGGCTGACACAAGCATACGACTTGCATCTGCATTTTCCCATTAGAACAGAGCTAAAACAGTTCACCATAATAATTACTAATATGCCATAAAACAAGCCATAGACTACCTTGTCAATAACTAGACATACACTACTCAAGTTACCCGAAGTTCAATGTGCAATCTCATGTCTAATTTCCTTTCCTCATGCTTTTCCCATTGTTTCCTGACAGCCTATCTTACCTTTTCAACTGGAAAATTGTTTTCTTTGGAGTCTTCTCCAGAGTGTTCCCCTTGTTTCCCACACTGTAAGTATAAAGTTGCCCATCTCAGACCTTCTAGCACATTTTCCACTTACCTCTTCCACGTCAGTTTCTATTGTATCCACCAACTCATAACCCTGCTTTACAGAGCCATATGAAAGGAACCATGAAGAATGTTCACAGCTTTCTTCACTTCAGCTTCTTTATTCCTACTTCCTGACAGCAAGACTCTGCTCCACATTACATACTTAATTTTCCAATTCTCCTGGTAGCTTTGCATGGTCCTTTCATTCTTCTCAAGTTAGCCAAAAATTGCAAATAATCTTCTATACTCACACATCACTATTTTATTGTATTTTATTTTCCAATATATTTTATAAATTCATTTTTAAAATTTATGTCAGGAACATTCACTTTTTTTGTGCCCAATTCTACGAGTTTTGATACATGGATACAATTGTGTGATGCTCATTGCACTCAAGATCTAGAATAGGCCTATCACTCCCAGTTTTTTTCTCATGCCCTGTATTACCTTCCTAAGGATTTCAAATAAACATAAATTATAGAAAATTACCATAAATTTGGTAGCTTAAAACAACAGAAATTTATTCTCCCACAGTTCTAGAGGCTAGAAGTCCAAAACGAAGGTGTCTGTAAAATTGGTTCCTTCTAAAGAAACTGTTTCAGCTTCTCTTCTAGCTTCTGGTAGTTGCTAGCAATTCTTGGCACTCTTTAGCTTGTGGGTGCATCACTATAATCTTTGCCTCTATCTTCACATGCAGTTCTCCTTATATGTCTGTCTCTCTGTGTATCTAAAAATCTCCCTCTCTCTCATAAAGACACCAGTCATTGCATTTAGGACCTACTGAAACCCAGAGTTATCTAATCTGAAATAGATTACATCTGCAAAGACTGTATTTCCAAATAAGGTCACATTCATAGATACCAGGAGTTAGAACTTGAACATATCTTGTTGGAGGGCACAGTTCAACCAACAGTGGTCTGCTCTCTGGTCCCCCAAAATTCATGTCTTTCTCACCTGCGAAATGCATTCACCCACTCTTAATATTCCCAAAAGTCTTATCTCATTCTGACATCAACAATAAATCCAACATCTCATCTAAATATGATAAACTCAAGAAGTCCCAAGTCTCATCTTCTAATTCATCTAAATCAGGTATAGGTGAGATTCTGGGTATGGCCCAATATGGGGCAAATTTCTCCCCAGGGCAAACTTCTGATCTTTAACAATATGGATAGGCTGAGGATTTTCCAAACCATCAATTTCTGGTTCCTTTTAGTTTAACAGTTCCCTCCTCACTTTATCTCATTTCTCTTTCATTCTGTCATAAGCAGCAAAGAGAAACTAGGCCATGCCTTCAACCCGTTGCTTAGATACCTTCTTACCTAAATAACCAAATTCAGCACTTTACAAGTTCTACTTTCCACCCAAAGTTAGAACGCAATTCAGCCAAGTTTTCCGTCACTTTATAACAGAAAGGAGATGAGCAGTGGTGAGTGAGAGAAGCTTCATCTGCCGCTCCCCATCGCTCGCATTACCGCCTGAACCATCCCCCTCATCCCCGGTCCATGGAAAAACTGTCTTCCACGAAACCTGTCCCTGGTGCCAAAAAGTTGGGGACTGCTGCTTTGTAACAAGGATCATCTTTTTTTTTCCCAATGTCCAGTAACACTTTTCTCATTTCCATCTGAGAAACTCACCAAAAGCACTTATAATACTCATAGGCTTTAAGTAACCTGGTTTGTGGTAAGTCGTTACCCTAGGAAATAAATACATACCCCCTTTGAAATCCATTCTTCTCCATACCTCCAGCCCTTGCCAACCA
The DNA here is from genome assembly GCF_965194805.1 of Balaenoptera borealis. NCBI lineage: Eukaryota > Metazoa > Chordata > Mammalia > Artiodactyla > Balaenopteridae > Balaenoptera > Balaenoptera borealis. The sequence continues at coordinate 40,478,099 of NC_138862.1, forward strand.
CAAATCTGTATTCTGTAACTATAGTTTTGTCTCCTTCCCAAATGTCACACAAAGAATCCTACAGCATGTAGCCTTTTGAGTCTGGCTGCTTTCACTACACAAAAAACTGTACCCAAATGTCCCTCAATTGGTGAATATATAAACAATCTCTGGTACATCTACAAAACTGAATTCTACTTAGTATAAGAAGGAATGAGGGGCTTCCCTGGTGGCGCAGTGGTTGAGAGTCTGCCTGCCAATGCGCGGGACATGGGTTCGAGCCCTGGTCTGAGAAGATCCCACGTGCCTTGGAGCGACTGGGCCCGTGAGCCACAGCTGCTGAGCCTGCGCATCTGGAGCCTGTGCTCCGCGGCAGGAGAGGCCGCGATAGTGAGAGGCCCGTGCACCACGATGAAGAGTAGCCCCTGCTCGCTGCAACTGGAGAGGGCCCTCGCACAGAAACGAAGATCCAACACAGCCAAAAATAAATAAATAAATAAATTTATTAAAAAAAAAAAACAAGGAATGAGCTACTGATACACATAACAACATGGATGAATCTCAAATGCATCGCCCAACCTGTTTACAATGAATAATTTTTCAAGAAATGCAATAGGTAGACATCCTAATTTATACTGTTATATTTGATATTGTTTCATAATTTTTTATGTTTTTCCATAGTTTCAATAATTATTTTATGAGGAGCTTTGGAATATTATTTTATTTATTCAAATTTACCAACTCATTTCTACTATTTTGGATAAAAAAAATTAAGTAGAAATAAGAAATTAAGAAGTGTTCTCTTAGTTGAATTTAAGATTGTACTGTAATGAAAATCCTTGATCAAATATTATTTTGCTTTTTTAAAATTATATTACTAACTAATGTTTAGAATTACTACTCTTTCAGGAGTATGACTATGTTTATGGTTCATGCTATTTACTGTCATATTGCTTTCCAACGATTGTCAACTATAATACCATTAGCACTATAAATTATATCCATTAACTGCAAACTGGATATGTACTTCATAACAATTTTTTTTAAGAAAAGATTTTTTATAATTTAGTGTGATTAAAATTGTAATTTAAGTTTAACTCAATTATTTGATTACTAAAGAGAATGAACATTTCCTATCTGTTTCTTTACTTTTTCTTCTACAAATCTTTTTTTAGAATAGGGCAGGATAAAAATAAAAGTGCATACATGAAAAAAACTGATTTGTTTTGTGCCTTCTTTTGTGTAAATTTCTTGGCTCACTCATCTATTGGAATCTTGACTTTTTTCTTATAAATCTGATTTAGCTCTTTATTTATTGGAGCCATTTAGCCATTATGTGGAAATGGAAAGACAACTTTATCTAAGCTGTTAAGGTACTTCAATTTTTAGTGTTATATATTATTGTACAGATATTTTAATGTATATATTCATATCTATCCATTTTTTTCCTTGCCATTTATTCTACTTTCTTCAAATAAACAAAGATATTCATCAGCTGGTAAAATAAAATATTCTTTTAGATTTTTTATAGTTTAAAAAAATTATATCTGTTTAATATATCTGGAAGTTATTTCAGTATATAACGTAAGAGATGCAGTGAACTGATTTATGATAAACACTTCTATAATTGTTAAATATTTTTTCATGGACCTTTACTGTTACGTCGTTTTGAAGAGCTTGTTTTATGATGTTTTAGGTTAGTTTCTGTAGAAGTCAGTACTTCTTGCTTTGCTTTTTGTTTATTCTATTTGCTCTTTACTTGTTTGTTTTTATCATTACATATGATAAAAATATCAGCATGATAAGAATCAGCACAAACAATAAAAAAAAAAAAACAGTGTCTTTGGAAATAAGATAAATATTTAGCTTGGGTAATTGTTGATACTTTCTTTTTTAAAATTCCTAACTAATTTTTAGGCAAACACAAAACATTTGTGCTGAGAATATCACTGCATATTTGTAGGTAGATAATACATAGAGATATAAGTATTGAGATAGATAAATAGATCCTTAATCACTTTGAGATAACCAAGCTTAATAGCCTTTAATTAACCAAGATGTTCATATATATAAGATTTTAGAAACTAACATTAAAATCAAGTCATCTAAACAAAGAAGAAAGAACAGGTTCTCCCCTCCTGCCATTCACATTTAGGGATTTGAGTTTAAGGCCTGACTGCCCACAGGCCTATATCTAGACCTTCCTTTTGTTCCTTCCACTGGTATTATTCGGGGGAGCTCAAATTTCAGTGTGCTTTAAGATCATCAGAAGAGCTTGTTAAACATGAATATTTGGCCCATCACAGACTTACTAAAATAGAATCTCAACAGATGGAGTCCTGTCATCTGTATTTTAACAAGTTTTCCCAAGTGACTCAGATGCATCCCAGTTCGGATGCTGATCTACCTAATTTTTGTAGGGCACTCCTTCAATTTTCCTGCCTTTTTCCCTTTCTTCTGTATTACTTATATGTTATGGCTTTTGGGCGGAAGCTAGATTGTTGTATATATAACATCGGATAATTTAGGATCTTCAAAAACAAAATGCTGTCTTAGTTCCTAAAGTATTAGACAATGAGAAAATATCCAGAGGTGTTCTTTGCTATAGGTGTCACAAAAATATAAGATGCCAAAATCCTCCCATCTTGTTGAGCACTAATAAGAAAGGGCCTTTGTGGGCTATTTAAATATAGTTCGAAATGTACATTTACAATGACTTTGGAACTTGAAAAATCCTCTCTCCTATGCAAGTACTTGCCCTCATGAAAACATTTCTCTGAACAAGGTTTGTTTGTTTTCTGTTTTGCCAGCACTCCCAGAGTCCATTATTGCTAGGATTAAGAATCACAGGGCATATACACATATATGTGTGTGTATATATATATATAGAGAGAGAGAGAGAGAGAGAGAGGAAGAGAGATATATAGATATAAAGATATGGATATATACACACTATATATATATTATATATATATACTATATATATATATATATATATGATTTAGAATGGCCTGGGTATTCTTAAAAGACAGAATCAAATTCTTATTCCACTTTATTTCTCAGCTCTTAGCACACTTTTCCTCCAAAATGTGGTGACCATCTTTGTGTCATTATTTTACCTGGTTTGGATGGAGTGGGACTTACTATGGATTCTGTGATTATTTTTGTACTCTAAGACAGCACTCACTAGTTTTGATCATCAGGATCATTTGTAGTAGTCTTCTGTGATGGGTAAGTGCATTAGCATTGCAAATACAAAGCTGTAATTTGCTGATATATGGATAATTTGGACATTTGAGGGAATAAGTTCAAAATGAGAGAATTCCCATGAAATAATTGCAACATTAAGCATTTTAAATTAGAAACTTTTAGGTCTCTGCTAATTAATGAAAATAATAATAGTTACAATGTATTAAAATAAACTGATACCTTGTTCTGAGTTTATTTCACATATTAACTCATTTATTTTTCACAATCACCTTATTAAAGACCATTACCACACCCGTTTTACAGATAAAAAAAGGAAATTACTAAAACTCATGTAATGTGCCCAAAGTTACATAGCTGGTAAGAAGTAGTTTTTGTATTCAACATATCTAAACAGAACTTGTATGTTATGAATGTTGACATTCATTTCAAGAGTATTATGGAAATGCAAAACGTATTTATCTATACAGTGTGGCTCAGGAGAACCATTAGTATTCCTCTTTGGAAAGTAATTGTTCTTTGGTGGGGTGGTGTTAAATTGATGTGAGACTTGGGCTAGTGGGTGGCATTCTGAGGTTACTCAGTGGGGAAAGCTAAAAGAATAGAAAAGAAATAATTGGGATCTTTTCATTGATAACATGAGAGAAATAATGTTGGGTAATATTTTTCATGCTCTCATTTTTTTTCCTTAGAAGGAATTGTTGAGGCAAAAGAAAAAGAGAGAAATGATTGAAGAACAAGTGAATAGCCAGAAAAATGATAGAAAGTTGGATTCTTCCAAGGGTAATGGGCAGATAAGAAATCCCAGCAGCAAGTATTTTGAGACTTTTAGAAGTATGGAAATTAGATATGCTACTTTATGTTTACATTTGTTATTTTGCCTCTCTCTTATGACTTTTAACTCTTTACTAAAGATTATTATGCTTATAAATGTTTGAGTATTTTTTTAAATGAGAAAGTGGTAGTATAACAAAACAGACTGATATATCAATAGTATAAAGCAGAGGTTATGTGTGTGGAGACAGGTGATAGAATAAGATTGATATCTAATTGTCTGAACCAGAACAAAGTATCCAGGGCCAGCCTAGTCTCAAAGAAGTGACCACTGGCAAGTTACTAAATCTTTCTGTGCATTCAGTTTCTTAGCTGCACATATCCAATTTTACCACTTTGTTTTACAGGTAGATTTAAATTTTTTAATTAATAAACTTTATTTTCTAGAGCAGTTTTATATTTATGGAAAAATTTATCAGAAAGTACAGAGAATTCCAAAGTAGCTAAACAATTTGGCATTCCCACCAGCAGCAATAAATGAGAGTTCCGGTTGCTCTAGATCCTTGTCAGCATTTGCTGGTGTTGCTGTTCGGGATTTTAGACATTCTAATAGATATGCAGCAGTATCTCATTTTTGTTTAATTTGCAATCCCCTCATGACATATGATGTGGAGCATCTTTTCATTCCTTTATCTTCCATCTGTATATCTTCTTTGGCAAAGATTCATATCTTTTGCCCATTTTTAAATTAGGTTGTTTATTTTGTTATTTGTCAATTTTAAGAGTTCTTTGTCTATTTTGGTCCTTCATCAGATATGTCTTTTGCAAATATTTTCTCCCAGTCTGTGGCTTATCTTTTTATTCTCTGAGCAGTATCTTTTACAGATCAGAAGGTTTTAATTTTGATGAAGTACAACCTTCAGTTTTTTCTTTCATGGATTGTGCTTTAAGTGTATCTAAAAACTCATTGCCAAAACCAAGGTCACCTAGATTTTCTATGTTATTTTCTATAATTTTATAGGTTTGTGTTTTACACTTAAGTCTATGATCCATTTTGAGTCAATTTTTGTGTAAGGTTAAAGGTCTGTGTTTAGATTTATGTTTTTATACAAGGACATCTACTTGTTCTAACACCATATGTTGAAAAGACTATCCTTTCTCCAGTACACTGTCTTTGCTTCTTTGTCAAAGATCAGTTGACTATATTTTTATGGGACTATATCTGGGTGCTTTGTTCTGTTCCACTGATCTATTTGTCTATTCTTTCACCAATACCACAGTCTTGATTACTGTAGTTTGTAGTAAGTCATGATGTCAAGTAGTGATGTCAGTCCTGAGTCAATATTGTGTTGGCTAAAATTTATTTTAATTTGTGAAAATCAATAAAGGAAAACCTCATTTAAAATGAAGTTAGGAAGCCCTGAAGAGGGAGCTCTCTCACACACATACCACGCATTGCAGCTTATTTTACAATTCTGGGCAGGAAGAAGTTTACTATACTACCCCAGCAGGAGGAAGATTTTCCCTTTGCCCATCAACAGCCCAGCCAATTAGAAACTGCCACAACTCAGCCAATAAGAAACCACCACCATACTGAACTCTCACTTTCCCGCAATGGACTTTCATTCAAAGCAGCCCCTCCCAACTTCCTCCTTTTTCTCTAATAAAGTAACATTCCTCTCCTTTGTTTTGCAGACTTGCCGATGGTTTGTCATAGCTTGCATATCCCAAATTGTAATTCCTCTGCCATTCCCAAATAAACACCTTATGCTGGTAAAATAATGTTTAATTTTAAGGTCAACAAATCAAATACCATAAGACCCATTTCCCTATTTCCTTATTTCTATGGCAGAATGTTCGACTAGTGGGAAAAATCCAAGAACTTTATAAGGCTTCAATTGTCCAAAACAAGAAATCACAGTCAGTTCCAATCACCTCTTGGAAAGAAAACTGAAAAGGCTGCGTAATTTCAGCAGGCCAATTGGCTGCTCTGTTGTGGTTTTTGTTGCCACATGTTACGGTAATTCCACAGTCTCCATTGTCTACTGTTGTGAAATGCCTCCACACTAGTCTAGCACTGACTTCATCAGAGGGTAGGAAAAGAGGAATTATATCTTCCAGGCTATACTCAAGCATTGCCAAGTCTTGATATCTTGGCCTTAAGCCCCAGATGACACAGATTATTTTTTATACACATAGGAATCTATGTAACACTTCCTGCTAAACTTTCACTCCAAAACACACACACAGATTGAGCCAGGAGAAGCTCCTGGGATCTGGCACACGCAAACTGTGGGCAAGCTCTCTTTTAGGTCACCTAGACCCTTGTATTGAGCTCCTGTGCCTGGTGAATTTCTCCTCTCGTGGAGCTGGGTGGATGGGGGTTGTGTTGAATCAGTCAGGGCTACATCAGAGCATCATAATTGTAGCTGTTTCAGTGATTTTCAGAGGAAAATGAATAAAGGCTTTAAATTTGCACCTCCTCCCTCCTAGAAGATGTCCTCACACATCTGTAAATTTGTTTTTTTTCTCCCCAGCTAAAATTAAAACACAAAACAAGGAGAAAAATGGGGAGAAGCCAACTCTTGTCCTGTTATATATAACTTTTTCCTATTACAATGGATACACACTTGCCAGAAACCACCGGTTTTCACCTTGCCTAAAACTTATCTAACAAACTGTCCTATGAATGCCCTCAGTTTCTTGCTAAAAGAAAAACACACTTTGAACCTTTCACAGTAATTAATACTACTGCTAGAAAAATGAACACAAACTAAAGCTCACAGCAGCTAAAACATCCCAAGGGAAAATTCATTATATATTTAAAAAGCAACCTGACTGAAGAATCACATTTTATTGATAGCATTTGGAAATGTGTCAACCAATCACATAAAGAGTATACTAACATAGCTTTATAATATTTTGAAATAGTCTTCCTCCTTCTATTTTCTTCTGGGCTTTTGTTTGAGGGGCGGGTGTTGTTGTTGTTGTTTGTGTCTCACTCAAGCAAGCAGTCCAACCCTCATTTTAGTGCCTCAGGGAAATTTGTAGGAGCATAGAATACAGAAGTAGCCTAAAGTTTTTGTTTTCACACATCTTAAACCTTAAGAAGAATTTAGAGGTAAAAAAATAATAATAATAAAGGAAAGAAAGTGACCTCTGGGTAAAGATTGTGTTCTGGAGAAGCAGGAAAGAAAGTGGGATTCTTGCCCCAAAGATTAAAAAGAAAACTTCAAGCAGTGGAGCCAAGAGATGTCCTTATACCATGAGAACGAGGCAGCCTGCGCTCTGTTTGCCATCAGCATCTCAAGGAAGAGGAGTAGGTAAATACCAAAGAGTAATGTTTGTTTTGTATACAGACAGATGCAAACAGAGGTAGGAAGCCTCACTGATCATTTCTGTTACTGAAAAATCAAAAGAAATGTGCTGAAGGGGCATGAGGACAGGAATCAGGCATTTTATCAACGTAAGTGAACCCGATACTGAGAATAAGATAAACTTTGGTGCAATGGCATGTGTTATACAGAGGAGATACAATTTTACAGAGGAGGCCAGAATCTCAGAAAGAATTGAGGGGAAGTTTTCTCCTAGCCTAGGAATGGGTATTGGAGTTAGAAAGTAATTGGGTTTATGGAAAAGAAAGTACTGTTTACTCTTTACATAAGTCTGTTAATGGAGATTTTTACAACTTGTATTTTATGGAGATAGTCAATGACGTATGAAGTTGACAACGTCTAAAGTTGCACATGGCAAATTTGCAACTGCCTAAAAATTGAAGAAAAATCTAATCTCTTGGAGTATATTACATTTGCCAGACTGATCCACGAATTTTGGATTTGATGGAAATAATGAGCACAATGAAAGTTTCCAATAACAAACCTGAGCAATAAAATTTGATCAAGACAGAGTTGATAGATGTCAAGTATTCCTTGAAACAATTACACAAAAATAACTTATTTTATAAAAATAATTGCAATAAAATTAAAATGGAAAAAATGGAGAGTAGTTTAAATTTACCATATAGGAAATGAAGCAAGCAATTAAATTTGCTAAATATAGCCTATTTTAGAAAATATTTTCCTGATGAAAAAGTATTAATATTTGTGTAATTCTGATATTAAAATGTTACTTTATTAACTCAATAAAAATATAATTAGGCTCAAAGTTAAATTCAAGGGGGGAAAGTGGCAGGGGGTGGTGGTGGTGTGATGAATTGGGAGATTGGGATTGACATACATACACTAATATGTATAAAATGGATAACTAATAAGAACCTGCTGTATAAAAAAATAAATAAAATTCAAAAAAAAAAAAAAATGGGCAGAAGACCTAAATAGACATTTCTCCAAAAAAGACATACAGATGGCCAAGAGGCACATGAAAAGTTGCTCAACATCACTAATTATTAGAGAAATGCAAATCAAAACTGCAAGGAAGTATCACCTCACATCGGTTAGAATGGGCATCATCAGAAAATCTACAAACAACAAATGCTGGAGAGGGTGTGGAGAAAAGGGAACCCTCTTGCCTTGTTGGTGGGAATGTAAGTTGATAAAGCCACTATGGTGAACAGTATGGAGGTCCCTTAAAAAACTAAAAAGAGAATTACCATATGACCCAGCAATCCCACTACTGAGCATATACCCAGAGAAAACCATAATTCAAAAAGACACACGCACCCCAGTGTTCACTGCAGCACTATTTACAATAGCCAGGTCATGGAAGCAACCTAATTGCCCATCAACAGACGAACAGATAAAGAAGATGTGGTACATATATACAATGGAATATTACTCGGCCATAAAAAGGAATGAAACTGGGTCATTTGTAGAGATGTGGATGGACCTAGAGACTGTCATACAGAGTGAAGGAAGTCAGAAAAAGAAAAACAAATACCGTATATTAACGCATATATGTGGAATCTAGAAAAACAGTACAGATGAACCAGTTTGTAAGGCAGAAATAGAGAAACGGATGTAGAGAACAAATGTATGGACACCAAGGGGGGAAAGCGGTGGGGGTTGTGGGGGGTGGTGGTGGGATGAATTGGGCGGCTGGGATTGACATATATACACTAATATGTATAAAATAGATAACTAATAAGAACCTGCTGTATAAAAAATAAAAATAAATAAAATGAGATGCCAAAAAAATAAAATGTATCAATACTAAAAATAAAATGTATCAATACTAAATATATACAGACAACTTTATTATTTCAAAAAAAAAGTTAAATTCAAGATGAGATTATCTAAAGATACGTTGTCCTGATTTGTCTACCTAGACCCTTCAAATTACTGTTTCAAGAAAGAAGATATATTCCATGATGATTTTTCTCTTTCTATTTTTGAATACAAAGTTGTTATTGGTTGTTTTTATACACAGAATAAAGGACAGAAAAAAGAGGAAAAAAGAAGAAGGAAAGGGAAGAAAGGAAAAGAAGAAGAAAAGAAAAAATGAAAAGAAAAAAAAAGATATGGGCATATTCTAACAGACAATTAGACATACAGACTGGATTGCTCCAGAGTAATTTCTGTGACATTGTTTGAGTGGGAATCAGACTGCAATCACCTGGGAGTAATAGGAAGTTTAGGAAGTAAAAATAAGAGTGCAGACTATTATTTTAAAAGCCTTTCTCTGAAAGAGCAACCATTAAACTCATAGCTCAGTTTCCCATATTAGTTTTATTGGGACTTGTTTTGAACTACCTGTTCACTCAGAGTTTCCTTTTCTATTCAGATTTTGGCCTGATAATTCCCCCCATATGGTCAGTTTATGGTCAGCTTTTAGGAAGATTTTTTTTTAAATTTCATCCAGTTTTTTTCTAAGTTGTGGGGTTGGTCCAAATAAATTATACTGTGATTACTTGAAGCAGAAGTCCCTGAATATATACATTTCAATCCTATTAGATTTTGAGCAGATAATCTCATAAACAGTTGATAATGACCATTTGTGTCATTGTTTGCGATTCTTATATTTTATTTATTTTGGCCTTACTGCGCTGGCTAGACTCTCAAAGTATTGAATAGAAGTATCATTAAAACAGATTGTCTCATCCTGATTTTAAATGAAAGGTCGTTGACTTTTAAGTGTAAGTTTTGCTCTAGGTATTACTTAAAGATATTCTTTCTCTTTATAATTTTTTTATCATGCATGTTGGAGAATTTAATATAATGCTTTTAGCGTGTTTACTGAAATCATGTGAATTTTCTCCTTTAACATGTTATTGTGGTTAAATTTATAGTTTGTGGTGATAAACCTTCCTTGCCTTCCTGGGATAGATCTAACTTGGTTAGGATGTATTTTTTAATATATTGGTAAACTTAGTCTTTTATTATTTTGTTTCTGACTTTTATTTCTACATTCACAAGTGAGATTGGTCCATGAGGTTGGTATTGTGCATATCATTTTGGGTATCAAACTTACGCTAGATTCATGAAATGACATGGAGAGTATTATGTTGTTTCTATTTTCTGGAAGAGTCTTTCAATAATATGTTTGGTAGAACTAATTGGTGAGGCCATCTGGGCTAGTTTTCTTTTGGGAAAGATTTTTTTGCCTCTAACTATTTTGTTAATGGTTTTAGAACATATAGATATTCTCTTTCCTCTTAGATAGTTTGATAAGTGATGTTTTCCTACAATTTTATCCATTATATCTTTTTAAAAATTAATTTACAAGGGTCAGTTAATTTTTTTGAAAAAGGCAAGATAGTAAATATGTCAGGCTTTGTGGGACACAAATGGTCTCTATTGAATAATCTTTTTTTTTTTGGTCATTTTTGTCTTTGTTTTCACAACTGTTTAATAATGTAAAAGCCATTCTTAGCTGTACAAAAATGGTTGCAGATCAAGTGCTGGTTTAAAGTTGTTAATAATTTATTTTATTATCATTTAAAAGTCTGCATTATCTTTAGTTATAGCCCTTTATCATTAATGATATTGTTTATTGTTGACTTTTCTGTCTGGATTTGTCTTATTACATAATTATCAATTTTATTAGTCTTTTCAATTTGTACAGCACAAATAGGGGCTTCCCTGGTGGCGCAGTGGTTGAGAATCTGCCTGCCAATGCAGGGGACACGGGTTCGAGCCCTGGTCTGGGAAGATCCCACATGCCGCGGAGCGACTGGGCCCGTGAGCCACAACTACTGAGCCTGCGCGTCTGGAGCCTGTGCTCTGTAGCAAGAGAGGCCGCGATAGTGAGAGGCCCGCGCACCGCGATGAAGAGTGGTCCCCGCTTGCCGCAACTGGAGAAAGCCCTCGCACAGAAACGAAGACCCAACACAGCCATAAATAAATAAATAAATACATAAAAATTAAAAAAACAGTACAGTACAAATAGGAAGATTGTAGCTGGAACCCAAACACATTGATTATTAGATTAAATGTATATCATCTATACACTCGATTTAAAATATTGTTGAGTTAGGTTAAAAAAAAAAGATGATCCAAATATTTGTTGTCTATAAGAAAGTCAGTAATTTTTAGAACAATCAGACAGTAAGTTAGTAAGGATATAGAATTCTTGAGCAACATTGTCAACCAATTGGGCTAACCTGACATATATAGACTACCATACCCAGTCTTCAAATGCCCATGGAACAATCATCAAGATGGACCCTTTGCTTGGTAAAAAAGAGACCGCAGTAATTTTGGGTTTTGTCAGTTTGTTTTGTTTTGTTTTGCTCTCATGCTCTACTCAGTAACAAAGCAACTTTATTCATAGGCTCCTTGGCCTAACAGGTGGTTCAATGCATTTTTGGTTCACCATTACCATAGTTGTGCAGCTCTTTGTGATCCCAGTTCATGGGGAGAGGATTCACTATTAGATTTCCACTTTTGGCAAATTTTGCCCTTTGGATATTTTTCCTTTAGTCCCACCCAGGTTTCCACAGCAAGTTTGTATATACCCTGTTTGTTAAATGGCTTTTGCACTCTCTCTAAATGTTCATACTCATGTTTCCACTTAGTTTTATCCTGGTAATTCCTCACTATCTTGTCAGTGTCTGATGCTTTTATGAATCTATTTTTCAAATTTTTAGCCAGAATTTTCAGTTGTCTTCAAAAGGTACACAAGTATGAATACTCTAACATGTTGTATTACCAGGATCATAACACCAGAAAAAAGCTTATTTGCACTCAACAATATGCAATGGTAAAATTCTTTCTCAATAACTATGTCTCAATTTTTTACTAGGGCTGAATGGTATTTCTTAATAGCTGTAACAAAACTTACCTACCTAATCACCTACATATTTTTTTTTACAATCCTTCTCTCTTTTAAATAAATAACTCAGTTATGATTTTGCATTTATATACATATATACATGTAGTGTACTTTAGTATTTCATCCAAGTAAGTTTAGAGCATTTAATTAAAATAGGTTAGAATTTCAACTATGCTAATCCTTAGAAAGAACAAACGATAAATCAAGTGTTGACATTTTAGCATAATTATGGAAAATTGTGTGATACTGTGATTCAACAGCTTTCAATTTACATTTGACTTATATAACACAAACTTAAAGAGAAAACTTTTTCACAAACATTTTCAATTGCTTCATCTATTTTCTCCTCTTTGAATCATCTGATATTCAAAGAAATCTCTTTTAAAGGACCTATCATGTCATAATTCTTGCCAATATTTTTTTCTTCAATTTGTGGAATCATTGTAGACTTTAACATGATTGAGCTGTGTTATAAAATGTAAATTTCAACTGTATTTGTTAAGAAGCTTGGTGGACATGACTAAATGGAGAATTTAAATGCTATATGGAATCACCTTGTGAAAGAGTAAATGCTTTTGAAATATTTACATTCTTGTGTCGATAAAGGGATGAGAAGCCAGTGGTGCTGTTGGAGTTTAGCCAGTTGAGTTAAAGGTCTTAGTAAAGTTTAGAGAAACATATACTCCTCCACTGCTGGTTATCAAGCTTTACATATCTTCTCCCTGTGTTGACTCATGGTTAATGAAAAGAATCAAAAATATAAATGTTTGCCTACCAAGTCTTCCTTTTTTTAAGATTTTTTTTTTTGATGTGGGCCCTTTTTAAAGTCTTTATTGAATTTGTTACAATATTGTTTCTGTTTTATGTTTTGGTTTTTTGGCCCTGAGGCATGTGGAATCTTAACTCCCTGACCAGGGATCAAACCTGCACCCCCCTGCATTGGAAGGCAAAGTCTTAACCACTGGACTGCCAGGGAAGTCCCCTACCAAGTCTTATAAATTTTACTTTTAACCACAAACTTTTGATAGCTTAATCACACGGGTTGTAAAACATATTACAGAAAATTGTATTTTAAGTTATAAGGAGCAGAAATTTGCCAACTTTTCAATATTCTTAACCTATCAATATTATTTAACATTTTTAAGAGAATTGCAGCAAGCTTCTTCCTTTAGCTGTAGAGATTAATGTCACCTCCAGCAAATCCGATCCAAACACAAGGTAAAGCTTAATTTCTTTGGAAAAAAAACACTGATAAAGAGAATTTCTTCCACTCATTTATGCATGACATGTGAATGTGATTCAAAGAACTCTAAAACGTCATTGTACTTGACCTCATGAAATTCTTTATTCAAGATTTTCAATTTCACATTGCAATCATTTTGCATTGCATTTGCATTTTATGATTATGCCTGCATGAACCCATAATTTTGAAATGGTCAGTGATCCAGAAGTTTATATTAAGAGCAGGAGTGGACATCATTGTTATGTGAGGAGAAATACAAGTGATCAGTGATGATGAGTTTCAGTCTACTAAACAGATGTATAACTTTGGGGCCTCAAATTATGAACACTCAAATAATACATTTTCCCTCATGTTTGTTTCTCTCCTCTACAGTCATTTTCATTGGCTCCAAATGTTTATATATCAGTGTTTATAATATGCACTTTCTGTTGGTCTGTGATATATTTTTAATCAAGAATTGCAAATCCCACTTTGTTTCATAAATTGAGCTGCTATTTTCTTCTAAATAATCTTTAAGTGGAATTCTCAAGTTTTAAATAAAATTTCCTTTTAGGCTTCTTTCAATTGCTAGTATAATTTGAAAAGAACTGACTTATTAACAAATTTGAGTCTACACATTGAGAACAGTTCAATTGCCAACAAAAGATGTGAAGGCAACCAGAAATGAAGGTAATTTGTCTTTATATTTCATTTTGTTTCCCGGGAAACAAATAAAGAGTCAATATACTGTAATGGGAACCAATATAATGTAATAATTAAGATCACAGACTCTGGAAACAGACGTATTTCAAAATCTGGGCTCAATAATAACTAGATGTGTAATTTTGAACAAATTACTTAATATCTTTCAGCCTCAGTTTCCCCATCTACAAAATGAAGATAATACTACCTACTTGATATAGTATCTGTGAGAATTAAATGAGGTTAAAATGCTTAGGTTGGTTCCTGTTATAGAATATGAATTATGTAAGTTTTTATTGTTATTTCCCTTCTTAGAATGAATTATTGTACTTTGGGGAAATCAGGAAAAAGAGAGGACCATGTGTTGCTGGGATTTTTTGTTGTATCATACATGTGTAACATGATACTGAATGTGACTCTTACTGCTTTCTGCAAGATTGTGCTGATCCCCAGAAGACTGAAAGCAAATATACAAAATCTCAACTATCCTAAAATCTAGGACATTACAGAGATTATGAAGCCAATTCTGCCAGCCCATTACTCATCTCTATGTTACATTAAATGAAAGAAGTATATTCACTGGAAGTCTGAGGCTAAAGAGTCTGATAGAGAATTTCCTTTGGGTAAAGTTGTTGGAGTGGAATTTTGGTTTCTCTTCACTCCAGGTCAAGTGAGAGGAACCAGCCAATAACTGAAGTAAAATGGTTGCCAGGATAAATCTAAAGGAAAGAAACTGACTAAGGTCTGGACACAAAGAGAGGGCTGCTTTGGGAATTTCCTACATGTTCATCAGCATCAAAGAAATGTGATGTCATGAGACTAGGCATGAACTCATCAAGAGAGCCAGCTTTGGGTCATCTTAAAAAGTAGACTATCCAAGATAACCACTTGGAGAGGCAAAGGGTCCCCAATAGAGGGTTGATTGGAGGAATCTCAGAGACTAGGTTGGAGTAAAAAGTAGCAAAGCAAAGAAAGCATGGCACTCATCAAGGGGGCTGCATCCAGAGAGTCCCAGCAGGCAAATCTCCAGGGAAACCCACAAAAATACCCTACAAGTGAAAGAGTCAGCTATTGGCATTGTCACACCTAGAGACACCAATGAAAGGTTCAAGTGGCACAATGGAGGTAAGATTATCCTGGTCTTTGTCTTGCCTGCCTTTTTCTATTCCAGTCCTGGAATAACCAGATGCAATTTAGGGTATAAGAAAAAGGAGTAAAACATAAAGTAGGAAGCTTTCTAGACTGGAGCAGATCCTACCTATAGGAAGGACAGTTTTAAATTGAATGATATTTGGAGTTGGTTATTAGACTCTATATTTGCATACAGCTTAAGAAAAGGAAATATGAATGACTCAAATGTAGGAAAAGAAACTTAACCTAATTCAGATTAATACACATGCAAATTAATACCAGTGTTAAGACTTTATTTTCGCTTATTAAGTTAGCAAAAACAAAAAATTTGTGACACTATGCTGGAGAGGATGTGTGAAAAGAGATATAGTTACATATTAATGGTGGGTGGGTAATTGGAACTGGTGTGTGTAAACTAATGTAGAAGTATTTTCATTGCAACATGATTTTTTATATAAAATATTGGAAACCACCTTAATGTCCAACTGGTTAAATAACTGGGTAAAAATACTTAAAGTATCCTCATACAAGGGAACACTATGCCATCATCGAAAATATTAAAGAAACTCTATAGGGATAAGTTTGAAAAATAATCCAAGATACATCATTAAATGAAATAAGTCAAGGTGTAGAGCAGCATGTGTACTATTCAATCACTGGTGAAAAAAATATATCTATATCCATCTAATATGCATCAATCTATTTTTGTACAAACGCTTATAATATCTTTAGAAATTACAGAAAATAATGGCTGTATGTGCTGCAATTTGAGTGGCAAGGAACAGGGAAAAGAGAGAGGCTGTACTATTCAGTATATATACTTTAAAATTTTGTTACCTTGTTTATTTACCACCTATTAATATAATAATACAACCAAAAATACCAAAAAAGATATTCTCTGAATGGAAAATAAATTAGAAAATCTTTAAAATATTAAGCAAATTATCAACTGCAATGCAAATCATATTTGTGTGATATTCTTAATGACTCATCAGATATAAATAATGTCAAAGATAATATTTTTTATTTGAAAGAAGAATACACCCACAGTAACTGTCAGTGTCTCAAAACAGCAATATGTCCTTTTGGGAGGAAAGAAATATGAATGTTTGAAAGTCGCAAAAAAAGATAAAGATTATAACTAGTCAATCAAAAGCATATTTGGGGAAACATCTGCAGTTGCCAACCAAATACCTTTAGAACCTCTAGAATTAAGCAGATGTAATCTTAGCTCTGATATATTTTGTCCAAGAAAAATGACATAACAAAAATAAAGCTGGGACATTCTTCTATTTTGTGCTTTTTATATTTTTAATTTATTGACAACCTAATAGACCAGCTCACTATAATAATCACAGAGTGGATAAAGAATGAGTTCACCCACTTCTTTATGGGAGAAACATCTAATTGTAGTTGGGAAACCACTGCTTTTACATCTTCATAGCAGCCACGTGATAATCTGATCTAGAGTCGGTCATGGACCAGCTCAGGAATCACCAAGCTGAGAGCTTCAAATAAAGCAGAAATGCAGACCAGGTAGAAGGGGGATAATAAAGGTCAATAAATAAAACTGAAAAAATAGGGAAAAGGGGAGAAGGGCAAATTAGGGTATGGGATTAAGAGATACAAACTACTATGTATAGAATAGATAAACAACGGGATATATTGTATAGAATAGAGAATTAAAGCTATTATATTGTAATAACTTTTAATGGGTATAGTCCATACAAATATTGAATTACAATGCTATACACCTGAGACTAATATTTTTAAAAATAGGGGAAAATACGTTAAATCAATTCCAAACACAACATTAGGGATTTTAAATAAGAGTTGATACATCTCAACATCTTCAAATTTGAAATAATCTGTGTATTGTAAATTTGATAGAATTTACGAGTTCTTGTGCACCAAGAGTTTCTTTTGGTTGTAATAGGCAGCAGTCGGAAATGGAATTTCCTCGGGCTATTTCTCATTATCCAGGAATCACTTAAACATTTTTTGTAGAATCTGGAATTTTTTTTAAATCATCATTTCAAAAACTCCCACCTCTTACAAGATTGGTAAGAATGTGTTTGTCTAAATACATTGTCTTCCACAATGAAGCTTATATGATCGAGAGACTTGGCACAGATTCCTTTGAAGAATGTGTCTTATGCATTAAAAACAATTTTAATACTAATTGCAGAAAATTGAAAGTAGTTATCTAAAGGCCAAATGGTGGGAGGTAAGATGAAAATCCTCTATCACCGAGAAGGACCACAAATATACGTAAAATTGTCAACAATACTCAAGCTTGCTCACTTGGTAACAATACCTTGCAGTGAGGCATCTCCTTGACTCTGTCTCTCACAGATGGACACTAGCAGGGCTCTGCTCTAGAAAACACATGCCCTTCACCCCCACCCACCTGAGGGACTTCTTTCAAGCACCATAGGGGTTTCAACTACCATATTTTATCTTCACTGAAACTATATTCTCTCTTTTTGCTCCACAGATTGTTGTTTTATTTTTACCACTTTGATGTCAGGGAAGTTTGGCAAATTTAGTACCATTTTCAAATGTCTGAAGAACAAAAAATCATTTTTCTTACTGATATTTTTAAAAGACTTTGTTTAGATTCAAATAATTGGAATAGTTCACATTGATATTTAAAAATAACTTGTAATACAAAATAGTAGACTTTCAACCTGTCTAGTGTGATTTAAAAAGCCAGCTTAATTATTATGAAAACTAATACTAAGATAGATGATAGTTAAAATAGACAATTCGATATCAAAATTTACAGAGAAATTCAAAGGGCCAGGAATAGTCAAGACAATCTTGAATAATAGAATTGGAGGGTTTATCCTATCAGATGTCAAAGACTTTGTATAAGCTACTGCAATTAAAACAAGGATAGAGGCTTCCCTGGTGGCGCAGTGGTTGAGAATCTGCCTGCCAATGCAGGGGACACGGGTTCGAGCCCTGGTCCGGGAGGATCCCACATGTGGCGGAGCAACTGGGCCCGTGAGCCACAATTACTGAGGCTGCGCGTCTGGAGCCTGTGCTCCACAACAAGAGAGGCCGCGACAGTGAGAGGCCCGCACACCGCAATGAAGAGTGGCCCCCACTCGCCGCAACTAGAGAAAGCCCTCGCACAGAAACGAAGACCCAACACAGCCAAAAATAAATAAATAAATTAATTAATTAAAAAAAAAAAACAAAACAAGGATAGACAAATAGAAAACTGAAAGAGAATCGAGGGCCCAGAATGATCCATAGAGATATGTTTACCTGATTCATGACAAATGAGTAAGTATATGCAAGTGAGAAAAAGATGACTTAAGAATAAAATCTATTTGCACTAATAGATATCCATATGGAGAAAAAAATGAATGTTGATGCCTAAATGACAATTCTAGAAAGCAATTCTAAATGGATTGTAGACATAAATGTGAAAATAAACAATAAAGTTTTAGAAAAATAAAAGGACATATTCTTAACTTTAGGTTAGGCAGAGATTTCTAAACAGATCACAAAAAGCACTAAAAACAAAGAAGACAAGTGATAAATTAAACTTTATTACAATTAAGAACTTATTCATCAAAAGACATCATTAACATAGTGAAAAATCAAGACACAAAGTGAAAAAAGGTATGTTCATATGTTCAGTGAAGGATTCATATTCATAATATATAGAGAATTTCTATAAAGCAATAAGAGATAAAGAACACAATTAAACACAAAATGGAATAGGCACTTCTAAAAAGAAGATATCCACACAAATATGGTCAATTGACTTCCAACAAAAGTACCTAGATAACTGAATAGGAAAAGGATAGTCTTTCCAATAGATAGTGCTAAACACAAATGAACATTTACATACAAAAAAAGAACCTATTTTTTACCTTGTATAATTAAAAAAAAAAAAAAAAAACTCCAAATGGTAACAGATAATTAGTATCTAAACCAAAAAGCTTCTGGAATAAAACAGAGAAAAAATCTTTGTAACCTTGTTTTAGGCAAAAATGACTTAGATCTCAAAAAGCATCTCAAAAAGCATAAAATATAAAAGTCATAAATTGGACTTCATAAAAATTTAAAACCTCTGGTCTTCAAAAACATTGTTACAAAAATAAAAAAGACAAGCCACAAAATGGCAGTATTACAAAACACGTATCTGTATCCAGGATATCTAAAGAACTCTAATATACCAACATTAAGACAAAAACCCCAGTTTGACAAGAAGAAATATGAATGAGAAGCACATGAAAAGTTGTTCAATATCATAATCATTAGAGAAACACAAATTAAAGAGACACCAATACAAATCTACTAGAATGACTCAAATTTAACTACTTCTAGCAAGAGTGTACCCTAGGAGTAAAATCAACATTTGCCAGAATCCATGAAATCAGAATATATATATACCACATATGCTATCAATTCCACTCCTAGAATATATAAATATGTTAGATAGCTAGATAGAGATGTACATTTGTGCATCAATAGACATGTATAAGAATTTTCATACTAACACTATTTTAAAAGTCTAAAACTTGACTAAATGACACAAAGCAATTCTAGATAAAACTTGAAACAAAAAGTCCATCAACAGTAATGTGGAAAAATGAATGTTATTATATTTATACATGGAATAGTCCACATCAATATAAAGAACTGCTGATATATTCATCAATATGGACAAATCTTGGAGACATAATATTGAGTAAAAAGCCAGCCTCAAAAATATACGTACATATGATACCATTTGTTTAAGGTTCCTAACAGGCAAAAAGAATGTATGGTGATAGAAGTCAGAATAGTGGTTAACTTTGGAAATGGGAATGATAACTAGGAGTCTTCTAGGGTGTTAATAATGTTATTTATTTTGATCTGATTGGTGTCCACATGGGTGTCTTCAATTTATAAAAATGCATCAATCTGCACACTTAACGCTACTTGCACTTTTTCCTTGTATATTTCAATTAAAAAGATTATTTTAAAATCTTTAAATCTTAGCTAATCTTTAATTAGCAAAATCTAGTGTAGAAGTATAAATCATTATATATTTTTGTTTCTTTCTCCCTTTTTTGAAGGTGATAATTTTAGCCTTCACATTAAATATCCATAGCTGTAAACAAAAGTATCAGTATATAACACTGAGATAAATTTTATCTGGAAACATACCATATTATCATCTACTTTTTTATTCTAGTAAAGGGTAGTCTAATGTCTCTTCAAGAACTCTAGTTTTGGGTTTTTCTTTTTCTCAAGTGTCACTATGCCTTACACTGAAATATATTTTAAAGAGGGGTGTAATTTTTAATTAATTTACTTGAACAAGTTTCAAATAATCCTGTACTCTAGATGGTCATATTTTTTCATGGGTGAACACTTTTATGAAAAAAGGTACTTTAAAGAGTAAATTGTTATAAACTATTATATTTTTATATGACCAAATTTTCTTGATTTAGTAATCTACTCATTCAAGTTTCAACCTCAATTTGTCTTGATATCTTAGGGGGAAAAAACAAAACCTCCAAAAATCAAACCACTTTTGATTTAGTTATTTGTAACTTGTTATTTTTTTTCAAAATTGCCAAATACTGTTACTTGCCACACTAGTAAAATTTTTGTTTTTAATTTAAAAAAAAAAACCCCAATGTATTGTGAGTTAGGAGAACAGAGTTCTAGTCTATTCTTTATCACTATCATTGAGTGAACTTAGATGAGCCATTTAATCCCTGCATGTCGCATAACGACCTGTAAGATATTCTTAGCTTCAGTAAATGTTGGTCCAGATAGGTCAAGTTAGTTAAAATAGTAAAACTGATCTAAATTTAACTATACTGCCTGCAACAATTCTTACATGTGAAACACTCGCCTTTTATGACAAAGAGATAAATACCCCACAAAAGCAAGAAATCAAGATAGGCATCCTGCCAGACAATAAAACTGTTTATATTTATAAATTTTGAATCTGAAATATAACAACTTGTTACTTTAGAAATGAGCATGACTATTTCTAAACTGTAGTCGTACACCTAAACATCCATTCTGAAAATTCAAAGCCCAATTCAATGTAAATATTTTCAAATAAAAATTAGGCAATTCTTTCAGTTTTACTCCAGTGCAGTACAAAGATTATATTATTTGAATTATGTCTATAGAATAAGCATTAAGAAAAATGTGTACCAAAGAAAAATAGATGGCACCAACTGGTCAGAACATAATAGCTATGGAATTTAAGACAGGGGAGAACTTAAATTGTGTCCAACTTTCTCAGATGAGATGAGTGAGGCAAAAGGAAGAAAAGAGCCATTCCCTGATAGCTAGTTAGTCACATAGGCAAGATGAGAAGACTAGTAACCTGAAACTCCTGCAGTCCACACTATATGACATTGCCTAATTCACCCCAATAAAAAGTTCTTCCAAGTCTTTCCTTTCGTAAATGTCAGCTCCAACCATGGCAGTAACATCCTTGATTAGGTCGTTAAAAGGCCACTTGAAGGCTACCATTTATTGATAACAAATGACCCTACTTTATAATACTTTCAATGAGATAAACTCCAGCTGAAATACATAGGAACCACCATTTGATTGAATTCATCTTTCACCAAGCGATAGGTGAAAAACATAAAACTAGCTCAAGAAAACAAAATTCAAACTCTGTTTCAATTTAAATGGCATCTCTTTCTCAAAGCATCAGCTGATCTTTCTAGTCAGATATTCATTCTATCTCTTGTCTCAAACCCATAGCTCATTTGACTATATTTATGCCACTTGTTGTCCTCATTGTATGATAGTGATTTGTGATTTTTCTTTTCTGACCTCACCCCATCCCTAACTCTCAAGTTTAATTCTTAAGGACAGGAAGCATTATTATTCTTCCTCATATCTTTCACAGTGCTGCAGGGTACCTATTGGATACTTAAATATTTCTTGCTTAAATAGAGGAATGAATAAAAAAAATTCTAGTTTAAACAAAATAAAACAAGGCAAAGGGTAGAAATCAACCCCAATAGTAACACATCTTTTAAAAATAATTTGACTAGAAATGGAAACCAACTTCCATTATATCTGTAAAATGTTATTTCTTTTAAAAAAAAACTACATAGAATGAAAAATTGATCTGATAGAGCTGGGTGGTAGATAAAATGGTTGATAATGTTGTACTCTCCACTTCTCTGAATATTTAAAATATTTCACAACCTAAAATTCTGTGGGACAAAAACAGTACTAATAGTTTACCATACACACAGTAACACATAACCTAGCCTTTTTTTATGTTACTTGTCTTAAATAACTATTTTTTAAAAGTTTATAGAAGTATAGTTGATTTACAATGTTGTGTTAGTTTCAAGTATACAGCATAGTGATTCAGTTATACATATATTCATTCTTCTTCAGATTCTTTTCCCATATACATTATTACAGAATACTGAGTAGCGTTCCCTGTGCTACACAGGAGGTACTTGTTGGTTACCTATTTTATATATAGTAGTGTGTGTATGTTAATCCCAAGCTCCTAATTTATCCCTCCCCCCCAAGTTTCCCCTTTGGTAACCATAAGTTTGTTTTCAAAATCTGTGAGTCTGTATCTGTTTTGTAAATAAGTTCATTTATAACATTTTTAAGTTAGATTCTGCATAGCGATATCATATGATATTTGTCTTTCTCTGACGTACTTCACTTAGTATGATAATCTCTAGGTCCATCATTATTGCTGCAAATGGCATTATTTTGTTCTTTTTTTATGGCTAATATTCCATTGTATATATGTACCACACCTTCTTTATCCCTTCCTCTCTCAATGAACATTAAATAACTATTAAAAATGTAGCAATATGCCACTAATCTGAAGAAAATATATGACATAAACTACATGGAACACAGTCAGGAACCAACATACAAAGAAGACCTCTGAAGCAAATAAAATTGGTTTTAGAGATTTTGTGAAATAGCAAGTACAGGTTTACATGGTCAAAAAACCACTTTCTTAACGCATTATCCTACTAAGTTTAGCTACTTCTTAGCTCTCCTAGCTATCTAAGATTCAAAGGATCAAATGTGAAAAACGGACACAGAATAAAGGCTGGGGCATTATAAAATGTAGACTCATCTCTACATTTTATGATAGAATATATCATTTAGAAAGCCTTACTAAGCACAGGGCAATACTTTGTGATCAAAATGTTGATACTCTTCTTGGGTATGGAGAGTGAGGCAGTCAACTCTTTTCAATACAATTTTAAAGAATTCAGAAACAAAGCAATTATATATCAGAAGGAATTGTATTATTTGTATAATAATGAAAATTTTTAAAGTTTGATAAAGTGGTTAGGTTCCATTTACTTGGAACACCTTATTTCTTGGTAATTCACCTGAGGTCAATTAAACTAAAAAAACAATTTTGAATCCTCACTACATGCCAGCGATTGCTTATGAGGTTCAACTATGATGGAAAATTTTAATGAATTCTAAAAGATACTAAACGAATAAACTCTCAATGAAGCCTGTTTTTGTGAAATTATCTTAACAAGGTATACTATTCAAATATAAAGTCAATTGAGATATGAAATGAAAATCTCATTGAATGTAATTAGAAGAATTGAAAGTACTGGAGAGCTATAAAGGCCCGTTCTTCAAAAGGAGAGGGTTCTAGCAAGCTTTCTGCAAGAATAGCATTCTATCCAAAAGCAACATAATGTCTCTGCCCAGAAGAACCTGAAACAAAGACTCTCATATTAATATCATAATATATAGCCCCAGCATCAGCTTTTAATCAAATGAGCATTATATAATCTGGCAAGAGGTATTTTCCGCTCATTTAGAAAAGGAAAAAAATAAAACCTTTGTTTCAAAACAAGAGCTGCAATAGTAGGCAGAGTCATGATGATTTAAAAAACCAAAGAAAACTATACATAAAATGAGTACCTATATTTTTAGAGCTTTAAGGGTCTTTGAGCTTCATTTAGTGTAAATCTCTTATTTTGCAGTTGAAAAAAAATGAGATTTGGGATGATTTTTCAGCTTCAGATATAAGCCTGGAACCTAGAGTTTCTGACTGACAGTCTACTTTGACAGGATGCCTTGTGAAACTTAAAATACATCAAATAAATTAAATAAATCATTTTTCTTGCCCCAATGATGTTAGGCTTATATATTTTCATAGATGATTGTGAAAAAAAAAAATCAAATAGCGTATAACATTGGTTTGGTGTATCTAAGCTTAAAAAAGAAAAACAGTAAATTTTCTAGTGTAGAATTCTTTCTACAGACCAAGTGAGCATTCTAGCAAGACGAAGCAGTTTAGTATAATAACAGGAAGAAATTTCCTCTAAATGCTTCATTATTCTTTCAAAGGTACTAAAGAGCATGCCTAACCCATAGAGCACCAGATTGAGGAGTTATCCTGATGTCTGCAATATATGTTATTGACAACCAAAGTGGAATAAAAATATATGTGAAATATCCTTTCAGTTGAAAAATATCAATTTAAAGAAAAATATTCTCATAATAAGTTGCTAGGGTTACTATAAACAAATTCATTGCATTTCAAACAATGAGTTTTAGAATATAATATTAAATTTATACAAGGATCTTATTTTAAGAGTAAAACTATATTCTACAATATATATAAATATTTAATGCACTGTAAAAAGTATGATTTATTTAAATCCTGCAATTACCATTTCTGCTTTGAAAATAATTGAATTCATGCTTTAAATATATGCTTATTGTTTACAGAGAGATAAGAGAGCTTTGGATCTATAGCCAGAAAAGCTAGATTTAAGTTCCACATATGTTATTAAATTGCTATGAAATTTAGCAACTTAAATCTCTATAAAATCTGGGGTTTTTTTGTTTCCTTTTATGTCAGAAGAAAATAATATCATCTTCAGGGGCATTGTTAAGTTTAAATTAAATTTGTATATAAAAGTTTGTTGAAAAACAATATATACATTTAAATCCCTATTATTTTAAAATATACATTATTAGTTTATATTTATATGGTCTATAAAGAGGGGGTTAATGAATGTGACTCTTAAGACCATTTTAATAAAACAGTCTGGTCTGGCATATGTACTGGGATAAGCATCACAAACTACTGTATCATCATATTACTGAAAATTTTCATAAGAGAAATTCAGTGATTATAATTACAAATGCAAAAAGAGAAAACAGCACAATTTAAATATGGCAGCATACCTGAAGAATATTTTCTGTTACTTCTACCTAAAAGGACTCGATTCATGCTCTACTCATCAAATCTTGAATTTGTTCAAGCACCACATATTTTTCAGTTTAAAACCCAATGGCTGGGCTTCTGGTGTGGCTATGTGGGCAATTAGATGTGAATCAACTGTAACTCTTATACATTGCTGGTGGGAATGAAAATAGGTTCAGCCACTTTGGAAAACTATCTTTTAGTAGCTATCCAAATTAAACATATGCCTGCCTATGACCCAGCAATTGCACTCTTAAGTATATCTCCAAGAGAAATAAGGGCACAATTTTACCAAAAAACAAGTCACAAAGTCTTCATAGAAACTATAACAGCCCCAAGCTAGAAACACACTAAATGTTCATCATAAGAATGAATAATTGAGGTTATGCAGTAGAATACCACACTGTAATAAAAGAGCAAAAATGATACATGTGAAAAAATTGGATGAATCTCACATACTTTGAGCAAAAGAAGCCAGTCACTATAGCATTCATACTGCATCATTCCATTAAGAGGTAGTTTAAAAAAAAAAAAAAAACAGGCAAAACTCTATATAGTAGTTAAGTTAAAATCATTACTACACGTGTGATTCCGATATGTAAGAAAACTATGACGTGTCAAGGGATTTGACACTGGGCAGCAGACAGAAGGCAGAAAGGTCTTGAAGAGAGTGTTAGTAAAGGCTGGAAAGAATGAGGAAAATGTTAATGGAAATGGGAGAAAAGATGACTCAATGCAATTCACTTGAAAAGGACATGAAAAGCTCTCTAGGATGAATATTCTGTATCTTTGTAGAGCCATGGTTACTTCGGTGTAAACATTTGTTACAATTGTACTCTTACAGCCAGTACTTTTTGTTGCAAATAAATTGGACCTCAATTTTTAAAAAATAGAAAAAGATACCTTAAAATTTTATCAAAGAATACATTTTAAAAGATTTTAAAATTATTTTCTAATATATAATACTGCTATGTGCTATAGTTCAAAAGTTAGGAAAAACACAAAGCACTATACCATATGTTATGGTTTTGAAATAGTGTGAGGCCCTTGCCAGCTCTATTTTATAAAAATCACACTGAGGTTTTTCACTTATCTCGGTGCTGGCCATCAACCTCCTTGAATCATCCATGTTTTTCTATAGTTTCTAATGTCAAAATGCTGAGAAAGCTCATGCATGTGTCTGCAACAAACATACATGAATCATGTTAATAAAAAACAATTATAAAAAACTTCTCAGTCAAAATTTTTTGCTTTGTTTAGTTTGGGCTATTGAGTTAGAACTGTTGAGCATTCACATAGAATGAAGAGGCTACTATAGTCAAAAATATCCAAAGAAAACCTTCAAGTGTCAGGGTACATGTGAATTGACAATTATCTAGACTTATATTTTGATACATATTTGTGTGAGTACCACTTTTCATACAGAAAGATGGCACAATTATCTTATGTTAATAAGGCCCATAACCTTGAAGTTGTCACTTTTTTTTGATCATTCTGTGATCAAAATGTACATTTCAGATGTAGCTAATTGCAGTGTCCTCTCTGTGTTTTAAACAGCAGACATGCAAGCGTGCTTGAATAGTGTTCTTTCCACCTATTATGGGCTGAACTGTCTTCCTCCCCGAATTCATACTTTGAAATACTAACCTCCTATACCACAGAATGGGACTGTGTTTGGAGATAGGGTCTTTAAACAGGTAGTTAAAATGAGGTTGTTAGGGCGAGCCTTAGCGCAATCTGATTTGTGTCCTTGTAAGAAATTAGGACACAGACATGTACCTGTACAGAGGAAAGACCATGTGAAGATACAGGGAGAAGGTGTCCAACTACAAGCCAAAGAGAGAGACCTCAGCACCTTGACAACACCTTGACCTCAGATTTCCAACCTCCCTAGGGCTATGAAAAAATTAATTTCTGTTGCTTAAGCCACCAGTTTGTGGTACCTTATTATGGCAGCCCTACAAAACAAATATACTACCACATTACAAAAGAATACATTTGGAAGTAAATGACTTTCTCTCTCTGTCACTTTTGGTAAATCCGTCTTTTCACACATTGTGTAATTTGGGATGAGCCACACTGATGTGATAGGAATGTGAGATACATGACTGAACCAGCAGATGACTCTCCACAGTGCAATGCTGACAGCAAGGCCCCAGAGACCTCCCCTTCCCATAGGCACACTCACAATTCCACTCATTCAGCAAGTATTTGAATCACCCTCACAAGCCTTCCTCAGATTTTTTTAAAATATTGTCAAAAGTTTAGTAAATACTCTCAGGTCTTCTACTTTAATGGTCTAAAAATATTGGCATCAGATATTTTACAATATTGGTAGAGGGACTTCCCTGGCGGTCCAGTGGCTAAGAATCTACACTTCCACTGCAGGGGGTGTGGGTTCATCCCTGGTGGGGGAACTGAGATCCCACATGCCATGCAGCACGGCCAAAAAAAAGAGAGAAAAAAAAAAAACAAGAATATTGGTAGAATTTAGAAATTGTGTTAGGTAAGTCAGTGGAGCAGGAAGAACACTGGACCCAGAAATGAGACTTCCTAGTCCTTCTTAAGGCTATCTAGGTGCCTGAGGTTGTACAATTGTTCGGGGTAGTTATTCTTTAAATCAGTGATTCACAAAATGACCTGAATTTAGTATGCTCTGGAGAGCTTTTTAAACAGTCAAATATCTGGGACCTACACCTGGTTCTCAGATTTGTCTGGACATTGGAATCATCTGGCATACTTTAAAAATTGTGATATCTAGACCCCATCCTTCAGAGATTCTGATTTAATTTGTTTAATTGGTTTGAAATGTGTCCCTGGCATCGGCATTTTTAAAAGCTCTCTCTTCAAAGATGACATCCACTGCCCTGGAAAGTGTGATTTAATTGCTCTGGGGAAGAGCCTGGGAACTGGTATGTTTTAAAACACCAGGTGATTCCAACGCACATGAATTCCCTTGGTGATCCCCAATCACAGCCATATGATGCAAAGGCAAAATAATGTTCCTTTCAGCTCTAAATTTTGCAATTTTTTTGACTTTTCATGAGATGCATGACACAGATAAGACATTTCAAAGCACACTTTTTTATATTTAAGCAAGGCTGTTTACTCATAGGCTCATTAACTAATTGTGTAACTAGAGCGTATGAATTTTTAGTTCTCCTGTGAGTCAAACACCTTTTGAGTGTTTCCCGAATGTGCCTATGTCAGAAAAGAGGCTCTGTATGAAATCGGGATGGAAACTGGGTTACCATCCCAATCCCAGCTGTGTAATGGATACAGTTATTTCAGGAGGGAACATGTGCAAAGATGAAAGCACAAAACATAATTGCTTCTATGACAGTAATTTAGTTAGTTTCCTAGGGTAAAGATTCAAACAAGCATCTCCCATTAGGCTAACAACAATTACATAGTTTTTCCCTTTCATCCATTTCTTTCAGGCTTTTCTTATATTTGAAGCTTTCTAAAGGGTATTTGCGTGATCTAACATTAACTACCCACACACTGTATTTCCCACTATTATTAGCACAGTGGATGATCTTTACAACTTAGCAAAGCTCCAAGAAGCATTATTACCGATTTTCTTTAAAAGTGTCTCTAAATCCTTTGCCATTTCTTTCGATTTATATCCCAGACAGAATTATTTTCAAGTGACATTTTAGTATCTTCTACCTTAAATTTAAAAATGACTACAACTAGTGATGTGATGAAAAGGGATCTTGAACTCTGAAGTGTTACATTCCAGTTTACATAATTTCAGAAAGATGAGAAGACATACTGTGACAAGGGTAAAATATAATAGTGGAATAAGGCCCTACTGTGAGGTCTCCCAAACAACTATACAAGTATCAGAAGGGAATTAGGTGGAGGAAGGGGAGGGAGCCGGTTTATAAATATTAATGAGAAAACTTGTTAGTTTTTAATTGAATGAATGATACGTAAATGTCCATATATAACCTCTATAAAGGTGAATTTGGTTTTAGTCTGTTAATAGAAATGTCTAGAATTGAGGAGGTAATCATTCTGCTCAATACATTACTTACCAAATCATACTTACAGTATTACATTAAGTTCTAAAAAAGACTTCACCACGTTAGTAAACACACATCATTGTGTTAGATAACAGTAACCAAACAAAACGAATCCAGCGGGGAGTAACCAACCACACCACATGCAGAAAAGTTGAAAGAAAAGTGGAAAGAGAATTACACTGTGTGATCAAAATGCAAAAAAAAGACCTACGTGTAATTAGCAGAAGGCATACTGTGGACTAAAATAAACAAAAGCTTCTACGAGTCTGCATTTGAGAATTCATTAGGCGACACTAATCACCAGTTACTTATGCATAGGCGGAAAACACGATAGGGAAACCATAGAAGATATTTACATAGGGTTAGGCTAGTGGCAAAGTACGTAAACATTATCACACTTCTGTGATTCTTGTGTTTTAAAATTATTAGGATAGAAAAAATCATCTATTACCCTAGTATCTCTTTCTGAGTGCTCAAAATGCTCAAAATATAAAAGCTTAATTTTTCTTTATAACATTAAAATATCTGCTCTTGATTTTTTCCGTTAAGACCCTTGAAAATTGTTACTGACCAAGTGATTTTTTGAGAAAGTCATCATTTTAATACCAACCCTTCCATTAGCAGCAGCGTTGCTAAAACAACTTGTCCTTAGTTTTTAAAAAAATCATCTCATTTCAGAAGCAATGGATTTCTCCTCCTAAGCTTCAGAGAACCAATGTTCATAAGGTGGAAAAATATTGTTTACTGTGATACATTTTATAAAACAGACAATGGAGAAATATTGAATTTTCCTATACCAATTCCTTAGATAGATTTCAGCACCTTTAAGTATACAGAAGATTGGAATCCCTTCCTACTTTCACCAAATCTCCAGACCCAAAGAGAGAAATTTAAAACAATACAGATTTCTAAAGGAAGAATTAGTCCTAAGCTCTATTCCTCTTTTGCTTTGGAAAAATCATGACTTTGCTAACAGTTTCTGGTTTTCCATGTACCAATAGCAGTTGCTTCATATTATTATTCTTCCCTCTATGGGAAGATATTTCACCGCAGTCATCTCTTCAGAAGAATTCTGCAATCTTTCTCTGCCAATCTAGGTGTCTAGAGAAAAAGATCAGAAGAAATTAAAACAGCCTGTTCTCATCCTGCCTTCCTCAAATAATCAACTTTTCTCTGAGGTTTCTTGACATGTCTAGACACGCTGGATGAAAAATGAAAGTTCCTGGGACAAATTTCCTTCTATGATTAAAACCTAGGTAGATTAAGGGAAAGAGGAAAAAAACACAAAGGGAAAATATTTTAATAAAATAATATGTCACCTATTCTCATTCTTACTCCAGTGGTTAATATATTTATTTTTTTTTAACATCTTTATTGGAGTGTAATTGTTTTACAATAGTGTGTTAGTTTCTGCTTTATAACAACGTGAATCAGCTATACATATACATATATCCCCATATCTCTTCCCTCTTGCGTCTCCCTCTCTCCCACCCTCCCTATCCCACCCCTCTTGGTGGTCACAAAGCACCTAGCTGATCTTCCTGTGCTATGCAGCTGCTTCCCACTAGCTATCTATTTTACATTTGGTAGTATATATAAGTCCATGCCACTCTCTCACTTCGTCCCAGCTTATCCTTCCCCCTCCCCGTGTCCTCAAGTCCATTCTCTATGTCTGTGTCTTTATTCCCATCCTGCCCTAGGTTCTTCATAATCTTTTTTTTTTTTTTTTTTTTTTTTTAGATTCCATATATATGTGTTAGCATACGGTATTTGTTTTTCTCTTTCTGACTCACTTCACTCTGTATGACAGACTCTAGGTCCATCCACCTCACTACAAATAACTCAACTTCATTTCTTTTTATGGCTGAGTAACATTCCATTGTATATATGTGCCTCATCTTCTTTACCCATTCATCTGTCAATGGACACTTAGGTTGCTTCCATGTTCCAGTGGTTAATATATTTAAATTACTTTTTAAAGATTTTAATTGAGATTATGCTAGTATGTATCAATATGTTACTAAATAGAGCACATTTTCCAATCCTATATGCCAAATTTCAAATATACAGTTCAGTACAATTGTTAGGAAAACAGTTTTATTAAATTTGGGGATTACATAATATTATGGAATCTCAAGGCAGAAGAGAACCAATCCAATATTAAAAATTACATATTTTAGAAAGGAATAAGTGACTTACTTAATATAAATCCTCTCATATGTATATCTGATCATACCAAGGGTACCTGCTTAAGGTCATGCAGCAACATCAATGTAGACTGAATCTGAGTGTCTAATATTTGGAAGTTAAACACTCCATGGCTTAACCTTGCAGAATGTGGCAAAAGTTCTGTAGACTATTTTCAAGAATATGATCAACTTATGACCATTTTTATGTATGTGATAATTTGCTTTTCATTGACCACCACTGCCTAATTAATTCCCTACATCACCCTTTTTCACACCCCCAAGTCTCTGTGTCACTCTTTCTGCTTTCCTTTTCCCACTTACAGAACCACTGCTGCCACAGTCGCTTTTCTAAACTATTTATCATGCCATTTCCCTGGGGGTGAGGGAGAAACAGGCTGGTACAAAATGAAGTCAGATTTCTTTGTCATCAAAATATGTTCCTCATTTCTATACATATATTTCTACTCTTTTCAACATGCACCCTAGCCAAACAAATTACTTGTTATTTTTGGAGTATACTTCATTCATATTATTCTCTCTACCCAAAATGACTTTCTCAATGTCTTTGTCTAGGGAATTCTTCCAAGGCATAGGGTAGCTTAAATATCTATAATCTTTCTCATTCTATTTCCTGAGGGCAAAAAAGTTCCACTTCTACCCTGAGTTCTCACAGCACTTTTTACATGTCTCTAATAACTTGTCATATTTTATCATAGTACATTGCATCTTAATTCCAAGTAAGGGGCAATTATTTCATGATCTATCACCACCTTTCCCTAATTCCACCCATCCCCTTAAGCCCAACAGTGTTATCCCCCAGGCCTTTTTATTCCCGGGGCTTTGTTAAGTGCCTATTTCATATTAGCTATTTGCTGAATGTTACTGTAAATTCATAATTTATTTTGATACTAATAAAGCCATAATGAGTGGTAAAATTTCCATATTTTTATTAAAACTAATTGTCATAAAATGTTACAATCAGAAAGGTCCTGAGAGATTATTTTATCCAATTTTTATATTTTATAGAGAGGCCCAGAAAATTTCAACTAACTAATTCAACAAATATTTATTGCATATGTACTATTCAAAGCGAGTTCTATGTGCCAGAGATAAGTGATTTGTTTTTAAAAGTATTTAAATTAATTGTATTTGTGCAGCTTACATTTTGGGAGGGAAAAGGACAATAAATAAACAAACAAGTAAATGCTCAGGATATTATTTGATAGTGATAATTGTCATGAATAAGATAAGCTAAATAATTTGCTCAAGTTTACACTGGTTGCAGACTTGAACTTGAGCCATATTCTCCTGGGTCTCAGTCCAGTGTTGTGTTAACCAACAATTACATCCTACCTCTAAATCAAGTACAGTTTTTACAGAACTAAACTGAAGTTATTATTCAAGGTAGCAACTGAAAAACAGCCTGTATAGGTGAAGGTAAATCTTAAGTCGCTATAACAAAGATACCCCCAAGCAACAATGGATCAATTAAAAGATAGAAATTGATTTATTTCTCATAACTAGTCTCAAGGTTAAGAGTTCATGCTGCTGGGGAGGCCTATATTCTGTCCTGTAGAAACTCAGTTTCCTTCATCTTATTACTCTGCCAAACAAGGTGTGATCTTACTTGAAGTGTGGAGTAATGGGAGACTGCCACATCTTTATGCTGGCCTGAAGAAAGAGGTGGAAGAGCACATGCCCAATATCTTAAGACCAAGAACTGAAAATGGTCACATTGGTTTTTGCTCACTTTCCATTGGCTTAACCCAATAAAGCACACTGGGATGCAAGAGAGCCTGGAAAATAGCAATAGTCTCCAGCTGGATGACCCAGCTCAAACTCTGGCCAGGACAGGGGTAATTCTACCAGTTCACTTAGTCATCTCTGTCTCACTGGGCCACTGTTATTTACTTTTGCTTGGTCTTAGAAAAGAAACAAGGAACACAGGTAAATAATGAGGTCAGGAATGTTATCATAAGGACAAAGTTATCAAAAGTAATGAGGCATTTGATGTAAAGAATCTGGTGACATTATTTTGGTGAGTAGTGGCCCAGCTTCTACTGCCGAAAAACTCAATACTAAGCTTAAAGAATACCTTTACTTAACTCCCCAAGAAAGATGTATGGAAAAAAGTAAAAAGAAAACATATACATCATAAATGGCATCTGTTTGTGAAGCCCGATTGATTTACGTGAGGAACAGAGCTCAGTTTAATGAACTATCACTGTAATTTGAACTTGCTGTTCTATGCAGCACTCTAACTCACTTTATAGACGCAGAAGATTACTTGCAATAACTGAGGTTACACGTTACCTTGCTATGAAATCAGTAGGGAGGGCAGCTGCATAACACTGGTAATTTAGCACTCCCTTAGCAATTCAAAGTTGCTGAATCACAGAGATGTGGATGGTAATTATCTGGAGGTACTAGGGTCAACTGTTTCAATTTCTCCTGTTTGTCAGAAGGAAGTGCATTAAGTACTTTGAGAGACACTTCTTAGTGTTATAAAGAACTTCTTGACACAGCTGTCCATCTGTGAGTCATATTGAGAAGACAATTAACTCAGGTAGTATCTCTTCAAATAGACAGTGATGTTGATAACATCACATCTCTTTATTTCTCTTCCTATTTTCCCCTCTGATAAATTCACTCTTAGATAAAAGGAAGGAATTAGTGAAATTCTGTCTTCTCTAATGGGGAAAAGATCATTATAAGACTAATGACAGATCTGATGATATTAGAGCAGAGACTAGAAGTTCAAGCAGATCATGAACTATCTTAGGAAAGAAGAGCTCTCTCATCCTAGCAAAAAAATTGCAAAGCAGGGCATGCTCAAGGTTAGGAAAGCTATTTCAAGGCCACAAGAAAAGCATATAGCTGGAAAACAGCTTGAGTATTTTATAATAGAGTTAGTTAATAGGAAAAGTACTCAGAATTCAGAGAAGCATGATCAAGAGCCAATAAATTGTACCTAGATTTAGATAGTTAAAGCCAGGAAGAGGAAACAGAAAAATCTAACAAGAAAGTTAAATTCTCTTGATAACAATGAATTTTAATGTCAAGGAGGCGAAATATTTTATATTTATTGAGCATCTGTTAAGTACTTGTTATATGCCCCAGGAACTGCTGTCAACATCTTTTCAAGCTGAATACGATATAGCTCTTGCACCCCAGTTTACAGGGTAGTTTATTTCAATGTAGGCATTTCTCCTGTAATACAACAAAACTAGGGGATACAATATTTTTATTTATGGACTTCTGTTGGTTGTCTTGCAACAGAGTAGCTTTGTGAAGGTTAATAATTTATCATAACAATGGGAAATAGAGAAAATAAGGATGTCTAAGATGCAATGGGCTAATGATAGAGCAGGAGAGGATATAAAAGATAGGTCATTTATCTGAAATAGTAGCTACAAATAATCAAACAAGTGAGTTTTTCTCATGCAAGTAGGTTTTAGGGATACGCATCTGTAGCTCTGCATTTATATCTAATAGCCCACCTTTCATACAGAAATACCTTTAGATAAAACAATACAAAACTTTGTTCCTGTTAGTCTATAATTCTAACC
This sequence comes from Balaenoptera borealis, assembly GCF_965194805.1. Classification (NCBI taxonomy): domain Eukaryota; kingdom Metazoa; phylum Chordata; class Mammalia; order Artiodactyla; family Balaenopteridae; genus Balaenoptera; species Balaenoptera borealis. Next base: position 40,513,348 of record NC_138862.1, read on the forward strand.
CCTGATTCCCTACTCATTTAACCCTTACAACAACTTTATGAGGTAGGTTCCATTAATATTCACACTAGGAAGATATGTCACAGGGAGGTTAAGTGACTTGCCCAGGGTCATACAAAATAATGTAGATGAAATATTCCAGAAATCTCTTCTATTTGCTCAGATAAAAATCACATAATCTTCAAAGATCAAGAAACAATTTGCAATGTTCCTTTGGAATCTAAGAATCTTTTAGTTTTACTAGTTTTAAGCTTTACTTAATGAAATAATATAGCTAAAAAAAGATTTTTTAAAAAAACTTTCCAAGTGAAATTACCCTATCTTGAAATAAAGCATAATTCTTCCCTGAAAATAATTATTTTTTTCTTCACTTCAAAATTCTTTTTTTAAAAACAAAGGGAAGGCAAATCATTTCACACAATCAGTAGTATACATTACGGACAGTAATTTTATATAAACAAATATTAAGTGTTGTCTTTCCTCTTTTGTGTCCTACTCTTTACCTCCCCTGTTCATCAGTTTGTTAAAAAACAAAATTCAAGCAAGTAAATTTAAAGATCAAATGGCTTTATTAAATAATTCATTAATCGGGCAGCATCCCATCTAGCAAATATAAAGGACCTCTGAGGAGCTATACAAAATGGGAGATTTTGTAGGCAGAAGGGGGCAGGGACAAGGAATGAGCAGACTATCTCATCTTTCTTTGGGAGAGAGAAGGGGTCTATCAGGTGGATTACATCACTGGTGCTGACCAGGAAATTCCAGATGGACTGGTTTAAGATTACATTCCTGAGAGTGGTTGAAATTGCAGTCAGGTTAGGTATTAAGTCTTGGTTTGCTGACCTGGGGCTTAGCACGAGTGACTCCATTTTGGGCCTGTTGTCTTTTTTTAACAAGTTGTATTAATTTTCTGTTGTTACCATAACAAATTTACACAAATTTAGCAGTTTAAATCAACACCTATTTATTATCTCACAGTTCTGTTCATCAGAAATCCAAGTACAATGTAATTTAACTGTGTCCTCTGTTTAAAGTCTCACAAAGACAAAATCAAGATGTCAGCAAGGTTGCCTTCCTTGCTGGAGGCTCTGGAGATATATCCACGTCCAAGTTCCTTCAGGTTGTTCCCTAGATTCAGTTCTTTGTGTTTATGTCACTGGGGCCCTGTTTCCTGGCTGTCTGTCTGCTGGAGATGGAGGCACACAGGGGGGCAGTTTTTGCTCCTAGAGTTTGCCTGAAGTTCTCTTGCTTTTCATGTGGCCACCCTTCCAACAATGGTGAGATGATTCCCTCTCATACTTCAAATCCCTCTGACTCCAGCCAAAGGAAATACAGCACTTTGTAGTTTCTGCCTTTTTGTTTACTGGTTTCCTATTTAAATTTAGGAAACCTATCTTAGTTTGTTTTTCATTTTGTTTTGTTGGGGAAGGAGGCTATTTTTAAAATTTTTTTTAATTATGAGAAAGCTCATAAAAAATGTGATAAAACATTACTGAATGGTAGGCTGACAGATTTTATAATAATCTTCTAAAATTCAACACTATAAAGTTATATTTCTATATACTTCACATTCCTCATTTTTCACTATACTTTAAACAGTTTTTCACATATGTTACACAAATAACTAAGGCAAACATTTCCTGAGCAGTGTAGATAAACCAAAAATATCCTTCATCCTCTTTGTTTTTCAAAGAGATGGGAAGGCTGTCTAGAATGCCAATAAATGGAGATGCATTTGCCTGAGAAAGTCACTCAAAATAGTAAGAGAGAAAGTATCAAACCAAACATGTCAATGGTTTCTTACAATGTGGTGTTTCTGCATTAAAATGTTAAATTCATAATAACTTGGTTGGTTCCTTCTTTTTTTGTTTTGAAGTTTTGTTTGTTTGTTTTTCTCTGTCTGCACATTACTATATCATTATTTATAGTCTAAATAGTCTATTCTATTTGGTCAAGAAGGAAAACATGAGTCCATCTCTTCATTTGCTTAGACAGACAGATGAACCCTAAGGTCATTATCGTTTCTCTCTTTTGTTCATGCCTCCCATTCAATTCATCCTGTTGCCTCTAACTGAAAAATTAGAAGACACTTCCAAAATGTAATCCAGGTCATGTCACTTTCTTGCTTAAAATCTTTCAATGACTTCCTATACAAAATCAACAAGTTCCAAATTCCTTAACGATGATGGTCTCCAAAATTTTCTATGATACATCCCCACCTACCGCTCATTATGTACCTTTCATGACACCCTCACCTTCCATATTACTCTGCTACAAGTAACTGGCATTTATGGGTCTTAAAGTGATGACAAGCTCATTAGCATTCTACTTTGCACTCACTGTCCCTTCTCCTTGTTGTCCTCTATTCAAATGCTACCTCTTAAGACAGTCCTCACCACTCCAGTCCCTTTCTATTTCTTTACCCATGTTTTTTTCATAATATAAATTGTTTTACTTTGTTCTATATTAGTTTACATGTTTACTGTCTGTTTTTCTATATCCAGATTCCTTACATCCACTAATATGTAAACTCATTGAAGACAGGGATCCTGTCTGCCTTACTTATCACTTTCTCCCAAGCACCTGTAACAATGCCTAGCCCATAACAAATACTTATGGACTAACTTGTAGAGGACTGTTACATCTTTAGGATAACTCATTTTCTAGTTTAGGGTTAGTAATAATAATGCTAATTAACTGAATGCTTAGTAGGGTGCCAGCCACTGGGCTACATAAACTACATGTATTACTTCATTTAAACTTAACAAATGTCCTGAGGAAAATACAGATATTATTCTCATTTTAAAGATGAAGGAACTGAGGTTTAGGAAGGTTGAGTGATTTGTCCAAGGACACAGAATAAGTAAGTGGCACAGATTGGATTGTATCTCACTTCAGAAAACTGAGACTAGGGACTTCCCTGGTTGGGCACAGTGGTTAAGAATCCACCTGCCAATGCAGGGGCCACGGGTTCGATCCCTGGTATAGGACGATCCCACATGCCGCAGAGCAACCAAGACCGTGTGCCACAACTACTGAAGCCCGCACACCTAGAGGCCGTGCTCCACAATAAGAGAAGCCACTGCAATGAGAAGCCCATGCACTGCAACGAAGAGCAGCCCCCGCTCGACGCAACTAGAGATAGACCACACGCAGCAACAAAGACCCAATGCAGCCAAAAATAAATAAATAAATAATTAATTAATTAAAAAAATTTTTTTAATTAAAAAAAACCTGAGACTAGACTATGTCTCATTTCAAAGAACTATATTCTTTTCCACCTCAGTCTACTGACCTAACCTAAAATTTCTAACTAACTTTAGCATGTTAAGGTCAAATTTCTAGTTATATATAATAACCAAGTTTGTAATAAAATGTGTCTCCATGATTTCAATGCTTAATACTTCAAGCAAGTAAATACTTAGGGAAATATATGAGGCTTTCTATTTCACTAATTCCTCATGATTTCTCATTTATTCTAGGTGATATAGTTGAATTTCAATATAAAACTACAATCAACTACAAGCACAAGTCATGGTCAATCTTTTAACCTCCAACATTTTCCATTCTCAGCAAAAATCTTCCTACTTGTTTGGAAAGCCTTCTATTAGCAGCTCTTGGAAACTGCACTGCAGGATCTGAAACTTGGAGTGTAACTCAGTGACTGACTTCACTATGTGTAATGTTGTATAATAGTAGCACTTGCTATTCTAGACAATATAGAATCAGAAGCCTCAGATGGAACTATTTTCTAATCAAAGTGGCAGCATTCTAAATGTCTTCAAACGAATTCTGTGGGTAACTTTTATTTTTTAAGAAAGTACCCTTCAAGGGAAGGAGTTCATTATTCTCTCTGAGTTTATCCCATGTTGTTTCAGTCATGTAATTGATTTTTATTTTGCTCTCCTTTCTCTTAAAAGTGATGGCAAAACTGGGTTAGTAGTTTGGATACTGAAATGGTTGTGTTATCCTGACCTGCCATAGAAAAGCATTTATTAAGGATTTGCTCTTCATCTAAAATATTGCAACCTCTTAAGCATAGAGAAAAATAGCATTAAAGAAAACAGATGTAGATTCCCTTGTCAAACCAGAATCTAAAGCAGTGACATTCAATATTCAAATGCCAAAACTATTTATATACTTGCCTTTTAACAGAGTTATGACAAAATATATGTACAGTTGGTAGCAGAGGGTAGTATGAAAAGGGAAAAAAACTAAACTTAATAAAATATATCAGCAGGTAACTGCTTAATAGGACAAGACAGGAGAATAAAACTATGAAAAGGGATATTCAGAACATCTAGTCTTTTTTCCCCAAGAAAATGGAATTTCAATTTTTGAATATTAAAAACCTGTTTGATCTCTTATTCATTCTAAGAAATCTCCCTACAAAGTGCTGTTAAAAAAAAAAAAAGGCCCCAAATGGAGTCACTTGGGCTAAACCCATACCACTAGACCAAGACTTAATACGTAACCTAATTGCCATTTCAACCTCCCCCAGGAACCGGTCAGTCTGGAATTTTCTGACTGGTTACCCCACCAGTAAGGTGACCCATCAGCACCAGTGAGGTAATCCGCCTGATAGATCTCTTTTGTCCCCTAAAGGAAGGTGACCTTGCCTGAAACAATCTGCTCTTTCCTTGTCCCTCACCCATTTCTGCCTATAAAAGTCTTCCATTTGTACAGCTTCTTGGAGCTCCTTTCTATTTGCTAGATGGGATAATGCCCAATTTATGAATCATTGAATAAAGCCAGTTAGATCTTTAAATTTACTTGATTGAATTTCATTTTTTCACAATAGCATTTATAAAACATGCAATTGATACATTTTTAAATGGATATTTATTTATATTAATCTGAATGAAAACATGAATTTCCTACATCAAGGCAGATTTTTATTATTTACTTACAGCAATAACAACATTCGTTCCTCATGCCCCAGTTATTTCCCTTTCTGGAGTAATGCTACTTAAGCACATACACAAAAACAGTGTTCTTGTTTTACAGAGGAGGAAACCTGAAATGTAAATCTAGGGGTTTATAAACATGCTATCCTTCTCCCCACTAATGGCTTACAATTCTTCTGAACAAAAATGATTGTCCCAGGTTTCATCTCTCTTTGAAATGTAAACACATTAGAGGTAAGTCTCAAATCTCTCAGGAGATCTTCTGGCTATTCAATCACCTTTTAACTTCCAAGGCATCTCCTTTAACCTAGGTTCTAGTTTTCTGTAGAAAAACGAAAATATTCACTTTCTGACAACAATTCATCAAAAAGATTTAATAATCATGAATGTTTCTGGATCAAATAATGGTGATTTAAAAGTATATATATATATATATACCAATTCAATTTTCAAGAAGAAATAATAAATAATTTCAATGAATTCCAAAAAGGATAAATATTCATACTACACTTGCTGAACACAGAAACAGTGTGATTTGTTGATTCCAAAAACAATGGCAAAAAAACAAAGGACAAAAAGTATTTCTCATTGGAAATTAAAGAATATTCTTCTAAACAATTTAGGGTTAAGAATTGTTACAGGTTGAATTGTGTTACCCCCAAATTCATATGTTTTAGTCCTAACCCCCAGTATTTCAGAATGTGACCCTATTTGGAAATAGGATCATGGTAGATGTAATTAGTTAAGCAAAGATGAAGTAATACTGGAATAGAGTAGGCACCTAGTCCAATCTAACAAAATTCCTTACAAAAAGGGGAAATTTGGAGACACACATCCACAGAGGGAAGATTATGTGAAGAGATACAGGGAGATGGCCATTTACAAGCCAGTGAGAGAGGCCTAAAACAGACCCTTCACTCAGAGAATCAATCAAAAGGAATCAACCCTGCTAGCACCTTGATTTTGGAATTCTAGCCTCTGGAACTATGAGACAATAAGTTTCTGTTGTTTAAACCACCCAGTTTGTGGTACTTTGATACTGCAGCCCTAGAAAAAAAAAATGCAACAATTATCTAGAAATTAATGATAATGAGCACACTATAAATAAAACCCTAAAAGAATACTGCCAAAGCAACACTTAGAGTCCTTAGTTTACAGTTCATATATATAAAGATATGGATTTTATAATTAGTGCATTTATTAGAAAGATTGGGGAAAAAAGAAAGTTTTTAGTATCCAGAGGAAAAAGCAAAAAAAAAAAAAATTTTTTTTAAGTAAAAAAGAATTTTTTAAACAGAAAATAACAATTTAAAAATTATATTTTAAAATCTGGATCTTTATCAGTATCCCAAGGCAAAAAAATAAATAAAAGCAAAAATAAACAAATGGGACCTAATTAAATTTATAAGTTTTACACAGCAAAGGAAACTTAAACAAAATGAAAAGGCAACCTACGGACCCATCAGGGATTAATTTCTAAAGCATACAAACAGTTCATACAACTCAATGTCAAAAAAACAAACAACCCAATCAAAAAATGGGTAGAAAACCTAAATAGACATTCCCCAAAGAAGACATACAGATGGCCAACAGGTACAAGAAAAGATGCTCAACTTCACTAATTATTAGAGAAATGCAAATCAAAACTAAAATGAGTTATCACCTCACACCTGTCAGAATGGCGATCATCAGGGACTTCCCTAGTGGCGCAGCGATTAAGAATCTGCCTGCCAATTCAGGGGACAAAGGTTAGATCCCTGGTCCGGGAAGATCCCACATGCTACAGAGCAACTAAGCCTGTGTGCCACAACTACTGAGCCCACGCACCGCAACTACTGAAGCCCATGTGCTCTAAGGCCCACGTGTCACAACTACTGAGCCTGCCTGCTGCAACTACTGAAGCCTGCGTGCCTAGAGCCCGTGCTCTGCAACAAGAGAAGCCACTGCAATGAGAAGCCCTTGCACTGCAACGAAGAGTAGCCCCCGCTCGCCACAACTAGAGAAAGCCCACATGCAAAAATGAAGACCCAATGCAGCCAAAAATAATAAAAAAGAAATAAAAAATTTTAAAAATAGAATAGCCATCATCAAAAAGTCTACAAACAATAAATACTAGAGAGGATGTGGAGAAAAGGGAACCCTCCTACACTGTTGGTAGGAATGTAAATTGGTGCAGCCACTATGGAAAACAGTATGGAGGTTCCTCCTTCAAAAACTGAAAATAGAGTTACCATATGATTGTTACCAGCAATCCCACTCCTGGGTATATATCCGGAAAAGAAAAAAACTCTTATTTGAAAAGATACATGCATCCCAATGTTCATAGCAGCACTATTTACAATAGCCAAGACAGAAACAACTTAAGTGCTCACCAATAGATGATTGGCATAAGAAGTGGTATATATATATATATATATATATATATATATATATATATATATATATATATATGCAACAGAATATTACTCAGCCATAAAAAAGAATGAAATATTGCCATTTGCAACAACGTGGATAGACTTAGAGAATATTATGCTTAGTGAAATAAGTCGGAGGAAGAAAAATGCTATATGATATCATTCATATGTAGAATCTAAAAAAAATACAAATCAATCTATATGCAAAACAGAAACAGACTCACATACATAGATGACAAAATTATGGTTACCAAAGGGGAAACGGAGAAGGAGGGATAAATTAGGAGTACAGGATTAATAGATATACACTATTATATATAAAATAGATAAACAACAAGGATTTACTGTATGGTACAGGGAAACATATTAAATATCTTGTAATAACCTACAATGGAAAAGAATCTATAAAAGAATATATAGTGTATATATGTGTGTATATATGTGTGTATATATAATATATATGTGTATATACATAAATACATATGTATAACTGAATCACTTTGCTGTACACCTGAAACTAACACAATATTGTAAATCAACTATACCTCAATAAAGAATTTAAAAATTAAATAAAACATGGATCTTTTAAAAAGATGAATAATATGCACAATCTTTGCCAAGTTTGATAAAAAAGAGGCAACATTTAAATATCATGTAGTTTGTAGGATTGTCTGAAGTCTGGGATGGTTATGCCTCCAGCTTTGTTCTTTTTTCTCAAGGTTGCTTTGGCAATTCTGGGTCTTTTGTGGTTCCATATAAATTTTAGGATTATTTGTTCTAGTTCTGTGAAAAATGTCATGGGTAATTTGATAGGGATTGTATTAAATCTGTAGATTGCTTTGGGTAGTATCATTTTAACAATATTAATTCTTCCAATCCAAGAGCATGGGATATCTTTCCATGTCTTTGGATCATCTTTAATTTCTTTTATCAATGTCTTATAGTTCTCAGCATATAAGTCTTTCACCTCCTTGATCAGGTTTATTCCTAGGTATTTTTTTTTTTGGCCACAATTTTAAATGGAATTGGTTTTTTTGCTTTCTCTTTCTGATACTTCATTGTTAGTTTTAAGAAATGCAACAGATTTCTGTATGTTAATCTTGTACCCTGCTACCTTGCTGAATATGTTTATCAGTTCTAATAGTTTTTGTATGAAGTCTTTAGGGTTTTGTATATATAGTATCATGTCATCTGCATATAACGACAAATATCATATGATATCACTTTATTTTTGGTTCAATAATCATTCTTGTCACCTTGATCTCAAGGTTACTGGAAAAGGAGAACACGGTAAAGAAGCAATAGCTCAATCTTCCTTTTGCACACAGGTGTACAAAATTTGTATACATTACACACAAAACTGGCTAGACACAAACATTTTAATGGTTGATTTGGTTTAGTCTGACTAAAGTAAGTGTTTTGTAGAATACACAAAGTTCTCTTAATGAAGTTGGGGGGACAGTAGGCATATGAAAGTGATAGGCAGTCATCATACTCCCAGGAGAATGGAGGGGGCTAATGTGACTGCCTATTGGACAAATTTGTTGTATGTACAATAGACAGAAAAACATATGCAAATTCCAATTCAAAACTTACCATAGTAGACACCATAGATTTACTTACCTACCATATACTTATTGACACCCAAATACGTTGTCTCTAAACACGACAATCTCATAAAGTCCAAACCAAATGTTAAATTCCTGCTGTCTCTATGCCTATATGCTTCATAGGCATTTCAAACTCAACATGTCCAATAATGAACACATTACATATACAATGAACAAACTGTATTATATATATTTAAATATGTAACTATATGTGTATCACATAAATCTATGTATATTTAAGTATATGGAGAGATCTCTGGAATAACTTATGGAAGAGAAGTCCCTTGATTTAGAACTTCAAGAAGGGAAAACTAAACTCTACTAGAAAAGTATTCAAAAAGAGGAATCTTAAACTTTATACCTGATAAATTGTTGGATGTATAAGGAAAAGAAATCTATATTAATGAGGCTAACATATAGCCTCAAGAATGTAGGTATACAGGTATCATCAAGGAGTGATGCACGTGGCTGTTTGAAGGGTGCTAGTAAGTGAGCGCCTGACATCTGCCTAGAGTTGAGGAGAGGAGAGAGTGAGAGAGTAAGAAAGACAATGAGAGAGAGATGGAGGTAAAAGTATCATCTTTCCATTAGAGGTCCATGTCCTTCCTTCCCCAGCATAGTCTTTGGAATGGCCTAACTAGGAGAATTTTGTCTCTGCAGAGCAGAATATTTACTGAAGATTACTGCATTATATTGATTCTGGGGGAGGAGAGCAGAAATATATTGAATTCCATGTTTATAGATTTGAATAGATTACTTCCACTGATTGAAAAACATAGAGCAATGGCAGTTAACCATTCTCTAAGTATCTTATTCCACCTCTGTGGTAGTTTTAAGAGAGGCATATAGGAAAAACATCTTCTGCTGCAAAAGAGTGGTGGGGAGTAAACTTTCTTCTAAAAAATGTATAGCCAGTAAGCCCAGGCTCCAGGAAACTTCCTTAACTCCTTCTAAATAATGTCCTCATATTATGAACATTGCAAAACTCAGTAAGGTGCCTGGGTGGGAAAGAACATTCTTGTTCAGATTCACTTGCATCCTTCACTTAAAGATTTTTGGGTTTTGGTCATGCTGTGCAGCACACAGGATCTTAGTTCCCCAACCAGGGATCAAACCCGTGCCCCTGCAGTGGAAGCCTGGAGTATTAATCACTGGACCACCAGGGAAGTCCCACTTAAAGATTTTTTAAAGCCTATGGGTAAATTATAGTAAGTAGTGCTTCCCTAAGACTAAATCCAAGACTATAATAACAACTTTTCTGAGAAACATTAGAGAAATATGAGAGAGAATAAAAGAGTGATGTACTCTTAACCTTAAAAGTTAATGGTAATTTTAAAAGACTAGTTATTTTTCAAGGGCCATAAGGAAAATTAATCAATGGAAGATAAAATAAAAAGCAACTTAACTTTGTAGGAAACTCTGAAAAGAAAGGATGAAGAGGTAACCAATGAATATTCTAGTTTACTCATATAAACTAGAGTTTACTCATGGATCTATAATACAAGAGAAAACTCCAGTAATATTCTTCTTTGTCCCCTGAATTAGTAAGTCACAAGTGCCCATGAGGAGACTCACTACCGTAGTTCAGAAACCCAGTCAGAACATCATGACTACTCTGTGTTTTGTGTCCTTACGTGGCATTGTAAGTTTCTTATTCTGCATTTTAATAATGGAACCATGTATATTTCATGGTCATGGTACTACTAACTGAGCATGAGTTACCAGGAGCTCGCTGCCAAAAGTAACTCGAGACTATGACAGCAGTATAATTTTTCATTTAATCTGGATTTGTAGGATACTATAAAACTGGCAAAAAAAGAAGAGATGAAGAAGGGGAATCTGTTCTAGAACTGTCACTTCTCAAGGGCATGGTAGGGCACAGGCAATAATAGAAATCGACCAAGATAATAAGGAACTATTAGAAAGTCTTACTGAGAAGCTCCCATATGAGAAATGGTTGAAAAAATAGAATGTAAGGAATATTCCAAAGCTAATAACATAAGTGGGAAATGGGAAAAATCGGAAATGGCTTAAGAAGACAGTGTGGAATTGTTACTTCATATGAACTTTCAGAGCATAGAGTTGGCTCTTCCTAATAAGAGGTTAGATGTGAACACTTATATGTTAAATATGATTCCATGTATGCCTGATGTAAATTATTTAATAAAATTACTGGGCTGCTATGGACAGTATAAATTAGAGATAAGTAGAACTGTATAAAATTTAACATAATTGGAAAAACACTTCATGTAATTCTATCGATAACTCGCATTCTTGTGCTTTTTTAAAGGTGCGAGAAATCAAAAGCTGAGCTAGGACAGTAGAGCATCATTATCTGTATATATTTAATCAGTCCCCCAAGCCCTGGCACATCAGACACTGGTGCTACTATGGAACAGGTTTTCATCACATAATCATAATGCAGTGCATTCTGGGACTAGAATTAAAATTCACCAATGGAGAAGACTCTTTGGGTTGAGAGGCAACATGGTGGTACTTTCTAAGCTCTCCTCAGTGAAATCCTTTGGGTGAGCATACTTGTTAACACTTAGTTTATAACAGAGAATTGTCATCCTACAAGCCAGCCTCTTTCCCACACACACCTCACTTGGCCACGCTTCACGGTGGTGTGTTCACTTATCCTGGGCTAGGGAGGATGTAAGGGTGTTTCAAATCAAGATCTCCCTGTCTCAGGAGAGACTGAATGAGAGGGAAGTGGTCCAGTATTGAGTGTTGAGGAAGGTGTTTAACTAGGGAGAGTTTAAGTGCTTGCTACTCATTATATGTTCCTAGGACCAGGAGCGTCTGCACTACCTGGGTGCTTGTTAGAAATACAGACATTCAGGCTCTACCCCAGAAGTATTAAATCAGAATCTGCATTTTAACAAGATCCCCAGGTGATTCGTAAGCACAATAAAAAAGGCTTAGTCTAAATTTCATGAGAAAAATTTTCTCAGCTATTCATTGTTTTTACCCTAGATTCTAGCACCTAGAGGGAACTGAGTATTATTTGCTGGAAGAATGAGTTAATTAATTAATTAGTGATTCTCTTCAACTTTTACTTTAATCTTCTAAGAAGATGTTAATCATTATTAAAAATTTTAAATTGTAACTATAATTCAGGCTTAAGAAAACAGATGCTGAGTACTTGAAATGAGCAATGCATTATGCTAGGCTTTGGGGGCTATAATGATACATAATTCTTTTAAAAATGTTAAGATGTGGGACTTCCCTGCTGGTCCAGTGGTTAAGACTTCGCCTTCCAATGCAGGGGGTGAAGGTTCGATCCCTGGTTGGGGAGCTAAGATCCCACATGCCTTGCGGCCAAAAAACCAAAATATAAAACAGAAGCAATATTGTAACGAATTTGATAAAGACTTTAAAAATGGTCCACATCAAAAAAAAAACTTTAAAAAAATATTAAGACGTACCACAAAATTTGTAGTCTAATTAAGAAATATATGACAAATATATTGAAATTTAGACAGTAATAAATATTTAAATATTACAGGACAACAACAAAAAAGAAGGCACCAAGTATGAGACAAATTACAAGGAAAATAAACTCTGTTGGAGTTCAGAAGAAGGAATCATTTACTTCTACATGAGCAGAATAACAATAGGAGCGACTAATGTTTATCATTTGTTTAGCAGGTTCTTTCCAGCAGAGGAACATAGAAGCGAACATTTGGCTATTGGTGGTGATAATAGTTTATTAACACTATGAGCACGTACTGTGCACTAAGCTCTATTATGAGCATTTTACATATCTTAACTCTCTTAATTATCATCACATCCTTAGCATAGGATAACTATTATTGACAATTTACAGATTAAAAGCTGAGTCATGGAGTAGCTTACTAATGTGCCCAAGACCCCACGACTAGTAAGAGGGAGGTGATTCTTTGTGACTACTCTGACTCCAGATCTCATTTAAAATAATGAAGCTTTCCTGGTGGAGACCTGGGACTTCTTCCTTGGATTGGAGGGTAGGTGGGAGGGAGGAAGGTAGAAGATTGGAGTGTCTGAGGCTGCAAGGTAAATAAAAGAGCATGGGCAGATTCAGAGTACTAAAAATCTTGTAGTGATTTTGAATATCATGAGTAAGAAATCAGGATTCTGAATTGAGTAGACCAAAGAAGAACAGGTACTGAAGCATAGAGGGAAAAGGCTGATTCTCGGCCTCCCTACATTGGGCTTGAATCCTGGCTCATTCACTTAGCACTTGCGGGATCTCAAACACCTGACCTCTTTGCCCTCTCTTCTTCAAACATCTCATGAGGAGGGTATAAGAATTAATTGAATGTACTCCATAAATTAGAGCTCTTTTATAACTGTATCAGTAGTCACAGAACTTAATCAACAAAATCCCAAATTAGACCCACGTTAATGGTGTCAGTGTATTTCATCTCTGACAAGGGACACTCAAGGAACTGAGTGTGTTGTCTTTTTTTTGGGCTCTGGGCTTCCCTCTAGTTGCGGCGTGCTGGTTTTTCTCTTCTCTAGTTGTGGCGCGGGCTCAGTTGCCCTGTGGCATGTGGGATCTTAGTTCCCAGACCAGGAATCGAACCCACGTCCCCTGCATTGGAAGGTGGATTCTTTACCATTGGACCACCTGGGAAGTCCCTGAGTGTGTTGTCTTAACTAGATCATATCTGATTATGTCAAAGCTCTATAGCCAATTTTCTGCATAGGTCTTCTCTTTCTACCCTCATCTAAAGGATATTTCATCTGGGCTTCTGCCTTTCAGTTATCTTAACCAATGCTGGTAAAAAGCAGTGCTTTCACAGAAGGTCAAATAACACCAAATGTTTTCCTCCTTCCACATAAATCTCTGTGCAACGTTATATATGTGGAGATACAAGAGTGGGATAATTATAAGTTCTGCATATGATGTCAGAAGACTATTACTGTGACATTCTGAAGACAGTGTTTTCAAAGCATTTTTTTATAAAGTCAGTGCAAGTTAAATATAGAACTCCAGCTTGGTTCCACATAAATTATGGAGTTGGTCAGTCATGGAGATAAAATTACACTTAGAGTTCCCACTGGCATTGTAAGAAGTGAAATTGAAAAGGTATTTTTATATTGTATAAAAGGTGTCCTTGATTCTTAATGCTGTTGTCTTCTGAATTGAATCCAAGTCATGAGTTTAAAATAAGCCTTCTCATAAGCCTGAAAGAATCACTGCAGTTGGTTAATAAGCTTCATATTTTCTACTAGGGAGCAACCATGGTTTGACAGAATATGGCTCATTAAGGAATAACTGTATTTTCTGTGATATAATTTGAGTTCTAAACTCATGTCTGCATTTGGTTTTAATTTCTTTTATCTTCATTTAATACATCTTCCATCCATACTGGCTGTGAAGTGAACTTGCATCATATTTGGCATTTCCTTTAATTTTCTCTTAAGACATAAATACCTTCAACCAGAAATCATACACGTATTGGAAATAATGTCTTTTAACAATGATGCTTCTAATTTATTCTAGCTAGGTTCAGATCTCACTCATATATTACCAATTTTTAAGAAAATTGAAAGATTATTCAATTATAACTGAGATGTTGACATCAGCCCTTGACTTACAGAGTTGAGGTTGGTTTTTCTTATGATCAAAATAAATGACAACATAATTACGGGGCGACATTTATCCATACTGCCAAGAGCCAGAAAAGTAATCAGCTTTGAACCAGGAACCAAGGAGAATCATGGTGTTATGTAGTCTAATGTTTGTCTTAAGAAAAGGCTAATTTTATACCATTTCTGTTCTCATCATATCACTTTTTCAAAAGAAAATGCTTAAAAATAGAAAATTAAAGTGTACCTCCAAAGCATTATAAATCTAAAACTCTTTCTCACAGGAAAGAACAGATAAAATCCACTCACCTATTCCAAGAAGAAAAGAGCAAGAATTAGAAAAGAAATAGCTGATTCCCAACCAGTTCGTGAAAGATCTGCCATTTGTTGCTAAAGTTTTTTTTTTTTTTTTTTTTTTTTTTTGCTTATTAGAATAAGCAACCACTCCAAAACTCATTATTAAAACAGACAGGAAGAAGAGAGTGTAGAAAATATAAACAGTAAGAATGTAGTGAGCATCAAGTTCCATTTTAATGACTAACACAAAAGTCAGTTCATCTAATTCAAGAGATAATTGGTGATCGGAATGTTTTTCAATCAAAATCTTATTAAGCAGGCAGCATATTTATTCATTTTCCTAGGAAAAAGCTTTTAACATCACTGAATTTATTATAGGTATGCATTTTATTTATCTATCTTCTTAATTAAACTTCAGAGTAGAGATAATGTTTCCATACAAAGCATTAAACATTAACGATCCCTAAAATCAAACCGGGAAAATGTCATTCTTCGAATGTAATGGAAGCAGTACTAACTAGGAGTTGAAAGGAACAATAAGAGTTGCAGAGATGGTTCAGCGTCCCCAGTATCTAATCTCTAGGAAGCAAGTACAAGTATATTCTCTTTCCTGTACATATTTGCATGGTCTCAGAGAACTATCTTCCAGTCATCCAGAAGAACAGTATTTTGTGTTACAAAACCAATATCACATATTATAACATGCATATGACCATTGATACAGCAGCAGTAAATATTTTGGTTTATTTCACAGGTCCTTTAAAGTTGTTATTAGAATATTTTATTCTCTCTCCCCCCACCCCCTGCATTTTTTGTTGTTCTGTAAAGACTATAATTGTGTTTCCCTCTCCTTTTTTTAAAACACCACTCAACTCCTAAAGGAAAAAAAAGAGAAAGAGAAATTCTCTAGTCATTCTCCCTTATGAGACAAAACTTAATCTACCCAGGCTCTGGAAGCCAACAAAATTGCTTATAGAGAAATTTGTTTTTCTACTCTCAGTCTTAAAAAGGTGGTTAAGAAATAGTACCCAGGTCTTTGTCATGCTTAATCTATCTAAAAGACTTAGTACACAGGTGTCTAAAATATTCCAAACTGTATTTTACAGAGCTGAGTGTCCCATTTCCCACTCAATGTATTAATTTCTCTACAGCATTCCTGTCTGAAGATCTACAAAAACATTTCTCATGACACAGGAAGGTTCACACGATGCCGTAAGATTGCACTACTGTTTCCAAATATTCACATCCCCTCTTGCATTTGGATAAACTTTCCCTACCCACTGTCAAACTTGGCCACATAAACTGCCTTGACCAATGAAATGTGAACAAGTAATATATGTCACATCCTTCCAAACAAAGGCTTTGCATGTAACTTCACGGTTCAGTTCAGTCTCTTTAGCGTCTGTCCTCTTCCATGAGAAAAGCTTAACCAAAATTGGGGACTGCTGCTTTACCATGGGCTTTTGAATGAGAAAACGTGTGGAGCTGACATCAGTCCTCATATAGGGATAGCAAGAAATAAATGTTCATTCTTATAAGCCATTGAGATTTAGGAGTTGTTTGTTACCACAGCAAAAACCATAGAATTGGTACCTAACACTGGAATTTTGCTATTAAATACACACATACACGTACACATACACACACACACACACACACACACACACACACACACAAACACAACTGGTGATGGGCTGCAGGCTGTATTTGGAATCTAGGGGAAAAAATGGCAACCATTATCATGCAGAGCAGTGTGATTCTTTCCTATACTAATTTGGAAGGCAGAAAATGCACTTGATGAAATTTTGATTTTGGGCAAAGAAGTTTGAAATAGAATATTACTAGCATGGATTGCTATTTTCACAATTGACAAACACAGAAAAGAATCACCCATTTACAAATAGACATGAAAGAAAAAATAACAAGTCCAGATATTCGGAGGCTAGTAAAGTTTGAAAGTGGGATTGTTTCTCATCTACTGTCAGAGAAAAATGTAAAAAAGAGAAATGTTTTGGGCTATTAAAGCTGATTCAGACTCATCCTAAGTAAAACTCAGACTCAGGAAAAAGACTTTTTGTCCAAATATCTGATTGCTTTAAGGTAGCCCCAGTGAAGCTTTCAGTTGGATAAAGTACCTCAGGGAAAAAAGATGAAGGGCCTAGTCCCACAGAAATCAAAAATTACAAGTTGGGTAAGTTCAAAGTACATCTAATTATATCTTTAGAGTGAAGCAATGCTCAAAAAAGAATTATGGCTATTGGCACACAGAACTTGATCGGATCAAGTAGTTTTTTAAAAATTTTTTAAAGAGATTTCCAATGTCATCAGCTTGAGTGAGAAAAACATTGCTAGACTGGCAAAATGATCTTTGGGGACTAGGCCTTCTGAGGCAAGAAGCAGGCTGAGAAATTTGCTTATTTCCCCCAAAGGAAAGTCTGTTTCCCAAAGTCCATATCAGCTGTGGCCAAGAAAGAAAATGCAAAAGGAGTCCTTTTTAGAGTGGATCCAAGATGTACAGACAAAAATGAACTAGGGAGTTATTCTTGGAGAGAAGAATCTGGCTTAATCAAAGAACATCTGCCATCATCAGCGTATAAAGTCCTTACATTATTTATCCAGTGGAGCTCTCATTCTTCTCTTTCTGAAATAGAAAGGTTTACTGCAGTTGTTATGTCTTGATACATCATTGTTTTTTGGGTGCATTTATTGGATATGTGGACCCAGACCACTTATCTCAGGAAACTTGGGAAGCCATATCTAGATCTGAAGTAGACTTCAAGATCCTGGAGTTTTAATTTGTTTGTATGTGTGTTTCTACATGTTTAAGTGTGTGTATATAAGAGAGTAAATTTTATTTACTCTTTCCTTCCACTATACCTGATATTTGGGTTTAACCAGGTAACTTGCTTTGGCCAGTATAAGCACGAAACTTCATTTTATGCCCAATCAGGTAGTTTAAATGTAATAGTTTGGCTCAGCCTCTTGAATTTTTATCTTCTGCCACAAGATGAGCACGCCCAGCATAGAGTATGATTCTTTAGCCTGGGCTCAGGAATAAGAAAACACATGGAGTAGAGCTGCACTTGGCCCATAGCCCTCATGCACCATAAGTAATAAATAAATGTTTATTGTAATCAGTCCACTGCAATTTTGGAACTGTCACAGCAGCAAGTGCCAATTATTGCATTCTATAACCAACAGTTAAGAATGGCGTTTATTTAACCAAAAAATTCTAATTTAATGTTTGATATGTAAATTTTATTTTTTAATAATAACAAAGTTAAATATCTGAAAAATTCAGGAAATAATATTAACATTTCCTAGACAGATTTAGGGGACCTAATTATAAAAATTCTACCAATGCTTGAGGAGTTTTCTAAGTTCTGTTCATGCCATGAAAGCTTTGATTAAGTACAAATTCAATTTTTATTACATTCTTTTCATTTATAACATTCTAAATTAGGTCTACTTACACTAACAACAAACTGTTCAAAAAGGAAATAAAGAAAACAATTCCATTTACAATAGCATCAAAAAATAATAAAATACTTAGGAATAAACTTACCCAAGGAGGCGAAAGAATTATACAGTGAAAACTATGAGTCATTGATGAAGGAAATTAAAGACACAAATAACTAGAAATACATCTTCTGTACATGGGTTGGAAGACTTAATATTATTAAAACGTTCATACTACCGAAGCAATCTACAGATTCAATGCAATCTACCACAATCCCAATGCCATTACTTACAGAAATGGAAAAAAACAATCCTAAAATTCATATGGAACCACAAAAGATCCTAAATAGCCAAAATGATCTTGAGAAAGAAGAACTAAGCTAGAGGTAACACACTTCCTGATTTCAAACTATATTACAGAGCTATAAATTAAAACAAAATGATACCGGCATAAAAACAGACATACAGTCCAATGGAACAGAATTGAGAGACCGGGATATAAATCTACACATGTATGGTCAACTGATCTTTGACAAGACTACCAAGAACACACACTGGGGAAAAGGCAGTCTCTTCAAAAAATGGTGCGAAAACTGGATATCCACAAGCAAAATAATGAAATTAGGCTTTTATCTTACTCCATACAAAAAAGTCAACTCAAAATGGACTCAAGATTTAGATATAAGACCTGGAACTATAAAACTTCTGGAGGAAAACTTTTATGACATTGGGTTTGCCAGTGATTTCTTGGATGTAACAACAAAAGCACAAGCATCAAAAGTAAAACATGGGTCTACAGCAAACTAAAGAGCTTCGCACAGCAAAGGTAACAGTCAACAGAATGAAAAGACAACCTACAGTATAGTAGCAGGGAAGAAAGGAGAAGTTCAATGGGTATAAAGTAGCAGTTATGCAAGATGAACAAACTCCAGAGATCTGCTGCCCACATAGTGCCTAGAGTTGACAATACTATATTGTGCACTTAAAAATGTTAAGAAGGTAGATCTCATGTTAAGTGTTCTTACCATAATTAAACAAATAAATAAATATCCTGCAGTGATAGATGATAGATAGATAGATAGAATGGAAGGATTAATACAACATTTAACAGAAATGGTTCAGAACACATGTTCCCAATATTTTTTTAGTTGTCCCCAATATTTTGAGACTTTCCCATGTTATGAATACTTAAATCAGTTATGATAAAATTAGAGAACAAATTACGTGCACGTGAAAAGAGCCTTTTTCAAATATGCAATTTTCTTGGGATATTGTATATCTTCCTTTAACCTATTTGCCTACCGCAGATAGAGACCCATCCCAGAGGAGACAAAAGTCCACCTGGGAGCATGTGTCCAGTGCTTCGGGTTTCTGTGAAAGTCTTCCTTCAATAACAAACCATTATTTATGACTGTCAGTCATAAATTCTTCCTAAAAAGAAACTAATAATATTGGGATTATTTAATTCTTTGATTTTGGTTTCCTTGTGCACATACAACTTTATTGTACCATATTATACCTTTGTGGCAACCCCTTTTATATCTTCACCATTCTTATGAATAAACTTTTGCATATCCACATAATTATAGTTAATTTTAATTTACTTCACAATTTTTTCCTTGCTGATGTTGATATATATGTAATATAATTAATGAAAAATAGCATATGTTAGCTTTTAAAATTCCATATATATAATTATTTAAATATTAAAAATAGTATTTGATTTTAATAGAAGATCCAAAATATAGTAAAAATTTTTGCATGTAGATTTCTGGATCTAGACACAATCAGATGTTAGAAAATTTAAGTTGTATAGAAAGATGCCTTGAGCCTTGCCAACTAGGATCTAAAGAACAAAGGTTTTAATGGAAATCTTTGTAAGCTCTGGTCTCTAGGTCCAGTAAACTGTGAAGACTTAGCTTAACAGGCATTGTATAATGAGGTGCCTTAGTCAAGTTTAGTTGTATAAAAGAATTTTTCCTTTGAAACTTTGTAACTATAATTATAAATAAAATATGTATGGAGTAGTCACTATATACCACGCACTGTGCCACGAAGTAACCATAAATTCTCTTTTATTCTTCAAATCACATTTTATATATGGGGAAAATGTGTCTTTTTAAAGGTTAAGTATCTTGCCCAATTGCAGAGACCCAGACAGTAACTCTAAGAGGCAAAATTGAGGGCACAGTAGTCTCTTCAGCATGGTAATTTTGATTCAAATATTCAAAAATAAAATTCCAAGAAATGATCAGATATTTTTTAAAATCTCACCAACTATGAAGGCACCTGTAGTCCACCTGCAGGTTTCTCCTCCACGGTTTACTCTGATTCTAGCTCATCCTCAGGGACCACTTTAGAGCACACTAACTTGCCTTTTCTGTGAAAACTTCCTGTTTATTTGCATGCAGCTTTCAGAGCAATCATCCCCATTATTTTCATGGAATGTGTTTCTCACACTCTCACTCTTCAGGAAGTCAGCTTCTGGTGTGCTTTTATTTGCTAATGCCTTTAAATGAGGCAATGAATTAAAAGTAGGAAACATTAAAGGCATCAAGATAAATTAAAGAACATAAATCCTTGGGAAGTGGTGGGTGCCAATAGAAAAATCACTAGCAAAAAATATACTTAAAGTATATATATATATATACTTTAAGTATTGGCTTAGTGCTGGTCCAGCCAATGATATCTAAAATTAGTTTTATGCTTTCATCTGTTGATCCCTGAGTCATGTACAGAATATAATTCTTTATGTGTTTGGATCTGAGGTTAGCAGAGACTCTTCAAAATGAAGTTCCGGGCTTCCCTGGTGGCTCAGTGGTTGGGAATCCACCTGCTAATGCAGGGGACATGGGTTCGAGCCCTGGTCCAGGAGGATCCCACATGCCGCGGGGCAACTGGGCCCGTGCGCCACAACTACTGAGCCTGCACTCTGGAGCCTGCGAGCCACAACTGCTGAGCTCGCATGCCACAACTACCGAAGCCTGCGCGCCTGGAGCCCGTGCTCCACAGCAAGGGAGGCCACCGCAATGAGAAGCCCCCACTCGCCACAACTAGAGAAGGCCCTGCGCGCAGCAACAGAGACCCAACGCAGCCAGAAACAATAAATAAATAAAATAAAATAATAAAATAAATAAATTAAAAAAAAAAAATGAAGTTCCAATGAGTCCTCTTTTCCTCAGGTTTACTGTCTGGAAGACTGTTTCTGTTTCCTTAGCTTAACGTTATTTACCTTAATGTTTTATGACATTTTACTAATTTATTTTTATCTTTTCTGCTTAATGTAAAATTATAAGAGCATTTGAAGCTCTTGTTACATGAAAATGCAAGCCCTTGCAAAAGAATACTATAACTTACTACACGTTGATCTTCCTATTTTAAAATAATAGGTAAATATTACAAAAGCCATTTCAATTTTACTTCACTTAATTCATTATGCATGGAGTCTAAATTGTTCATTGATATTTTATATTTCACTTAGCTTAGAGTCTTAATTATTAACTAAGTTAATTTTCCATGTTTTCAATATTACAAAATAAGAGGGTAGATTTGAATTGTTATGGTATTCAAAGAAATAGCTAGCTTAGCTAAAGGTTAGTTATCACTAATAGCTCATAAAAAATGTAGTTGTGAGTAATGACATACATCAATATGATTGATATTCTCTAAGAAGCCACAAAGAGAAAATCTCACATAAATTATATAACAGGAATTCTCCCTAAGTTAAAGGGATGAATATTAGACTGCTTCACATGGCAGCAATGACTGGAGATGGGAAAGTTCCTTGAGGAGGCAATAGAATTTTAGTTATTTGTAGAAGGTCATATAATTGAACAGTAACTATGAGTTGTTAAACAAGTGGGATTGTTCATTCAATTAAAAAATTGTGGAACCCTCTATTCTAGGTGCTGGACTAAGCAGTGGAGACAGAGATGAGTAAGAAATGATTCTTATCCACAAAGCCTAATGTAGAAGACATCAACAAATTTATTCCAATTTGGTAAGTGCAATGAGTAGATTCCAAGATGCCTTGAGAGCAAAGAAGAAAAATCCCTAATCCAATATGCATGTTTTAGGGGGAGGGAGGGTTGGACAGGTCCACTGTAATATATGTGTACCCCACACTATATGTAACTTTGATTGTAAGCTTCATGTGTACATGGTCATTTTTTTGGTCTGTTTTGTTAGCTAGTTTATCTCCGGTACCTGTAACACTGCTTGGCATACATCCGTTGCTCAAAAATATACTTGGCGGAAAAAATTACTTTTCCCATTGATACTACACTAGCTATTCATTTATATGATTTATTATAAACTTTGGGATCTATATAGCTGTTTATTTGGATGGGGGAAATAAATATTTATACTAAACTAAGCAACCAATAACTTTTGGGAACTTTACCTCATCAAGCGGAAAATATTCTCGAGCTATTATTATTTTAGTCCCATACAGGAATGGACTAATAAATTATAAATACAAAACCAGAACTGCACAGTTTCATTGGGGCTTATAGATAAGAGATTAACTAGAATTAGGACAAAAACAACTGTGAGCTCCCCTTGCAACTATAGAGGATCAGAGAGCTTTTCAAAGCAAAGGAAAGGACAAAGGCATTAGCCACTCAATATGCTACTGTTTTAAAATATGTGTTTAATCAGTTGTTTCTCTGTTAGGTGTTAGTATAAATTACAATGGAAAAGATATTTTTGAAAATTTATGAGAACTTTTCTCCTAATGTTACCGAACTCAGGTCTGGCTGCTCACAGCTCAAAAATCGATGCCTGAGAGGCAGTTGTTGGGAGAAAGGAAAGTTGCTTTTAATCAGAATGCCGGCAACCTGGGGAGATGGTGGACTCGGTGTCCCCAAAATACCAACTCCCAAGATTCTGCTCAGCCATGAAAATTTTCAAGGGAAAAAGGTAAGTAATCTCAGTTAATCATTGAGATAGGGGGTCAGAGTCATCACCACCCCCCACTGTGTGCAGGCTTTCCACTTCTTGTGATCTTTCTTTACATGCTATCTTGTTCACACAGTTTGTTCACGAGATTACTAAAGGGGAAGCTAGGGGGGAGATCTGGTCATCTGTTAATTACTTATTCTTCATTTCTTTGATCTATGGAAAGAACCAAAAAGTTAGGCAATGTATTATGTGTGATCAAAAGATTTGAGAGGTGTGCTAGGGCCAGAGATGAGTACAGCATGGGGGTGCCTGGCTTAAGGTTAGTTACAATATAGCTCTCTGCTAAAGTGACCAGACAAAGGGGTTTCCCGCTGAGGGCAGTTTCCTGCAAAGAACTGCTTACACTAAATGATAGGAGAATAAGTGATTGCTGGATACTCTCTTGGTCCTTACTAACACTAAGATTTCCTAACTGAAATACATGAGCTTTCCATCAAGCTGGCATTGCAGAAATATAAAGGAACATGAAATTGTTGGAAAGCAGGAAAAGGCAAGATGGTCAAATAGCCTTTCCCTTGACAGCTTCCTTATATTTAGTTTCAGTGGCAAATAATATGTTTTAAGACTCCATTTCTGCCTATGTCATCATGGCCTTATAAAAACTGATTTTTCTTTCTTTTTGAGTTTAGAAATTTCAAGAGTTCCTTCTTGCCTACCTATGAGTTCACCTATCATTTTCCCTCACTATCCCATTTTTATACATGACTTAGATATTCACTTTAGAAAGTATCAGACAAAACTGATAGTTGCCTTTTAGATAATATTTTCTAATTAAATGTTGAAATAGGATCTAAGGTAAAAGATATTCATCCAACTTGCCTAGATATTTTGTATACTCTTGGCACTTTTGAAACTGAAGCTAGAATAACTGCAGTATCTTATCAGTCATGTGCTTGGTAGTACTGTCTATTACGCTAATTTAAAGAAAGTGAGCATACCAAAACTCTTTTATGGGTGCATTATATTGCCCTTCATGTAGCAGAAAAACTTTCATATTCTCATATGTTATACTAAACCACTGATTCATTACATGACATCCTAGGGGATATAAAAGGCATGATGAATGAAATTTGGGTTCACATTTTATTACACTAAAATTCAGCTTTCCTGATTGCAAAAATGTTAATAATTATTGTTTTAAAAGAAATCTGTGAGTTTAAGAATGTTATATATTTCATCTAAACCAAAAAAAATTACACCATACATGTTATGACCTTGATTAACTTCTAATTCTGTCTTACAAATTCAATGAGTCATTTAAATCCTTTCTGCTCAGATTCTACTTCACCATCTAATTAGGGAAGTCCTAACTATAGGTCATCCCACCCAAGGCAATAAAAACGGCTTTCAGCCATCTGTAGTTAGCAAAGTCATTTCTTCAGTCCTTTAGTAAACCACATTTTCTAGGCAAGCAAACAATTTATGTTGATTCTATGGTCAGTAATGAGTTTCCATTTGCATCAAAAGTTATAAATGTACAGGATGAACAGTTTCTCCTGAAGTATGCAATTCTTTCAAACATCAAGAATATAGCTGGTCTTAACCATATAGCTCAGAGAAAAAGCTCTCAGTTGGGTTTCTGGTTAAGCCAAAGGAATCTCCAAAGGAATGAGCTGGTCAAAAGATAGATCCTTGAACCAGTTTCTGGCCTTTGATTTGTATTTGCTTCTCTTATAGCCAAACAAGACAAATTTTTATAACCAAGTGGGCTGGGAATTAGAACTGATGGAACGATACTTCATTGTCACCAATGTCCAAGTTCCCATTTCTCCTATACACCTCTCTGACTCACTGGGTCAGGATTTTCCTGACTATATCTGTCACCCCTGACTTAACTCTGGTTAAAGCAAGGTCTTTGTGCTATGAGTATTGTCTTCTTGCATGACCCGATAATTCATACTTAGACAAGTATATTATTAAAAGCACAAGTTAATAAAAATACTAACATTCTCCACAAATTTTACATTCATTTTTTCTGTCTTACATGTTAAAACTGACAAAACTGTAACACTCAGACATATGAACCACTGTTAAACTTAGTAAATCCATTTTAACTTACCAGTGTACAGAAATATTTGTTCTGGAAAAAACAATTTGTTTGGAAACAACACTTTATTGCATCGCCATTTTTATTAAAGACAAATGGAATTTGGAATCAGAGCATCCTACCCCCAGGTCATATATTGAAAACTGTGTGCTATAACATGCATAGACATTTAACACACAGAGAAACAGTATCTTGAACTGTGGAAATACTGACATGCAAAATTTAACCTTCAAGTAACTAGTATACTGGAATCATCATTTAGGAGATTAAGCTGGAATAAATTCAAAAGAACTAATCACTCATTTGTGTCTCTCTCTAGCAGGACTTTAAAGCTGATTCCATAATCTTCCTATAGTAGAGACTATAGTCTACACTTTTCTATTCCTCATATCTTCAACACACATATATATCAGAACAACAACCTGTACCTGATTTCCTTCTATTCATTTACTACAAGGAGAGGGGAGTTCATGTAATTTGTTCACCTAATGACTTTACACTGTTAGGAAGCTTTCCTTGTATAACTATTTAACAAACAAGAATCAACAAAATATAAGGAAAATATGAGGGTTCTGGATATGAACTTTCCCAAATTCAGATTTTCCCTTGTTTGACTCTTAATTATAGTATTAGTAACTCACTGACTCTCATATTTATTTTAAAATCTAATAAGAAATTCATGTAAAGACCATAGTGCTTTATTACCATGATCCTTTTATTTACTGTGGCATGCCACTTGATAGTACAGTGCCTAGCAAATTTTTGTCAAATTATTCATTGAATTTAATAATTTATCAGATTTGACAGATATTCCCTTAGAGGAATCCAATGATTACACCCTAATTTCACATTTATCCTTATAATAAGCTATACTTGTTCATTTTAACATGCTATATTTAAAAACCACTATTATCTGTGCCTGAGATATAGAAATGTGAAATCTGAGTAGAACCTTTTAAGAAGTTAAAGAAATGACACATATTAAGCAGTTTTTCCAACAAGAAGAGACATAAAAGACAGAGTATTAAGTTTTTATTTTAGAAAAAATATATATATATGTATATATATATATCTTAACATTCAAGCAGACCTTGAGGAGAGATCAGAACATTTTGCACAGTGTAGGCATTTTGAGGTAATTATCTGATGTTTGTGGAGATGGGCTGTGCTGTGAGCACTACTGAATAAAGTGGTTGAGGACAGGGAGACTCATTTCTTATCTACTTAGTTTTTCATACAATCTTAGTTAAACCTCAAAAGCAATAATATTGTATTTGAGAAACAAAAGCAGAAATTGAACAACTTATAAAGGATTTTAAACTTAAAACTTACATTTAAAATATTTTTGGGGGCTTCCCTGGTGGCACAGTGGTTGAGAATCTGCCTGCCAATGCAGGGGACACGGGTTCCAGCCCTGGTCTGGGAAGATCCCACATGCCACGGAGCAACTGGGCCCGTGAGCCACAACTACTGAGCCTGCGCGTCTGGAGCCTGTGCTCCGCAACAAGAGAGGCCGCAATAGTGAGAGGCCTGCGCACCGCGATGAAGAGTGGCCCCCGCTTGCCACAACTAGAGAAAGCCCTCGCACAGAAACGAAGACCCAACACAGCCATAAGTAAATAAATAAATAATAATTTTTAAAAAATAAATAAATAAAAAATAAAAAAATAAAATATTTTCAATGCTCTATGATCAATAAGGGCTTAGTTCAATGGTGTTACACAGATTTTAAAGCTAACTAAAATTTATTTTACAAGTAGAAAAACTAGGCTTTATATACGTGCATGGACTTTCAATTCAAAAGTTCAAATAAATTTCACAATCTGAAGAACAGGTATGGATTTCACAAGAATTCCTTTAATAAAAACATTTGCCCCTTTCTATTTGTAAAGGCACGTTCATTTGCCCTCTGTTCTTTCTTTAAGATTTTTCCTTTTAGGATTGTATGTTTTTATCTCTTCAAAAGTCACTTCCTTGCTGATGAGTCCCAGTCCTATTTACTGATCTAAATCGCAGTTCTGGAAATCTAAATGCTAAATATTCTGTTCAGTCTTTTCCATTTGATTCCTCATTATCTCAAGGGCAGGATATCTAAAATTGTCATCTACTCCCTTTTCTAATGTCTTTCTCCATAGAAACCTCATAAACACACTCTTGTTATGTTAGGGCCGTTTATTAATCAATCCACTTATCAGTATCCAGTCAATAAAACACTTCTGGTGATTCCTCTTTCAAAAGTTCTCTCAATCAGTTGTTCCAACTACCTGTCTTAGGCTGATTTCCCTAGAAGCAGAACCTGAGACAGAGATTTGGGCACATGTGATTTATGGTGTCAGTGCTCTCAAGAGAAAGGGAACAAAGGAAGCAGACACAGCTGGGAAAGGAGTTAAGCAAGGATGAGTTTCAGCTGGAGTCCAGCTTCAGCCTGATCCCATGCAGCAGCCTCTGGAGCATGAATTGTGATACAGCATTGGCTCCACCTTGAGGCAAGGGACCTGCCTTCTATATCTCCATGTCAGTCACAGGTTGTATGAAAGGGCACATAACCTTCTGGGCAAGGAAGCTCATGTTCTGCCAGCAGCAATTCTCCAGAGAAGGCAGCAGCTAGGAATCATTAGCAGCCAACACTCCTAACAGCTGGTAGATGGGTGTTCCCGTCTGATATTGTGGATCTGGATGGGGCACCAACAGTGTCCCCTACCATACTCAAAATTTTTTGGATATGACATACTAAACTTGACCCAAACTTTGTCATTTATTAACATTGAAGAAATTCTGAGATTAGTAATGGTTTTAGAGGCCATTTCTCCTAATATTCTTCCACATTCAAAGTTCATTTCAATAAATACGTATAAAATCTATTTTCCCACTATGGTATAACAGGTATAGAAATGTCAACTACAACCATGACTAACTTTGTAATGACATTTTAGAGGTCATAGAACAAGGCAGACTACTCTCTGAATTCGGATTTTTAGCAGATAAAAAGTTTTTTTACATAAGCTCAAATACATACATTACATACATGTATTCAAATGCATACATGTATGCATGCAAATACATGCATATACATACACTCAAACAAGTACACATATACCCAAGCTGGTTTGGACACAAACCTTTTGGAGCTCCCTGCAAGGCCACCAAGAGAGTGTATGAAACAAAATGGAAGGGCAGGGGACTTAGTTCTCCATGGGGTAAATTTTGGTTAATGCAAGATGGAAACAATCTGGGAAGGTAAATTCTTCCATTCTTGCCCCAGTAGGGTACTTCAAGGGGCAGTATCTCCTTGTAACTCTTCTAGGAAAGTGCCATGGACCAACCATGTCTCTTTGGGGCTCCTTGTAAAACAGTGTCAAAGGGTATGATGTCTCACATTACATTGTTTCTTTCTTTGCCTCATTTCCCTTTTACCCTTATCCTCACTGCCCTGGATATCCTTTTCCCAAATAAAGTATGAGAATTTTATCCTTGCCTCAACGTCTGCTTTTTTTTCCTGCTATTCCAAGTGTTAGTCCATTTCAGTATCAGAATGGAAA
The DNA here is from genome assembly GCF_965194805.1 of Balaenoptera borealis. Classification (NCBI taxonomy): domain Eukaryota; kingdom Metazoa; phylum Chordata; class Mammalia; order Artiodactyla; family Balaenopteridae; genus Balaenoptera; species Balaenoptera borealis. The sequence goes on from NC_138862.1 coordinate 40,542,160, forward strand.
TAAATGTACTGCTTCCTTCTTTGAGAAACTCTTACTATATTTTTAAAAATGAACTGAAATAAACAATGTGCTCAGTGATGTGATTGATTTACATTCTGATATAAGTGGCTTGTCACACTGTAGACGGGTAATAAACAGTCTGTCAACTGGTTAACAATCTGTGGGTTACCCTTTGAGAAGCACTGTTTCAGAGGACAAAGGCTGAGACACACACACACAGTAGGATGAGATGAGCCCAAACGTGCCATACCTAGCCAAACTTGCAAAGCAGAAATAGCTTTACTGGAAAACTTACATATGTATGTACCTTTCAAACAGAACCCAGAGAGGTTAACATAATATTTTACACTTCTAATAACTAAAGAATCACAATGTCCCATAAGATAGCTACTGCTTAGTATTCCACATAACCTTTCTTGATTTTCCTGATACGTTTTTCTTATCTGTGTTTACCATGGCACTCCAGGGCAAAATTTATTGTATGCTTTTTAGAAATGTGAAGTATAGATCTTTGACATACAGTTACAGAAATTCTTCTTTAGATAGCAAATTAAGAAAACAAAGTGGTGCTAGTTTACCCCCTTTCCAATTTATTTTTAAAATAGTCATAAAATACTCATTTAAAAATCATCAGTATCCTTAAACAAAGGACTGAAATTGATCATATCAAAAGAAAGTTCTCCAGCTGTAGTTATACTCATAATGATGCCAGATTTTTAAGATATCAGTGATTGTACCACAATTTTCCCTCTGAACCAATACCATTTTTATTTTAACTTTTAATATGGAAAAATATAACAGATAATATAACAAACAGTGATGTGCTAGCCAGGCAAAATAAAGATTACCTTTTGTCATACTTTAATCAAAATATTTTTACAACTATAGACACAGTTGTAACCTCAAATTTCCCTCTACAGTCTATTCCTGCTCTTTCTCCTACACTGAACATTAACAAGATTTAGATTTGCATGCCAATAGGTCTGTACATTAGTTTACATGTTTGCTTCCGCAGTAACAAACAATGCATGTTGTGCATAATGCAAAATTTATATAAATTAAATTTATTGTAAATATTTTTCTGCAAGTAGCCTTTTATATTCAATCTCTGTCTTGAATATTCAAGATAACACACATTTATCAAATGTATTTATTTTAAAATCTAGATAACATCTCATCAAATGAATAGACTGATTTTTTAATATACTCCCTCACTAATAGACATTGGACTGTTTCCATTTTTTTTCCTATTACAAACAAATATGCTGTAAGCATCCCTACACACGTGTTCTTTGCAAGAATTACTCAAGATATACCTTGAAGTGCATTTCCTGTGGCATGGGATATGTACATTTTAAACCTAATCAAATCAAATATTGCCAAATTGCTTTACGGAGTCAACCTACATTTAAAAGTTGTCCCAGTCAAAAGTCAACTCATTAATTCACAGTATTTAAGCTTTTATTTATGTAATCTAGTAATATAAAGTTTTAAGTCATTAATCTTAGTTATTTCAATCAGTTCATATATTTCACTTATTATTTTTTATAAAGATTGTGCCATTTTATTTTTAATGCTCTCATGTGAACAAGACCTGATCATTATTAAAGGAACAAATAACTTGATTACTTTGAGAGCCCCCTTCATTTTACATGTTATGTCCATAAATTTCATGTGAAGTTTACTATGACAAGCTTTTCAAGTGGTCAAACTATTCCATGTGTTGCTTTTGAAACTTCCCTTGTCAAAAAGTGAAACTGCTCTAAAAATTGTGGAGTTTGTAGATTTTTTAAAATTATTTTAAAAGCAATAACTATTTCTTTAAGAAATACAGAAAATACCCAAAATTATATTTAAGTAATAATTAGGTCTAATTATTACATTTCAATAAATGGATTAAATTTTTTCACCAGTTGAAAATATAAATCTAATAAATGAATTTTTCTGGAATCTGAGTTTTTTTTACTTGGAAAGGTTTTATTATAACAATTAACATAAATAATTAAAAACCTCAAGTTGGACTATAGCTTTTTAGTACATTTTATAACTACTATTATTTTGTAATACTAACAATAATTTTTATTAAGTGCTTCTTACATGTTAAACACTGTGCTAAATATTCTACATATTGTATCAGATTGCCTTTTCCTCAGATAGCAACCATGTTATTTCCCTTCCCATATGTCCTTATGCCCTTTTACAATACAACATTGTAAATCCCCTATCAACTGTGTCTACTTGCCTTCCCCTTGAATCTGGAGAGATTTATAATGGTGTTGACAAATACAGTTGGGAAGAAGTGATGCTGTGCAACTTTCCAAGGCTAGCTCATATCAGCTCTTGCCTTGCTTGGAAGTCATGAGCTCCAGGCTATCATAAGCAATGATGCAATAAACATTCCTATACATGCATTCTTTAAGAAAATTATTTGAGATATAGCTTGAAGGGATTCCTGTGGCCTGGGATATGTGCATTTTTAATTTAACCAAATACTGCCTAGACTTCCAGTCTAGACAATAGTCCTACATGTGCAATCACCCAACTCAGGTGCTAAACGTGAGTGAGCACGTCTTCAGATGATTACAGCTTTGGTCTAGATTCATCCCCAGACTTTGGGTCTCCCTAGCCCCAGCTATTGTGAAGCAAATACAAGTCTTTCCTACAATGCTCTTTTCAAATTCCTGACCACTGAATCTGTGAGCATAACAATGTTATTTTAAGCTGTTAAGTTGTAATTTGTTATGTCACAATGATAATTGAAACACGTGATAATTTTTCAGTCCTAACATTTTTTTTATTTAGATAATTAATCCTATTATATCAATGCATAAACAATGCTTATTAAAGGTCTCTATTAACAAGTAAACTAAAAACTATTCAAGTGAATAGTCTCAAGTAAACATCACTGTAAATGTTTCCATTGCATTCATGGCCCTCTCCTAGGGTTTGGCTGGTGGGAGGGATGGGAGAAATATTTACTTACTCAAAAATATTTATGAAAAGTGCCCCACATCCAATTTTATATTCTACTGAGAAACCCATAATTCTGTCAGTTCCTCTCAGAGAAAACAGATTAAAACAAAAACAAAAACAAACACACACACACACAAAAACCCCATAGTAGCAGAAAGGACATTTAGGAACAGTCAACGTTTTCTGAACTAATTAACACCTTTACATTTCAAGCACTTTGTTCAACCTACTAGACCATATCTTGGATTAGATGATTCTTGTTCAAATTGACACTTGGGAAGATAAAATCATTATTCTAAGTCTGCCCTTTAGGATAAATTACACATTCTGTTACATTTTTTTCTATTAGAAAAACAGATCCAAGTGTACTTTTAGTCAAACCTAAAATATTGGTAAATGACAGTTAATCATCAGACAGTGACATGCAAATGATCACCCCCAACATCGGGTATACTTTTATCTTTTCAATAGGTTAAACAAAGTCTGTAATTGGTATTGGCGAAAGATTTACAATTGACATGTCGTTAAGTGTATAGAGAGTTCATCGTGGGAAAGAGACTTAATTTCACCTACCTGGATCTGAGATGTTCTTTCCCCGGGGAATTCATTACCTTAATATGACCAAACATTGCTATTGTAACCATCATATTGTAAACCATCAGTACATTCCTGAATTAACAAAAAACCTTTGAACTAATCTTCCTGTATCCATTATTGTCCACTCAATCTTATCTCTATCAAAAGGCTAGGATTTTTAAAGCATATATTTTTAAGACATAGTACAAGTAATGTTTCTTCCCCTGCTTTAAATTTCCGTAAGAAAATAGAGAAAAAAACCTCAACTTTTACCCCTGTCCTAAGGGCCTTCAGATTTGCCTTCATTTCAGACTTCTCCCCTTGGCTCATAAGTCGCAGCCATACTTGCTATTCTTCTATCTCATGTGCTCACTACGCTTATTCTATCTTCAGGACTTTTGCAGTTGTTGGTCTTTCTATCCAAAGGCTCTGTCCCCAAACATTCAGATCAGTGGTTCCTTCCTGTCATTCATTTTTCAACTGAAATGTCAATCAAGAATCTTTCCCAGGTATCACAATCTAATATTGCTCTATGCACTCCCACTTCAGTTCATTCTCTAGCAACCCACACTTTTTATTCTTCCCTGGTTCTTAATTGCTATCCCCAATTATACTATCAATTTGCTCATTTCCTGTTTAGTGTCTAACTCTAGGAGAACACAAGCTCCATGAGAACAAGGCCCATATCTGCCTTCCTTTTCCCCAGTAACAAATAATCATTTGTTCGATGAATGAAAATACAAAAAATAAAACCCTGATCGTGAATAAAAGCAGTGTGGATATCAGTATGGAGAAAATGGCTGAATTATAAGCCAAACAGAGTTATAACGATGACACTGACATAGCAAGGGAATATTTTCTTCCCATACTAAGAACTGAAATTTGATTGCATATCAGCCTAAAATAATCAGAACATTTTAATTGTCTTTTGTAAATCCAGCACTGTTAAAAATAGTTTAGTTTTATCCCTGTATTTCCAACTATAAAGAAGGAGCAGTATCTTGCAACAAGAAAATATTTTAAAAAGTATTGAAATTACATATATATATTTGTACATAAGTGTTGTGGATTGAATTATGGCCCCCAAAAAGATATAGTCAAGTCACAACATTTGGTACCTATGAATATGACCTCATTTGTTTTGACAGTTAATTTTATATGTCAACTTCACTGGATCACACGTCTAGATGTGTGGTTAAACATTATTCTGGATGTTTCTGAGAGAGTGTTTTTGGATGAGTGTATCATTTAAATTAGTAGACTCTGAGTAAAGTAGATTGCCCTCCAGATTTAGGGTGGGCCTCATCCAATCAGTTGATGGCTTGGATTTAAAAAAAAAAAGAAAAGACTGAACTCTCCCCAAACAAGAAGAAATTCTGCCAACAGACAATCCTCTAACTTGAACCACAGTATCATCAGCTTTTCTCTGGGTCTCCAGCCTGCTGGCCCATCCCATAGCTTTTGGACTTGCCAGGCATAATCACATGAGCCAATTCTTTAAAATAAATTTTTACATACATACATATATATATGTATATATATATATATATACATACATACACACACATACATCCTATTGGCTCTGTTTCTCTGGAGAACCCTGACCAATATATTTGTAAATACAGTCTTTGCAGAGGTAATCAAGTTAATATGAGGTCATACTGGATTAGGGTAAACCCTGATCTAAGAACTGATGTCTTGATAAAAAGAGGACTATTTGAACACAGAGACAACAGGAAGAACATCATGTGACAACGGAGGCAGAGACTGCAGTGATGCATCCACGTGCCAAGTAACACGAAGGATTCCTGGCAACCACCAGAAGCTAAGAGACAGACATGGGATGATTTCTCCATCGGAACTTCCAGAAAAAAACAACTCTGCCAACACCATGATTTCAGACTTGTAGCTCCCAGAATGTGAAAGAATACATTTCTGCTGTTTTAAGCCATCCAGTTTGTGGTAATTTGTTACGGCAGCCCTAGGAAATTAATACAGTAAGTTTAAAAAATGTTTCAAAAGAAAGTATTATGATATACTCTCTGAAGAGCATCCAAAAAATAAACAAATCATACCGAATTTGGAACTGAAAGGATCAGGTCCAATGGTAACATGTATAACTCATTAGGCTCTATCCTCTATGTTATTGTTTGGCAAAGATGGTTTCACAACAATGAAGCCACATGTAAAATGCATTTTTATTTACTTGAATGTTAGACCTATTTTCATAATCTGACTGTTCCTGTGCTTTTTCATGCCAACCTTTCATAAATATTTCAGCATAATCTTTTGTTTGTTTTTAGAGAACTCCTGCTCCTGAAATTCCCTCATGACCCCTCAGCCTCATCCCTCAGCATTACAGGAACCACATGGTTAGGACATAAAAGGAAAAGTCCCAGGAGTATCCCCAATAGAAACTGTCTTTCACTCACAGCCAGCTTAAGTAAAGTGAGATCATAAGACAATTATACACTTGTCATAGTAATTCTTTAGATAACATGTAAATGATCCTTATTTGTTCAAATAACTCTGGTTTTTCTACTGCCCACGGGATAATTTTTTAACTGTTATCTTGGCCATAGATATTTAGACCTTTACCCAAAAAGCTTAGTGTATTGGTTTCCTATGGCTGCTGTAACAAATTACTACAATCTAGGTCATTTTAAAAAACATAACTTTATTCTCTCACAGTTGTGGAGGCCAAAAGTCCGAAATAAAGGTGTTGGCAGGGCTGCCCTCCCTCAGGAGGATATGGGGGGAATCCTTTCCTTGCCTCTTTCAGCTTCTAGTGGCTGACAGAATTCCTTGATTTCTGGCCACATATATTCCTTGATTTGTGGCCACATCACTTCAACCTTTGTCTCTGTGTCTGTGATCACATGGGCTCCTTCTCCTCTGAGTGTGTCTCTTGTAAGGACCCTTGTCATTGGACTTTGGGCACACCTGCATAACACAGGGTCTCCTTACATCCTCATCTCAAAATCCTTAATTACAAGTAAAAAGATCTCTTTTCCATCCACAGGTTCCAGGGATTAGGACGTGGATATGGTTTTGAGAAGGCCACAATTCAGCCCACTACACTTAAAGTTTTACACATGAATTTCTCTTTAATTTGCCAATCAGACCTAGTAATACTTTATTCACCTTACAGATATGTTATCTCTTGAATAAAAATATTTTGCACCTGTATCATTTGAAGCATACTCAAGTAGCAACAACTGTTTTATTTTTCAACCCTAATTAGGGTTGAGACCACACCCAAAATAAAATACCTCCCTCATAGCAGTTATAATCTGAATGTTATTTTACACAGAAAGTCTATGAGCAATTGAGATTCCCAGGCTATAAAAATTTACATAGGTACACACACCTCCATTACAGTTGACCATTGAACAATTCCGGGATTAGGGGTGCCTACCCTCTGCACAGTGGAAAAATCCACACGTAACTTATCGTTGGCCCTCTGTATCCACAGTTCCACATCCACAGATACAACCAACCCCAAATTGTGCAGTATTGTAATATTTACTATTGAAAAAAATCTGCATATAAGTGGACCTGTGCAATTCAAACCTGTGCTGTTCAAGGGTCAACTGTCTACTAACAATGATTTTTCCTATCTTTATTTATATTATGTCACTTTATAGTTAGATCACGTCAATTTTCTTTCCCTCCTTCTTGGAAGAGTCTAAATGCTACTGGGTTCAGATTTGCTCCTCCCATATTTCTTATCTCTGTTAATGACATCATTATCTATTAAAAACTGGAAATCTGCCATTCCTTTCTCATTCTTTCACCTGCTCCACATCAATTTGTTTATAGAATCCTGTGGATTGTATCTTCTAAATATCTCTGGAATCCATTACATTCTCTCCACCTGTCTCCCTTATTTTGCTCGTTGCTTTGGTTCAGATGTCGATCACCTCTTATTTAATCAATCGCAAAGGATAACCTGAGATTCCTGTCTCCCATAAGGTCCCATGACTTCCTGCGCATAGCCATTAATGACCCCTTTTCAAAACACAGACTCATTTCATTCCCTGACTTCGAAAACTCCTAGAGTTCCACTTTCATAGGTTGAAGCCCAAATTATTCTTTATGACATACACATCTATCTATAATCCCTTCCAGTAACTTCCAACACTCCCTGCTTCTCACTGCCTCTAGCTAAAGAGAAGTTTACACTATTTCTCGAGAATCCCAGACTATTTTACTCATGGGTTTTCAACTTGGAATAATACAGAGCACTATCTGCTATTCTTTCTCCTTGTTTAATGGTAAACTCCTATTCATCTTTCAATAAACCAAATATCTCTATTATGTCTGCTTCCATCAGTTCTTATTGATAATGAAGTTTTACATAACAAAAATAGAGCTGGTGACAACTTGAAATTATAATGGAGTATTCACAGTTCAGGCATACAAAAATGGAGTCAGGTGGCCATTGAGGATTCAGTCTCAGACGCATCCCTGGACCACTGAGAACTTGAACTTTCTTTGAACTGTACCAGACCCAAGGACACCACCAGTTGTATTCAGAACAACACCTGCCAGCTGCAGCCTTATGGTCTCAAAGTCTTGTAACTTGTAACTATGCAACCATTTTGGACCCCAAACAATCCTTGCTTAACAAGCACCCTCACTTCTTGCCAGCTTCAGTTATAATTCTTCACAAACTACTCATGTAACTAACTGGGGCCTTGCCGCTTTTTTGCCTTTATAAGTCCCTTCATTTTGTACTCCATCAGAAGACAATTCAAGGGCTTCTTGAATCTGTGTCTCCGGGGCTGCAGCCCTAATAAACCTCCAATAAACGCCTCTCTATTTCTGAAATTTTGGTTAACATTCCCACATTACTCACGTGTTGTTGGTTCAAAACCTCGAGAGTTCCAGGGGTGAAATCCGAAACTGGCTCCCCTACACAGAGGGCAAGGAGAGACCTAAGGTAGAGGCCGGCCACTCCAGATTGGTAGGCGACAGTTTTAACAAGCAAACTTGCCTACGAGGTTTGTCTTGGGTGCCGCAAAATAGTAGATCTCCACATCTTCCCGCCAGAACCTAAGGAGTTTATTAAAAAGTCTTAACGGCTGGGGTTCGGTTACATGTAGCACAGTCCAGGTAGTCTCAGTAACACATTACTCTCTCAAGGCTGTGGTCTCACAGTGGCTCCCGCTGTGGAAATGGTGGTCAGAAAGAGCATTCTGAGGCGAGGGAAGGGGGGAGGAGCTTCTGATTGCCTGATTCCAGCGCTGGGGTTAACCTGCGGTCAAGTCCTCTAGATGACCTCCTCCATCATGGGTACGGCCTATTGTTAAAATGTTGAAATAGTTTCATTCTGGTTTTCTAATTATGTAATCAGTATCATGAGTCCTCAAGTATCTTCCCAATGACCACAATTGCCAAGGTCCTTCCTTGGAACATCTGATCTCTCCATAATCAAGCAACAAAAAGAGAAACATCTGATAACTGCAGGAGAGCTGCAGGAAATTTCCCCAGCACTATAGTCAAGTCAATTCTGATTTGTTGATACCTGTGGGTTGTTTCACTTTTTAAGACTTTTAATATTGCTTCTAAGAAGGAAATCAAGGAATCGATACTCTCTCAAGTTTTTATTATCTAGAGTGTCTCCTATGAGTAGGAAACTATGCAATTATGCTAGAAACTCAAGGGATAATCAGATGTCTTTTAAAGTGTCTATAGCTAGGAGGAAAAATAATACATTTAGGCACATAAACTAATACAAGATATCTTACATAACTGCAGTTACCATGCATGGTAACTATGTTTTATAAAAGAGGAAGCAATCACTGCTGGTCGAAAGAAATAGATAGAACCTGACAAATGCACAAGATTTAGTAAATGAAGAAAGGCACATAAGGAGGCAATCCCAGATCAGTCGAATATTTGGTGCAAGCAATGAACTGAGATAGTAGAATGTGAACAATGTTTGTGATTAAATCAGTTTAACTAGAACATTTGGTGTGTATAAGTGAACAGGGAAAATTAAGCTGGTAAAGATGTGCTGGCAAGCATGAAAAAATTTGAGTGGGAGACCAAGAAATCTGCATTTATTCAACAGGAGAATATTTATTGCAACATTATTTAAAATTATGGGGGAAAAGAAGAATAGTTCATTGTCCATTAATAGATCAATGGTTAAAACATGCTAGGAAATTTTGACACAAAGGGGGGTAGATCCACATGTATTGACAAGAAAAAATTCACTAAGACATATTAAGTTATAAAAGCAAGTCACAGAGTCATAGCACTCTCCCTCTCTACCTCTCTTTTTCCTTTTTCTGTTTCTCTCTCTCTCTCTCTCTTTCTCCTTCTCTTTTTACCACAAAGTATCCATAACTTATCTGAGAAATTTTGGAAGCTAATAAAAAGAAAATTGTATCCACCATATAATAGGATTTTATAAGTATTACATTTCATAAGACTGAAAAAGATCAAAAGAAGCGTCATTCTTCACTCCCCCCCAAAGAACACTTATAAGACCAAAAGAAGGCATTGAAGGTATTTAACCATAGAAATCATATAATAGGACCTGCTTTTCTGCAGATAATTTTTTTTAATCCCTAAGACATTGAAGAAGTTTCAAGATTTGAGAAATGTTTGGTTTTTTATTAATATTAGTATTGTACTGGAGTATAATTTATTTATTTTAATTTTTATCAAGAGAGTTTTTTCCCCACTGATATTAATTTTAGAGGAGAAAAACCAAATTTGTGGATGTAAAAGTACATTTCCTGATTACTCAAAAATGATTTAGTGACTTCTCTTAAACTTTTCTAGAAAGACAGAAAATTACTTGGTTCTGTAATCATTTGCTTTCTGGGGGAAGCGCTCTTCAAAACCAGAATACAAAGGATGTGTTAAATAAACCTCTAATTCTCAAATAAGGAATCTCTGTAAGAAATAATTGAAAATAAAAGTATTCTTCTGTGGAATTTATGCCATAAATTGGACTGTTTCTTCAATGCATACCTATGGACCCCATTTAAAAGAACATATGATGTCACACACACACAAAAAAAAAGATTGGAGGGAGAGTTTAAAGGCTGAAAAAAGAAAAATTAAAATATGTTTTTATCCCCCCCACCCCCAGAATGTGTATGGAACCAAAAAAAGAGAAAGAGTTACCTTTTGATGTCAAGATCTACTTGGTGCATTTTATTGTTTTATTCAAGACTATTTCAATATAAAAGTTCTTTTTTTTCCCCTTTTCCTCAAAGCCCTTGCCAACTTGCTGCTACTTGTTAAAGACAAATGCAAACAACTGCTGAGTTATAACTAGCAGTCTGCAGACCTGGAGAGTCTTTCAAAAGCATACTGAGTAGACTGAAAACATTATGAAAGTATTTCATTTTTCAACTTTGAGTTTAAACAAGAAACCAGAGGAACCTAAGTTTGGTAAGATCCTAGATAATTTGAAATTTAATATTTTATGATTTAAAAGAAATAAAGCCTGTTCTTTTTTCTTATGTGGTCATGTAAGAAATAATGAAATTAGAATAACGAGAAAGATGTGTTCATATATTCTAAAACCAGCAGGTTTTTATGTTTAATGTTATAATTGAATTTTCTCTGTATAATCTTGCAAAAACTCAAAAGAATTAACACTTGATATAATTAAAAATGAAAGAAAAATTTACCTTTGGCTTAAAAATAATGATATATATTATATATCTAATTATATTTACATGTATATTTTTATGAAATATATTGATATACATATATCCATTTGCTGAGTTTTAAAAACTAAGGTTGGTTTATATAAGCTAAAATGTTCTAAAGAGACCAAATTTCTAAATTTAGATTACAAAATGATTCCCACAGTAACCTACAGTGCCAACTCTTACCAATTATTAATTATGTATCTCTCCTTGTATAGCTGTTATAATAAAGCGGTACATATAAAAGAACAAGATATCAATTCCTTTTATAGGATACATTGTTGCCAACCCTCCCAAGTCAATCCCCAGCAAGGGTCCTTCTGCCTGGTGTCACTCATAACTATATTAGAAGACCGAGTTGGGCTCAGAAGCAAAGGAAAGCTTTAGTCTCTAATCAGAGAACGGAGAGGTGCGAGCTCACGCTCTAGAGCGCACGCGCTCTCTGGACAGGCCGTGGGCGGGGCTGCTTTATAAGGATCCTGTCAGTGGGCGGGGCATGGGGGTTCTCGCAGGGCCGGCACAGCTGTGCTGCTCATGCTCCGTATCACAGGGCCCGGTTCAGCACCTCTGCACACGCCCCCCGCCGCCATCTTGAATTGCTGTGTTGTGCGCTTCTGCCCGCGGTCTGAGCTGAGATGTCGGAGTAGCCTTTTATTTTGCAGGAGGAATTCTGGTCTGAAGGGCAGGCGTGAGGTCTCTGCACGCGGCACCCTATAAGCAAGTGAAACTAGACTAAGCACAAAGGACAAAAAAAAAAAAGGTTAGACTTTATTTTATTAGCCAGTTTCTATTTGTTCCCTCTGGGAATTGTTAATGGGCTTTGCTGGTGAACAAATGGTACAATATTTATAGAAATACGTGATCAAATGTAAAGTCTTCATCCTCAGAACAATTTTGAAAGAAATAAAGAGGTAAGCAACATTTTTCAGAAGTTTAATTTGGTTTACTTCTTTGTAAAGAAAATATTAATTGTATACTAATGTCAGACATTAGTAAATATTAGGTAGTTTGTATATAAATTAAGAGGCATTTACTTCTCTTGGTATTCATGGAACAATTGATTGGATGGAGGTAAACGGGCAATGCTGAACTGATTATAAAACAATCACCACAGCAAATAGCTATTTAAGAGATAAGTTGAGAAAAGAAGTCAAAAAACAAAAAAAAATGGATTTGAAGGGCATGGAATTTGCCAAGCTTTTCTATCCAAAGAAATATTCTACCTTGAATATTCTTCCATTCAAATTGCAATATGAATAGACATAGATATGTGGTTTACTTGGGCTTTCATAAGTGATATATTGAGACTATATACGCCTAAACACATACGTTATAATCAGGAAATAGTTTTAAGGTGAAAATTTCTTATTTCATGAAGCTCTTCAGATATTAAGTACAAAACAGCATAAAAAATGCTTTGCTTTATGTTTTTATTTTTCCTCTGAAAGTATTCAAAATCAGAAGTAACTAAGATACGTTTTTCTACAATAGAGAAACTCTACCTCCAGAATTCAGAAAAAAAAATGACTGAGTAGTACATTTGGGCTCTCTCAAGGGTCTCTGAAACTTTGCTCTGATTATTATTCACAGTCCCTAAATTGCAGAGAAAATGAAAATGGCAGAGGAAAATTTAAACGTTCAGTAGTCAGAATCGAGTTGCTTTGTCATCAGAATAAAATGGAATATATTGGCAGCCTTACATGAGAACAATAAAAATCCTCACTCCTAGGTGAGATTTGCCCTTCTGAGTCGAAGTGGAAATTGCACAAAGCAGATAAAAATGCCCTATTTTTCCAGGTAGGGTTTCAATCTACCACACAATTTTGAGATCATTTTCAAGGTGATCAAAACCAAAAAAAATCTGTGCACAAGAGCAATAATACTCATCATTTTAATGAAGAACAGAGTAGATATCAGATGCATTCACTAAAATTAAATATGTAGGCCTTACCAGATTTTGACATTGTGTGCGTGTGCACTTTGTGTGTGTGTGTGTGTGTAACAGTTGGAGTGAACTTAAGTTATTCTAATTTGTTACGTTTAAAACAAATTTTTATAATTAAGAGAAAAATGTAGACCTTTGAACAAAATATAAAACGTATCTAGGAAACTTAATACTAAGAACTGACATTTAGCCTGTTCTGTTTGGTTGGAACCTCAGCCTAGCAGAGAGGGGGGAATTGTAAATCAAAATCCTGAGTTGACTGATACCTGCCCACACCATATCTTTCCAAAGACTACATATATAAGATGGCTGGGATACTCAGATTTCTTTCCTATGTGTGTTTCAGTACCCTTCTCTGTTGCAGACAATATACTCATAGGAGCATAACCATTGCCAAGGTTGCCTTTGAGATTACTTCGTTTTCAGTGGCACTGAGAAAAAGGAGAGGAAACGTCTTATATAGCATTACCATTCCTGTTGCATCCAAAGTCTCACATAGGCAAGTGGACCAAAAAATACTTCATGTGGTTCACAGTATTTTTTATTGCAAACTTAAAGCAAGAAGAATACTGAGATCTGAAGTTAAAAATTAGTCTGATCTGAGTAAGAATTCAGCTTTGAGAAAATAGACAAAAACTGTTTTATGAAACTATATTGTCTAATAAGACTTGATAGTAAGAAAACAGAAAAAAGTAAGTTATAAGCATTTTCAAAATGCCCAGGAACCCTTCTACTTTTACTTTAAATTGGCATTAAGAACTTTATTTAAAATTTTTTTAAAAAGAGAAAGAGATATCTACCTGTACAGCCATGTTCATAGCAGCATTATTCAGAATAGCCAAAAAGGTGGAAGCAACCCATATCTATCAATGGATAAATGAATAAATAAAATCTGATATCCTGTACAATGGAATATTACTCACCCCTCAAAAGGATTTTTCCTTCCTTTTGAGGGTTGAATAATATAGATGCTTCAACAGTGATTAACCTTGAGGACATTATGTTAAGTGAAATAAGCCAGTCAAAAAAAGGCAAAAACCATGTGATTCCACTCATATGAGGTATTTGGAGTAGTCAGTCTCTTAGAAACAGAAAGTAGAATGGTGGTTGACAGAAACTGGGGGGAGGGGAAAATGGAGAGTTATTGTTCAATGGGTATAGAATTTCAGTTTTGCAACATGAAAAAGTTCTGCAAGTTGGTTCCACAACAATGTGAATAGACTTAATGCTACTGAACTGTACGCTTAGAAATAGTGAAGATGGCAAATTTTATGTTTTTACCACAACTCTTTATTTAAGAGTTAGAAATATTTTTTAAAGAATTTTGTTTTTATTTTTGTAGCCTATATATGATTTTTACCAGTTATGCTATTTAATGTAGATTTTTAACTTTTAATACAGTACCAGCATGTATAAAATAGCAAATGGGAAGAGTGTATAATAAAAGGTCTCACCATTCTCAGTCTGCAGTTCTGCAATCTGAAGGGAATCATTTTAATTGTTTTAACCGTTTCTGATTTAAATCTGATGATTATGCCAATACCTCTAAATTATATGCTTTATCAATTCTTATTGTTTTCTTAATTTTTGTACTATTATAGATAAGTATTTATTTCACACTGCTCAATTTAGCATTTTTATTTAAAATTATATATTTTACTTTTATATATTTTCCATCAAATCAGCATGTTCTGAAGCCTTTCTCTGTAAGATGGAGAAATCTGTCTTTCCATTTCAGTCCCCCTTCCTTCCAACTCCAAAAGTTTTACTTCACATTCTAAAATGTGTAGCCATTTAATTCTGATCTGTATCTGTTATCAGCTGTCTATCGGTTGATTTTTAAAGTTGAACATCAGTAAGCAGTGTTTGCATTATATGATTTAATATCATATAGTAATTTAATATTGTTTACCAATTGGCAAATCAGCTTACATTTTTCCTGGAGTTACTTATTTCTTGTCTTTTTCTCATCCATAATTTGCGTTTATCACAGCCTCAATTTTTTTTCTTTTTTTTTTTAGTTCTTCATCATTTCATTTATACTATCAAGTCCCATTTTCCTTGGATACGTCTCTCATCTCCTTCTGGAACTTTCCTTCCTCCTACTCCAATCTGAACTGATTGCACTCAGGATGAGCTGTGCAACTCTCATCCCTGTCTCTACCATATTGGACCCAGTGTTTCTTAGAACTCATACCCTCTACTTTCTTGGTTTACACCGTCATCTGACTGAAGCAGAGCTTTGAGTAACATTCTCAGTGTGGGTTTTGGGAAGTTACTTTTTAAGTTTTTATATGCTTTTTTTCTGCCCTCACAATTGCTTGATAGTTTTGAGTGTAGAATTCCAAGTTGAAAATATGTCCCTTAAGAATTCAGAAGGCATGCTGCTGTGTCCTAGGATGTAGAATTGGCTATGAAATGCCAAATTCTTGTTTCTTTGAAGACAGTTTTTTTCTGCTTGCAAGGTTTTAGGATCTCAGGTACTGAGAACTGCCTGGTTTATTTATTGAAATCACAACCTAAAAGAGAAAATAGAAATTGTGAAGAGAGAAACCTAAACTGACCTGGTATCTGTGAGCATAATGAAATTGAAAAATTCAGTGTTATGTCTTTTTTCAGTCACCCCCATAAAATACGTATTGGATCTTATTAATTAAAAGCCATTTTTATTATGGGAAAATGTCCTGAGTTATTACTTTGCAAATTCCCTACACTCTCTTTTCTCTTTGTAGAGCCCCTTCTAGTTATGATTAGACAAACCAGTATCATACAGGCACTTACTTTTTTCTGTCACATTTTCCACTTTTTGCCTTTGTTTCATAGTCTCAAAGGTTTATCCATTCTTATTTTTTTAATTGTCAAAACTCTCACACAAAATTCCATTTCAAATGGAATCCTTCAACTAATTCCATCACAATCATTTTGTTTCTTAAATATGAAATTTCCTGGGCCCCTTTCCCAGATCTCATGAGTAAGAATCTGTGCTTGTGGAATTGCCATTTAAATGTGCACTCATGATGATTCTTCTGTACGCTTATGAGTGGTGTGGTCACACATAGGTAAGTTACTAACTTCTCTGAGGCTCAGTTTTATAAGTAGTAAAATGGAGATCATAATAGCTCTTACTTCATAGAATTGTTGGATTATATGAGTTATCACTTATAAAAGACTTAGAACAATGCCTGATACATATAATCATGACTTAAATTTTAAATTTATGACAATATAGTGAAAACTCAGTATCAGATAAAGTTGTAGATAGAAATATCACTGGGTTTTCTGTCCTCAGCAATTACCCACATACATACACACTCACAAAAGACACACACACACATACACACACACACACAGTGTTTGATTAATTAACATGGAAAAATAAGACTCTCTTCTTTTGATTTTAAATGTATGTGGCAAAGCCTCTTCAAAGCTCATTTAAACATTTTCCTGCAAAACATTAACTCAATCTGATGCTCAAAGAACATATGCAATGTTGACTTTTCTGCATTCTCCATACAAGAATGCTTTTATGGTCTATCCCATGTGACCTCTCCAGCTTCATGTTGTGTCAGTTGCCCAAACTTGGCCAGCCAGGCCTGTTGAACTACTTGCAAGGCTCACACATAACACCTTTTTGCACCTCTCTGTCATTGTATTTCCTCTACCTAAAAATGTCTCTCCCCGATAACCCCCCCAGCAACTGTCACTCTTCAAATTTAGTTCAGTCACCACCCACCTCTTTGTGAAGATTATCTCCTATATCCTCCTTTCTCTGCTCCCCTATCATTTTGCCCACCTGCCTTTTTACACCGATTATGTGTAAGTGCTCATATTATTTACATATTGGTCTTCCTTTCTTGTCAGTGAATCCCTAGGAATAGGAAATGCAGTTGGGCATTTGCTATATTCATGTTTGTTGAATTAATAACAATGGAAGATGTGTAAACTGGAATGTTTAAATGCTTGCTAAAAACTGGGAACATTTTCTAAAATGTGATATTATACATTAAGAATTTGAGCTTTTTTAAAAAGCTGAAAAACTTCCAAGTTTACTCGTACAGAGTGCAGAACTGATGTCTAAAAAAGGAATATGATGTACATGGCTAGGAAGGTGAGGACTACGGTGGTGGAGATGTCATAGAAATTGGGCTGTATAGCCTAAAGCCTCAACAAGTACCTTCTGCACACATTTCCGTAGCTGCTTTCACAAGTGGAATCCAGAACGATATACTGCATTGCCTTGATTAGAAGATATGAGAGTTATTTAAAACTGAAATAGTTTAATTATTCAGTAAAGGCATGATAAACCAAATAATATCTATCCTCATGAGATGAATATTAGACAAGCCTATCAGTGTGCGTATTTCTGTTGTCTTAATTATACAGTTTATGATTTTATCAGGAACCGTGCTCTGGGTTACAAATAGCACCTCATCAACCATGCATTTCATCTGCCATTCACCCATTATTTTATGGTGACAGCACAATATCTACCTATGGTAATTGCATGCTGGTAATTTACTTTTAATATCTCTCAGCTGGTTTGGCTGTAATTTTAAAATAGATAATAACAGCATTGAGTCTTACAACAATGTGATTTTCCCCTTTATTAGATACAAAATGACTACCTTTTGTGAAACAGAGAAATAGCAAAAAGAATTACCTGAGACTTAAACATATTAGAAAAATACATTTAACAAATCATTAGATTTTGAGTGCTAAATCTGTCATCTAATTGTTTCATGAATGCATATCTTATTATTTCTTCCTTCTAAGCTGAGTATCATTTTAGCCTATTTTTTCAAATAAGTGAAATTTTAAATAACGGTAATTTTCTATAAAATTAAAATCAACCAATTTTAACCCTTACTGGTCTTTTAACTATTTTGGTTATCTTTCTAATATATAATAGCTAGTGCTAATCAGGAGGAAAATGTAAAAACAAAGAGAAATTATTAGGTTGAACTGTTAAGTGTGTTTGTAAGTGGCGTCAGCACGTGATACTCTATTTAAAGGATGTTTTATGGTACCATTAACAAAAATACATTAAATAAATCAGAAGTATATGGATCAGTTAGATGTATGAGAACTAGGCAAAATATAAAGATATTCCAGCACTTTTATGACTAAATAGTAAAACAAGCAATGAATATAATAGAGACTGAGTTAAGAATTGACCAGGCATCATCTTGAACATCTTCCTCTTAACCAAATTTTTTCTTGATCAGTACATTTATAGCTTTAGTCAAGACCTCTCTCCCGATCTCGAGCACACATGTGTAACTGCCTGCTGGCATCTCCACTTAGATGTCAGAGGCACCTCAGATTACACAAACACATCTAAACCAGTTATCCTTCTCCTCCTCCAGTGTCTCTTACCTAGTAAATGATAACCTCATCGACAAAACTGCTTGAGCCAAAAACCAGGCACTATATTAACATCATCCTCTTAACCAATCATTGTATTATCAGTTCTATTTTATAAATAATTTGTTCACTCTACTCTCTTGTTTCTATTTTTACTATCAACACCTTCATCCAAAACTCAATAATCTCTCTACTTCGGTAACATTCTAATTGTTTTTGGGAGTTCTTCACTCTTAGCCCTTTCAATACAGGAGCCAGAGTATAAATTTTAAAAATTCAAATCTGATCATTTGCTCCCACCCAATGTACTTTGGTGACTTCCAACTGTCCAAAAATCCCTACAGGAACTCACAAGATACTCAATTTAAAACCTACTTACCCCTCTAACTCTTATATTCTATCCATGTCTTTTCCTATCCCTTGAATAACTTAAGTTTCATGACATTTTCAGAAAATGTCTTCTACTCCCCTTTTCACCTAGATAAGTTCTGTTCATTTTTTAAGCATCAGTTTCCACATTACTCTTTAAGGAAGAGCTTCCTTAAATATCCCAAACTAAGTTATCCCTTTATTTTATTTGCCCCCTTTTTAACCCCCAATACCTACCTCTCCTACTAGATTGCCATCTTCATAATGACAGAGATAAATACTTCATTCAGCAACAAAATAAAACCTTGATATTAAGCTGTGGTGGGTCATTCAATTTATACTCCTTCCACCCTGTGAGAATCTCTGGTCAGTGAACTTGGTAATGAAAACTTCAAACAGCTGGCTGGCTGGAAAGATGGTTTTGTCCAATAACCATTTGCATGTTGAAATTTCTAATTCTTTTTAGCTCCAGATCCATATGTGTATCTAGCTGCTTCCTGGATATTCCAACTGAATGTTTCCAGTGACTCAAAATCACATGTATTAAACAAGTACAACTCTTAGAACTAGTAAGAGGGGTCACTTCTCTGGGCCCCTGAACTTTAGGGGTACCACATACAAAAAGCATACTAGATGTAAATTTGCTGAAGAACACGAGTGCCTCTGTAACTCAGAATTTGGCACTCCACGGAACACCCCATACACTTAAACATTTATTTTCATACTAACTAATTAACTAACTCTGTTTAGGCCCCAGGGAAATTGTTCTTCACATAACTCACCCTGTGTCCTTAAAACAAAATGCGACTATGGCCAAATGCAATGACAGCTTGAGGATTTTGCTGCTGCCACCATCTGAGCAGAAACTACTTCAAAGGGTGAGTCCAGTTTTAAACAGTGGCAGAGAAAAAGCACATAAACTAATTTGTCAAATTCTTCCTCTCAGCAAGATTGCAGGGTGTTCCTTCTTAACAAAATACTGTTTGCCAGTAGTGTCAACTATCTGTTATTTGTTTTCCTTCATCTTTCAGTTTATAATTCTAGAAGTACTCAAGGTTTAGCGTGGTATTCACAAGGGTTGCACATGTGAGACGAAGAAAATTGACAGTGTTAAACAATTTGTATTGTTCTTTAAAAATACATTAATTCTATAAAAATATGTCTAGTCATAATATGTGTGAAGCATGTTTTTTGTATTTCCATATGGAACTACATATTACTTCAAGAGATGGTTAAAATTGTGATATAAGTGATAATAATTTATGTAAAGAAATTAAAATATTTTGCAATATTTTTCTGAGATAATAATAATTTACTGTGTAAGACTCTCTTACAATGTTTGAGCTCAGTTTATTTGAAGTCTCAGCATTATTTTAAGAATTTTTTGACAGTTCAATTTCCTAAGTATTCAAAAGAGCAGTTTTGCTAATAAATTAATTTTAAGAAACTACCTAGGAATTATTATGATTCATAAAAGATCTTATTTGGCATTAATGTCAAAAGAACATGAATTGTGTGAAAACCATGATTATTACAATATAATTAGTGGATTTGCTGAAATAAAGGCAAGAAAATAATTTATAAGTAATAAAAAGTAATTGATTAGGAATTGCATATCTTTCTCTTACTATGTGTTCAGACGTTGCTGTTTATCCACAAAACACCAAGATATGTGTAATAACTAAATTCTCTTTGATATTTTATAAACTTTCAGTAATATAAAAATCATAATTTTACATTTTTTGGGTATTTGTAATATAGTTGTATTTGACAGAGTAAGTTGGTAGAACATATATGATGCGATACTACTAGCTTTACTTAAAATATTTAATTATCATATAGTAAGTTCGCCTCCATTTGTACTCTTCTCAAGTGTTATAAATATTAGGAGCAGGCTTGTCTTAAACTTAACTTATCCTTCCGTAACCCCACCTAATCATAGAAAATCACACCACTAATCCTCTATTTGCTCTATCCACTTCTTTTAATATTGAGGATCTCATCTAATCTGAGGGTCTTCAAAAATACTGTTCCCTTCAGTTAGAACAGATCTTACTTTCATTCTCAATTTAGCGAATTCCAATGCAGTTTGAATAATAATGTTTTAGGGAAACCATCCCTAATCCATTTGGTTAATCCATTTCTTTTGCAACATACTCTTATTGCACTTTTCATAATAAATATTTATTTACCATTTTAAAATTTGTCTTCCCTGCAAAATTGTATGTTCCGAAAGTAAGATATGGGTCTAAAATATTCACCATTGTTTTCCAAACACAGTGCAGTGTCTGCCTCATGGCATGTATTTATTAAATTGAATTACATTGGTTTGAATTAAAAGCATTTAATTGAAAGTAGGGCCAAGAGTAGAATCATTTCTCTAGAAAATGAGTCCATGATTTAAGTAAAATATGAAAAGCATAATGAAGATTAATAAAATAAGAAATAGGAATATAACTCAACAAGGAGAGTTGATAAGAGGGAAATCTGAATGCTATATTTCATATGCTGAATTTACCAACACAACCAGATATCCATTCCAGCGAATGTCATTACAGCTTCTTCGCATTATTTTTCAACTTACTAATGTTGCAAGCCCACTGTTAAGGAGAATACTTTTAAATCTGTTTCTATAACAGGCTTTCAGTAATTTAGACAATGGATGTTCGGACTGTTCACTTAATGTGAAACTTTGATCTAAAGTTGCTTCACTGAAAGAAAAAAGTGTCAGAAATTTGTACAGCCTTTGCATTTTTCATTGTTTAATCTCTCTGATTGATTCTATGTTCTAGCACTGAAATAGAGGTTTGAACTTTAGAAAGACCTGAAAAAAGTTTCTGCAAGATCAAGTTGCTAAGAAAATAAATTATCTACTCTATATTTATATACTTCAAATTAAATGTTTCTAATTTTAGTACATTCACTAATGAAAATGTTTTCCTTGACTTATAAATAAAAGCATTTTTCTCTGATGCAGACTGGTATATAAGAGAACACATCAAAATCTTTCTCTAGAGATGGAATGTGATAAGAAACTATTTTTATTGTTATTGCAGTTTATAATCTTGCTGAAGGAATTATAGCTAATAGTCTAGCCATTCTCTCTTTAACACTCACTTATATTTTAAATTGTTTTAGAGTAGTCATAAAGTATCTATGTTGCTCTTATGATATTTAAACTTATAATAACACTGTACTTATATACCAGTAGACTACCTCGTGGTATACTCAAAGAATGTAATAAACATCAATTATTCAGTAACTATTAGAACTAGAAGACCTACTAAGGCTAAGAGCCATGTGCAATTTAAATCATATCTAAAATATAGTTTTATTACATGTGGTACAATTTTTAGAAAATATTAAAAATATAACTCAAAACACTAAATTCTTTCAAGTTGACTCATGATATCTGGGTTTTCTTTAATGTTTCGATGCTATGAAATACCTTCAGTTTGGAATTTAATTGGTGGACAGATTTGCAAGATTGAAAATTATTTTATACTATGTAGAGAACTATGTTAGACCTTTATACTTAAACCTGGCCTTCTTTTAAACTGTATTTACAGGCATACCTCAAAGATATCATGGGTTCAGTTCCAGACCACTGAAGTAAAGCAAATATTGCGATAAAAGTCACACAAATTTTTTGGTTTCCCAGTGCATATAAAAGTTATGTTTATACTATACTGTAGTTGATTGTGTGCAATAGCATTATGTCTATCAAAGTAATGTGCATACCTTACTTTTTTTAAAAAAAGCTTATTACTAAAAAATGCTAACCATCATCTGAGCCTTCAGCAAGTCATAATCTTTTGCAATATTTATTTATTTATTTATTTATTTATTTATTTATTTATTTATTTATTTTCTTGGGTGTATTGGGTCTTTGTTGCTGTGCACGGGCTGTCTCTAGTTGTCGCGAGTGGGGGCTACTCTTTGTTGCATTGCACGGGCTTCTCATTGTGGTGGCTTCTCTTGTTGTGGAGCATGGGCTCTAACCACACAGGGTTCACTAGTTGTGGCATGCGGGCTCAGTAGCTGTGGCTCACGGGCTTAGTTGCTCCGTGGCATATGGGTTCTTCCCAGACCAGGGCTTGAACCCATGTGCCCTGCATTGGCAGGGGGATTCTTAACCACTGCACCACCAGGAAAGCACCTCTTTTTGTAATAGTAACATGAAAGATTACTGATCATAGATCACCATAACAAATAATGAAATAATATAATATAATAATAATCACAGTAATAATAATAATTAAAGAGTTTGAAATATTGTGAGAATTAACAAAAATGTGACACAGAGATATGAAGTGAGCAAATGTCAGAAAAATGGCACCAGTGGACTTGCTTAACACAGGAGTGCCACAAACCTTCCATTTGTAAAAAGCATAATATCTGCAAATCACAATAAAGTGAAGCACAGTGAAAGGAGGTATGCCTGCACATTCATTGTCTATCTCCTGGGAACTCACACACACACACAAAATACCCAGATAAACTAGTTGCCCTTACAGGCATAGCAGGTGTACAGTGTCTCCTAAAAAGAAATTATCTATAAAAACTGTCCCCAAATCATTTGAATTTGAATGCCACCAAATTATTTTTTGAATTTAAATGGAAAAATGTCCATCAAGGTATTATCAAGCAATGATTTCTACCAAACTCTGTCATAAGGGAATGCAGAACAAGGAGAATTTTCCAATGTATATTATTTATCAATGAGAAAAATTCCAGTTTCAAAACTGGTACATGCAGTAAAATCTCAGATAAATAATTCACATAGCCTTAAGAATAACATATGTGTATCTTTTCATGTGCACACTTGTATATAAACCTATGGAACACATGTATATGATAATTCAGCATAGTTCATGGTACATAGTGCTCAAGAAATACTCCTTGAAAGAACGTGTGAATGAATGCAAAACATACTAAATATATGCCTACATGCAACAGCAACAATAGAATTCACGTTCTTAGTACAAATTTTATAATTTTCAGTGTTTCTATCAGATTAAAAGTTTCATATATCTGGATAAATAGATTGACAGTAAGAGAGAAAGAGAGAGGGATGCTTTCTTCATGAAGAAGGGCTTTAATAGCATTAGTTATTCTAAGAAAAATAAGAGAAAGTTTAAATGCACCAATATTTGTAGGGAGAAATACACCACAGTATATTTACTGTGGAAAATTTACATTCTCTAGAACTTATTTTCTAAAATGTATGACAAATTGATATTTGTACCTTTCTTTCTTTCTTTCTTTCCTTTTTTCTTTCTTTCTTTCTCTCTTTTATTGACATATAGTTGACATACAATATTATGTTAGTTTCAGGTGTACAGTGTAATGATTTGACACTTAAATACATTATGAAATGATCACCATAAGTCTGGTAACCATCTGTCACCATACAAAATTATTACAGTATTATTGACTATATTCCTTCTACTCTTAATGCATCCCCATGACATTTATTTTATAGCTGGAAGTTTGTACTTCTTAACCCCCTTAAACCTATTTAACCAAACCCTCTACTCACTTTTCCCCTGACATCCACCAGTTTACTCTCTGAATCCATAGCCTGTTTCTATTTTGTTTTGTTTATTCATTTTTTTAGAGTTTTCATATAAGTGAGATCATACAGTATTTGTCTTTCTCTGTCTGACTTATTTCACTTAGCATAATACCGTATAGGTCCATCCATGTTGTCTCAAATGACAAGATTTCATTCTTTTTTACTTTTTTATGGTTGAGTAATATTCCTTACATACACACACACACACACACACACACACACATACATACACACACACAAACACCATATCTTCCTTATCCATTCATCTATCGATGGACATTTTGTTGCATCCATATCTTGGCTATTATAAACAATGAAGCAGTGAACATAGGGGAGCATATATCTTTCCAAATTGGTATTTTGTTTTCCTCAGGTAACTACCCAGAAGAGGAATTAGTGAATCAAATAGTAATTCTATTTTTAATTTTTTGAGGAGCCACCATACTGTTTTCCATAGTGGCTATACCAATTTACATTTCCAACACCAACAGTGCATGAGGGTTTCCTTTCCTCCACATTTCTGCCAACACTTGTTATTTGTTGTCTTTTTGATGATAGCCATTCTGAGAAGTGTGAGGTAATATTTCATTGTGGTTTTGATTTGCATTTCCGTGATGATTCGTAATGCTGAGTATCTTTTTCATGTGCCTGTTGTTCATTTGTATGTCTTCTTTGGAGAAATGTCTATTCAAGTCTTATGCCTATTTGTAACATATTTGGGGTTTTTGATACTGAGTTGTATGATTTCTTTATATAATGTAGATATTAACTCCTTATCAGATATATCATTTGTAAATGTCTTCTTCCATGTAATAGGTTACATTTTCATTTTGTTGATGCTTTCCTTTGCTGTGCAAAAGTTTTTTAGTTTGATGTAGTCCCATTTGCTTATTTTTGCTTTTGTTGCCCTTTCCTGAGAATACAGATCCAAAATTTATTGAGACTTGTTTTATGGCCTAACATGTGATCTGTCCTAGAGAATGTTCCATGTGCACTTAAAAAGAAAGTGCATTCTGCTGTTTTTGTATGGAATGTCCTGTACATATCACTCAGGGCTATCTGATCTAATGTGTCCCTTAAGACCACTCTTTCCTTCTTGATTTTCTGTCTGGAAGATCTACCCATTGATGTGAATGTGGTGTTAAAGTCCCCTACTGTAATTGTATTATTGTCAGTTTCTCCCTTAATGTCTGTTAATATTTGCTTTATGTATTAGGTGCTTCTGTGTTGGGTGCATAGATATTTACAAGTGTTATGTCTTCTTGTTTGATTGATCCCGTAATTATTACATAGTACCCTTCTTCGTCTCTTATTACAGACTTTGTTTTAAAGTTTAAGTTCTCTGGCAAAAGTATTGCTACCCCAGCTTTATTATTGTTTCCATTTGTATGGAATACCTTTTTCCATCCCCTTGCTTTCAATCTCTGTGTGTCTTTGGATCTGAAATGAGTCTCTTGTAGGCAGCATATAGATGGGTCTTACTTTTTTAACCATTAATCTACCCTATGTCTTTTCATTGGAGTATTTAGAATATTTATGTTTAAAGTAATTATTGATACTTATGTACTTATTGCCATTTTATTAATTGTTTTCTGGTTATTTTTGTTGTTCTTCTCTTCCTTTCTTCTTCTCTTGGTCCCATCCCTTGTGATCTGGTAACTTTCTTTAGTGTTATTTTTGTATTCTTTTCTCGTTATGTTTTGTGTATCTATTATCAGTTTTTGATTTGTGGTTACCATGAGTTGTTTATATAACAACGTATGTGTATAGCAGTCTATTTTGAGTTGATAGTTGCTTCATTTGAGCATGTTCTGAAAGATTATATGATAAATAAAATAAAAATACACTAGAGATACAGCAGATTAGATGATGCAGCTATGACGGTTCTTTTATATTTCCTATCTCTTTGTGGAAATTCTTATTGTGTTCCTCCATTCTTCTGAGTCAAGTGACCATTACTTTGAATTCTTTATCTGGAAGATGACTTATCTCTATTTCATTTAGTTCTTTTTCTGAGGTTTAATCTTGTTCTTTTGTTTGGAATTTATTTATTTACTTATTTACTTATTTATTTGTGTCCTCATTTTGCTTAACTCTCTGTGTTTGTTTCCATGTATTGGGTAGATCAGCTATGTCTCCTGCTCTTGAAAGAGTGACTTTGTGTAAGAAGGTGTCCTAGAGGACCCAGTAGTGTGGTAGCCCCTGGTCACCAGAGCCAGGTGCTCCAGGACTGTCCTTTGTGTGAGTTGCTTGTGCCTTCCTGTTGCGGCTGTGCCACAGTTGCTACAGGCACACTAGTGTGCAGGGCTGGCCTTTAGTGTGGCTGGCTATAATGCCTGGTCACAACTATTGTGGGCACTCTCGTGTATGGGGCCAACCTCTTGAGTGGGAGCAGCTCTGGGGAGATGCCAGTGCCAACAAAGGCACCCACTGAATCCAACAGGACAGGTGGCCACTTGGTGGGGCAAGCTGAGGGCACCTGCTGGGACTGGCGGGGTGAGGAGCCTACTTTGGAGGAACTCCAGTACCAGCCGAGGTGCCTACCAGGACTGGCAAAGGGGGCCAATTTGGCAGGGCTCCAGTATCAACTGAAGATGTCTGCTGGGACAGGCAGGGCCAGGGGCCTCTTTAGAGGGGCTTTGGTGACAGCCAAGAGCATACATCAGGCTGGCAGAGTTGGAGAGGTTGCTTTTAATGAGCACCAGCAGGGTCACATTCACAGGTCCATCTGGAGTGAGGTGAGAAGTGCTAGTAAATTAGATAGGAAGAGTCAGAAAAGACACCTGCCAGCAATGAGTCAGCTAGGTAGAAAGTGAGCCAAAAGGAAAAAAAAAAAAATGGCACCGACCAGATCCTTTGTACCCAGAAAAAGTTACAACAGATTCCTTGGGCACATGCACAAAAATTAGTTAATGAATCACCCTCATGTGTGACCCTAGCACTTTTCAAACTGCTGCCTCTGTGCTGGGACTTAGATCAAGGGCGTCTTCGCGTGTGTCCTTGAAGTTCGGATTCTCAGTTTCGTACAGCGCTCTCCCAGACATAAGCCCTGCCTGTTTTCAAAGATGTTATGGGGCTCTTCTCCCAGTGTGGGTACCCTGGGCCAGGGAGCCCAATGTGGACTTCAAAGCCCTGGCTCCATAAGGAGGACTTCGGAGGCTGTGGTATCCTTCCCACCTACTGGTCACAGTGCTGGGGTTGTGGGTCCTGGCCAGATCACATCTCTGCCCCTTCTACCCGTCTCAATGTGACTTTTTCTTTTTATCTTTAGCTGTAGAAAATCTGTTCTGCTAGTCTTCAGGTTGTTCTCAGAGATGGTTTGTAGTGGCCATTTTGGTGTGTTGTGGGAGGAGGCAAGTCCAGGCTCTTCCTATTCCACCATCTTGTCTTGCCCTCCTGGCAAATCTAATTCAATATTTTAAAATTACAAAAGTGTATATATAAGCACAACAGTCTAAAACAGACAAACACAAATGAATTATCCATGTCAACATGTAGACAGTGTAGCATGATTTTGTTGTCATCATTTGGGGATAAAGTTTTCTAAAAGATGTGAGACTGATTTAACTTGAATTTAATTTTTTTTATTTTTTATATTGAAATGATTATTTCCCTGTCTGATATCATAAAATGTACATAGTTCTGCATCTTACTTTAGCAATTAATATTATCTAGGTAAGTCATAATAATGTTCAAGACAATTTGTACAAAGAGTATTGCCAAGATACTTCATTAAATCGTAATCTTTATATAAATTTGAATCCCCAGACTTCTGCCTTTCATAGCTTGATTTTAACTTGTGTGAGGGCTACAAAATAATGTGTAATAATTTGTTAATCGTTTTTGAAGAAATTGTCAGTTCACTATTCTAATTAAGTTGAAACACTAGGTAATATCCAGCTGCCTTATAAGTTAAAAACAACTGTTCATTTAATAGCAATCTGTAGAAAATTGGTAAATATAAGATCTATTGATCATTAAATTTCTTTGTAAAATAGAACCAGATAGGTCTGTTTGCCTCATTACTCAATATTATTAATATTTTAAGAGAGAATTAATAGCAATTTGCCTTTCACAAAAACACTAATATTTTCTGTGAAACATGAATATTTGTTTCTGGGAAATTCTACTGAGCTTCCTCTATATTTCAGACAATGAATGATAGCTTTTTGACTCAGTAGTTGGGAAAGAAACTTTATTTTGCAATAAATACTTATACTAAGAAACAATATATGCCTCAGGGATTTGTCCTTAATTATATGAAAGAATTATTCTTTGACTCTTTTAAAGAGAAAAGGAGAAAACAAGAAGATAATCAAAATTATTTTTTAGATCAGTGTTTTGCACTGGCATTTTTTTATTATTCCTTCAGGCATATTTTCTTTCACAATTGACATTGACTCCAAGTTTCTTTGGCCCTCTTTTAAGGATTTTATATTATTTGGTTATGCATTTTATATTTTATTATAGATAATTTTTAAACATAGAGTACATTAAATAGCATAACAAATTCCTATGTATCTTTTCCACAAATACAAAAATTACCTTTGTTGTATTATTCCTGTTTAATTTATTACTCTTCCCACTCCCTACTTCCTGCCATGGGAATGATGATGATGATGCTTATGATGATGATGGTTACAGTGATTTTGGTGGGGGTGGCATTTACATACACTGAAATGCACAAAACTTAATGTACAATTTTGAAAAATGGATGCCCCCATAAAGAACACATCTCTATCATATTTCTGTCTTTCCAGAAATTTCCCTTCCTTCCCAGTCAATCTAGCCCTCAGAAGCATGTTTCAATTCAGATTATTATTGTCTATTCTGGTATTTCATATAAATGAAATGATATAGTATGTATTCTTTTGTGTACAGCTTTTTCTGTAACATTTTGTCTGTGGGAGTCATCTATGTGATGTGTGTGTCAGTAGCTCTTCCTTGTTATTGCCAAGTAGTATTCCATTTTATGAATACACAAAAATGTTACTTATTCTTCCCCTTGTTGGTGCCTATTTTGGTTGTTTCCAGTTTTGAGCTGTGTATAGAACAGCTATGAACATTCTTAAGCAAGTCTTTTTATAGATATATGTTTTTATTTCTTTTGGATAGATACCTAAAAATAAAATTGTTAGGTCAAAAAGTGGGTATATATATTATGAACATGCCCAATCTTTCTCTAAAATTATTATGTCATTTTATTTTTTAATGCAAAAGATACTGGTTTTTCTACATTTTCTTCAACTTTAATGTGGTTAGCCTTTTTACTTTTAGCCATTCTGATAGGTGTAGCGTGGTATTGCCATTGTGATTTTTTTTTTTAATTAATTAATTTATTTATTTTTGGCTGTGTTGGGTCTTCGTTTCTGTGCGAGGGCTTTCTCTAGTTGCGGCAGGCGGGGGACACTCTTCATCGCGGTGCGCGGGCCTCTCACTATCGCGGCCTCTCTTGTTGCGGAGCACAGGCTCCAGACGCGCAGGCACAGTAGTTGTGGCTCACGGGCCTAGTTGCTCCGCGGCATGTGGGATCCTCCCAGACCAGGGCTCGAACCCGTGTCCCCTGCATTAGCAGGCAGATTCTCAACCACTGCACCACCAGGGAAGCCTGCCATTGTGATTTTAATTTACATTTTTAAATAACTAATGATGTGCAATTTTTCTTGTGTTTTTTGGCCAATCTTCCTTTCAGACCATCAGTTCAAATATTTGCCTATTTTCATTTAGATTTTTTTATTATACTATCATTTTTGAGTTAAAGAAACTTTTTTCTTTTTTTTAAATTTAAGTACAGTTGATTTACAATATCATATGAGTTTCAGGTGTACAGCATAGTGATTCAGTATTTTTACAAATTATACTCCGTTAAAAGTTATTACAAGATTATTGCTATAATTCCCTGTGCTATACAATATATCCTTGTTGCTTATCTATTTTATAGATAGCAGTTTTTATCTCTTAATCCCATACCCCTAATTTGCCCCTCCCCACATCCCTCTTCCTTCTAGCTCCCACTAGTTTGTTTTCTATACCTGTGAGTCTGTTTCTGTTTTGCTATATACATTTATTTGTATTATTTTTTAGATTCCACATATAAGTGATATCATACAGTTTTGTCTTTCTCTGTCTGAATTATTTCACTAAGCATAATTTTCTCTAGGTCCAACCACGTTGCTGCACATGGCAGAATTTCCTTCTTTTTTATGTCTGAGTAGTAATCCATTGTACCACATCTTCTTTATCCATCTGTCTGTTGATGGGCCCTTGGGTTGCTTCTGTGTCTTGGCTATTGTAAATACTGCTACTATGAACATTGGGGTGCATCGAGCCTTTTGAATTAGTGTGTTCATTTTTTCCAGATATATACCCAGGAGTTGAATTGCTGGATCATATGGTAGTTCTATTTTTAATTTTTTGAGAAACCTCCATAATGTTTTCCATAGTGGCTGTACCAATTTATGTTCCCACCAACAGTGTACAAGGGTTCCCTTCTCTCCACCTCCTTGCCAACATTTGTTATTTGTGTGTGTGTGTTTTTTAAGGATAGCCATTCTGACAGGTGTGAGGTGATATATCACTGTGGTTTTGATTTGCATTTTACTGATGATTAGCGATATAGAGCATCTTTTCAAGTGCCTGTTGGCCATCTACATTTCCTCTTTGGAAAAATGTCTACTCAGTTCTTCTGCCCATTTTTAAATTGGGTTGTTTGCTTTTTTGATGTTGAATTGTATAAGCTGTTTATATACATTAGATATCATACAGTCATATCATTTGCAAATATTTTCTTCCATTCAGTACAATGTCTTTTTGTTTAGTCAGTGGTTTTCTTTGCTGTGCAAAAGCTTTTAAATTTAATTAGATTCCATTTGTTTATTTTTGCTTTTATTTCCTTTACTTTAGGAGACAGATCCAAAAAAATGTTGCTGGGATTTATGCCAAAGAGTATTCTGCCTGTGTTTTCCTCTAGGGGTTTTATAGTATTCAGTTTTACATTTAGGTCTTCAATCCATTTTGAGTTTTATTTTTGTATATAGTGTTAGAGAATGTTCTAATTTCATTTTTTAATGTTATCTGTCCAGTTTTCCCAACAACACTTATTGAAGAGACTGCCTTTTTTTCACTGATTTTTTTTATTGAGGTATAGTTAATTTACAATGTTGTGTTAATTTCAAGTGTACAGCAAAAAAACATATATATATCCTTTTTCAGATTATTTTCCATTATAGGTTATCACAAGATACTGAGTAGAGTTCCCTGCATAATACAGTAGGTCCTTGTTGTTTACCTATTTTATATATAGTAGTGTTTATATGTTAATCCCAAACTCCTAATTTATCTCCCTCTACAACCCTGCTCCGCTATCCCCTTTGGTAATCATAAGTTTGACTTCTATGTCTGTGAGTCTATTTCTGTTTTGTATATAAGTTCATTTGTATCATTTTTTTTAGATTCCACAAGTAAGTTATATCATATGATATTTGTCTTTCTGACTTACTTCATTTAATATTATAACCTCTAGGTCCATCCATGTTGCTATAAATGGCATTATTTCTTTTTTATGGCTGAGTAATATTCCACTTTATATATATACCACATCCTCTTTATCCATTCATATGTTGATGGCCATTTAGGTTGCTTCTATGTCTCGCTATTGTAAATAGTGCTGCTATGAATATTGGGGTGCATGTATCTTTTCGAATTAGAGTTTTCTCCATATGTATGCCCAGGAGTGGATTGCAGGATCATATGGTAACTCTATTTTTAGATTTTAAGGAACCTCCATACTGTTCTCCATAGTGGCTGCACCAATTTACATTCCCACCATCAGTGTAGGAGGGTTCCTTTTTCTCCACACCCTCTCAAGCATTTATTATTTGTAGACTTTTTGTTGATGGTCACTGTAAATGGTGTGAGGTGATACCTCATGGTAGTTTTGATTTTCATTCCTCTAAAAATTAACAATATTGAGCATCTTTTCATGTGCCTTTGACCATCTCTGTATCTTCCTTGGAGAAATGTCTGTTTAGGTCTTCTGACTATTTTTTGATTGTGTTTATTTTTTAATATTAAGCTGTATGAGCTGTTTGTATATTTTGGAAATTAATCCCTTGTTGGTAGCATCATTTGCAAGTATTTTCTCCCGGTCTGTAGGTTGCCTTTTCATTTTGTTTATGATTTCATTTGCTGTGCAAAATCTTTTAAGTATAATTAGGTCCCATTTTTTAATTTTTGCTTTTATTTCCTTTACTTTAGGAGACAGATCCAAAAAAATCTTTCTGTGACTTATGTCAAAGAGTGTTCTGCCTTTGTTTACCGCTAGGAGTTTTATAGTATTCAGTTTTACATTTAGGTCTTTAATCCATTTTGAGTTTATTTTTGTGTATGGTGTTAGAGAGTGTTCTAATTTCATTCTTTTATATGTAGCTATCCAGTTTTCCCAGCACAACTTATTGAAGAGACTGTCTTTTCTCCATTGTATATTCTTGCCTCCTTTGTCGTAGTTTAATTTACCATAAGTGTGTGGGTGTGTTTCCTTGCTCCCTGTCCTGTTCTGTTTATCTATGTGTCTGTTTTTGTGCCCATACCATACTGTTTCAATTAGTGTAGCTTTGTACTATAGTCTGAAGTCAGGGCACATGATTCCTCCAGCTCTGTTCTTCTTTCTCAAGATTGTTGTGGCTATTCAGGGTCTTTTGTGTTTCCATACACATTTGAAAATTGTTTGTTCTTGTTCTGTGGAAAATGCCATTGGTAATTTTATAGGGATTACATTGAATCTGTAGATTGCTCTGGATAGTATGGTCATTTTAACAATATTGATTCTTCCAATCCAGGAACATGGTATGTCTTTCAATCTTGTGTGTTGTCTTTAGTTTCTTTCATCTTTCATTTCTTTTTATGGTTTTCAGAGTACAGGTCTTTTGCCACGTAAGGTAGGTTTATTCCTAGATATTTTATTCTTTTTGATGTGATGGTAAATAGGATTGTTTCCTTAATTTCTCTTTCTGGTCTTTCATTGTTAGCGTATAGAAATGCAACAGATTTCTGTATATTAATTTTGTATCCTGCAATTTTACTGAATTCATTGATGAGCTCTAGTAGTTTTCTGGTAGCGCCTTTAGGATTTTCTATGTATAATATCATGTCATCTGAAAACAGTGACACTTTTACTTCCTTTCCAGTTTGGATGCCTTTTATTTCTTTTTCTTCTTTGATTGCCATGGCTAGGACTTCCAAAACTATGTTGAATAACAGTTATGAGAGTGGGCATCCTTATCTTGTTCCTGATCTTAGAGAAAATGCTTTCAGCTTTTCACCATTGAGTATGATGTCAGCTGTGGGTTTGTCATATATAGCCTTTATTATTTTGAGGTATGTTCCCTCTGTGTCTCCTTTCTGGAGAGTTTTATACTCAATGGATAGTGAATTTTATGAAAAGCTTTTTCTGCATCTGTTGAGATGATCATATGGTTTTCATTCTTCAATTTATGTATTAATGTCATGTATCACGTTGATTAATTTGTGGTTATTGAAAAATCCTTGCAACCTTGGGATAAATCCCACTTGACCATGGTGTATTATTCTTTTAATGTATATTTGGATTTGGTTTGCTAGTATTTTGTTGAGGATTTTTGCATCTATGTTCATCAGTGATAATGGCCTGTAATTTTCTTTTTTGTGTGTGATATCTTTGTCTTATTTTGGTATCGGGTGATGCTGACCTCATAAAATGAGTTCAGAAGTGTTCCTTCCTCTGCAATTTTTTGGGAATAGTTTCAGAAGGATAGGTGTTACTCTTCTTTAAATGTTTGGTAGAATTCACCCATGAAGCCATCTGATCCTGGACCTTTTTATGTTGGGAGTTTTTAAATTACTGATTCAACTTCATTGATAGTAATTGGTCTGTTCATATTTTCTATTTCTTCCTGGTTCAGTCTTGGGAGATTGTACCTTTCTAAGAATTTGTCCATTTCTTCTAGGTCGTTCATTTTATTGGCATATAGTTGTTCCCAGTAGTCTCTTATGTACCTTTGTATTTCTGTGGTGTCTGTTGTAACTTCTCCTTTTTCATTTCTCATGTGGTGAAGGCAGACAGACTTTACTTATTCCTGCTCTTATGTGGACCTCATTCAGTCTTCATCATTAAGTATGTGATTACCTGGAAGTGAACTTCTTTTGGTTTTAGGAAGTTTCCTTCTGGGTTAACTGAGTATTTTTATGAATAATTGTTGTCAAATTGTGTCAAATGCTTTTTCTGCATTTAGTGAGGTACTCATATGGTTATTCTACTTTATTTTGTTGATGTGATGAATTGCATTGAATGATTTTGGAATATAAACCATCCTTATACCCTGGGATAAACTCCACTTGGTCATGATGTATTATTCTTTTTTAGATATTACTGGATTATTTGCCAATATTTTGTTTAGATATTTTGAATCTGTGTTTATAACAACTTGTGTATATTACTTTCTTCTCTTGTAATGTTTTTGTCAGCTTTTGGTATCAGGATAATGCTGGCCTCATGAGTTGAGAAACACTTATTCCTTATTTTTAGTGAGATTTTATATTATTATATCTTCCTTAAATGCTTAAGAAATTTGCTAGTGTATGCATCTGTACCTGGAGTTTTCTCTGTGAAAAGGTGTTTAGTACCTAATTCAATTTCTTTGATAAATATAAAGCTATTAATAGTTTCTGTTTTATCTTTTAAGATATTTGTCTGTTTCATCTGTTTTAAATTTAATGGAAATAAAGTTGCTCATAATATTCCCTTTCATCATTTTAATATTTGTATGATTAATAAAAATATATTTTCTCAAATTTCTGATATTGACAATTTATCTTATTTTTTTTTCTTAATCAGTCTTACTTGGAGTTTATCAATTTTATTAACCTTTTCAAAGAATCAACATTGGTTGTATTAAATTTATCTGTTATTTTTTCTTTTATATTTCTACTGGTTTTTTTTTTTTTCATATCCTCCATTTCTCTGCTCTAAATCCTTGAACATATTTATTATATGTATAATAGTTGTTTTGATGTCCTTGCTTGCTAATTCCATTCTCTCTGTCATTTTTATGTCTGTTCTGTTAACTGATATTCCTCCTGATATTATAGGTCACATTTTCTTTCTTCTTTGCATATATAGAAATTTTGTTTTTTGAAAGTTAGGTATTGTGAATTTTATGTTATAACTGTTGGATATGTATTCTTCCTCTAATGAGTGTTAGACTTTGTTCTAAGTCCCTTATATGTTAACTTGATTCTTTTGAGGCTGGTTTCTAAGTTTTTTAAAGATAAATCTAGATTAGCCTTTATTCTAGAGCCATTTTAACCTCATGACTAATACCCGGGACCAACTTCATATTCAGGTTGTATGACCTGTGTAGTCTCATAGGGGCCTGAATGAAGAAGGGCCCAACACTTGGTTTAGTGTTCCTGTCATTGTCTTGAAATTCTTAATAGTTTTGTTGTTAAATATGTGCTGCCAGTTAGCCAATGTCTGAAGGCAGTTATTTCAGATGATTTTTGCATTTCTCTTGGTTGTTGTTTATAACAGGAGGTAAGTCCCACAAGGAATCCCATATCCTTCCATGTGAAAAAGTAGAGATCTAAAATATAATTTGAAGATATTGGAGATTGATTTTTTTTTAAATTTTATTCATTTATTTATTTATGACTGTGTTGGGTCTTTGTTTCTGTGCGAGGGCTTTCTCCAGTTGCAGCAAGCGGGGGCCACTCTTCATCGCGGTGCGCGGGCCTCTCACTATCGTGGCCTCTCTTGTTGCGGAGCACAGGCTCCAGACGCGCAGGCTCAGTAATTGTGGCTCACGGGCTTAGTTGCTCCGTGGCATGTGGGATCTTCCCAGACCAGGGCTCGAACCCGTGTCCCCTGCATTGGCAGGCAGATTCTCAACCACTGCGCCACCAGGGAAGTCCTGGAGATTGATTTTTAAATGTAAATTTTAAAATTAGTTGTTTTCCATAGCCACAGCTTCTGTGGGAATGAAGAACTTACAAATCTTCTTGCAGATAAAAATTTCCCCAAGAAGAAATTATTGATTCAAAATGCCAACAGTGTTAAAGTTGAGAAACTCTGCTAAAATGGAAGTTATTCAAAGGCTTATAGAGATCAGAATGTTAGAATGTATTTTTCATGGAAGGCCTGTTAACCCATTCACTAACTATATGCCCTGGCAAAGTCCAGAGGAACTCTCTTTACTACATACAGCTATGAGAAATACATTCACAAGGGGGACCTTAGTATCCTTGAAAAGCTCTGTGGTGGCTATTATTCTCTGTATACCAGGAATGACAAAGGGAACTGCTCTTACCATAATAGGCTCCCTTAATTCAAAAGGGATGATGAGATTCCAGAGTGGCAGGAATGAAGTAGTAGCACTTAATTGCCTGAGAAAAATGAACATGATTGCTGTAATAAGCAACAGAAGTGAAGCCCGCATCAGAATATTTAAACTGCCATGGATCTTTAGTTTTGACCAATTGAGTAGAATGTCTCTAAAACTGATCAACGATCTAATAAAGCCTTATTTAATTTATATAAGTAGAAAAGTTCCAGGTCCTTTAAACAGAATCTGACTTATATCACCACGCTAGAAAGTCAAAGCCCCTTCATCAGTTCTCACAGGCTTGAGTAGTTTACAGACCCAGAGCCCTTTAAATGAAAGGGAGGCAGGGCCCTCTTGAAAATATCCTGCTGCAATGTCAGAAATTTGTACTGTAAATTTTCCTTTTTGACTGTCCCATGGTCACTAGGATAACTGCACATTGAAAAGAAGGAATAATCAACATTTTTAGTTTGCTGGATACTGGTTCTTAATTGACACTAATTCCTAGAGATTCAAAACACTACTGTAGTCCGACAGTCAAGATAAGGACTTAAAGAGATGAAGTGATCAATGGAATTTTGCTTCAGTAAACCCAGTGTGTCCTCAAAACCATCATGTGGTTATTTCCTTTGTTTCAGAATGCAAAATTGTCATAGGTGTATTCAGCTCCTGACAGAATTCCCATGTTGGCTTCCTGACCAATGAAGAAAGGGCAGTTATGGTAGAACAGGTCAAGTGTAGGCCACTAGAACTGCTTCTAGCTAACAAATGTTAAACCAGTAGCAATACTACATTCCTTAAGGGATTTCAATAATTAGTGTAACCATCAAGGATGGAAAAGCCCAGAGAGCAATCCATACCACACACAGACTAGATTTCTCTGAACTCAGGCCTTCTGTAAGAAGGATACCAGAAGAGTGAAATTTTATTATTTCCTAGTGCTATGATCATGATTTCTGAGATTTTCTTCAAAGCAGCACTTCTGATAAGAAGAGTGGGTGAAACATCAAACCTATGCAACTACAGAATTTATTTCCAAAACCCACCCAATCAGAGAACTTGTCAGAGAAACAGAACTGTAGGTCCCAGGAGCTATTAGAGATAAATGCAAGCCAATCCTTTCCTACATGGTTAAAGTTATTTTCCTTGGTCAATATTATCAACCCCTCCCAAAATCCTCCATAATTTTTCCCTAAAAGTGGAGTTAATTCAACTAAGTGTAATTCAGCCTCTAATTTCAGTTTAATTTAATTTACATGCTCTTTCTGATAGTAATGTTATGAACATGGGGAAGAGGCCCCATTGCCCCAGCTGAAATGAGCCACAGAGAGTCCAACTTCAGTTTTTCTTTGATTCCATTTGATCAATGTCCCAATATTCTTCACTCAGTTCCTAGATAAACTCCCATTCCACTTACATTTTTATTTTGGTGGGTGTGTGAAAAGCTGTACATGATTCATTCTTGTTTAATTTAACATGCTCTCTAACTGTGAGCATATTTCCTCCTTTATCTTTGAAGTTATTTGTCTGTGTTTCCCTTCTTTATTTCAGGATGCAACTTACCACAAGTATTAAAGTTACTAGTTACCCTCTTAGTATTGTTTTGGCCCAGTCGTATAAATTTTTATATGTGTTATTGTCCTTGTCATTTGCATTTTTTATATTTCTACAATATTTCTTATTAATTCAATTTGTTAACTTTTTGTTGTTTTACTCTATTACATATCTAGGGTCATATCTCTTTTCTTCCTCCTAATATTAGGGTTTTTCCTCTACTCTTTGATCAAAGTTTTCAGAGATTTTCCTGTATGATACTCCTAAAAGAACCCATTCTTATATTCATAAATTCCACCAGGGAGAGGGGCAGGAATGAAGTAGTAGCACTTAATTGCCTGAGAAAAATGAACATGATTGCTGTAATAAGCAACAGAAGTGAAGCCTGCATCAGAATATTTAAACTGCCATGGATCTTTAGTTTTTGACCAATTGAGTAGAATGTCTCTAAAACTGATCAACGATCTAATAAAGCCTTATTTAATTTATATAAGTAGAAAAGTTCCAGGTCCTTTAAACAGACCTGTGTGGTATTTTGTAGCTGTGTGGTATTTACAATTCTGTTTCATTAGTTCTGCTTCTAGATTAATTATTTACATCTTACACCTTACTATTTTTGCTAAGTTTTTTCCTAATCTTGAGCTTAAATCATTTGGTTATTTTTTTATTTTTTGTTTAATTATAAAAAGAGATAAAAGCTGTGATCTCTGATTATGGCTTAAACTAAATAAAACTTTTCTACATATGTTGTAGTTTTAGTTTTGAGTTTCTGTTTAACAAAAAAGCTATAAAATTTCTTATAATTCTTCAAAGTATTATATATTTTTTTAATTTCCTGAAATTAAAAATTTCCTGAAATTAAAATTTTTTAAATTTCCTTTTAAATTTTTAACACATGATTTCTTCCAATGCCACGTTTAAAGAAATAAGAGTACAGAGAAGTCATTTTGCTAAAGATCATACAGCCAGCTTATGCCAAGCCTTTGCATTCCCAGGTCTTTGTATTTTCCATTCAACTGTAGAATATTTATTTCTTTTATCATCTATTCTTAGTAGTTATGTTTTTCCAGACTTTAATTTTCCTAGTTAAATGCCTATTTTATTAACATTATCTCCTATAATATCAATATTATAATTATCTCCTATGAGATCAATGTTGAAATAATTGATACTTTAAAAAATTAATATCTTTCCCCACAACCATAGACAAACACACACTCACTCATAGCAGTTTCATCCTTAGACCACCAGGGCTTTGCCAAAAGTAATTCTATTTGCTTAAAAACAAACAGCAAACACCCTCTCCTCAGGTTTTATTTTCTCCTAGATGTTTCAGTAACACTGATTCCTAACAGAGATCCTCTATTGAATTCTAATTAACAGAGATGTCTTCAATAGAGATCCTCTATTGAATTAGTTTTGTTAAGTACCCAAGCGTGATCAGAGTAAAATAATAGCTAAAATATCAATATTTAGGGTCTCCAAAAAATAAGCCTTTTATCTGGTGGCACATCTGAAAATTCATCCAGTACCCTGCACATTGTAAATATTTTCTTTCTTTGACAAAAGGGAAAACATTTATCAGGAGAATAATTATATTTCCATTCAGTATTTTTCAAATCATAGTTAAATTGTTTCTTTGTTGCTGTTGTTTTTATATTCCTTCCTAATAAATGCAACCACAGAAGCTCCAACTGCACAGGAAATGTGGCTGCTTTTTCACAGTTATTAATATCAGTAGAAGCAATTGAGCCCTCTGGAAAAACAAGCCAATCCACTCCCAGCTTTCAGAGACAGAGTTTTGAACAGAGAAGAAGCCAGCCATGACATAAGAATAGAGGAGAATTAGATAATCATTTTTGTCCCCAGATCTACTCAATTTCAGTAAAGAGGCTTCTCATTTGTGGTGAAGAGAAAAATATTCTATAATACTACTAATTATGTTAAATTACAATTATCTATTCACATCTTAGAAAACTTGGTTCAGCAAGCAGTCCCTGCCATTTACAAGAGCAGATAGGCAAGTCTGTGACATGAGAGAGCATCAGACAGAAAAGTGGCCAGACATAGGAATGATTGAGTCAGGGGCCCTTGGCAATCTGAGACCCCAGTAGGCAGATTGCCACATGCTTAGAGAGTAGCATATGGAAGGGTTGGGGGGAACAAAACACACTGGACTTTTTCACTTATTTTGCCAAGGGTTCTTTACATGTTCTCATCCTTAGTTGCATAATACAATCACCTGGGAAGCTTTTGAAGAAAATACCAGTTTCTGTGTCCCATCTCAGATCAATTAAATCAGGATCTTTGGAAGTGAGGCTCAGCCATCAGTATTTTTAAAAGCTCCTTGGGTGAACCAAAAGTACAACTCTGCTTAAGAACCCCTGAGCTCAGTTCTGGTCATGTTACCCTCAGAGACTTGTTCTTGACAGATTAAGTGCAACAAACAATAGCTACCACTAGAAAATTTGAAGAATTGTGTCTGTCTCCTCATCTCTTTAGGTTGCAACTGGTTTGTTTCTTAGAAAAGGAAACTTTTACTTGGAGCTGCAGGTTTTGGGGTCTCTTAATTCTTCTAATATGAGGTTGGCTTTTTTCAACATTTTATCTGACTATACAGTACTTACATTTCATCCCTCTAAAAATATATAATCCATTTTTGACATATGCTTTCACCATTCAGCTTCCTAAGTATACTTTCTAGTATTTTCTGAAATCAAAACTAATAAGAGAGGATACTGTTATATTTCCAAATTCACTAGTTAGACAAGTTATGGACTAAATAGTGGATACTACAGGGCACAGGACGTATATATGAGACCTCAGGGTTGGTTTGGACTAACAGTGGAAATCCAACCAGATAAGTATAAGCCAGTGTCCAAGGGATGTGAAAAAAGTCTAAGGTCAAAAATTGTGCAAGTAGATCTTTGGTGACAACAATCTAAGACAGAAGGATGAGGTACTGTAGCAGAAGAGCACAGGATGTAGAGAAGAACAATGAAGGATTTAGGAGTGTAATATTTGGAATCCAAATAGAAAGTTAATAATGGAAATAGTGTATATGCTTAGCAGATGCCAAGCTACCAGGGCTACACAAGACAAATACTAGGTCCCAGGAAGTATTTCTAGAAGAAAAGGGTTATTAAAATAGTCCTTCAGAGTAGGCAAAGAGAGAGATTTGGGGTGCAGCAGCCATGTTAACTAGAAAAGGGCATTGTCTGCAGTGGAGGAATCCAAAATTAGAATAAAATCCAGAGAATTGAAAAATACCACTAAAAACATAGCTTTGACCTTTCTGTAGGATTGGCCATTTATGCAGCACCTAGTGTAGAACCTAAAAGTGCAACCTCTGGAGCCCACATATCTGAATTTGAATTCCAGAACTGCTGTTTAG
Organism: Balaenoptera borealis; assembly: GCF_965194805.1. Taxonomy (NCBI): domain Eukaryota; kingdom Metazoa; phylum Chordata; class Mammalia; order Artiodactyla; family Balaenopteridae; genus Balaenoptera; species Balaenoptera borealis. The sequence continues at coordinate 40,583,948 of NC_138862.1, forward strand.
TTAGGGTAACTTAACTCCTCTTTGGCATATTCCTTATGGGGGAAAAAATAGACCTATCTTTTATTATTTTTACATAAATAAAGTTTTAAAACTTAAGAATATCTGAGGATTAAAGTGATATAAACACATAGTGCCCAATCTCCTTTTATCATCCTGAACATATCCCTAAATCAGTTCCTTCTTTGGGGGTAAAGAAAAAAAAAAAAAAAAAACAATAAGAAATCAAACTTTTTAAAAATTGCTACCAAGTTTGAGATTCCATAAGATAATGTCCAATTCAGGACTCTAAGGCACTAAAGACACTTTCGGTAGATGTGGTCCTTTATGTAGGCAGGGTCTGTAGGGAGTACCTCTTCAGGTTTTATTATTTCTTGGGGAAAAAAATGAAGGCTCAGTCTTTAGTGTCTAACTTAATCAGATTTGTATACATGTTAGAGTAAATATGTGAAGAATATTTTAGATAGAAGAATAATTCACTATTATGTTATTTTGCTCAAACTAAAAACAAAAACAAAAAATTGAGACACAATGGATAGGTGGTATAAAAAAGCCACCCAGAAAAATTTCATTCTAATCCTGGCATGGTAACTACCTACTATGAAACTGAACAGGTCATAGCCCCTTTCTTTGAACTTCGGTTTCCTCATTTGCAAATGCTAGATCTCAATTATCCTCCCAGGTCCAAAGTTTCATTTCCCTATACAGGAAATTACCTATCAATAAATTCTTATTTTATTCAAAAAGTTTAATTTTACAATATCTACAATATCAGAAATAGAGGAGGCTCTTTCCATAATGAATATAAATCCTAGAGTTTTCCATCAGTCACACTTAGTGATCAGAACTATATACAGAACATTCTGTTCTCCAAACTCAAATAGCCTATTTCACCCTGTATAGAGCTACTTTGGGTGAGAAATTATCATCCATTTCTCACAGGCACAGAGGCCTTTTCTCTAAAATCTTAGAATAAAATCTAGGGACTCTAGTCATAAAATCCTGTATCATACATTTTTAAAACTTCATATTTTCCTGATGGCTCAACATCTCCACAAACAGGTTGTGAGTACCCATCCAGCTGACCAGGTACACAAGTATGGCAAGGCTGGTCCCTGCCACAAGTTCCCCTTCTTGCCCTCCCCTAACTGTGACCTAGTAACATTCAAACTTACCAATGAAATCCCCTCACTCCTTTTGCTTGTGTACTCCACCCTGACCCCCAATAAAGGCACTTGCCCAGGGGTCCTCATTCTCTCTCTGCTTACTTGGAGTTCCTCCTATATGGCACACTATGTGACATGCTACACCTCCCTCTTCTGGGACCTGTGAGAATAACAAATCTCCTTCACTTTCATAGCCTCTCTGTGGTGTTATTCCACGTCTGCACCAGACTGATCAAATAAAACCATTTTTAAGCAACATAATTATTCCTCATAACAGATTCCCCACTTTCCAGCATCATCAGGGAGCTGAGTCCAGCTGGTGAACATTCCCTTCCTTCACCCCTTTCCCATGGGTTCCTCTGTCTCCAGCCCACTACCACCGTTCCGTGGTGTCCAGTTTGCTGGTGGCCCAAAAGATAAGGGAAAGTGACAGAGGCCACATTCACCAGCCTGGCTCCAAGTTTAGTATCTACAGAATCGGTTTCACTTTGTATAAGATGATTCTTCCTTGCATTATTATTATAAATTATTATGCTAAATAATTTTTTTTCTATCCTGGTTAGTGCCCAGGTCAGGAAAGCAAAATAAAAACCCTGGCCTGCCACATAAGACACAGGATGTAATCATTTACCCATTTATTTTTGTTAGAACAAAATAAATAATGAAATAGTCTTTTTTATCTCCTTTTGCATCATGCCATAAATGAACTGCAACAGTGCAAATTCCAAGGAGTCTTAGATAAACCTAGAAACATAATAAACAACTTATGATTTTAATACTTTAGTGGTTAGATTGTGATTTTTTCTCCATTGCTAAAATACCATAATATTTAGGCAGAAGTTACTTCTGTTATTTTAATGTATTGACATTCTGAGTTCATTAAGAAAATGCTTTGTGCTCTGAAATCATGTTTTCATCAAAATTGAAAGCATAAATATAATAATATGAGAGCAAAACTTTGGGGCACATTTAGATGTGAAGAGTTATTTAATAGCACATCAAAGTTCAGTGCTAACATGTTTTGCTTCCTTCTTCTATGAGAACTATGGAAGAAAAATAGGCAAGTAAACAATTGTTTATTTTTTAAAAAGAAGGGGGAAAGGGCTAGAAGTTCATTTTAGAAGGAATGCCATTTTAAATTGTTTGATCAGAAAAATTTCTTCAGTAGTGGATATGTTTGTAGGTCATTCACATAGAATGAAGAATATACTATATTAACAATTCTGACCTATAAGACATTAATTTCTTACTTTAACATACCTTGTCTTAAGAAAAGCCACTGCTAGAAAGATGTTTTTCAGCAAGCCATATTCTACAGCCTTCATTTAATCTAATAAACTAGATTAACTCATTTATTCATTCAGTGAACATTTATAAATCATCTGCTAATATGTGCCTGGTATTATCTTCTCTCTAACACTTTACTGATATATCATTTGGCTTCAAGCTGCTGACTGGGGTTAACCCAAATAACTGGAGATCAATGGATAAATCCAAATTTAAATCAGTAATTTAAAATGAGGTAAAAGACCAAGCATTCATACAGGCCTGTTAGCACTGTTCTTTCTAGATGGGCAAGTTTGCAATCAGGTAGACCCCAAAATTTCTGCTGTTGCCTGTCAGAGCAACTCCTCCTATTGAATGTGGGACAAAGCTACATACACACTCTATTTTAAGCTCAAATTGCTTCTTTCAAGCTATATATTTGGGGAGGAAAACAAGGAATGATTCATCTACTTTAAATTACTTCTTCCACCCACCTGTAAAAATGCACAATTTTGCAAAATATTCCTCTATGATCTTTTCCTTTTCTCTTTTTCTATAGCCATATGCACCCCTTTCTGATACACTTTACTCCTATAGATTACTTCGTATTTCAATTGGGTCTTCATCCAGGAACCATTCCGTTTTTGAAGGATGAATTTGTCAATTGCTATTCTGAACTATTACATGTTTATTTTATATTATATTTCTCAGATATTTTTAAATATCTATTTTATAAATGTGGTAACTAAGAATCAGAGGAACCATAGGACTAGCTCATTGATGTTAGTAAATTCCTGAAGGGAATCAGGATCAAAATATTCTTACCTAGAATTTAATGATTTCCCTTTACCTCTTGATACTTCTTCCACATTATGGTAGATATGTGAAAACCCACAGGGAAAAAGAAAATGCTATCTAGAGATGAGAAAGAACCAAAACCGAATGGCAATTCGTGAGTGTTCACTCTCTTCTAGCAGCATGAGCCATCCCAGGCCAGTGTACCTGCTGACTAGGAGTAAGATATCAAAGACCCCCTACCTTTCTTCAGCCTGCAGCCTCATAAGATTGCTCCACAAGAGAGCCTTTGTTTCTTTTCAGGCATATTGGTTATTCTAATTCAGCCTCTGCAGGGGCTTTGGACAGGAATCAATTCTCAGTGTATTGAAGCTTTTAGAAACCTGAAAACCCCATTGCCAGTTTGATGATTTGGCAAGTTCTGAATGAGAACTGGCTCATTCCCGTCAATTTACCAATCGTGTAAACTAACAGTACACTTTATGCTAAAAGCAGGACAATAAAAAATAAATGAGCAAATACATTACCAAGAGCAAATTCTGCTTACTGCAAATACATGCTATGCTTACAACAAATACGTAAAAAGAAAGATTTACAAACACTTTGTATATTTTAGAAAATTCAAAGGAAATGTGATGATGCAAAATCAAATTTAACATTGCTTTGCTTTTGGCAATTTTAGTTATTCTCAAGTTATATCTTTAATTTTTTAAAAAATATGTTTTGGGCTAGAATTTTAGGTTTTACAATTTTCATATCAATGTACAGAGATGCTATTTATTGCCAATAAAGTGAAATAGGGAAAGATTGTTTAGTGATAAATATTGTAGTTACCCAAAGAAAGTGCAATTTAATTTATAAGTTGAGAATTTTTTTATCTGTGAATTACTAATTCTCACTATTTTGCAGAGTTGATGCTACATTACAGATATAGGAATAATAAGAGACAGTTGAGCCAGATTAGCAAAGAAGTTTGGTTTTAGCTCTGGAGTAAGTCTACCTGGGTTTGAATCCCAGACCTCCAACTGCCTGTTTAGAAGGCAATTCATTTGACCTTTTTAAACTTCAGTTTTACAGCTTGTAAAGTTGTAACATGACAGTTCTTCTCTTGTAAGATTGTTGTGAGGATTTAATGAGGATAATCCATGCAAAACTTAAACCCAGCACTTCTTTAAGTATGCACTACTATTAATTCCCAACAATTCTTCGTCAACTTGTTTCTTTTAAAGGTTCATCAATCAATATTATCATTCACCTACTAACTGGATAATGATTAAAGATATCCACTCTAAATAGGAGACAGTGTTAGTCTGAGTTTTTATTACTGTGATATGGTATCACAGATTATCTCCTGTTGTTTAGATTTCAGCAGAATATCACTCTGTTTCATTTTTTCCTATCAAGGAACCTGACTAATAATAAAAATAAATCTTACCCAAATACAGCAATTTATAATTGATTTCAATTAGGTGATTTGTAGTTTTAGATAAATTATAATGTACAGAAATTATAAAACTTTTAAAAATAAATACAGCAAATATTTTAAATCACTCATGTCTGTTCCATATCATGTTCAGTTAAGAAAAAGAAAGAAAAGGAAAGGAATAATGGGGAAGAGAAGTGGGAGATTAAATTAAAAACAAAGTATGAGAGATTAAAGAGACAGAGAGGGAAAGAGAGAGAAATGGAAGGGAAAAAGTAGATGTAGAGGATCTTGAGGGAGAACCATGTTTGAGGAGAGAAAGATAAACACAACCACCAGAAAAATCATAATGCTCTCAGGTACCCAAGCCAGGGCAGGTATATAGATACAAGAGGATCTATTGGTCTTCTTACCCTGGTCCATCAAAGAAGCCAGGTTTCCTTCTCATGTCACCCATCAACATCTCCTGACTCTAGGCCAGATTCCTTCAATTTCCAAGTCTAGACATCTTTCTTGAGATTCCCTTGTTTCCTGTTTGCCAATTTGGCCATAATTGCTCATTTGCTATCCATTGATGATCATCCATCAACCCCAGGAGCCAAAAAAACCCTCTCCATCTTTTATTTGTTATAACCCTGAGTACTGTAACACTGTAAGCCACTCCACTGCTTCTGCCACCACCAGGTTGATAAAACTGATCTTTAGAGAATGTCATACAATTATTCGCTTTTTCTCATCTACGCAACCCACTGAGAGCATTAGATTCCTACTGGGACCTTTCTATCATCAGTGAATGCTTGTATGTGTGTGTAGATCATTGAAGTAAGATCACCCTCAATGACTGCATCTTTGTTTCTGAAAACTCCCTGCAGTACTAGAATATAGTTCAAGACTTCTGGATTGCACAGGCTTGAAATCAGATTGCTGGGAGGAGAAAATATGAAGAGTAAGCATGTAAGAATAAAATTCCCTTGAGCTGGGAAAAATAGTCGACTTTACAACTGAACCTTGCAAATATTTTCTCCTGGTCTGTTGTTTGCCTTTTAACTTTGTTTTTGGAGTTTTAAGCTATTCACAACCAGCCTTTGATTTTAATATCACAATAGTGCCATATTAGGGGTAAAACTAACCACAATCTTTCCAACTTGTTTGGTTTTAGAACAAATGGCCCACGGGCTTTCAGAGTTAGGTTTTACCACTCTCCACAGCCCAATAGGAGCCTGGCCTCTCTGGGATTGTAGGCATCAGTGATCAGGTTTTTAACAGCTTTTGCATAAAATCAAGCATGTAGAAGACTGAATTAGAAAGAGTCACACAGACATAGAAAACAAACTTATGGTTACCAAATGGGAAAGGGGAGGAGGGATAAATTGGGTATTTGGGATTAACAGATACAGACTACTATATATAAAATAGATAAACAACAAGGACCTACTGGCACAGGGAACTATAGTCAGTATCTTGTAATAACCTATAATGGAAAAGGATCTGAAAAAGAATATGTATATATATACATATATATATATATATATATATATACATACACATATATGTGTATATACATATATAAACTGAATCATTTTGCTGTGCACCTGAATCATTGTAAATAAACTATACTTAAATTTTTTAAGAAAACAGTAAAATAAAAAGAGAAAATAAAGAAGAACAAACATAGATTTTTGTCAATTCTTTTTTCCAAGTAAAATATTTTCTTTGTAAGGGTGCATATCTGTCACTTAACTCTCCTGTTCATTGGCATCCATTGCTATAAAGACAAAGTCTCATATATATACTTAACATGGCCTCATAGGTCCTCCAGGATCTGGCCTCCCACTGGCTTCCCAGACCATCTCGATGATCCATACCCTTCTTTGTTGTTCACTTCTGCTCAAGATCTGTGCACATACTGTACCTGCCACATGAAAATTCTTCCCTCCTTTTGCCACATTCTCCAGAGTCCAATTTAGATATCACTTTTCATAGAGCTAAAATATCAGTTACTCTAGACATCCTGGCCCAGATTAGACAGGCCCCCTTTATTATATGTTCTGATAGCACCATCTACTTTTCCTTCACAGCATTTAGCACAGTATAGTATGTCTATGTGTGTACATGAGAGATTATTTAATAACAATAAGCTCCATGAAGACATAAATCAAGTCTGATATCTCCGTTGTACTCTTTTTTTCTTGGGCACAATTCACATGTGGTAGATGCTAGAATATACTTTAACTAGAAGAGAAATATTACTATCACTTTCAATTCCTTTTAAAAGGTTATTTAGCACCAAACAGTAAATAAGGCAATATTAGCAAAGAGAGAGTTTTAAAACTAAACTTCAAATAGCTTAATGAAAAATTCACTTCTGTTTTTTATCCTAACTAGAAAAAATCTGAATTATGTACTTGAAATTAATCTAAGATCTGTCCTTTCTCTGCACTTAGAGACTGATTGTCCCAGATATAAGATACACTGCTTATGAAATTGGCTATAATTGTCTGAAATGGCAGAGAAACCAGTTTTCATTAACAGAGGATCCTGCCTCCTAGAAATAAGACCCATGTAAAAAAGAGATCCTCTCAATTCCTAGCAGTAGGTAAAAATAGTTTGGACTTTCTATTGAAAGAAATTGAGCACATGTCTATTGTTTCTTTAGACTGTGCCCACCATATCCCTAGGCCTGTCTTATCTGCTCTTTGACACCAAAAGTTATAATTTGTGTTGATTTATTGATTTATTGATTTGTTTTTTGATTGTCAGTGAAGTGATGGAGATTAGAGAACTGAGATGTTGAGCCTCAAGTGTGGATTTCTGCTGTAAAATTAAAGTTTTAGATTGAACATGATATTAGGAAGTGGTTAGTCATTTGCCAGTCTATAGGCCCCAAGAAAATGACAAAACATGTATATGATGTGATTTTTGAGCCACTACTATCCTGTGTCTTTTGTTTTTCTAATGTTATGAAGCAGACTGAACATTTGATGGTTTGAGCCAACTGGCACCACCTTACATGATGTAATTAAATTTTTATTGACATCCTATCTGTCATGGTCAAAGAGGTTCAGACATCATAAAATTACAAGTAAACTCAGGAAAATACAAACTACAGACACACACACACACACACATTTGAAAATACAACAGGCCATTTGTGTTATATTTAGATATTGCTATACCCATGGAAAACAGAACATTAATCAAATAATCTTTCCTACCTCAAAAATGTTGCTTTATGTTTGGGTTTAGCTGTATGTAACATTTTCAGAAGATTGTTTACACCTTTAGATAATTACCAAAAAGGGTGTGAAAGACATCTGATATTGAAGTATTTAGAACACTCCTGTCTTAAATATCCAGACATAATATCTATCACAGTGCAAGTAGCTCAGCACTACTGGGGGTCAAGGGTCAAGATAATAAGTAATTCTAAAATCTGTCCATACATCACATGAAACTGTCTATAATCTGTTTGGATGTTGTACCTTCATGAACAGATAATTATTTTTAATAGCAGTGGTTGCATGGATTTTAATGAGCTGACAACAGTGACAGTAGAGTGCCAGCAACCGGCCCTCAAAGTTATATTTTAGATCTCTTGAATGAGCGGTATTTTCCTCTTTGGGGATTTAATATTATATTTGCTTCTTGTACTGACACTATAGGTTTTGCTATAACTTTTGTTTCATATTCTGCATGAATCTAGTCATAAGAGGCTTCATAAAAAAAGTTAAACCAAAGAGAAGACAGTGGTTTAAGTAACATAAATATGAGATAATTTATTCAGTTCATTATAAATCCTCCCTTAAATAATTACAGAGTCACAACAGACTGTATTTGCTGACTGTGGTTGATATTCATTCCTTTTTTGTCATCTCTGTGTTCTCATGATATGTCTTTGGATCTAAAGCCTGAAGTAGGTTGAAATGTCTAAAATGATATACATTAAGAATCCATATTCTTATTGGTAAATGCACAGAAAATCTGACTGCATACCTTCCTCTGTGCTATGGTAAGGAAAGTGAAAGCATCTCAAAGGAAATACTGCAAAGGGTTGTATCCTGCAGCTACTTGAAAGTCCATACACTTCTTTCTTCAAACAGCAAAGCTGCAGCAAAGGCAGGGATACACATTCAAGTCATCTGCATCTTCTCGGAAACTGCCATAAACAAAGAGATGTCTTTATGTACCTGCTCAACACTAGGAAATCCACTTTACTTTGATGTTTACCTATCATGTGGGAGTTAGCAAATTTTTACTCTAGTGAATCAGACTTTGCTTGGGCATCATTATAATATTCATTATAATATCCTCTGAGAGAGCCTATACACCCTATGCTGTCATCATACAGAGAAAAGCTAGAAACTTGTGAGAAGTAACAATTGATTGAATTCTTTCAAAGCTGGACTCTCAAGAAATTAGAACAGGAAAGGAAGTAATCATTTGAAGAGAGTAAGTGTATAAAGTAATGCCCCTGATCTCTCTTGGGAACAATGAGAGACTATAAGTTCAAGATGGTTAGTCCAAAACCTGGAACTGTGATTGGCAATGTGAATATATAGGTGGATTGACCTGGTTTCACAAGAATAAATAGAATTCAATGCCTATTCAATTCAGATACTATTCTAGCTGAGAGCTGGTGGATATGAAGATATTAACTTCATAAATGAGGTCGGAAAGGCTGGAAAAGCATCCAAACAATTCAAACAGCATGGATAAAAGCCTGAAGTGAAAAAGAACTCTCAGTTGTGTATGAATAGAAGATTTATTTTATTTTGAATGGGTCTGGCCCTTAAACAAAATTCTGTAAAAGGAGTTGAATTTTGCTCTATGTGTTTTTGTTTTCTTTCCCTCCATTTCAGTATGTTTGACGTTAGGCATTTACCATGCTATCCTTTCCATGAATAATCACAATTAAAAGGAGGACTTCTACATAAAGGCATTGTATAATCCACAAAAGACTGCCTTATTGATGGAGATATGTCATGCATTGAGGACTTGGCAGGGTATAGGGAGAATCAGGTATTGTTTTGGGTGCTAGAATCTTACTGAGTTTTTACAGGACATATTTAGAAAGGCCTACTCCTCTTTATTACAGGAAAACCAGATGAATTTGGGATATAGCACACAAGTTATCAGTTGCGAAACTATTGATGCAGAGGTGGCATCTTCTTCATACGAATATGTCATGATGTTTGTCGCTCAAAGTCCACAGGTAAAAAATACTTTAAATTTTCCCATCATATCACTACTGTGAAGTGAGTAGTTGGCAGGCTGTGAGGGAAAGAGACTGGAGAGGTTATATATTTTGCTCTCTGCCTTATCAGAGTGGCTACAGGTTGACCTCAGAGTCAGACGGACTGCTTTTTGGTGCCTTCTAATTCACTCCCATCAGAGCAAAAACCTAGGGAAGCCAGTCATTTGAGAAAAGAACATAGAAGGCCTTACTTATCTGTATATCTAGGGAACAACTAATTGTTTAGCAATGTCTATCAATACAATGAACATGGTCTTCACAAAAATGTAATCAGATAATTGATAACTTTTAGCACCTGCTATTTGCAAGGCTGACTACTATGCCCTGTGGAGAATAAAAAGACATATAAACATGCCTTATTCTCAAGAAGATTGACACCTACTGGGGGAAATGGTACACATTTATACTAACCAAATAATAATAGAAGGTGACATGTGACAAAAGCTAAATTAATCAATGGCCTAGAAAATAAGCCCAGTGAGTAAACATTGAATATTAAGTATAGAACATAAAAATAATTCTATCCAGAACATGCTTACAACATTTATATTTCATTTAATTCTAAATGATCATTTAACCTCAAATTTGTATTTAGTCTGCATCTCAGAGCATGAATATCATATATTTTAAACTAAATATGCTGGTACATGACTATAATGAAACAAACTCTGACATTTCCAAAAGTTAAAGTGTACTTACAAAACATTTATTAAATATTGAATCCTGTGATCCCACAAACATATTTGAATATTACAAAATAAAACAGAAAATAAGCCTAATGCTGTGCTGCAAAGAATGAGGAGGAAAGAGGCTAAACATATTCAATACCATAAAGAGAAAAAGAAAGAAAAGACAGATAAAATGCTAGCAGAAGTCTTCCTGATGACAAATACAGAAGTCTTCTAATGAAATTTTGCCACAACTAGAATTTTAGCAAATAAATGAGCATGGAATTGAGAATTACGTTGCTGAGCAAAAGTTAGAGCACTGAACTCTTAACTGTTTTTGAACAAAGATGAAAAATTTTTTAAGTGATCATTAAAAAGAATAAAGTAAAATTTAAACGATTATGTTTAAACATTTAAATTAAGGGTTACAGTTAACAGATGATAAAATATTTAAGAATATAATGCTATAATGGTGAAAATCAATATTCTGAAGAATAACAAGAATGCATTCAGAAGATGTCAAAAATAAGCAATTAAAATAACACTAATTACAGGGTAACCTGTGTTATAATTTTTTCAATAATTTTTAGAGAAATAACTAGTAAATGTCATTTTTCTATAAAAACATAGAAAGTGTCATACTGATTTGCTCTCATATATCCACCTCTAGAGTATGATTTTCTTGAAAGCAAGGATCTTTCATTATTCATTATTTGTATCTTTACCTCTCATAATAACTGAGGCATAATTGAAAATATTCTTGCTATTATTATGAACACTGTTGGAAACAGAAGACTGGCTAGTTTTCCTTTCTGAAATCAACATTTTGGATCATGCATATCCCAATTTCTCTTGATTGATATTCTTTTAAATTCTATTTATTATTTCTCCTTATTTCATTTTTTTAGGAAAATAGAAACTAATTAACCCATTCCACAAATTAGCATTCCCATTTTAGTTGGTCAACTTGCCTTTGAAAGTCACATTCATTCTACTCTTTAGAGATTAGGCTTATTCTTCTTAGAGGTTTTTGTTTTGTTTTGCTTTGTTTTTAATATAACTTTCATTAGTCTTATTCTAACCTAAAGATCCCTTATCATTTATCTACAGCCATATAGCAACCTCTTCTCCACTCCAGTTCCTTTTATTTACCCTTCTCTGGTACTACTTTGTTACCAAGATAATCTGGGCAAAATAGTTAAAATACAGACATTTTAATAAAAAGTAGGGCATAAATTTTTTTGATCCAATATTATTCTTGATTATTCCCAAATGTTATTGGGGAATTACATATGTCAAAGTATACCATGAATAAAAAGTGAAATGTGAATCTGGTTTTAAAAATTGTATGATCAAAAGATTATGAAAGCATTAAAAAAGGAAGAATTTAGAAAGCTTCATGGGGAAGTGGGCACTCAGTGGAGCTTTTGATTGATGGAAGTGGTATGCATGATGCTTAAAGTTTTAGTTTTGTAAAATGGAGATGATAATACCTACATCACAGATTTATTCTGAGGATTAAATAAAATAATATCTATGGAATGCTTAGCTCACTGCCTACCCCACTGGTCTTTAAGACAGTGCCTGGCACATTCATGGCAGCTATGGGATAATTACGTTTGTGGTGATGGTAAAGACAATAGTCAGATTTGAGAAAGAGTATTCCATATCCATGCGAAAACCTAAGAAAACATTTTGAAGGCAAGGAAGTGTTTAGGTTAAGGAACAGAGAATATTCTGTTGCAACTAGAACCCATTATAGAACAAGCTTATTCAATAGATTAGAATTTTCCCCTGAGTAGACTTTAACTACCACCATAATTAGTAAACTAATAACATCATGTTATAATGCTTCCTAAATGGTATAATTGATAAAAGATATAAATATAGAAAGGAAAGAAAAGTTAACGGAACCATACTTAAATTTATAACAAAATAGCAGTGTGAATATCTTGGATTCCAGTCCACAGACAACCATTTATTTTCTTCATAAATCAGTTAAGAATTATTTATCCAACCTGTTAAGTTACAAACACCACTGTATATGCAGGAAGGTGTTCACTGTGATCCAAAAGAAATTGTGCGTCTGTATGTGTGTGTGCATACATTCTGTAAAATAGGGATAATAACTACCACTTCATATGTTTATTGTAAAGACTAAATATGTTAAAATATAAAGTGCTCAGAACAGTGTCAGAAACAGTAATTTTTTCAAGAAACGTTTGCTGTTATTTATAGTGGCATATTAAATGTTGATTCAGGGGCTTCCCTGGTGGCACAGTGGTTGAGAATCTGCCTGCCAATGCAGGGGACACGGGTTCGAGCCCTGGTCTGGGAAGATCCCACATGCGGCGGAGCAACTAGGCCCGTGAGCCACAACTACTGAGCCTGCGCATCTGGAGCCTGTGCTCCGCAACAAGAGAGGCCGCGATAGTGAGAGGCCCGCACACCGCGATGAAGAGTGGCCCCTGCTTGCCGCAACTAGAGAAAGCCCTTGCACAGAAACGAAGACCCAAAACAGCCATAAATAAATGAATAAATAAATAAATAAATAATTTAAAAAAAAATAGTAAAGATGGTAAAAAAAAAACCCATATTTAAAAAAAAAAAAAATGTTGATTCAATAGATCCCAAACTTTCACATGCTAATATAAAAATAAGCAACTGCATAGATTTTTATTGAAATATTTGCAATTATTTCATGATCTGTTGGTATCACAGACAGAATTTTAGCTTTGTTTGCCATGTTATGGGTATTTCTATATTTGGCTTCATTGAGACATGATCTTTGCCTATTTAAACCCCACATACCCTTCAAGGTGCATCTAAAAGCTACCTTTTCCATGAAGTCTTCTATGTTTCCAACCCTGACATCCATCTCAACCACTATCAGTAACACTATGTCATTCCTACCCCATTGGAATAAAAACTTATTCACTCAACAGTCTCATTCAGTTTTCTTTTCCATTTTTTCTCCTAACTTCATTAGAAAATTCCTTGAGGTCAAGGATTATCACATATCTCATCTTTGTATGTCTTATATTAATGAGTAAACTTTGTATACTAAAGGTGCTCAATAAGACTGTTTTATGCCTAGTATAATTAACACAATTGACATTGAGGAATAGTAACTGAAACAGTAACAACCAAATTAAATTTTCACTGGCAGGGAGCAGGTTTTAATAAGAAAAAAACATAATAGACCATCTGTTATGGTCTGAATTGTGTCCCCCTAGAATCCTAACCCTCCGTACCTCAGAATGTAATCTTATTTGTTGTTAAGGGCCTTTAAAGAGGTAATTAGGTTAAATGAGGTCATATGAGTGGACTCTGATTCAATATGACTGTTGTCCTTGTAAGTGAAGGAGATACCAGGCATCTGTGCACACTGAGGGACAACCATGTGAGGCCAAAGCAGCTAGAGGGCATATCTATAAGCCAAGGAGAGAGGCCTCAGAGGAAACCAATCCTGCCAGCACCTTGATCCTAGACCTCCAACCTCCAGAACTGTGAGACAATAAACTTCTGTTGTTAAAACCATCCAGTCTATGAATAAACCATCTATATCATCTTTTCATTAGATCCACAAAATTAGTCAGTGTGCTTAAATGAAAGAGATTGAATAAGTAAAGCTTACAAAAAGAATTTTATGTAGCCTTACTTTTATAGGTTGAATTATGCCCCCCTTCCCTAATTCATATGTTGAAGTCCTAACCCTCAGTACCTCAGAATGTGACCTTGTTTGGAAATACAGTCACTGCAGATGTCATGAGTTAAGATGTTGTACCAGAATAGGGTGGTCCTCTAATCCAAAATGACTGGCATCTTTATAAACTAAGAGTTGGGATGTAGATATTTCTTTGCCCCCACTTTAAACCTCCTATCTTGCTTTAATACCACTGAAAGTGTATTTTGAGAACTAACTGGTAAATATGGTTTTAAGAAATAAAAAAAGGAAAAGCAAAATCCACTGGTCACATGCCTTTGTACTGGCTTTTGCTGAGCATTTTCAAAGGGCACAATTGCAACTGGTTGTGAAAAATTTACATAATAATTCAACCTATTCTTAGGAGAGGCATTTGCCTACTCATTGACAGAACATTGAACTAATGGGTGAATAAGTAAATGCCTAACTATAAAATGTGTTTATGGTATCAGGCTAGCTAACCATGACCATCAGAAAATATTTGGACTTTCTGAGAATCAGGAGTTTTTATATGTTCTACCCACATCCTGCAAAAAGGTCCTTGGCTCCCTTACAAGAAGCCCTGGGAGTGTGTTTCCATAGTCAAATGCTTTCTGTAATATTTTTGGAAAAATAAATTATATTCTTTTTCCTTAAAGAAGGCCTTCAGAATTGTATAAGCTTCTGAATCCACCTCTGTGTCTGACAGCAATATTCACACTCCCTGTCAAGAGTGTGGGCTTGGAACTTCCTGATTGTAGCTTCAGGTGCAGCTCCTAACTGGCTAAGCTAAATTTGCCCCATTAAATGCTGATGGGCTCACTCATGGGTGGCAGAGAGCTAAAAGAAGTGCCAATTTTTCAAGCACTGCCCCAGAAATTGCCAGTGGACTCTGTATGATGCCATTAAAAGTTGTTTCACAACAAGGCCAAATACTCTTTCCATTAGACTGGTCACACTTCAGCTAAATAGGAAGTATATGTCAGAGAAGTCCAGTTGAGTATAGGCAGGTAGATTGGAGGAGAGAGGGAGAGAATTTTGAAAGTAAGTAAATGATATGGGGTAAAACTTTTTTTACAGGGAGAAATCAATGGATGTCTGAAAATAAAGTTTATCTTAGAGAAATCATAATTGGCATTTAAAACTTAATTGCCTTTTAAAATGTATTCCCTTCCTGAAAAGCTTAAAGAATTAATTTCAAAACATGTTGGAAAGATAGGAAAACTAAAGAATAAAAATATTCTCAACATGAGTGACACAAAGTAAAGGAGAGGCAATGACGAAAGAAAAACTTTGAACTCCCATTTTGATCCTCATGTTCCTAAAGTCAAGTGAAACTGTTAAAAGTTTAAAAAAAAAAAACTTTATCTTATTTGATTTTCCTTTTTTTCATTTCAATATGTTATACAAAAGGTTGAAAAGTGCCCTATTTTTTTAAATGTCACCAATTGTCCTACTGTCAGAAAACGATTATCTGCTGACCTAACATCTGAAGGTGATAAACAATCTGCCATCAGTGTGATAAATCAGCTCTTGTTAATCTAGATATGGTAGTTACTGACTGTTTATGGATTGTTGCTGAACTTCAACCAAACGCTTATGAGAACATGTTTTAATTAAACCTAACACCAGGGTTTAATTACTGATATATTTTAATTAAAAAAATTTAAATCTCACAATAAAAATCTGGAAAATTCAACACACAGCGAAAGCATTCCACAATAATCAGTAGGTCTTGGACTATGAATATCAAGTTGAAAAATCATTTTAAAAATGTTTCTAAACCCCACTCCCACCCCAAATCCAGAAAACTATATTTGCTTTTCTGTTCTTTCTCAATTTTCATAAAGGAATATAATGACATTAGACAATGCATCTTTCCTTAAATATTTAATAACATGTCTTTCAAAGTAGTCTTTGGGGATAAATCTATTTTTCTTGCATCTGAAGCATATTTTTTCTGATGAATCATTGTAGCTTAAACTGAGTATTAGCTGTAATATTTAAGTGTCCATAATTCCCAAAAGAAGTTCCAAGAACTCCTTAGGATATGATCTGATTTGACAGTCACTCAGAAATTCATCTTTATGAGTGGTAACTCTCCTGCACTGAACAATAAAATAGTCTATTGGATTCATTGCTTTTGATTTTATAAACTGAAAAGAAAGTTTGTCTTAAGCTACATAATTAAAATAACTCATTTTTCAATAGTGTGCTAACTAGTATGGAAGATAAGTACACCAAATTCTTCAGCTAATGCCTGATATTAATGAGAAATCTAACAACAGATTTGTTTAAATCTCAGTTTGTGTGCAACAAGATAGATTCCAGTATGAAAAGATGCCCTTACATATACAATAAAGAAATCAAAATGTTTTCTTTCAATGGGTTGCAGTTTTCTTTGTTTCTGTCAGGAATAACTGATAATCAGGAAAATGCCAGAAGAAGGGCTCAATTTTCAGGAAGTTGCACCTGTGATTTCCGCTGCTGTGGGTCAATGGTGGATACTCAAGCTGAAATTGTAGAAGCTATAAAACTGTTGACAGAATAAATCAATTTTATTGCCCTCACATTCCAGAGTGAGCACATCAGGAATAGGGTTAACCAATTGCATACCAATCTGTAGACACCACTACCAGATGGAGCCATAATATTTTGATACTCCTTTAACATTTTGTTGTCAATTTTTACTTGAATAATAATAGTTGCCTTTTATTGAGTACTTACTGTGTGTCAGGCATCATACTAAAGGTTTTACACATTATAGTTCACAGATGAAGAAAGTGAAACTTCCAGGAGATAAATCATCTGCCCAAAACCTCAAGCCCCTTCCCCATCTACACAATGATTTTAATTGGCATGTTAGATTGGAAAACACATTACACTATTATCCTTCTCCACATAAGATGGTCCCTGAACCAAGCAGCAGGACTTGGGAGCTTGTAAATCTTGGACACCACCCTAGATCTACTGGATCAAACTTTCATTTTAACAAGTTCCTCATATGAGTCATATGCACCTTCAATTCGCAAAGCACTACACAATGCTCTATTTTACTGAAAAAAATTCAAGAGACCCTTATGGATATCATTTATCTTGCCAGTGAATTAAAATCAGTGACTTACTTGTAAACGTTTACAAAAATTCTTAGCAGTCACACTTTCAGGTGTATAAGTAATGTATAAACTAAGGGAAAGTGCTTGAGGAAAGAAGCATGTTAGAGAACATTGCTAGGAAGTACAGCACATCAGATTTGTTCTAATCTAAACTCAAAGATGTTTCATAATTTAATGTCCAAATCTCAACAGTATGCATTTTCCAGCAGAAATAACAGTCATATACTTTATTTATTTATTTATTTTAAACTAATTTATTTATTTTTGGCTGCGTTGGGTCTTCATCGCTGTGCGCGGGCTTTCTCTAGTTGCAGTGAGTGGGGGCTACTCTTTGTTGCGGTGCGAGGTCTTTTCACTGCAGTGGCTTCTCTTGTTGCGGAGCATGGGCTCTAGGCACATGGGCTTCAGTGGGTGTGGTGTGCGGGCTCAGTAGTTGTGGCTCGTGGGCTCTAGAGTGCAGGCTCAGTAGTTGTGGTGCACAGGCTTAGTTGCTCCACAGCATGTGGGACCTTCCGGGACCAGGGATTGAACCCGTGTTTCCTGCATTGGCAGGCGGATTCTTAACCACTGAGCCACCAAGGAAGTCCCCATACGCTTTATTTAAAAATCAGCTAAATTTATTCGTCTTTTGTTTATCCATTCATCCATTCAACAAGTATTTGCTGAATGCATATAAGACTGGGTCCCAGATTTTGCTAGCATCAGAATCACCTGGAGGGCTTGTCAAAATGCAAATTGCTAGGCCCTACCCGCAGAGTTTCTGCTTCAGTACCTTTCTAACAAGTACCCAGGTGATGCTGGTGCTGTGAGTCCAGAGCCTACACTTGGAAGGTGATAGGCATTGTACTAGGTATTTGGAAGATTATAATGAATTAGATGCTATTTCTTTCCTCTAGAAATCTACGCTCATGTTGGGCAGCTACAGTGACTACACAAAAATGTGTAAGGTAGAAAGTGGTAATCAAAAAGGAGTTACAAAATAAGTACTACCAGTATTCAAATGATGGATGGATACATTATTTCAGATGAAAGACTGAAGTGGAATTTGGGGAGAAGTTGATGTTGTGCTTGCAAAAAACTGTGGTAGAATTCGTTCTACTAGAATTTTATGGGAAAGATATTCTTGGGGTAAAGAATTATTGAGTATTCTAAACTAAGATAGAGAAATATAAGAAGATATAATAGAAGCGAATAGTTGGTTGATCCATCACAGTTTTTGAGAATGGGAAGAAAGAAAATAAGATTGGAAAAATAGGTTATGAAGAGTGAAGGTTGAAACTAAGTGCACTGGACATTTATTATAATAAATGGAGTGATAGTTAATATTTTAAAAGAACAGAAATATAATCATGTCTGTGTTTTAGGAAGTTTAATCTAGAAACTTGCCTTAATTCCTACAGCTAATATGTCCCAGAAGTAGAATTCTAAACACTGGTTTTTCTGACCCCAAAATTTTCACTTTCCATTCCCTCATTTTCCAAATGTTTTAGGGAAAAGGCAAAAAAAGTGGTAAAATTATAACTAAATGTAGCAAGTTCAAGGGCAGGATGCATAGAAATGATAGATAGATAGATAAAGAAGATACAGGAGATTATGTTTCTAAACAGAAGGAGAGAATGAAAAGGAAAAGATTAGGAGAGAAACTTGATGAGGTGTAGTACTGAAAAAGGCAGGAAAAGAAGATCAGCAGCGCTAGTGGCTGTCCGAGCTACGGAAAGGAGGTAGCTTATTCTCCCACTATAATGTCAGGAAAGCAGAAATCAATACACGAAGATACTGGTCATCTTTACCATGTAGCATATACAGGTGAAAAAGGTACATAGGATTTGCAACAAGATTATTTATTTGAATGGGTCTCCTATTCTTAAAGTACAACAGGGGGGTATTTGGAAGGGATAAAGAGGAAAGTGTAAAGATTAAAAGATTCAGAAATTTAGAGAATTTAAAATAGAGATGTTTCCAATAGAAGAGACCAACCAGAACTTATTTGTGTTTTTTTTTAACTCCAAACAAGAAATTGTGTTCTCATAATTCAAGTATTAGCTTAAAGTATCACCTTCTAAAATATCACATTTCCATATCCATCACCCCATCTCCCTGATTTCCATCACCCTGTTTTATCACACTCTGTATTTAAAACTATCTTGTTTATTCACTTGTTTGTGTCCTATCTCTCCACCATTACTAATTTATATAGTCCAAGAATGTAGATACTTTGTCTATCTTTCCCAGCACATACCCTCAGTGCCTAAAACAATGTTTGGTACATGCTAGGAGCCCAAACAAACAATACTTGTTAAATGAATAAATGTTATTTTATGAATTTGCCACATAACAGAAATAAAGCATTCTCAAAAGTTGGAGATTGGGATAACACAGGACTAGAGAGTTGTAGAGAGTGTAATTAACACAAAAAAGTGGATATTTAGAATATAAGAGATATATCATAGAATTGCCTGCTTATGGGGCAGATTCAATCAGATAAGAGATGCTAGAAGAGTACAGATATGGAAGTTACTTTTAGAGCAGTAGTTCTCAAAGTGTAGTCCAGAGCAAGCAAGATCAGCATAACTTGGGCACTTGTTGGAAATTCAAATTATCAGCCGCACCTGAGGACTGCTGGTACATATATATTTTTTTTAATTTTTATTTATTATTTATTTATTATGTTTATTTTTGGCTGTGTTGGGTCTTCGTTTCTGTGTGAGGGCTTTCTCCAGTTGCGGCGAGTGGGGGCCACTCTTCATCGCGGTGGGCGGGCCTGTCACTATCGCGGCCTCTCTTGTTGCGGAGCAGAGGCTCCAGACGCTCAGGCTCAGTAGTTGTGGCTCACGGGCCCAGTTGCTCCGCGGCATGTGGGATCTTCCCAGACCAGGGCTCGAACCCGTGTCCCCTGCATTGGCAGGCAGATTCTCAACCACTGCGCCACCAGGGAAGCCCTGGTACATATATTTTTAACAAGCCTTTCAGGTGATCTGCTGCAAGGTAAAGTTTGAGAATCATGGCTTTAGCTGTGAGGATAGTGCCTAATGATAAAATTACACTTAAAAGAAATTGTTTTACATAGATCACGAATAATATAAACAAAATTACACTTAAAAGAAATTGTTTTACATATATCAGGAATAATATTCTATGCAAAGCATATATTTCACAATTCTCCCTCTTCTGAAGGTACTCAAGACAAAACTAGATGACTATTTGTTTACTTTGTTGAAGGCAGAATTCACGCATCTATAAAGTAGAGCTCAAAGCGTATCGTTATTGACCCAGTCTTGAAAGTCAGTGAATATCAAACCTTTCACTCTACATTTAGTCCACTGTAGATAAATTCTTAAAATGGAATTTCATCAAATCTGCTCTTTTTATTCCAAAATAATTCATTGCTCTGCAAATTGCCGTTGTCTCCATTAGCTAAGAACTCACAACTGAGAAGTTGAACTAAACTTGTTTTACTGTATTTGCATGGAGATAAAATTGTCACAGACATCATTTATCTCTATATATTATCTGGTTCTTTCCAAGGAAAATTTGTGCAGTGTCTCTAATTTTTTCACTTGAAAATTACCAGAACAAAAACCCTGTAATGTTCCATGAGAAAAGAAGAAACGGAACTAAATGAGCACAGAAATATCAACCTAATACCTGGAAATCAGAAATACATTCCCAGGACCTTACGTAACAAGTATTGGAAGTTTGATTAGGCTCCCCTGCCCATGAAGTATGGCTTTGCTGTCCAAAAAAAAATGTCTGTTTAAGATTCTTAACAGCTTTCCAAATGATCTACATTGCCACCACAGATGAAATACCTCTGCCAGCCACATCAGGCTGATTGGGGCAAACCATAAAAAAGTGCCAAACTGCATTCCGTCATGGATTCTCTTAGCAGAGAAATCCAGAGAGAGCAGCAAATAAAAAATTAAGTTGGTGCCATAACTGAGGCAGATAACTAGGGGGATGCGATTAGAGGTTGGAAGTGTCAGGTAGGGGTAGAAACAGGGTAACTGTTCTAATGAATGATCTTAAAGGAGGTAGACTCAGACTGGTCATAGATAACTGGCCAAAAACTTGACAGAAAAAGCTTCATTTCGTGTAAATAGTTGGGACAAGTAGATAGTTTGATTTAGTTTCACGGTTAGATACTTTTAATCAGGTTGTTATGTCAACTTTGCTTATGGGCAAAATTATATGCTCCTAAAAATCTATGGTTGTAGTAGCTCAGATTTACAAAATATAAGCAATCCAAAGTATCTGAGACCTCCTCTCTCTGTCTTTGAGGAAAGAATTACTTCCTCATGTTTTGATTGGAGATAATCAGATTGACTCTCACAAGAGAGGATTTGAGTTCACCAGAGATGGTACCATTGTCGTCTAGGATGTGTCGAAAAATTTAAAACAATAAGGCCTTCAGAATATGCTGACCTGAACTGAAGTGAGGGTAAAAATGTAAGATGCACTGTTGTGTACTCTGGTGTCCGCTACATAAACCTGGCTTTAGCATACCTTTGTTAGAAGGTTTAATAGATATTGATTATAACCCTATGATTCTACCAATGTTGTATCTATGATAGATCATTGAGCTATGTAGTAGGCTGAAAAACAATATATTCTATATAAGCATTCCACACTTTTTAAAATGAATATTTGTTCATCACTGTCACCAACCATGAGGTTTGCAATGTACTTAGAATGCTGTGTCCTTCACCCACACAAAATGGGGTTCCTCCCTAAATTTTTTTTATCAGTATGCCTATCTATAATAAAAATATGCAATTCCCTGTCCAGTATAGTTTTCTTCAAAGAGCATCTACTCCTTCAAATTCATCTCTCAAAAAACTAGAAGCATCTAAAACTTGGTGTTAAGTGCTAATATTTTTTTGCCTTTATAGGACATTCTTCACATGTTAAAGCCATAACTATTATGAAAACATGTAGTTCTCACTGTTTGCCTATTCTAGGATGGAGAGAGAAGGAAGATCTAGTGCTGCATTTGTCTAGTGGGCTTACAATGGCCACAGATGTTGATGCTAATAACATAACAGTATGGCATGGTTAGTCATGTAAATGAACTGACAAGAATATGTATTTCTTTACCAGGTAAAATTAAGTGCAATTTTATAGTGATATAATGATTGAACAACATTTTTCCTGCTTCCTCTTATGTTCTTTCTCTTTCAAGCTTGAGCAATTAACCAGAACCTTTTGAATAACACTGTCTTTATTGTTGATAAAGTATTCCTGAAATAAATAAAATTTCTGGAATCCTAACTACCCAAAGCAATTGAGTTTGAACTTGTCAGTCTAATTTTTCATCATTTTGTTTCTTTTTTAGATAATTTTTTCCTTATCCCAAAAGTAATGTATATACTTCTTTGGAAATTTAGAGGCAAAGCATATAGAATGAACTGTTAATATTTTAATGAAAAATGAATAAAATATTCATAGTCCTTTATAGAGAGAAAACACTTGCTTAATCACCTCTGTTCTGGCACTCACTGCTAATTAGCTTGGAGACTGCTGGGTAGGGATATGTTTATTAGGCTGAAAAACTGAGTTGGACAGTAGGTAATGTGTCTGGTTATTAAAAATCAAACTTTAATGCATAGGTTACAAAGTCCTCTTATTTGCATTGTCATACAGCATTAGACAATATCTACAAAGTTTCCCAGACAAATTATTAGTCAGATGGAGAGTTTATAATTTCTGGTAACAGGGAGCTCTAGGTAGATAAATCATTACAAATTGCTTATTTCTAAATTACACTGTATTTTATAAAAGTTAAAAGTTTGGCCATTTCAAAAAGAAGATCACAAGCAAATATGGATCTAGCATAAGCAGCTGTGTTAGTACACACACAAGAAGTGTGATAATGTTTTTGAATTACATTCTGGAGAAAGTATATCAAGAATGCCATGACAGTTGACACAGGTTAAAAAGGATAAATATAGGGCAGAAAGATAAGTCATGCTTCAATACCTTCTCTGTTGTCTTTATTATCTGTTTCTGCTCTAACTTAACGTACCTGGATTTTGATGTAGTACTTAGAAACTTGGAGTAGGATTTCCCCAGGGTGTCATGACTTCTATATTTGCTTGGGAAGGAGAGGGAAGGAAAGGAATACTATGCGCATCCAAATATATGCTCAACATTTAAATACTATAGCAGCACAAAGCAGCTGCTCAGTGAAAATTTTTGAAGGATTAGTTGCTAATTTTTTTCTTCTACTTACTTTGGGATTATTTGGCCCTTCTCTTTCTGGCCAGAAGAGAAGCTTGGAGCATTGATTTTACATCTTTCATATTCTCTGCTATAAGGAGTTGGACTTTAATTTCTACCAACAATGTTTTCTCTGTAAAATTTTTGCAAATATTTCCTTAGGTTTCCTCTTAAGTAGTTGGTATTTTTCTTATGTTACTATCTTTTAACATTTCATGCTTAAACTTTTTTTTTGCTGGGAAAACAACTTTCAATTTGATTACATACCCCAATATTTTATTCCTCTTGCTGTAATTCTAGAAAGAATCTCCTAATAAATATTCATAAGCAATGGTGAATTTTAAGTAAAAGAACAGATCTCCTCTAATAGAAGAAAAAAATGTTTGTAAGCCCTATAGAACAATAACTTTTCATGTAAATGTTTCCCTATTGAAAGAATTATTAAACAACCAAGGAAAAAGTACTCATAACTATATCCCCCTTTAGCATAACTGGACTTCCTCAACCTATTCATAAAAATGACAGCACATTTCTAATAATAATTCAAATTTCACTAGTTCTTACCCCTGCCTAATACTATTAGAATTTCAGCAACTTGAAAATGGGTCATCCCACGTTCTCTCCCCCAGCTCAGTTATTCTGCAGGTGACCAAAAAGTCTCACAATTAATACACAATACAGCTGTTTCCTGCTAGGTGCTTCCATTACTCTTGCACGTTGTGCCACAATCCTGCACGGATAGCTGCTGCTCACCAGATACCACCAGAGACACAGAAGATTTTGTGTGAAGGGAGATGTTGTGCTCAGTCTTGGGAGAACTCCTCTCTGACCTGTGTTTTCCACTCTGCTAAGAGGATCTCAAAACTCTGATGCTTATGCATCAAAATTTTTGGAAAGCTTTAGTTACAATTCCTCTGCACTTTATAGGACTCAACTGGAGTTGAGTCAGAAGACAAATCTAAACAACAGAAACTACGACATTCCCAATTTATTATTGATAGAGATCTTAATAATTACCTATAATTTCCCTTACACTTTTCCAATAGCATAGGCAGACTTTATATAAATGTATATGATATGATACAAGCTCTGTGAGAGTGTGTGTGTGTGTGTGTGTATCAGACATGGTATCTCATGAGACTAACATAAGCAGATTTTTTTAAAAAACAACAAATTTGTGTTGTTATCCAAAAGTTCATATAAGTAGAAAGAAAAGTTTTCAACGTAGGCAAAAATTTAAATACACGCACATACACACACATACAAAACAGATGTTCTTATGAAAAGAGAGATTCAGTTGTCAGTTGTATTCCATAAATATTGATATGACTTTCATCTCACAATTTCCCTCAAACTGATGTCTGAAGTCCGAGCATTTAGATTCATTTGTCCTAAGCTTTTACAGCTCATGTTACATTGAATATGAAATGATTGATTAGGAGCACCCTAAGCTACTGTGACCAGGAAGAATATTTTAGAGACTTACAGAGGAAGAGTGATATCAGCCATATGTTAGCTCAAAGAGGGATTCTTCTGCTCTTCAAAGCTGAGTCAGAAGATACTCTCCCTGCAAGGTGGTAGAACACAATGCTATCGAAGGCCACAGCATGGGCAAAATGCAGAGGCAGCAACCAGGGATGGCCCAGGGCTTAGATCAAATGAAAAGACAGCACTCTTTATATATACATAAATGGAGATAAAAGTCAACTCTGTGAAACATGTGGCAGGCATTTTTCATAGTAAATTGGAGGGGACAAATGTTCTCTAGATTTCCTCAGATAAAACTCTGGCATTTAAACTGAACTTTGAATTTTTGCACTAAATGGCAATATAATGTCACTTCCTCCTGAAAATCCAATAAATCTATAGTAAAGGGATTTTAAAGACATAACCTGATAAGCATGGGAGAACAGCAAAGTATACAGTATATGACAGAAGACAAAGGAAAGAACAGGTGATGGATACAGAATATCAAGAAAACTAGGCCTTAATTCAGCAAGCAAAGTTGAGAAGTAATCCCCTTTACATCACAGAATGCTCAAACGTTTCATGAATCTATAGCACCAGATACCTCTATAAGGGTGGCAAGGAAGCAGGAATGTCAGGAGGATTGGGTGAAAGTTGTTTGAGTTGCATTTAGATTGCCATCTTATAGTCGTGGATAAAGCCCTCCCCCACCAATTCCTTTACCCCTACTACTTGTTTTCTAGAAATATATTCATTAAAGAGCATATAATGAAGAGTGTTTGTGGCAGAATATGCTAGATACAGTTGAGGATCTGACTGTGTACTGAAAATAGGGGGATAAGTGAACATATGCATTCTGAATGCTAAATGCTGAGGACCCCATATCCCTTCTACAGTTTGACACTCAGAAAGATGATGGCCAAACTGTTAGTTCTCACACAGAGCATTAGAAAATTTTTCTCTGGGAAATCAGACAAACCTTAGAGAAAAGACCTAAAAATACAGACATGGAGACTTTCCAAGTTTCTCACCTAGATTGCCTTAAAACAAGGTTTCTCAATAGTGGCCATTATTAAAAAATAAATAAATAAATAACAGGTGTTGGTAAGAATATGGAGAAATTGGAACCACTGTATACTATTAGTGGGAATGTTAATGGTGTAGCCATTATGGAAAATAGTATGGAAGTTCCTCAAAAAATTAAAAATAGAATTACCACATGATCTGGTAATTCCACTTCTGGGTATTTTATTTTCCAAAGAATAGTATTCCATTGTATGTAGATGGACCACGTTTTTATCCCGTTCATTCATCGATGGAAAAAATAGAAAAATATTAACAAAATACTTAGGTATTAAGGAACACTGTCTTTAAAACTCATATTAAAAAGAAAAAAATTAAACTGATATTATGATTTATCTATAAAGAGAAAGGGCTACTCAAGAAACAGGAACCCAAACAACTAAAAATAAACATAGGGCAAGATGCTCAACCCAGGTATTATTCAGGAAATGCAAATTAAAGAAACAAATGTGCATCATATTTCAGTTATCAGTTTAGAAAAATAAAAGTGCAGTTGCATTTAATGCTGACAAATGAGTGGGACAAAAGTTATTTTCTTATACTTTACTGGTGGGATTCCGAATTGATACAACTTTTTTTTTTTTTTTTAATTTTATTTATTTATTTATTTATGGCTGTGTTGGGTCTTCATTTCTGTGCGAGGGCTTTCTCTAGTTGCGGCAAGCAGGGGCCACTCTTCATCGCGGTCCGTGGGCCTCTCACTATCGTGGCCTCTCTTTTTGCGGAGCACAGGCTCCAGACGCGCAGGCTCAGTAGTTGTGGCTCACGGGCCTAGTTGCTCCACGGCATGTGGGATCTTCTCAGACCAGGGCTTGAACCCGTGTCCTCTGCATTAGCAGGCAGATTCTCAACCACTGCACCACCAGGGAAGCCCACTTATATGGATATTTTTCAACAGTAAATACTACAGTGCTACATGATCTGTGGTTGGTTGAATCTGCAGATGCTGAGAAATCATGGATACAGGGAGTCCCCTGTGTTGTCCAAGGATCAACTCTATTTAAAATATTGTTTAAAAAATAAAAGAAAAAAAAATGTGACAGAAACTCTATGTGGCCCACAAACCTAATACATTTACTGTCTTACTCTTTACAGAAAACATCCATCAACTCAAGTTCTAAAAACAAGTGCTCATGAATAGAAATAGGATGTGAGCCATAAATATGAGTCATATATGCATTTCTAAATTTTCTAGTAGCCATATTTTAAAAAGTAAAAAAGAAACAGGTAAAATTAATTTTAATCCATGTTTTTAACTAATTAATCCAAAATATTAGCACTTCAACATGCAGTGAAAAATTATTAACAAAATATTTTGCATCATTTTTTATAATAAATTTTTGAAATACATTGTATACTTTACTCGCCACTTCAAATTCAGACTACTCAAATTTAAAGTACTCAGTACGCATCTGTGATTTGTGACTACCATATTGGACAGTACAGTTTAAAATCCATTGGGGGGAGGGGTTCCCTCATAATTCAAGAATATTCATATAAATACAAAAATATCTAGCACTCAAAAGGGAAAATTTATAATGTCTAGCATCCAATCAAAAATTACCAGGTATGCAGGAAAATGTGATCAATAATGAGAAAAAAAAAATCTAGCCAATCAAAACTGACCCAGAAATTAAAGATGTTAGAATTAACATACAAGAAAATTAAAATAGTTATAATAACTATATATCTGTCGCCAAAAAACAGAGATAAGGAATATAGAATGTAGAATATTGAATATAAAATCTAAAGTATAGAATATAGAATATACAGGTATATAATCTAGAATATATATAATCTAGCGATCAAAACTATAATGTTGGAGGTGAAAAATACCCTGGGTGGGATTAATAGCTGATTAGACTTTGTAGAAGGAAAAAAATTAATGAATTTGATTATATAGCAATAGAAACTTTCTATAAAGAATTAGGAAAAAATAGAATCAAAGAAAATGAACAGAGAGCATCAGTGATATGTAGGACAACTTCAAGAAGCCTACTATGAGTGTAATTGAAGTCTCCAAAAAATTGGGGAGGGGACTGGGATATGAAAAACATTTTAAGGGAAAAATGAACAATATTTTTCCAAATTTGCTTAAACTAAAAATTCACATCCAAGAAGTTCAATAAACTACTAAGGAAAGTAAATTGGAAGAAAACTAAAGCAAGGCATATCATAATCAAATTGCTGAAAACCAGTATGACAGAGAAAAACAAAGGCAGACAGAGAAAGAAAGACATACTACATAGAGAGAAGAAAAGGTAAAGTTGACAGCAGATTTCTCATCAGAAATAATGCAAGCAAGAAGGCTTTAGGGTAATATCTTTAAAGTACTGAAAGAAAAAATTATTGCCAACCTAGAGTTCTTCAATAAAAATATCTTTCTAAGACAAAAGCTCAATAAATACTTTCCAGATACACAAAATCTGAAAGCAGACCTTCCCTACAAGATATATTTAAGGAAGTTCTTCAGGCAATGGGAAAATGGTAAAAGATGGAGATACTTATATACACAAAAATACAAAGAAAACCAGAAATGGTACCTAAATGAGTCAATATGTAAGATTTTTTTCTTATCATTTGAATCTTTTAAAAATATAATTGTTTAAACAAAAATACTGACAGTGTATCATGTGGATTACAACACACAATAAGTAAATATATGACAACCAGAGCATAAAGCCTGGGAGAGACCGTATGTGAATAGCTATATCACTTGAGATTTGAGGCTATGAGTTAATTATGTATACTATAAATCCTAAAAGCAAACTCTAAAACAGGGCAAAGATATATAGCTGACAATTCAACAAAGGAGATGAAATGAAATTATTTATATATATAAATAATATTTATATATATAAATAAATAATGTTTATATATATAATTAATATAAAACTGTCAGAAAAATGAAACAAAAAATCAGGTCAGAGAAATGAAAGAGAGATAGCAATATGATAGATACAAATGTAACAATTTCAGTAATTATTAAATGTAAATCAGGGGTCTAATCATCCCAATAACAGGCAGATATGATCAGATTGGACCAAAAAAATAACACCCAACTATATGATCCTTACAAAAAACAAATCAAAAAAAGCTGGATTAGCTTTATAATATTAGAGCAAATTCAGAGAAACAAATATTACCAGAGTTAAGTATGTCATGGAGTCAATTTATCAATAGTATATAATATTTCTATATACTTATGTGCCTAATAATGCTTCAAAATACATGAAGCAAACACTGATAAAATTTCAAGGAAAAATAGATAAAGCCATAACTGTGTTCAGAGATGTCAGTAACCATTTCTCAATAGTTGAAATGACAAGTAGACAGAAAATCAAAAATATTATAGGAGACTTGAACAATATTCACAATAAACTTAACCTAATGATGTCTATAGAATATGACATTCAACTATAGCAGAATATACATTTTTTTCAAGCGTATATGGAACATTTAACAAGATAGGCCATATTCTGAGCCATAAATTAGTCTTAAAAATTTAAAGAGATTCAAAATATGCAAAGAATGTTATCCTACATTAAATTTAAATTAAATGGAATTAAATTTAAGTTGATAACACAAATATCTCTGGAAAATTCCCAAATATTTGAAAACTAAATAATACACTTATAAATAAACCATGAGTAGATAAAAAATCAAAAGCTGAATTAGAAAGTATGTTGAACTGAATGAAAATGAAAACACAGAATATGTGAAATGCCATGAAAGCAGTACTTGGGGGAGGGGGAATTTACAGCAGTTAAATGATATATAAGAAAAAAAGAAAAGTCACATATCAATGACCTCAGCAACCACTTTAGGAAACTAGAAAATGAAGAGTAAATAAAACTTAAAATAAGCAGAAGAATAGAAATAATAAAGACTAAAGCAAAAATCAATGAAGTAGTAAACAGAAAAAAAATAGAGAAATAAATGATCCCAAACTCTGGGTCTTTGAGAAGTTTAATAAAATGGATAAAACACTCACCAGACTTGTTAGGAAAAACCGAGAGGACACGAATAGCAATACCAAAAATGGGAGACTTGTCATTACTCCAGAATCCACAAAGATTAAAGAGATAAAGGAAATATTATGAATAACTTTATGTCAATAAATTTGACATCTTAGATGAAACAGACAAATTCCTTGAAAAACAAAAATTACCAAAACTCAATGAAGATATAGGTAAACTGACTAGACCTACATCAATTAAATAAATGCAAAATTAAACTACATTGAAATATCACTATAAATCTATTAGGAAAGCTGGTATATTAATTGTTTATGAGGATGTGGAGCAACAGGAACTTTCTTTTTTTTTTTTTTTTAAATTAATTTATTTATTTTTGGCTGTGTTGGGTCTTCGTTTCTGTGCGAGGGCTTTCTCTAGTTGCGGCAAGTGGGGGCCACTCTTCATCGCAGTGCGCGGGCCTCTCACTATCGTGGCCTCTCTTGTTGCGGAGCACAGGCTCCAGACGCGCAGGCTCAGTAATTTGTGGCTCACGGGCTTAGTTGCTCCGCGGCATGTGGGATCTTCCCAGACCAGGGCTTGAACCCGTGTCCCCTGCATTGGCAGGCAGATTCTCAACCACTGCGCCACCAGGGAAGCCCAAACAGGAACTTTCATACACTGATGTTAGGAATATAAAATGGTACACCCACTTTGAAAACAATATGGCAATTTCTTTAAAAGGTAAAAAAATACACCTAACTTATGATTCAGCCACTCCCCTTCCAAGTATTTATCCTAGAAGAGAAATGAAAACATCATATGGCCATTCAAAGACTTTTATAGGAATGTTCATGGAAGCTTTACTTTTGATAGCCAAAAACTGGAAACAATCCAAATGTCTGTCAACATTTGAATAAGCAAAGGATAACAAATTGTAGTATAGTCATACAAGAGAATGCTACTCAGCAATATAATGAATGAACTATTCATACACACTAAAATGTGGATGATGCATCTTAAAATAATTACACTGAGTAAAAAAGCCAGACAAAACATTCTATTAATTTCTAGGAAATGGAAGTGAATTATAGTGATAGAAAGCAGATCCGTTGTTGCCTGGGAAGGGAGTGAAGAGGAGGATAAGGGAGATATTACCAAGGGCCAGAAGGAAACATTTAGAAGTTAGGGATGAATTCATCACCTTGCTTGTGAGTTTCATGGATATAATATCTATGTCAAAATTTATCACTTTGTACACTTTAAATATGTGCAATTTATTTTATGTAAATTATATCTTAATAAAAGTTCTGTATGTATATATTATGTATATATATGACTCATGGAGCTGTGACTCAGTTATCACATATGTGTGACATATATACACATATGTCACATATATACATATGTCATATATGCATACACATATATATATGGCATATGGGCACAATTTATGACTACGATATATGTGCCAGATATATATAACGACAACTGTGCCACAGCTCCAAGAGTATCATGATAGAAGGAGCATACATATTTAGGGATATAATATTAGAAGATCCTCCTTACCATCATCTTTGGAGGTCTTTCTGGAAAAAATATTTCCTCTCTCTCTCTTAAAAGATTTGTTTTTCCTCCTGGAGGCTGTGACATCCATAAATAGCTGAAGCTAGGCTTCAAGCTAGTGGGTATTGAGAATAACTCAATATATGATAAGAAAGTAGGCATTGTCCCCTCTTCATAGAAGTTGGAAATACCTGAATCAAATATCAGAATCATATACATTTTCAATTGTGGTGAACCTGAATCATTTGTTTTAACTACAAAATTCCAAATGTGGAATTTTAATACCACAATTCTAAGTTGAGAGTCCTATTTGTAGTTTTAGTCATTATAGAATAATATGAATACATCACACCTGTAGAACCAGAGCCTCAGAGCACATCAAAAAAATAAACCTTTATGATAGGCTTATAGTGAAAATCAGTGGCAAGGAACAGTGTATCTAATTTGTCTGGCCAAACATTAATCATGGGCTCAGAAATACTTGATTTTCAGACGTTTAGTTAGAAGCTAAATTGCTAGTCAATATGAGAGAAGGATTTTTAAGCATATTCTGTTATAAATGTTGCTTATAATTTGTACTGCAAGTGTAATTTTTTAAATAAATCAACACTTTAATGTGATCCTGGGCCACCAGATACATGTTGACTCATTCACCTATGCCACTGTTGGTTGGTAACCTGGTCCCCCTGTAGACAGGGAGCAAAGAGAGACCAAAAACAGAGGCAGGACACTCCAGATTGGTAGGTGGCAGGTTTAATAAGTAAGAGAACTTATAGTACTTACAAGGCTTGTCTTGGGCAGCCACAAGACAAGTAGATCTCTGCACTTGACCATCAGAATCTTAAAGTTTATAGAGAAGCCTCAACTGGGTTCAGTCATATATACCATGCAGCTAGTCTCAACGACACCTTATTCTATCAAGGCTACATCCTTGGAATAGTTCCCACTATGGGAAAAGCATATATTCCAAGGACAAGGAGGGGGTGAGGATCCTCTAATTGCCCAGTTCCAGCTCATGGGTCAAGTGGAGGTCGCGTCCTCTCAGTGACCTCCTCCAATAGCCACATGTTGCTAGTGTCTTGGGATTCTGAAGAACATGAGTGAGCACGGCTTGGAACAAGCAGACTGTATGGCCCCTTTATTGCCCTCTTAATGTCACTGGGGAGATTTAGGCCCAGAGAGGGCAAAGGTAGTTCTCAAGTTCATACAGCAAATAGTGATATATCTAGGAATAGAACTCAGATCACCTGCCTTTCCCACTGTTACCTCCTGATATGGGTAAGTTCAGGAGTTGGGGCAGTCATCCTGGGGAAATCAAGAAACAACCCAGGGGTTCAGGATTCAGGACGGGTTACCCCATCTTGAAACTAATATCTTTTAAAACAGCGGTGAGAAGTAAGATTTGAAAAAAATCTTAAAACGATACAGAGAACATGAGAGAAGTAATTCTCAGGAGTACAGCTGCTTCTTTAGTATTCATTATGTAAAAGTTTGATAAATAATTAATCAACCATTTTTAAAACTTTATCTCTCTTATTTGGGAATTTTAATAGGTCACACTTTCAATTTGGTTGTATGCTTAGCGTTAAATATTTACCTCAAACAAAAATTTAAGTAGTGAAGTAAGATTACTATTTTATTAATATTAATCAACACATCCACATTCATATCTTAACCTATTCATATTTAGTTAAAGTTTGCTTTTGAGCACGTTGAGATTTAGTATAACTCTGAGTTTTCATTTCTTTGGACATTTGGACTGGCAAACTCCATTTCTCTCTAAGATACTGCATTTAATTTTTTTTGGTGATAGTAATGATGTAGGGAATTATCTGTTGATATACAGAATGATCAAACCTGTCCCTTCTAAAAGACTTAAGACTCATGAACAAGCATAATTCAAGAAAGGGAGATAGGCCGTGGTGCGTGTTTATGAATGTACAATACAATACAGAAAAGAAGCCATACTATTAAAAGATATATATAAAAATTTTGTTACCTTAAAAATTGTTACTTTTCTAAGTGTTTTTAAATACTCAGTCCATTGGTAGCTTGCGTCTAAAGCACAATTCAGGTTTACTTTTTACTATCTTTTTTGATGTTTGTCTCATACTATTTCTCTAATTGCTTTACACTTTCAAAATACTTTTATGCTAATGTGTCTTAGCAATATTCCTTCTTAGAATAAGACTGGACGAGGAATATTATGTAATATTACTAAGGCAGTTTTGGTAAGGCCAAGGCAACTCTTCAAAGGTCTTTTTTCACTGGCAATTTATATTTAATTTACATCTCTCCACCAACCAATATTGAGGTTCATCCTTAGAGTGATAACTATATCTTCTAGTAGCTCCGTGAAAAATGCATTTTAAGTACTCTCAAAAGTACAGTGAAAATAAGTAATCAATGAACAACTGTAGCATTATTCAAATGGTTGTAAACAACTATTCAAGTTTATTCAAGCTATAGATTGTCCCTGGAAGTAGATATGGTAACACTCTACAGTTTGGGGTAAATGCCAAATGTAGTTTCAGCACACCATTTGTAATAATTTCAGAAACTGAGATTTGTAAGTTTGCCACTGAAAACAATTTTTTTAGCCCTTTTCTAGGCCATATCTGATATTGAAATAAGTTCTTCCAAACTGAACAGGTTTGCACCTGATTTAAAAGTTGGGCTTTATTAATATGTAGTGAACTGTGTTAAGAAGCAACATATTTTCCATTGAATTAGACTTTTTTGTTGTTTCTAAGGCAATTAAAGAGAAAACAAAGAAAGGATAAACCTGAGTAACTGTCTAAAAGCTGTCATTAATGTCCAGTGACTCACTGCTGCTTTAACTATGGCTTTCCTTCAGGGCTGATTTATTCACAGATAATTCGTACTAAACTCATTATTGAAATCACAAGACTTTGGGAGACGTTCTGGAGTGAATAGTGACCTCCAAAAATCCATGTCCACCAGAAACCTGTAAATATGACCTTATTTGGCAACAGGGGCTTTGCAGATAGTATAATCAAGTTAAAATGAGACCATACTGGATTAGGATAGGTCCTAACCCAATGATTTATGTTCTAATAAGAAGAGGGAAATTTGGGTACAGAGACAGACAGAGGGAGAACACTATATGAAGATGGAGCCACAGGGTGGAATAATGCATCTACAGCCAAGACATGCCAAGATTGCCAGCAACCACCCAAAACTGGGAGAGAGGCTTGGAACAGATTCTCCCTCAGAGCCATGAGAAGGAACCAATCACTGAAAACTTGGTTTTGGACTTCTAGCCTGGAGAACTGGAATAAGTATCTATTGTTTTAAGCCAGCTGTTTGTGATACCTCGTTATGGCAGCCCTAGGAAATTAATATAGGATAGATACATAGTTTTGATACACAGAATTGCGGGGACCTTCACTTTTAATTTCAGATTCACTTTTCTCTATTTACTTCTCAGAGGAAAAGACCTATTTACTTTTCTAATTCCCCTCTCTCTAATTCTCTCTCTCTCTCTTTACTTATGAAAAACCAAAAAACACAGAAAGTATATAATAATGTGATGGTATTGACCTATATAAAAATCTTATCATGGTGTTTTATCAAATCAAAAGTTTTCTTTACAGTTCTTCATCATCTCCTCCAAAGAGAGTTTTCTAATGTTATTTGATAAATTTAAATTGACTAGATTAAATTTTCCTGCACTTTGTGAAAAGACTTAGAGTTCTGAAATTTTGTTTTGAACTTAAAATTATTTTGCAAAAAATAAAATACGAAACATGCCTTATTTCATTGTTTACCTCATAGAAATACAGCAGAAGTACTCTTAGCCAGAAACCATCTAGCTCACTCTTTTATAAAATATTCAAGATGTTAGAAATTTAGCAAAAAGAAACAAAAACAAAAATACACTTAGATTATCTCTTTGAGAAAATAAATATTTAGTGCAATCATAAAATATATTATGATATTTGTGATATTATTTAATCCACTAAATTTGGTAAACACAGGGAAAGCCATATTTGTAGGAAGGTAGGTGACATCAAAAACTACAACCATTCTCAGTGATGTCAATGTTCACAGAACAGAAATATGAGACATAGTTCTTATCTTTCTTTCACATGGGTTATTCTTTATAGGTTTATATGTCTTAAATTCACAACCCATGAATTTAACTACATTAACATTTTTTCCTTTTGTTTTAAAATTTGTATCAAGAAGGATTTACAGTCACCCATGCTGGGGTTAAGTTGAGTAACTTAACCCCAGCATGTGCTCTGTAGCTGTCAAAGGACTAAGAAAAAAACTCTGTCAGATTTAAAGTCTAACAAAATAATCAGAAAAAATAAGTTTCTTTCTATAGTTATTCCACAAAAATATTACCCTTCACTTCTAGAGAAACATAGTAGAAAAGTACTTTTAAAAAGCAAACAGAGGGTGTGGAGTCAAGTCAAGATGGTGGTGTGGGAAGACGTGGAGTTAGCATCTCCCCACAACTAGGGTGCCTGCTGGCTGCTGTTGGGGGACCCTGATGCCCAAGGAGATGGGAGGAAACCCCAAGTGAACCAGTAGGACATAGGGGGACTGATGGGGGAGGGAAAGTGGAGGCCAGACAGGATGGGAAGAGTGGGAGAGAAGCAGAGGGTGATCACTGGCCCACTCAGGCTGGGGAGGCTGCTGAGTTCCCAGGCAGGTCCCCTGCCCTCCAAGGTCCCCCTCTCCCCCTGCAGCTGCATTGGTCCTGGGGACATAGAAGGGAGGCTGGGAAGATCAGGAGAGGGGCCAGGAGGGGCCTCCGGGACCGGAAGAGCAGAGGAGAGGAGGGCGTTTGCCCCACCCACTCGAGCCTAGGAAGCCTGCTGGGCTCCCAGGTGAGGTCCCCTGCCCTCTGAGACCAGGGGTGGAGGGCATGCCTGAGCTCCTTCTGTTCCTTGAGCCTCAGCCCCACCCCCCACAGCCCCCAGGGCCTTTTCCATCCCTTTGGGTCCTGAGCATAGGTCCCACCCACTGCCCAAACCTCACACTTGCTTAGGCCCTGTTCACCACGGCTAAGGCCTTTTAACCCTTTTCTTCTTTCTTTCTTTCTTTCTTTTCCCTCCTCTTTTTTAATATTGTGGTACTGATGTACCTTCCAGTTGTTGAATCATCTATATTTTTATTTTTATATTCTTTCTTACATATCTGTTAGTTTCCTAGTCTAATTTTATTTTTTACTTTGTTATTGTTCTCTTTCTTTTTCTTTTTTTTTGCCACTCCACGTGGCTTATGGCATCTTGGTTCACAAGCCAGGGGTTGGGCCAGAGTTCCTGTGGTGGGAGCTCTGAGTCTGAACCACTGGACTAACAGAGAGCCTCAGACCCCAGGGAATATTCATTGGAGTGAGGTCTCACAGAGGTCCTCATCTCAGCACCAAGGCCCAGCTCTACCCAACAACCTACAACTCCAGTGTTGGAAGCCTCAGGCCAAACAACCGGTAAGACAGGTACACAACCCCATTCATCAAAAGAAAAAAGAAAAAACAATGAGATGGCAAAAAAATATGTCACAGATGAGGGAGCAAGGTAAAAACCTAGAAGACCAAGTAAATGAAGAGGAAATAGGCCATCTACCTGAAAAAGAATTCAGAGTAATGACAGTAAAGATGATCCAGAATCTCAGAAATAGAATGGAGGCATGGACTGAGAAAATACAAGAAATGTTTAACAAAGATCTAGAAGAACTAAAGAACAAACAAACAGATGAACAACACAATAACTGAAATGAAAAATACACTAAAAGGAATCAATAACAGAATAACTGAGGCAGAACAACGAATAAGTGAGCTGGAGGACAAAATGGTGGAAATAACTGCCGAGGAGCAGAATAAAGAAAAAAGAATGAAAAGAATTGAAGACAATCTCAGAGACCCCTGGGACAACACTAAATGCACCAACATTCGAATTATAGGGGTCCCAGAAGAAGAAGAGAAAAGGGGTCTGAGAAGATATTTGAAGAGATTATAGTGGAAAACTTCCCTAACATGGGAAAGGAAATAATAGTCATCAAGTCCAGGAAGCGCAGAGAGTCCCATACAGGATAAACTCTATGAGAAACACACCAATACACATATTAATCAAACTAACAAAAATTACTCAAAGAAAAAATATTAAAAGCAGCAAGGGCAAAACAAAAAATAACATACAAAGGAATCCCCATAAGGTTATCAGCTGATTTTTCAGCAGAAACTCTGCAGGCCAGAAGGGAGTGGGAGTATATACCTAAAGTATTGAAAGAGAAAAACCTACAACCAAGATTACTCTACCAGCAAGGATCTCATTCAGAGTCAATGGAGAAATCAAAAGCTTTCCAGACAAGAAAAAGCTAAGAGAATTCGGCACCACCAAACCAGCTTTACAACACAGGCTAAAGAAACTTCTCTAGGTGGGAAACACAAGAAAAGGAAAAGACTCACAAAAACAAACCCAAAACAATTAAGAAAATGACAATATTAACATATATATCGATAATAACCTTGAATGTAAATGGATTAATTGCCCCAACCAAAACACACAGACTGGCTGAATGGATACAAAAACAAGACCCATATATATGCTGTCTACAAGAGACCCATTTCAGACCTAGGGACACATACAGACTGAAAGTGAAGGGATGGAAAAAGATATTCCATGCAAATGGAAATCAAAAAAAAGCTGGAGTAGCAATACTCATATCAGATAAAACAGACTTTCAAATGAAGACTGTTACAAGAGATAAGGAGGGACACTACATAATGATCAAAGGATCAATCCAAGAAGAAGATATAACAATTATAAATGTTTATGCACCCAACACAGGGGCACCTCAGTACATAAGGCAAATGCTAACAACCATGAAAGAAGAAATCGACAGTAACACAATAATAGTAGGGAACTTTAACACCCCACTTACACCAATAGACAGATCATCCAAATAGAAATAAATAAGGAAACACAAGCTTTAAATGACACAATAGACCAGATAGATTTAGTTGATATTTCTAGAACATTCCACCCACAAGAGGCAGAATACACTTTCTTCTCAAGTGCGCATGGAACATTCTCCAGGATAGATCACATCTTGGGTCACAAATTAAGCCTCAGAAAATTTAAGAAAATTGAAATCATATCAAGCATCTTTTCTGACCACAATGCTATGAGATTGGAAATCAATTACAGGAAAAAAAACTGTAAAAACACAAATATATGGAGGTTAAACAGTGTGCTACTAAATAACCAAGAGATCACTGAAGAAATCAAAGTAGAAATTTAAAAATACATAGAAACAAATGACAATGAAAACACAACAACCCAAAACCTATGGGACGCAGCAAAAGCAGTTCTAAGAGGGAAGTTTATAGCAATTCAATCTCACCTCAAGAAACAAGAAAAATCTCAAACAATCTAACCC
This sequence comes from Balaenoptera borealis, assembly GCF_965194805.1. Classification (NCBI taxonomy): domain Eukaryota; kingdom Metazoa; phylum Chordata; class Mammalia; order Artiodactyla; family Balaenopteridae; genus Balaenoptera; species Balaenoptera borealis. Next base: position 40,623,022 of record NC_138862.1, read on the forward strand.
TACACTTAAAAAAACTAGAGAAAGAAGAACAAAGAAAAGCCAAAGTCAGTAGGAGGAAAGAAATCATAAAGATCAGAGCAGAAATAAATGAAATAGAAATGAAGAAAACAATAGCAAAGATCAATAAAACTAAAAGCTGGTTCTTTGAGAAGATAAACAAAATTGATAAATCATTAGCCAGACTCATCAAGAAAAAAAAGAGAGAGGATGCACATCAAAAAAATTAGAAGTGAAAAAGGAGAAATCACACCTGACACTGCAGAAATACAAAGGATTATAAAAGACTACTACAAACAACTATATGCCAGTCAAATGGACAACCACGAAGAAATGGACAAATTCTTGGAAAGGTACAATTTTCCAAGACTGAACCAGGAAAAATTAGAAAATATAAACAGACCTATCACAAGTAATGAAATTGAAACTGTAATTAAAAATCTTCCAACAAACAGAAGTCTGAGACCAAATGACTTCACAGGTGAATTCTATCAAATATTTAGAGAAGAGCTAACACCGATCCTTCTTAAACTCTTCCAAAAAATTGCAGAGGAAGGAATACTCCCAAACTCATTCTATGAGGCCACCATCACCCTGATACCAAAACCAGAAAAATAATCACAAAAAAAGAAAATTATAGGCCAATATCACTGATGAACATAGATGCAAAAATCCTGAACAAAATACTAGCAAACAGAATTCAACAACACATTAAAAGGATCATACACCATGATCAAGTGAGATTTATGCCAGGGATGCAAGGATTCTTCAACATATGAAAATCAATCAATGTGATACACCACATTAACAAATTAAGGAATAAAAACCATATGATCATCTCAATAGATGAGATGCAGAAAAAGCTTTTGACAAAATTCAACACCAATTTATGATAAAAACTCTCCAGAAAATGGGCATAGAGGGAGCCTACCTCAACATAATAAAGGCCATATATGACAAAGAAACAGCAAGCATCATACTCAATGGTGAAAAACTGAAAGCATTTCCTCTAAGATCAGAGTCAAGACAAGGATGTCCACTCTCGACACTCTTATTCAACATAGTTTAGGAAGTCCTAGCCATGGCAATCAGAGTAGAAAAAGAAATAAAAGGAATACAAATTTGAAAAGAAGTAAAACTGTCACTGTTTGCAGATGACATGATACTGTACATAGAAAATCCTAAAGATGCCACCAGAAAACTACTAGAACTTATCAGTGAATTTGGTAAGGTTGCAGGATACAAAATTAATGCACAGAAATCTCTGGCATTCCTATACACCAACAATGAAAAATCAAAAAGAGAAACTAAGGAAACACTCTCATTTACCATTGCAACAAAAAGAATAAAATACCTAGGAATAAACCTGCCTAAGGAGGCGGAAGACTTGTACTCAGAAAACTGTAAAACTAATGAAAGAAATCAAAGATGACATAAACAGATGGAGAAATATACCATGTTCTTGGATTGGAAGAATCAATACTGTGAAAATGACTATACTACCCAAAGCAATCTACAGATTCAGTGTAATCCCTATCAAACTACCAATGGCATTCTTCACAGAATTAGAACAAAAAATTTTACAATTTGTATGGAACAACAAAAGACCCCGAATAGCCAAAGCAATCTTGAGAAATAAAAATGGAGCTGGAGGAATCAGGCTCCCCAACTTCAAACTATACCACAAAGCTACAGTAATCAAGCCAGTATGGTACTGGCACAAAAACAGAAATATTGATCAATGGTACAGGAGAGAATGCCCAGAGATAAACCCACACACATATGGGCACCTAATTTACAACAAAGGAGGCAAGAACCTACAATGGAGAAAAGACAGCCTCTTCAACAAGTGGTGCTGGGAAAACTGGACAGCTACATGTAAAAGAATGAAATTAGAACACTACCTAACACCAAATACAAAAATAAACTCCAAATGGATCAAAGATCTAAATGTAAGACCAGACACTATAAAAATATTAGAGGAAAACATAGGAAAAACACTCTTTGACATAAACCACAGCAAGATCTTTTTTGACCCACCTCCTACAGTAATGGAAATAAAAATAAACAAATGGGACTTAAGTAAACTTAAAATCTTTTGCGTAACAAAGGAAACCATAAACAAGACAAAAAGATAACCCTCGGAATGGGAGAAAATATTTGCAAATGAAACAACAGACAAAGATATTAATATGCAAAATATACCAACAGCTCATGGAGCTCAATATCAAAAAAAAACCAAACAATCCAGTTAAAAAATGGGTGGAAGACCTAAATAGACATTTCACCAAGGAAGACATACAGATGGCCAAGAGGCACATGAAAAGATGTTCAACATCACTAATTATTAGAGAAATTGAAATCAAAGCTATAATGAGGTATCACCTCATGCCAATCAGAATGGCCATTATCAAAAAATCTAGAAACGATAAAAGCTGGAAAGGGTGTGGTGAAAGGGGTACCCTCCTGCACTGTTGGTGGGAATGTAAATTGATACAACTACTATGGAAAACAGTATGGAGCTTCCTTAAAAAACCAAAAAGAGAACTACCATATGACCCAGCAATCCCACTGCTGGGCATATACCCTGAGAAAAGTATAATTCAAAAAGAGACAGGTACTGCAATGTAAAATTACAGCACTGTTTACAATAGCCAGGACATGGAACCAACCTAAATGTCCATTGACAGATGAATGGATAAAGATGTGGCACATATATACAATGGAATATTACTGAGCCATAAAATGAAACAAAATTGAGTTATTTGTAGTGAAGTGGATGGACCTAGAATCTGTCATACAGAGTGAAGTCAGAAAGAGGAAAACAAATACCGTATACTAATGCATATATATGGAATCTAAAAAAAAAAAAAGAATGGTACTTATGAACCTAGTTGCAGGGCAGGAATAAAGATGTAGACATAGAGAATGGACTTGAGGACATGGGGTGGGAGGGGGAAGCTGGGGCGAAGTGAGAGTAGCATTGACATATATACACTACCGAATGTAAAATAGTTAGCTAGTGGGAAGCAGCCGCATAGCACAGGAAGATCAGCTCAGTGCTTTGCAATGACCTAGAGGGGTGGGCTAGGGAGGATGGGAGGGAGGCTCAAGAGGGAGGGGATATGGGGACATATGTATGCATATGGCTGATTCACTTTGTTGTACAACAGAAACTAACAGTATTGTGAAGCAATTTTACTGCAATAAAGATCTATTTATAAAAAAGCAGATAAAAATCTGCAAGTATTAGATATTTTAGAAACATCTTTTACAAAGAAAATTACTTTCAATATATGTAAAACTGGAACTATTACATTTCAGTTACTTTACATGCCTGAGAAATAAAATATAATAGAAGGTAAAAATATTTATAAGAAAACATAAATTCCAGCTGCAAAATTTCCAAGGAATCAATATTTAGGATGATTTTTCTCCAATTCTATTCTGAAATGGAATAAAGGTATTAAATATTTTTGTGTTACTTGTAAATTTCATATGAAATGTAAGATCTAGTTTCAGTGATCTATAATTTCAGAGAAATAGGAATAAAATTTCCGGTAATAAGTTTCTCTTTAAGCCTGAAAATCTTTGAAAGAAGTGATTGGTTGGTTGGTTGATTGGTTGGTTGACTGACTGGTTTTTATGAGTAATGATAGTTTTAGGACTTTTTTTTTAAACCTTTACTCCTTTTAGGAGAAACCTCATTTAGGAAAAAAATCACAGGCTGGGAACAGACCATGTAGTTTAGGAGTCCTCATTGGTTCACTGATTTTCTAGAAAAACTCACAGAATTGAGAAAAGCCATTATACACATAGTTATTGTTTGTTACAGTGAAAGAATTCAGATCAAAATCAGTAAAGAGAAGAGGCGTGTAAGGCAGTGTCTCAGAGAGTTTCAGGCATGAGCTTCCCATTGTCTTTCCCAGTGGAGTCATGTGGACAGTGCTTACTTCTCCCAGCAATGATGTGTGGTAACACATATGGAGTATTGTCAGCTGGAGAAACTCACCTGAGCACTGGTGTCCAGGGATTTTATTGGGGGTTGTCATGTAGGCATCAATGACTGCCCACAGGTTTGTCCTAAGTCTTCAGCCCCTCCAGAGGTCAAGCTACCACTGCATGGTCCAAAGCCTCCCCAGTAATTACAATGTAAACACAGAGTATCTGGCATGGCCCAAGACCCCAAGTCAGTAAAGGCACTCTTATCAGGCAGGATATTCCAAGGGCTTATAAGATACCTTTCAGCAACCAGGGGCAATGGCCAAACTTTTAATGTGCAAAGTGTGGATCACACAGACTTGCTGACTGAGAAAGAGAAATTTGAGTTAAATGACTAAAAAATACAATATTAATAAATTTTTTTATTGTAAGAGATCAATTTCTGATATACAGTAATTTCATAGCTCATTTTATATAAGAAATGTAAACTAGTAAATTTTAGAGTATATTATATTTGAAAACCTTTTGGGGACTTAGGGAAAAAATGTCAAAACATTTTCTTGTCTTATTTGCATCTTAGGGAAGTTATCTGAATTATCTACTCAGATTTCTCAAATCAAAACAAATTATTAAGTGAATCCTTAAGTAAATTCTAAAGTAAATTCTTGCAAAAACTATACTGACCTACTTCACCAGGTTTTATAAATAAATTAGTAAATGGTTAAATATTAATACTAATATAAATTACTTTAGAATGGCACACATTAATAAAAAGACACGAATAAGATAAAGATAGAACAAAACAGAACAAATCATTTCTGCAAACAGAATAAGCAGAAGACAGGCTAAGAAGGAACACATTATATTCTTTCCATAAATACAGGTATCCCCTGCTCTTTGAAAGTTCACTTTATATCACTTTGCTTTTATGAAAGGCCTACATTAGTACCTGTTTTTACTAACCAAAAGAAGTTCGAGTAGGATTTTCATTTTTCAGAAAAAAGGCAAAATGTGAAAATAACATTCAGCGTTTGTTTTGCAGGGAGCCTTATCGAGGCAGTGTGCACCCAGCACAAGAGTGGCACCACCAGCTCCTTCTCTGGGAGCTACACTCAGCATCTCAGCCTCAGGCCACCATAACTTTAAACTGTATCTGTGAACATCTGTGCTTTATCTTGCATCCGTTAGCAAGATGTCTCCTAAGGTAATTGCTTCTTTGCTTTAAATCATTTTGGCTTACAGCAGTTTTCATAGAAATGTTCTACTTTCAGATAGCTAGAGAAACTTCTAGTTTTGGATACATCATTGTATGTATACTAAATCTCAAATCAAAATGATCTCATCAGAAGATTTCTTTTAAAAGGACCTTAAGATACTGTAAGAGGGCTTCCCTGGTGGCGCAGTGGTTGAGAGGCTGCCTGCCAGTGCAGGGGACACGGGTTCGGGCCCTGGTCTGGGAGGATCCCGCGTGCCGCGGAGCGGCTGGGCCCGTGAGCCACAGCTGCTGAGCCTGCGCGTCTGGAGCCTGTGCTCCGCAACAGGAGGGGCCGCGATAGTGAGAGGCCTGCGCACCGCGATGAAGAGTGGTCCCCACTTGCCACAACTGGGGAAAGCCCTCGCACAGAAACGAAGACCCAACACAGCCATAAATAAATAAATAAATAAATAAATAAAAATTTAAAAAAAAAAAAAAAAAAAAAAAAAGATACTGTAAGAGCAATAAAGGTCATCATCCTGTGGTTTTTGCATTAATAATTCCCCAATTTACACTTCTTAAAACTGTTTTTTATTTCTTAGAACAGCCTTGAAAGTTTTAGTTCTGAAAGAGAAATCAATGATATCTCCCTGAACTCACTTCTTTGTGATAAAAATGCATTTGAGGGCAGATTAAAAAAAACACAATTTCAACAAAGGGTGTATTTATTAATTTCTTCCATAGTCTCATCTCAATGTTACAAGTCCTTAGATCTGTGAATTTTTTACTGCATTTACTCAACTCTAATCAAAAAATTAAAACGTTGGTTTTTTGTTATTATAAAATATTTGGAATGCATCTCTAAGCAAAAATCTTTATCCTGAAAAGATTATTTAGCCCAGAAGTTTCCCCAGCCACTGATAAGTTATTTCTTAAGAAAAAATAATAATAAACTAGGTGTAAGACTGTTTCTGATAGTTATTTGTTAACACAGGTATAGGACAATCAGTCTTTTTCTAGGATGACAAATAACCATCAGAACACATCTTAAATCTGAACTCTATCTAACAAATCAGCAGCAGGCATACTCCAGTAAACCTGAATCTGAAAGCAGTCAATTAACAACATTCTCTTCGGAGTTTCCATACTTCTAAAGTTTACCAATTCCTGAATACCATGCTTCCCTCAAAACCGTATGTAAGATCAATTCCTTGCTCTGCTTGAGAAGACTGTACCAACCTCCCGTAGCAACCCTTACTTAATACGCAATAAATTCATCTTCGTGTTTTTGTATTGGTCATTGAATGGTGGTCTCATCATTTGATACTCATATTTTGACAGCAATACTAGCCTTGACCCTGGTCTCTTTTCTCACAATTTTCTTAAATGCGATCTTTATTTCTACAGTATTACCTTACTATCCCTTGTCTATATATTTTCCTTCTGTTTCTTGAAGAATTTATAATGACCATCTTTTATTCAAGTAATCAGTAAAACTTCCCTTTATAGTTTGGCCAGTCATATTTCCATATAGTCTAATTTCCATACACACAACTTGCCAAGTTATTCAACCAATTTGAATAATAGCTTCCAATTAAAACTAAAAATATTTTGTTTTTACAGAATTTCTTTATTACCATTCATGTCAAAGTTGATTTGCAGTTGCACAACCACTACCAAGCAGAAAAGAACAATCACCTCCCAGAATAGTATTTCTGACTAAATTTTTATTGAACATTTATTCAACCGAATTGAATATAGTAATTCAATTGAACTTAGTAAAATATATTAAAAATATTTTATGTCTGCCAAAATTTTCAAGAATTGATCTTGGAAATGAGGAGGGAAAAACCACATTTGATAATCAACCTATTGCTGCTTAACTTCACACTCTTTGAAATGACTTTTTAAACTATTTCTCCAAAATAAAGTCTTGAAAAGTATGAAGATGTTCTCTTTGGTACAGTTAATATTGAACTATTAAAGAAATAGAATGGCAAATGAAAAGATAAATTTATTCATCTATATATCAGAAAAAATAAAATTAATTATTTTCCTCAGTACTGCCATTATAATTAAGCAAGAGAGATTCTTGGCTTGGGTCCTTTGGCTTTTAAGAGTTCCACATATCACACACATCATTTATTAAAGAAAACATGGATTCTGCCTCACAGAATTTAACACTCACTGCTGATAAGACCTGTAACGCTAAACACCAGTTCTCACAACTAACAACTCTTTGGTCTCCAGGAAATGGCTTCTAACCATCTTTTGCCCCATGTCCTCCAAAAGGAAAGGTGACTACATCTAAATGCTAGGAAGGTTTGTGGATTGTGTGGCTGACTGCTTCACCGGACACGGAAATAGTGAGAAGATGATGTGAGTGGCAGAAGTACCTAGGTAGGAAAAAAAGACAATATAAATACTAGTCAACTCCTTCCTGTCAACATGAATGGAAAAATTCTTACACAGCAAAGAATTTCCCACTAATACATAAAACCTCAACAGTTGCAGAAGGTAGCTGAGATAAATTTACTATATTAAACAATTTTTATTACTCATAAATTTGTATGTATGTGGGTATACACTTAACATGATTTTGATACTTCACTTTAGTATCAGGTGTGAATTGAATGCTACAGTTGCAAAAAGTTTTATTTTATAAAAACCACTAAATTAAGAATTTCAGTCTTATTAAAATAATTTTGAGCTAACTTTTTAGTTATTTATAAATGATATTTCACATTTTAATTTCAAGAAAAAAGTTTGTGAAAATAATTTTATTTTTTATTGTTATTTAATAGATTTTGATTTAAATATACTTAATTTCTTACACTTTGAAAACAATTACATTTTATTAGATGATTAAACATGAGTTCAAGTTGGAGTCATGATAAGATACACAAAAGTGGAGCTCAAAAAGAAAGCTGAAAAAAATGTGAAAAACCTTCAGAGCAGTAGTTTGTTTATATTTTTTAAAAGCTAAAAAAATATGAACAGACTACCTTTTATTTAACTATAACAAACCTAAATTGAGCACACAGGACCCTACAAATGATTAATTTAATGAAGATTTAATTTCTTATGAAAATAAGAAGAAAATTATCTCATCAAATTCAAAACTTGAATGGGTCAGATGAAAACCGTGTAATTTTGTTTAATCATTCTTATTTAAAATAACGTGAAACATATCACTTGCATACAAAAAAAGAACATGTGCAATTCTTAGAACTGAAAGAAGCCTGGATAAATAAATACCAACTCATAGTATGCAACAACTGCAAGAAAATGCCAATAAAGAATACTGGCTTGAAGTTATTTAAAGAATAAAATTATATATGCATTATTTATCAAGTGTGACAGTGATATTATATACAATATTTACAGAAAACAGTAGAAAATATCTAGGTATAGTAGAAATGATTTCAAAATGTGATGCTAGAGGGACTAAACATGCACATATGATATAAATAATGAAATAATCATTATCTAGAATGAAGATTTCTAAATGAGATTAACTCGTGTTTTTTTCTGTTAACATCTTTATTGGAGTATAATTGCTTTACAATGGTGTGTTAGTTTCTGCTTTATAACAAAGTGAATCAGTTATACATATACATATATCCCCATATCTCTTCCCTCTTGCGTCTCCCTCCTTCCCACCCTCCCTATCCCACCCCTCTAGGTGGTCACAAAGCACCGAGCTGATGACTCATTGTGTTTTAAATAGAGAAAAGAAACCAAAATAAAATAGAAATAATTAGAAATTAGTTGATTCAACTAGAGTACTTGGAACAAGAGTCATGTGCTACAAGAAACATTTGTACACATTGTTGAACTGCTCAGAGAAGAAAACAAGAGATCAAAATTAATAAATGTTTTAAAGATTTTACACTAATTTTAAAAGCACAAGTTTTGATTCAAGTGGTGAACTGAAGAAATGAAATTTAATATTAGACCTTAATTTAAAAGTGAAAGTAGTGGTCCAAGATGGCAGCATAAGAAGACCCTAAACTTACCTCCTCCCACAGATACACGAATCTATACCCACATATCCAGCAATTCCTTCTGAAGAAGAACTGAGGGCTGATTGAACAGCTTTTGCACAACAAACAACAGAAGGACCACAGAGGGACGGGTAGGAAAGAGGGAGACACAGTATCCGTGAGAGCTCCACCCCCGACCTGGTGACCTGCAGTAAGGAAGGATAACACTGAGAGGCCCATGTACAGACTTGCCCACTCTGGGGCACAGTGAAAAAAACAGCAGTTTAAAAAGCACCTAGACTATACATGAAGAAAATACATTTATTAATCCTAGAGCATCTGTCAAATGAGTGGAGAACTGCTGGAACTCTCTCTGGGGTTAGGGGAATTGGAGAGTGCCATTTTTTTTCTTCCCTCTCTATCTTATTACCATGGTAGGAAAATAGTCTAGGTGCTCTAGCCAGTCTGCTAAGGCTGTCCCAGTGCACCCCAGGCTACCGGCTACAGTCGTCCTTCTAAGGCAGCCCTGGTGTAACTGCCCAAGCTCCAGCCATCCCACCAAGATGACCCAGGTGAAATGTACCATGGGACCCCCTCCCAGCCCACATCCACCCTGCTCCAGCCATCCTGCCAAGGCTGCCCAGCATGGCATGACCTGGGACCCACCAGCCCATGCCCACCCCAGCTCCAACTATTCCATCAAGGTGGCCTGGGTGCAAAGCACCCTGGGACAACAGTCCCTAGGCCTACACCTGCTCATGGATTGGAAGAATTAATATTGTTAAAATGTCCATAGTACCTATAGCAATCTAGTGGCATTTTTCACAGAACTAAACAAATTGTCCTAAAATTTGTATGGAACCAAAAAAGAACTTGAATAGAAAAAGCAATCCTGAGAAAGAAGAACAAAGCTGGTGGTATCATGCTTCCTGATTTCAAATTATACTACAAATCTATAGTAATCAAAACAGTATGGTACTGGCACAAAAACAGACACAGATCAATGGAACAGCATAGGGAGCCCAGAAATAAACCCATGCTAATATAGTCAATTAGTCTATAACAAAGAAAGCTAGAATCTACACTAGGGAAAAGACAGCCTCTTCAATTAATGGTATTGGGAAAAGTGAACAGTTACATGCAAAACAATGAAACTAGCCCACTTTGTTATACCATATACAAAAATAAACTCAAAATGGATTAAACACTTAAATATAAGACCTGAAACTGTAAAACCCCTAGAAGAAAATATAGGTAGTATTCTCTTTGACATTGGTCTTAGCTATATTTTTTTGGATATGTCTGCTCAGGCAAGGGCAAAAATAAACATATGGGACTACATCAAACTAAAAAACTTTTGCACAGTGAAAGAAACCATCAACAAAATGAAAAGGCAACCTACTGAATGGGGAAAAATATTTGCAAATGATATGTCTAATAAAGGGTTATTTTCCAAGATACATAAATGACTCATACAACGCAATTTCAAAAAAGCAAACAATCTGATTTTAAAATGGGCAGAGGACCTGAATAAACATTTTTCCAAAGAAAACATATAGATGGTCAACAGGCACATGAAAAGATGCTCAACATCACTAATCATCAGGGAAATGAAAATCAAAACTGCAATGAGATATCACCTCACACCTGTCAGAATGACTATTATCAAAAAACAATGAATAAGTTTTGTCGACAATGTGGAGAAAAGGGAACCCTCATGCACTGTTGGTAGGAATTTAAATCAGTACAACCACTATGGAAAGCAGTATGGAGGCTCCTCAGAAAATTAAAATTAGAACTACCACATGACCTAGCAATTCCACTTCTGGGTATTTATCTGAAAAAAAAGAAAGCACCAATTTGAAAAGATATATGCACCTCTATGTTCATTGCAGCATTATTTACAATAGCTAAGATTTAGAAGCAGCTTAAGTGTCCATTGATAGATGAATTGATAAAAAAGAAGTTTTTTTTCAGACACACACACATACAATGGAATATTATGCAACCATAAAAAAGAATGCCGTGTGGTCATTTGTGAAAACCTGGGTGGACCTAGAGGATATTATGCTAAATGAAATAAATCAGACAGAGAAAAACAAATACCGTGTGATTTTACTTACATGTGCAGTTTAAAAACAAAACAAACATTACAAAACAGAATGAGAAAAATACTCATAGATACAGAGAATAATCCGTTGCCAGAGCAGAGGGGGTGGAGGTATGTGTGAAATAGGGATGGTGACTAAGAGGTACATTCTCAGTTATAAAATAAATATGTCACAAGGATGTAATGTACAGCATTACAGTGTATATATTACAGGGAATATAGTCAATAATATTATAATACCTTTGTATGGTAACTGATGATAACTAGACTTATTGTGGTGATCATTTTGTAATGTATAAAAATATCAAATCACTATATGGTACACCTGAAACTAATAGAATACTGTAAGTCAATTATACTTCAATAGAAAAAGTGGACCTGCGTTATCATCTACAAATGTAAACTAGTAATAAAGTAGTGCATACCTATTCAGGATAGGGAGAGAAAGGAAGTAAATCTAGAACAGCTATGGAGTTAATAGGTTTATGGATGTAAGTGTAGCACTGAAGAATAAAGGTGGGAGTTAAAGGAAAGATTAAGTTCACTGAGTAGAACAGTGTCGCTAGTTCATGTTCAAAATGATGAAAGAAAATTTTGAAATATTTCTTTAAAAAAATTAATTTTGTGGTATGCTTGAGAGAGCTATTTTTTCTCCTTAGCTTCTTCCTCAGAAGCTATTCCCGATGACTTTTTTCCTAACCATCAATTCCTTCAGCAGGTCAGATCAGCTATCTCTGGCACCTCATCTCCAAAGAGAGGCCCCAACATATTCTTGGACTCTCTAGGTACTGATACAGTTTGTATCCCACTCAAAATTCCTACTTGATTCCACTGACTGACCATAATACAAATCAACTTGTTTTGAGTTGTGTCCTAATTAAAAGTCCCATTGGAAACTTTCCAGCAGATTATAACATGTTCGCTACCTTTGGGTCTGACAACCTTCATGACCCTTTTGAGCTACAATTTCTATGACTGATAATTTTGCCAACTGAAGTCCCCAGCAATGGGAAATAGTCTCTCCTTGGAGGTCCCTCTTAAGGCTTTGAAATCATCGTTGCCCTGACACAGCTACTAAATATAGCATTTTTGATAAACAGCTATCAGCATACTATTGGGCTTGGTTTGAAACCAAACACCTTACCCAGAAAGGCCTCATGAGTCTCTGGCATAACATCCCTATTTTGGAGTCAACTCAGAGTTCACCAATATAAAATAAAAATTAAAAAAATTCAGAGTCCACGACTAACATGATAAAGCTTGCTCCACAAGCCTTACTTGCCAAGTGGAAATGGCATATTCATCCAGCCCCAGCAGCATCTTAGCTTTACATGAGAAAGTGGCAGCTGTACCTGTGAGGGGCACTTTATTTCCCACTCCACTGCCTGACGAGAAGCTACCTGCTCAATGAGTGCTCTTGTCACTGAGATTCCCCAAAATGTCTGGCTCCGATTTACTGACAGTTCTGTTAAACTGAAAACTGATGGTGTGCACAGGACTTCTGCAGACTCAGCCTCAGACCAGCTGAGCCAAACTGAAAAGGGACTATGTTTATTCTACACTGAGGGCAGATCTCAAACTGTTCTCCTAACTCAGATGAACGCTCCCTGTGATGAAATTTGTTTTATTTTCACTGATTTTGAGCTGTTGCAAGAGGCCTAGAGGTTTGGTCAGCCACATGGAAAACTACAGACTGTCAGGTTAAAGGTGTCTTACCTTTTTTTGGGGCCATGAAGTATGACAATGAGGCTTCAAATCAAACTATCTGGACCACTTGTACAGATGGCCATGGAAAGGATTCATTCTTTGATGAGGCCAACTGGACTCATACCGCTGATTAAGCCTGTACTACCCAGATTGTCATAATCACTGCATAGATTCATCACTACATGGGATATAGCAATCCGTCCACCATCATATGCTGGATACAGGGGAAAGGATTCTGCTTCTGAGGAAGAGGCTAATACCACATGCCAGACTCTTGCCAAAGGTGGGCCTGTTGTCTCAAGGTGGGGAGGAACCAAATTGCTTGGGACTTGACCCCCACCCAGTGCTTAAAGATTGATTATATTAGCTCCCTGATCCCCTTACCCAGGCTAGTAATGGTGCCTCAGTATTGTCAGCATATTTTCAGGTTATGGAATTGCTGTCCCACTCCAAACAGCTGATTCCAGTCATACCATTGTGACTCAAAATCTAATCTCAAGTATGTGTTTGACTTTCTGGACCATTTGCAGTCTGACAGTGATGCTCCTTTTATCACAAAAGTCATTAGACAATGTCCACAATGCCCTGATAGGTATTTGATGGATCTTCCACACGCCTACCATCCCCAGGCATCCAGTATTTTTGAGTATTGGAAATGTCTTCTAAAAACCAGGTCAAAAAGATTTCTGAGTCTACTTCCCTCACTGTTTCCTAATCCATGCACACCTGAGTATGGCAGTTTGGTTACTAAAGGAGCATCTGAAGGTCAGGATGAAAGTAGTGGGGGAATATGTAGACCTATTTTGGAAATTTGGGACTCCATCCAGACCAATCTTGATCATTATGTTTCTTTTTTTTTTCCCTTAACAGCAACCTCAGGCTGGATGAGTTAATGTATTCTCCAAGTAGCAACTGAACCAAAAAAGGTCTTAGAGGATTCAGATTGAATTCTGGCCCAGCCACCTGGATTCTCTTATTGAATGTACATGGTTTTAGAACATAATAATAATGACTCTTTTGTTGAACACACTATACAACAAACCCCTTACTGTAAACCCACATGGCCAAAATAGGGAATATACTGGGTCTCTGAAGGTTTTATAAAAATGTCCTATCCCTCTTGTACCAGATCCCTCTGGATAATAGTAGAAGATGGTTGAAAAAAGGTGACATTATATCTACTGTGATAGAACATACAGATTTTATAGTAGTGGAGAGAGTGCCACAAACCTGGCACCTTAGGAGGGAACACCTTAGACCCAGGAGGTGTGAGAGAGGAAGGGATCTTAATGATCTTTTACATTTCAGAATTGCCCTGGAAGGTTTCTCTGTAAAAGACAGTGCCCTGCCATAACTCTCCCAAATGGTTGCAAACACCTTGAATTTAACTGACTGCTGGGTTTTCTATCCATACCAGAGATCTTTGATGATGCTTTGATCACCATTCCACTTAACCATCCAAGAAGTCACTTGGAAATAGCAGGGAAAGGCCCCATATCTGACATCTCCCTCATAAAACACTTAATACTTCTGGATGTCTTTCCCACCCTTATTCTTATAGCTATTGCTCTACTGCTCTACAGGACAGACAAATATCCCCCAGCTGGTGGCATGCAAGAACCAAACAGATCAGCCAGACTGCCTCTAGGAAGTCTCTCCAAAAATAAGAATTAGACTCAACTTATTCAGAATGAACTGGGAACTACACCAGATGGCTGGGAGATGCTCTGAGAGACACTGTCAACTTGTGTCCCCTGGCCGATGTAGGTCTTACTTGGGGGAATTCTTATAATTATGAACACTACCAAATGCAAAATGGATGTCTAGTTGGAAGCTGCTGCATAGCACAGGGAGATCAGCTCGGTGCTTTTTGACGACCTAGAGGGGTGGGATAGGGAGGGTGGGAGGGATGCTCAAGAGGGAGGGGATTGGGGATATATGTACAGGTATAGCTGATTCACTTTGTTATACAGCAGAAACTAACATAACATTGTAAAGCAATTATACTCCAATAAAGATATTAAAAAAATAATTTAAAAAAATAAATGACTCTTTCCACGTTTACTTTACCCCATCCCCCCCATGGTATTTCTTATGCAGAAGCCACCATTAACTTTCTTCTCTCCTTCAAGTGTCTAAGGGAACTCAACCTGTAATTGATGTAGCCTTCGTATGACTATGAAGATCCCCCCAAAATGGCTACCCTCAATTCCTTAGGGGAATTTCCCAGAGAGATAACCAACGCATGATTCATGAGTACTAAGTTGACAGTTTTACCTCCAATGGGAGTCATTCCTTTCGGAAAGATGGTACAGAATTGTAAGATTAAACTGCTTGCATGTAAGCTTGTTCATATCCCCTCATAACCAGTCATCAAGGTCTAATACAACTCACCACTGACTGTGTCCTTTCATGAGTATAGGCATGGCAATCAGATAGTCTCTCTGAAAGACATGAGTTCATATTCCAGACGTGCCACTTAAGAAAAAATAACCCTGAGAAAATCAGACCACTTCAGTCTTTTGGATTTTTTTTACCTCTGAAAATGTGGATAATATTACCAAAATTGACAAATTACATGAATTTTTCTGGCACAGTTACTGGCTCAAAGAAATGAAGGTTCCTTTCTTTTCCTTGCCTCAACAGAAATATTTTTTCACTATTTTTCTTTAGTCATTTATTATTTGAGACTTTAAGCTACTGACTTTCTTAAAGAGAAAAAAAACCTTGCCTATACTACGTGATGTACTGAAAAAAATTGAACTTTGAAATCTACAAATATAGATACAAATTGAGGTCCCATCACTCTTTATCAGTGTAATCTTAAGCAAGTTACTTAAACGCCTGAACTGAAAAAAATTTAGGGGTTTGAACTAAATGATCACTACTGTGCTACCAAGTTCTAAGAGAATAAATGTCTATTTGAACATGGTGTAAGGTTACTAAAGTATCTTTTTCAAAGCATTGAGATCTATTTTAAAGAATTTTATAGCGCCATATTTAAAAATGCATTACATATGTTCTTACCTTCTTTAAAAAAGTATTCAGAATACATTTAACCATTTATTGCTAAATCAAGATTATTATGGTCATTAAATATAATTATAAGCTGTAAATACTGAACAGTCAAAATATTCATGACTCATGATTTTTAGATTTAGAGCTTCAGATATGTGGACAACACTCTTCCAAAATCTGAGAAACATAAACTCTTTAAAAAAAAAAAATCAGAAAATAGTTGGTCAAATTTTCTTTTCTTTTCAAGGGCAAACTAAATAAGACAGGGAATTTGTTTATCCTAAGTGAAAGGCTGTGTCTAAATATATCTTTAATAAGATTTCCTGTATTATTAAATTTATTTATAGAAACAATTCACATTTCACAGCTTTATTAAACACTAACCTAGTATTTTTAAATATATACAGGGAACAATGGAATTCTAGTTGCCAGAGCTCTAAGATATCCGGACCATGTGACATTCTGAAAGGCGTTAGGTCCCTGTCAGTGAAGTGAAGGTGCTCTAAGTACTATTCCAGCTCACTGCCAGCTCAGGCCCCATGCACAGATTTTCACAAATTAATTCTTTCAAGCATGAAGTGTATTCTGGCAGTTATTTTCAGATACACAGCCAAGGAGTGAAATTAGTGTCTAGGGGCTGTGTTGGAGCTTTGGAAAAAAAAGATGAATATTGTGTGCTACATCATTTGAGCCCATTATCTCATTGTTTACTTATTTATTATTCAGATTCATTCAGAAGCAGATAATCATGTTTCTTAAAACATCTAATTGCCATGAGTGTGACATTTGAGAGACTATTTAGAATGGCAAAACCTTTTGCAGATCACAGTGATCTGAAGTCTGCTTTAACTCCTATTTCAAGGGCATGTTGATAGGAGTGAGCCTTAAAATGTTAAAGGGAAATGGACTTGGCAAAGAGGAGACAAAATGATTTGAATGGTGCTCTCTATGTGGATATTGTCCTATTAGCACAAGGTGGGCTTGTTTTAGATAGAAAATTTAAATGTTGAAAATTAATATGTTAAATATTATTGTTTGAAGCAAGATAGGTGCTTATTGACATTCTCTATGCAGTGTCTTTTTTAAAAATTGAAGTATAGTTGATTTACAATTTTGTGTTAGTTACAGGTATACAACACAGCGATTCAGTTATATATACATATTCTTTTTCAAATTCTTTTCCCTTATAGGTTATTACAAAATATTGAGTATAGTTTCCTGTGCTATACATTAGGTTCTTGTTGGTTATCTATTTTATATACACAGTAGTATGTATATGTTAATCCCAAACTCCTAATTTATCCCTCTCCCCCTCTTCCCCTTTGGTAACCATCAGTTTGTTTTCTATGTCTGTGGGTCTGTATCTGTTTTGTATATAAGTTCATTTGTATCATTTTTTTTAGCTTCCACATATAAGTTGTATCATATGATATTTGTCTTTCTCTGTCTGGCTTACTTCACTTAGTATGATTATCTCTAGGTCCATCCATGTTGCTGCAAATGGTGTTATTTCATTCTTTTTTATGGCTTAGTAATATTCCATTGTATATGTATACCACATCTTCTTTATCCAGTCATCTGTCAATGGACATTTAGGTTGCTTCCATGTCTTGGCTATTATAAATAGTGCTGCTATGAACATTGCGGGGGGTGCATGTATCTTTTCGAAGTATGGTTTTCTCTGGATATATGCCCGGGGTGAGATTGCAGTATCATTTGGTAGCTCTATTTTTAATTTTTTAAGGAACCTCCATACTGCTCTCCATAGTAGCTACATCAATTTACATTCCCACCAACAGTGTAGGAGTTTCCTTTTTCTCCACACCCTCTCTAGCATTTATTGTTTGTAGATCTTTTGATGATGGCCATTCTGTCTGGTGTGAAGTGATACCTCATTGTAGTTTTGATTTGCATTTCTCTAATAATTAGCAATGTTGAGCATCTTTTCATGTATGCAATGTCTTTTTTACAGAGCTCAAAGCATTCTGTTGCTCACACCTCCTCAGTCAGGTAGAGTCACTGAAGGAATCATCTGTTTGAATAGATTATTTGGTCTTCTTTATGAGAACTATAATTGTGTCTTCCCAGTTCCCCATCTGTATGAAATAGAACTATTTCTTTGTCTCAGGGAAAGTATTGAAATTATTTTACCACTCTTATATCTTCAAAGAATACCTTATTTAATTCCAAAAGCTCAAGGTATTTTTATTGTTTTGCTGAAAGATATCCACCTAAAATATCAAAGCAGGCATGTAATCAAAAACATTTTAAAAAGAACTGATCAACATTTTACCTTCTTTGTTTTATATATGAACACTCACTAAAGGCCATTTGGAGAGTGATTATGCATCTGACAATTGTGTTGGTAGTGGCAGTTTTGTTTTGTATAGAAACTGCATTTCAATAAGGAGTAGGACATCAATAAGAACATGAAGGAAGCACTCTAGACTTCCTAGCTTTCCAAAATTCTTAAATACCCTAGAAAATGGATAAATTACTTTCTCTAGGAAAAATTCTAAAGTAGTATTCTCTTTATATAAATAATGGAAGGGTTTCAGTGAATTGAGGAAGTTATTGATGAGGCATTTATTACATTTCTTCCTTTAAAGTCTAACCACTACCTCACAGTCCTGGCTACCTTCTCTACCTGTGGCTCCTAAGACATTTCTGAAATCATCTCCCCTTTCATAATTTACTTTCTCTGCAGAACGACTACTTTCTACCTTCGCTATTCCTTCATAGAGCCTTGTTTGTCAAGTGCAAACATGAGAGACACTTCTAGGGAAGAATCAATAGGATCTAATGACTTATTTGATATTGAGGACAAGGGAGATGATGGCATTTTGATAAGGAGAATCTGAAGACTTTGATTACCAGCAGAAATGGAGGTAAGGTATTTATTTATTCTTACAAGTGAGAATCATTAGCTATACTATCCCTTTACTGAAATGTTTGCTGCCAGCTTGGGTTCTGGGACGTTTACCAAGGTTTCTGCTACTTTCCCCCAACAACCAAGAAACTGAGAGTGAGAAATCAGAACTTTCTTAACCATCCCTTCCAAGTTTTCATCTATTTTAGAGTGCTTTTTTTCTCTATTTGCCAAAATAGTGTAGATTTTTTTCTCCCTCTGTGCTGCCTTACCTGAAAGTAGTTCTTTTCTTCCAGATCTTGACTATACATTTGAAACTGGAAACTTGAAAACTTTTCACTGGAAAATATATTTCCCTTTAAAATGTGCTTATGCCTAAAGTGTTAGAGAAAGTGACATTTCTTGTCCCTGACTCTAACGAGCCTTATCTACTATGATGCCAGACATTGTATTAGTATTAAGGATTACAAGGCAACTGAGGAAACTTCCCCGATTCAAAAGGCTTAAAATTCAAGCATGTAAAAAATAAATAAATGCCATACAATATGGCCAGTGTATTATAAAAGGGAAGGGAGAAGAAGTCCAGGGGAATTAACACATCCTACCTAGGGAACGAGGCATCACAAATAGCTTCATAAAGGGGATGTCTCTACTCACTTTTAAACAAGGATAAGAGTTTGCCTTTCATGCAGAGAGAGCAGATGAGTATAGACACAGATGCAGTGAACAGACTGATGTGTTCAGAGAATGCATAAAACCTTATGCATAAAACCACAGTGAAGACAAGCATTCCACAAAAGATAAAAACAGATAGGCCAGCAGGTCACTTTACAGAAGACCTGTGACATCTCTGGGATGTAGTGATTGTCTGTCCTACACCCACCCACTCTATCCCCATTATATGGCCGCTATGTGAGTGGGATCACTCCACCCCAAGTTCAGGGGTGGACCATGATTGGTCTCAACCATCAAGGTAGTCCCACTCCCCTTGCCACAGTGGTTGATTCAGCAAGAGACACTAACCAAGGCCTAAATGAATCAATGCACTGCAATTCCTTATCCAAAAGTATTTGTTCAAAGAAGACCCAATTAGCATGAAGCTAAAAGCCTTTTTTAAATGGTTGTGAGAATTGATTGGAGGTGCCCTTCTAAGGAAGGAAGATCCTTATCCCATTTGCAACTGAACAAAGAGAATGAAGCTAATGAAGTGGTAGGGAGAGTTAAAAGAAAAGCAGGAAAATATGCATAAGGCTCACCCTGTATTTTAATGGGATGATCCAGTTAATTTATTACCATTTAGACATAGTGTTAAATTTTCTT
Organism: Balaenoptera borealis; assembly: GCF_965194805.1. Taxonomy (NCBI): domain Eukaryota; kingdom Metazoa; phylum Chordata; class Mammalia; order Artiodactyla; family Balaenopteridae; genus Balaenoptera; species Balaenoptera borealis. The sequence goes on from NC_138862.1 coordinate 40,643,166, forward strand.
TTTTTTTAAATAGCATTATTATTATTTTTATTGAAGTTGATATAGTTGATGTATAATACTATATATTACAGGTATATTATATAGAGATGCACAATTTTTAAAGATTATACTCCATTTACAGTTATTATAAAATATTGGCTATATTTCCCGTGTTGTACAATATATCCTTGTAGCTTATGTTTTTAATTTTTAATTTTTTTTAATTTTAAACTTTTTTTTATGCAGCATATTTTATACCTAATAGTTTGTACCTCTTAATCCCTTACCCCTACATTGCCCCTCCCCCCTTCCCTCTCCCCACTGGTAACTACTAGTTTGTTCTCTATATCTGTGAGTCTGCTTCTTTTTTGTTATACTCACTAGTTTGTTGTATTTTTAAGATTCCACATATAAGTGATATCATAGTTTTTGTTCTTCTCTGTCTGATTTATTTCACTTAGCATAATGCCTCCCAAGTCCATCCATGTTATTGCTAATGGTAAAATTTCATTCTTTTTACAGCTGAGTAGTATTCCGTTGTGTATATATACATATACCACTTCTTTATCCATTCATCTGTTGATGGACACTTAGGTTGTTCCATATCTTGGCAGTTGTAAATTATGCTGCTGTGAACATTGGGGTGCATGTATCTTTTTGAATTAGTGTTTTTGGTTTTTCTCAAATATATACCCAGGAGTGGAATTGCTGGGTCATATGGTAGTTCTATTTTTAGTTTTTTGAGAAACCTCCATACTGTTTTCCACAGTGGCTGCACCAATTTACATTCCCACCAACAGTGCCCGAGGGTTTCCTTTTCTATATATCCTCGCCAACATTTGTTATTTGTGTTCTTTTTGATGATAACCATTCTGACAGGTGTCAAGTGATATCTCATTATGGTTTTGATTTGCATTTCCCTGATGATTAGTGATGTTGAGCATCTTTTCATAGTGTTAAATTTTCTGATACAGCATCCTAAAGGAGTCATTGAAGTATTTTAGTTAGAGATATAACATTACCAGTTTTATGCTTTAGAAAGTCCATTCAAGATACAGATGTAGAAAGAATTCAAGAAGCACATGATTGAGGTCAGGGGACTCTTAAAAATCTACTTTGGTAGCCATATGAGAAGCTATGATGGATTCAAGAGTCAGATATCAGACATAATAAGAAGATAGAACCCATAAGACTTAGTGATTTTTGGCCTGGGGAGAGGGGTCAGGAAAGAAGATGATTATTCACAGTGATTACTAGGTTGCTGGGTTTTGGATACACCATCTCTTATTATACAGGAAATTCTGGAGGTGGAATAATTCTTCAAGAAGATCTGAACATGTTGATTGGAGCAAATGTAGGAAATATAAACGGATGTGTCAAGTAAGCCTTGGATATTCTCAAAGTAACTTTTTTGATAGCAATATAAATTTGAGAACCACAACAGCTATAGGGGAATACATTGAGTGAGAAGAAGAAATAATAAAAGATAAAATTCAGAAAGAAGACTAATATTTAATATGTGATCCAATAAAGGAAGTACCAGAAATGCCCAGGAAAGTAATATGAGAATGGAGACAGTGGTGTATCAGAAACCAAAGAGGACAAGAATGACCTGAAGAAAGTAAGGAAGATGTTGAAAATACCACAGGAAGTAAGAAAAGATATCACTCTTTCATTCACAGGCATTTATCACCGCTCTGTCTTTGTGCCAGGTGAGGTTGTGCAGGTTGCGACAGACAATGCAGGAGGCAGAAAGAGTGCATATCTCATGGAGCTTGCAATCTACATGGGTCGTTTCCCACTGTAGACAAGGCAGTTTCAGTGCAGCACTCAGAATAAAACCCAAATTACAAGTGAGGAGAAACGAGTGGAATGAAAGGAAGTAAAGTCCTCAGTTGTAGGCAGAAGTGTTCACTTCATGGTAGTGAAACTGGGAATAGTTGTGGAGTGGCCCATGACAAGCCATCTTTTATTTTAAGATGTGGATGAGCATATTTAGACTGTGAGAGCAAGAACATAGAAAGAAACATTTGAATATATAGATAAGAAAGGGAACAACAAATGTTGCTCAAAAGGTCCTAGAAGAGGTGGGGTAAGTTTTAATCAAGAGCACAAATGGAGCCGTGAGCCTTGAATAAGATAGAAGATGTGGGGCTTCCCTGGTGGCACAGTGGTTGAGAATCTGCCTGCCAATGCAGGGGACATGGGTTCGAGCCCTGGTCTGGGAAGATCCCACATGCCGCGGAGCAACTAGGCCCGTGAGCCACAACTACTGAGCCTGAGCGTCTGGAGCCTGTGCTCCGCAACAAGAGAGGCCGCGATAGTGAGAGGCCCGTGCACCGCGATGAAGAGTGGGCTCCGCTTGCCGCAACTAGAGAAAGCCCTTGCACAGAAACGAAGACCCAACACAGCCAAGGATAGATAAATAAATAAATAAATAAGATAGATAGATAGATAGATAGATAGATAGATAGATAGATAGATAGATAGATAGATAGATAGAAGATGTGAAAGAGGAAGGTGGTTGGCCATCCTTCCACCCACCACTCCCCCGATGGATTGAGGGACTCTGCTCCGTGATCTTGCAGAGCCATCCACATACATCTATTTTCCTGGTGTGATTATTTTTAAGTGTTTTTCTCCCCAATAAACTATGAGTTCCGTGCAACCAGCACAGAACAGTATATCATCTGTTTTTTCAGTGAGGACAGCAGTACCTAGAACATATCACATGCTTAACAAGTGTGTGTTAATAACAGAATGCTACCAGAGTAGAACTGAGCATTCCCGACTTAAAGGACTATATTCTAAAGGTAAAGGAACTTCCAAATAACTTCAATTAGCTCTCACTTTATTTCCATGAGTCCTCAGGCATCAGTAACATAAAACACTTCAAAGTTATAGTGGGTTTTTTTTTCCATCTGTTATTGGATTTTCTTACCATCATAGCTATAAATAACATATACAAACATCTCCATATGCCTTCAACCTACACCCATGACAATTGTCATCTACTTTCACTGAATAAAGGCCCTCCAAATGATAACAGCTTATTTGCAGGTAACTCTTTCAAAAATATGGAAAATGCTCATGTTATGAGACCTCATAATTAACACTACTACTTAATGGTGTATACTACTAGTATCTCTAAAGCATAAATAAATATAGACATCTCATAGAGTTCTTTGTATTGATAATAAAATCAAAACTGGTTTTTAGTTAAGCAAGGATTCCCTAGTAACTCACATACCCAGTATTCTCTATGAAGAAATGGGATTGAAAACACAAATTGGAACTTTCCTTTTATATGACAGCACATAATTGCAATCACTATGCTTAGCCTGTCTCTTTCTTCCCAAAATGTCTCTAATCTTATAAACAAAGTATCATAGTTCATGATTTGGTAAACAAGAATAAAATGCCTTACTTTTGAAAATCCTATTTCAAAGAATCCTTCAATACCTTCAAAGTTCAAGTAAACTTTCTTTATCCCTAGTTGATAAACTTGTTTTTAGTTCTGGAGGAAGGGATAGTAGGAAATAAAATGTTAATGTGTAGCCACTATCATTGATCTCTACAGAAGAGATTATACCCTCTATTAAGAATAAATTCTTGACATTTTGTACCATATTTCAAACCCAATTATAACCAAAAATTAATGTGATAATGATTTCCAAGCTCTTACCAATGACCCACTTAATTCGCATGAATGTTAGGAATACAAAATTTGTTCTGTAAGTGTTGGCTTTAATTTATGTTACTCTGTTACATCCCTACTGATTATTTTGTATATGTGTATCTACTAGGAATTTGTTCCACTGTAAGTGACAGATAACCCAATTTATAATGACTTACACTAATAGGGATTTATTTTTCTCACATAATGAGAGGTTTGAAGGTAGGAGGTGGCTATAGTCAGTTCAGTTGCTCAATAACATCGTCAAGGAATAGCTCTTTCTTTCTGCTGCACCATCTTTAGTGTGTTAATTTGTTTCTCATGAAAACCAAATTATGCTCACAGTATGTCTGCTGTAGGTCCAGATACCTGTCTTTTTTCAATGTAGAAAAAAATGGGAACAAATGATGCTGGCCACCATTGTTCCCTATTTCAAGAAAGGAAAAGCCTTCGCAGAAACCCCTCCATATACTATCATTTCGGTCTCACTGGCCACTCTTAGATGCAAGAGAGATCAGAAAAGCAGAGGACAGGATTCTAGAGATTGGATTAAAACAAACAGTATGCATGGCCCAGGACTGTGCTACTTGTTGCTCCTAACAAAATAAGAGAACAAAAATAGCAAAAAAGAGAGGAGATAGATTTTGGTAGACAACTAACAATGTCTGCCAGTGTACATAATAAAATCTCTCTTATCTAGATTGTTCACAGAATACAATTTTACTTTTCTTTTTGTAGTTTTAAAAAAAGGTATTAATAACTCTATTATAAACTCCTCAAGAGGAGAGACTATGATTTTTCATTACTGTGTTACAGCAGATACAATAACTGACATATAGCAGATATCCAATAAACATTTGTGGGTAGATGTATAAATAAATAAATGCATGAGTGAATACTTAGGTCAATTACTGATTTTCAAAAACTTGAATGGCATAACATCATTCAGTACTAAAATTATATTGAATAATAGATGTTTATGATGTATCATATAGTTGTGATCCTCTCATGTTTTTAACTTCTTTTCTTTTTTAATTTTATTATTTTTTCCAGCTTTATTGAGTTGACATAAAACATTGTGTAAGCTTAAGGTATGCAACATGTTGATTTGATACACTTATATATGGCAAAATGTTTACCACTATAGTGTTAGCTCACACCTCCATCATGTCACGTAACTACCATTTGGGAGAATATTTAAAGATCTACTCTCCTGCAACACTCAAGTCGATAATTTGTATTATTAACCACAGTAACCGGGCTGTATATTAAATCCCCAGAACTTATTCATCTTATAACTGGAATTTTTGCTCTTTGACCAACATCTCCTCATTTCCCCGACCCCAGCCCCTGGTAACCGCCATTTGACTCTGTTTCTGTGAGTTCAGCTTTGATATTACAGTGTATCTCTGCCTGACTTATTTCACTTACCATAATGCCCTCAAGGTCCACTCATGTTGTCACAAATGACAGGATTTCTTTTTTTTTAAATGGCTGAATAAAATTACACTGTGTATATATACCATGTCTTCTTTACCCATTCATCTGTTGATGAACGTTTATGTTGTTTCCATATCTTGGCTATTGTGAATGATGCTGCAGTGAACACAGGAGCACAAATATCTCTTTGGGATCCTATTTTCATTTCCTTTAGACATATACCCAGATGTGAGAATGGATCATATGGTAGTTCTATTTTTAATTTTTTGAGGAACCTCCATACTGTTTTCCATAGTGGCTGCACCAATTTACATTCCCTTTTCTCCACATTCTCACCAACATTCTCTTGTTATTTCTCATCTTTTTGATAATAACCATTCTAACAGCTGTGAGGTAGTTTTGATTAGCATTTTCCTGATGATTAGTGATGTTGAGCACCTTTTCATGTACCTGTTAGCCATTTGTATATCTTTGGAAAAATGTCTCTTCAGTTCCTCTGCACACTTTTTTTTGGGGGGGGGGAGGGGATTTTTTTTTTTTAATTCAAACAGAAAGTCACAAAAATTATACTCATCCTCATCAGTTCACTCAGTCCCATGTAATTAATTTTTTTTTTCATCTTGATGTTTTGTTAGCACTTTTATGAGTTCATCAGTTTTTCATTAGAGTTCTGAAAATGCTTATTCATTCAGTTCAGCAGTACAGTCAGTTACCAGAAACCTGTACTTGTCAGAGTCTTTTCCATGAATTTCTTGAAGATGAAACCCTTTTATAGGAACATATTTGCAAAAGCATCAGAGTACACCCAGAACTGTCTGTAAATGACAAAAGACTTAAAAATGACCACGATTAAAGATTTGATGAAAGTTCATAATAATGCAGTTGGCAAGAAAATTAGTTATTTCTGAGATATACATTTTAAAGTAATAACTAGGATTATGACTTATAACATTATACCAGAACATATAAGATTTTTAGAAATTTCATGTAATGTCTGAAACACTTATATCAACATATTTCCATACAAATAACCCAATGAAAGTTTAGTATTAGTTGTTTGTTTTTTTATACTGCAGGTTCTTATTAGTAACCAATTTTATACACATCAGTGTATACATGTCAATCCCAATCGCCCAATTCAGCACACCACCATCCCCACCCCACCACAGTTTTCCCTCCTTGGTGTCCATATGTCCGTTCTCTACATCTGTGTCTCAACTTCTGCCTTGCAAACCGGCTCATCTGTACCATTTTTCTAGGTTCCACATACATGAGTTAATATACGATATTTGTTTTTCTCTTTCTGACTTACTTCACTCTGTATGACAGTCTCTAGATCCATCCACGTCTCAACAAATGACTCAATTTCGTTCCTTTTTATGGCTGAGTAATATTCCATTGTATATATGTACCACTTCTTCTTTATCCATTCGTCTGTTGATGGGCATTTAGGTTGCTTCCATGACCTGGCTATTGTAAATAGTGCTGCAATGAACATTCGGGTGCATGTGTCTTTTTGAATTACGGTTTTCTCTGGGTATATGCCCAGTAGTGGGATTGCTGGATCATATGGTAATTCTATTTTTAGTTTTTTTAAGGAACCTCCATATTGTTCTCCATAGTGGCTGTATCAATTTACATGCCCACCAACAGTGCAAGAGGGTTCCCTTTTCTCCACACCCTCTCCAGCATTTGTTGTTTGTAGATTTTCTGATGATACCCATTCTAACTGGTGTGAGATGATACCTCACTGTAGTTTTGATTTGCATTTCTCTAATAATTAGTGATGTTGAGCAGCTTTTCATGTGCTTCATGGATGTCTGTATGTCTTCTTTGGAGAAATGTCTATTTAGGTCTTCTGCCCATTTTTGGATTGGGGTGTTTGTTTCTTTAATATTGAGCTGAATGAGCTGTTTATATATTTTGGAGATTAATCCTGTGCCCGTTGATTCATTTGCAAATATTTTCTCCCATTCTGAGGGTTGTCTTTTCGTCTTGTTTATGGTTTCCTTTGCTGTGCAAAAGATTTGAAGTTTCATTAGGTCCCACTTGTTTATTTTTGTTTTTATTTCCATTACTCTAGGAGGTGGGTCAAAAAAGATCTTGCTTTGATTTATGTCAAAGAGTGTTCTTCCTATGTTTTCTTCTAAGAGTTTTATAGTGTCCAGTCTTACATTTAGGTCTCTAATCCATTTTGAGTTTATTTTTGTGTATGGTGTTAGGGAGTATTCTAATTTCATTCTTTTACATGTAGCTGTCCAGTTTTCCCAGCACCACTTATTGAAGAGACTGTCTTTTCTCCATTGTATATCTTTGCCTCCTTTGTCATAGATTAGTTGACCATAGGTGCGTGGGTTTATCTCTGGGCTTTCTATCTTGTTCCATTGATCCATGTTTCTGTTTTTGTGCCAGTACCATATTGTCTTGATTACTGTAGCTTTGTAGTATAGTCTGAAGTCAGGGAGTCTGATTCCTCCAGCTCCATTTTTTTCCCTCAAGACTGCTTTGGCAGTCTGGTGGCAGTTTTAGGATTCTCTATGTATAGTATCATGTCATCTGCAAACAGTGACAGTTTTACTTCTTCTTTTCCAATTTGTATTCCTTTTATTTCTTTTTCTTCTCTGATTGCCATGGCTAGGACTTCCAGAACTATGTTGAATAATAGTGGTGAGAGTGGACATCCTTGTCTCGTTCCTGATCTTGGAGGAAGTGCTTTCAGTTTTTCACCATTGAGAATGATGTTTGCTGTGGGTTTGTCATATATGGCCTTTATTATGTTGAGGTAGGTTCCCTCTATGCCCACTTTCTGGAGAGTTTTTATCATAAATGGTTGTTGAATTTTGTCAAAAGCTTTTTCTTCATCTATTGAGATGATCATATGGTTTTTCTCCTTCAATTTGTTAATATGGTGTATCACATTGATTGATTTGTGTATATTGAAGAATCCTTGCATCCCTGAGATAAATCCCACTTGATCGTGGTGTATGATCCTTTTAATGTGTTGTTGGATTCTGTTTGCTAGTATTTTGTTGAGGATTTTTGCATCTATATTCATCAGTGATATTGGTCTGTAATTTTCTTTTTTTGTAGTGTCTTTTTGGCTATGTGACTCTCTGTGCTTCCTGGACCTGGGTGGCTATTTCCTTTCCCATGTTAGGGAAGTTTTCGACTATAATCTCTTCAAATATTTTCTCTGGTCCTTTCTCTCTCTCTTCTCCTTCTGGGACCCCTATAATGCGAATGTTGTTGCGTTTAATGTTGTCCCAGAGGTCTCTTAGGCTGTCTTCATTTCTTTTCATTCTTTTTTCTTTAGTCTGTTCCGCAGCAGTGAATTCCACCATTCTGTCTTCCAGGTCACTTATCCGTTCTTCTGCCTCAGTTATTCTGCTATTGATTCCTTCTAGTGTAGTTTTCATTTCAGTTATTGTATTGGTCATCTCTGTTTGTTTGTTCTTTAATTCTTCTAGGTCTTTGTTAATCATTTCTTGTATCTTCTCAATCTTTGCCTCCATTCTTATTCCGAGGTCCTGGATCATCTTCACTATCATTATTCTGAATTCTTTTTCTGGAAGGTTGCCTATCTCCACTTCATTTAGTTGTTTTTCTGGGGTTTTTTCTTTTTCCTTCATCTGGTATATAGCCCTCTGCCTTTTCATCTTGTCTATCTTTCTGTGAATGTGGATTTTGGTCCATAGGCTGCAGGATTGTAGTTCTTCTTGCTTCTGCTGTCTGCCCTCTGGTGGTTGAGGCTATCTAAGAGGCTTGATGGGAGGCTCTGGTGGTGGGTAGAGCTGACTGTTGCTGTGGCGGTCAGAGCTCAGTAAAACTTTAATCCACTTGACTGTTGATGGGTGGGGCTGGGTTCCCTCCCTGTTGGTTGTTTTGCCTGAGGCAACCCAACACTGGAGCCTACCTGGGCTCTTTGGTGGGGCTAATGGCAGACTGTGGGAGGGCTCACGCCAAGGAGTACTTCCCAGAACCTCCGCTGCCAGTGTCCTTGTCCCCACAGTGAAACAGAGCCACCCCCCGCCTCTGCAGGAGACCCTCCAATGCTAGCAGGTAGGTCTGGTTCAGTCTCCCCCAGGGTCACTGCTCTTTCCCCTGGGTCCCGATGCGCACACTACTTTGTGTGTGCCCTCCAAGAGTGGGGTCTTTGTTTCCCCCAGTCCTGTTGAAGTCCTGCAATCAATTCCCACTAGGCTTCAAAGTCTGATTCTCTATGAATTCCTCCTCCCGTTGCCAGACCCCCAGGTTGGGAAGCCTGACGTGGGGCTCAGAACCTTCACTCCAGTGGGTGGACTTCTGTGGTATAAGTGTTCGCCAGTCTGTGAGTCATCCACCCAGCAGTTATGGGATTTGATTTTACTCTGATTGCGCCCCTCCTACTGTCTCACTGTGGCTTCTCCTCTGTCCTTGGACGTGGGGTATCCTCCTTCGTGAAGTCCAGTGTCTTCCTGTCGATGATTGTCCAGCAGCTAGTTGTGATTCTGGTGCTCTCGCAAGAGGGAGTGAGAGCACGTCCTTCTACTCCACCATCTTGGTTAATCTCCATCCCCTGCACACTTTTTAATCAGATTGTTTGGTTTTTTGCTATTGATTTTTTTTGTAACATCTTTATTGGAGTATAAATGCTTTACAATGGTATGTTAGTTTCTGCTTTATAACAAAGTGAATCACCTATACATATACATATATCCCCATATCTCCTCCCTCTTGTGTCTCCCTCCCACCCTCCCTATCCCACCCCTCTAGGTGGTCACAAAGCACCAAACTGATCTCCCTGTGCTATGTGGCTGCTTCCCACTAGCTATCTAAATAAAAAAAAAAAAAAAGGTTCTGAAGAACCTAGGGGCAGGACAGGAATGGACTTGAGGACACGGGGAGGGGGAAGGGTAAGCTGGGACAAAGTGAGAGAGTGGCATGGACATATATACACTACCAAATTTGCTATTGATTTTTATGAGTTTTTTATATACTTTGGATATTAACCCCTTATCAGATATATAATTTACAAATATTTTCTCCCATTCTGTAAATTCCTTTTTATTTTGTTGATGGTTTTCTTTGCTGTTACAGAAGTTTTTTAGTTGCTGTAGTCCCACTTGTTGATATTTGCTTTTGTTGCCTTTGCTTTTGGTGTCAAATCTGAAAAATCATTGTCAAGACCAAAGTCAAGGAATTTACTCCCTGTTTTCATGGTTTCACATCTTACTTTCAAGTCTTTAATTCATTTTGAGTTGATTTTTGTTTGTGGTGTAAGATAGGGGTCCAGTTATCATTGTTTTGCATGTGGCTATCCAGTTTTTCCAACACCGTTTATTGAAGAGGCTACCTTTTCTCCCGTTGTTTACCCTTGGCTCCTTTGTCATAAATTAATCTGATCTTTGTCATTTCTTTCTTTTGCTAACTTTGGGCTTAGTTGGTTCTTCTTATATGTTTTTAAGTTTTGCAAAGCCATATGAAATTTAAAGGCAGTTCCCTTTCTCCAAAGGGAGATGCTAAATTATCTAGCTATTAAGCGTATTAAGGATAATAGAGTAAATGTCCACAGTAATGGGGAAGAAGGAAGGAAGTGAGAGGGATGGAAGGAGGCAAGGAAGGCAAGAGGAAAAAAAAGAAAAAGGAAAGGAAAGGAAAGGAAAGGAAATGGAAGAAACACTCAAGCTATCAAGTGATTGTGAAGGTTTGGATAGCAGTTAGAAGTCCAAGAGTAAACTGCAACATCATCCAAAGTCCTGGAAAAGGCAAAAAAGTATAGGTTGATTTAGCTGTGTCTTCTCAAGTCTAAAATGAAAACCAGAATTAGATTAAATTATCTTTGATTAAAAAAAAATAATGAAAAAGACTCTTAATTATACTGGCGCATTAGAAGCTCTTTAAATAACACGAAAGTCCCCTACATACGAATGAGTTCCATTCCATTCTGAGAGCACGTCTGTAAGTCCAATTTGTTCGAAAGTCCTGCAGTTAGCCTAGGTACCCACCTAACACAATCGGCTTTGTACTGCTGCTTTTATGCTTCCTTCTGGACATCTTGGGCTTGAAATAAAGATACTGTGCTATGATACTCTATAGAGTACTATACAGTAAGGTACACAAAAGCACAACCACTTGTAGAGGATGCATGCACGTGACAACGTACACCAGACAGATGAACTAACTTACGCGATTGGACACGCAAATGCATGTTCACATCTTTGAAAGTGTGCAACTTGAACGTTTGTATGTAGGGGACTTGCTGTACTCAGAGTGACGCTTCTATCTCTTTCAACAGAATTAAATAGTAATGAGGAAAGCGAGGATTTTCTTTTCCCTGTAAATCCTTTCTCTATTGTCCAACCCTCTCCTCAACTTTCTACTTTTGGCAAAAAGGAGTTATTGGTTAGATAGAGAAGAGCCTCCTAGATTGCCCAGTACCAAATGAAGAAAATCAATAGGAAAGGTAAAGAAAGTTTCACACCATTTTCTGGACTCCATATGAGCCTGTAATAGGTAATAATAAGCATGTTTTCTTTCTGGAAACAAACTACTTACACAACATTGTAGATGGTGCAAATGAGAATCTACCTTTTTTGCAGTTATATTTATGAGATTTTAACTTTTACACACAAAAAAATTAAATTAAAAAGTATCCAATAATCTATTACACTTAACTACACATGAAAAGACTCATTAAGCTGATGAGACTGTGCCCTCCCAGTGAGAGTTATGTTAATGCAATTAAAATATGTAGGAGGACACAAACAGCACCATAAATATCATAATTCTGTGCAAATACAAACCAGTCAAATAATGGTAAATTCAATGAAATCATAAAAATTTAAACCAGAATAAGACCTTAGAAAACAATGAATCCAACCTCTTCATATTAATATTTAAAGCTATATAACTGGATGACAGAGGTTGAACTAAACCCAGGTATCCAATGGCATGTGATTAACCCATGATGTAAACTTTTGGAAAGAATATGCCTGTCTTTTGGTTAAGTTTATCATTACGATCATCAGATATGCAAGCAAATTTATATGTAAATAGTTTAAGTTAATCCAAAAACCAGTCTGACAAATTTTCATTGACTACCTTGACTACCTTGATTTGCCCAGTGGCTAACAGGATTATGAATTTTTAAATTGTCCATATTAAGTGGGTGTTCTTGGCTTTTACTATGCATAGATTATTATGCATATAAAATTATGGAAGTTTATGTATATACTGGCCTATTAAATTCCAATATACATAATGCAGACATTAAACGGGGGGAAGTCTGGCAAAGCTATGCTGCAGCTAGTGAATACCAGTGATAAGCCTATCTGTCTTCAAGTTAATTGCAAATAATTTTACCTGAAATAGAAAAGTATTGCAGTTTTACATTCACTTAAAATTAGTGGAAATTGCGTATGTGGTAGCCACAGACTAGAAATGATATGTGTCAACCATCTGAAATGGTATGTGCTAATCACAAATATTGTCCTGTCATGCCAGCTTTACTATTTGTGTATCAAACGTTTTATTAATTACAGGTTATTATATGAAGTGTGACAAAATAAATATCATGGCCATGCTTTTATTTAATTAGTAATATTCAATTTACTGGAAATTAGGGTTGTTTTGGTTCTTTTTATGGGTATTTCTGAACATTTTATTCAGAAAATTGTCTGAACATTATCTTATTGAAATATCAAAGCAAGACTGATATATTTTATTCTAACAAAACTACAGCTATTTTTTGTGAAGTTATCATGTTTTCTAAAAATTTAACATCAAATACTTTTATATTATCATATATGCCATTCTAAAATTTCTTAAATAATTAGTTTCTTAAACAATAGAAATATACTTATTTTAAATCCTTTTCTGCTTCAAAAATTAATTAAATATTCATTTTGAATGAGGAGATAGGAAGGTATGCTCTATACTTAGCTGCCTTCACTGTACAAAGAGAAAAATACATGGTGGTTGCATCTGGTAGAGGAAGATGCAACCTAGAGATGCATCAAGCAGACCTAGATCATGGTTAGCAGGGAGGAGAACAGAGACCACATACTAGGAGAGGAAAATGAGAGAATATGATGGAAAAAAAGAAAGAAGCAAAGTAACTGAAGACAATGGCATACATGTAGCAAACAGGGTTAGTTTTTTAAGTCTAGGGTCAGTTTTATGAGAAAGGAAAACAAATGTTAGCTCTCAGCATTGTGTGCAGGGAAGGACAGGGAGACAAGGAATGACAAGTGTCCTAGAACTAGCCAGAGCAAGGGAGCAGAGTAGAAAGGTCCTGAGCTCACCTCGTCCCACAGACACACCAAAACTACAACTACATATAGGACAACTATCTCTGAGAGTGACCTGAAGACTAGTAGAACAGATATTCTACAACTAAAGATATAAAGAAAAGACCAATTTGAGACATGTGGGAGGGGCAGAGACATGGTCTAGTCAGAACCCACACCTCCAGTCTGGCAACCCATAAGTGGGAGAGATATCACAATGGTGGAGGTCTCCCCTGAGGAATGAGGAATGTGAGGCCCACATCAGTTCCCCAGACTGGGAGACCTGCACCAGGAAGATAAGCCCTCATAAGGTTTGGATTTGAAAACTAGGGGGCTTACACCCAGGAGAGCCAGAGTGTTGTGGGAAACTGAGACATGGCTCTTGAAAGACTCATGCACAAACTCACTCACTCCATGGTCCAGCTCAGAGGCAACAGCTTGAAAAGTGCATGGGTCCTATGAGAAGATTGACTCACTAATTTTAGGGCTTGTGCAGAGGGACAGGGACCTGGTGGAACTTCCTCTGAGGATGGAAGCACTGGCGGCACCTTTTTTTTTTACTCTCCTTCCACCTAGCTAGCTGGTGTTGGCTGATACTGTTTCTGTCACTCCCCCTCAACTAAGCTAATACAATGCACGCCACCCCAGCTATCCCCTGGGGACCCTGCCCAACCTGCCCACTGCAGCTGGCCTCTCCAAAGCAGTTCCTACCTGCCCCATCTGGCAGGCCACCCCAGCTAGCACCAGTGCCTCTCCAAGGTGGCTCCCATTATGCTGTGGCCAGCCCTGCCCACCAGGGCAACTGCAGCAGTCATGGCTGAGCCATGTACTAGCTGGGCCAGGGGCCAGTGGAGCTTACTAGAATTCTGACAGCTGTTATGGCTGAGCCTTACAGCCAGCCAGCCTGGGAACCAACTCTGCCTACCTGTGTACCTGCAGCAATCACAGCCCAACCACAATAGGAAGATGCATGCAGCCCATGCAGGAAATACTAATGGAGCATCTAGCTCTGGTGACCAGGGGACATTGTGCCATTGGGCTCCACAGGACAACTTTTACATAAGGCCATTCTTTCAAGACTAGAGGATGTAACAGATAAACCTAGACATAAAAACAAACACAGAGAGTTAGGCAAAATGAGAAGACAGAGGAATACCTTCCAAATGAAAGAATAAGACAAAACTTAGGAAAGTAACTAAATGAAATGGAGATAAGCAATTTACCAGGTAAACGGTTTAAAATAACACTCATAAAGATACTCACCAAACTCAGGAGAAGAATGAATGAATTCAGTCAGAATGTCAAAAAAGAAATAAAAAAGAACCAATCAGAAATAAAGAACATGATAATTGAAATGAAAAATACCGTAGAGGGAATCAACAGATTAAAGATGTGGAAAAATGAATCAGTGATCTAAAAGACAGAATAGTAGAAATCATCCAGTCGGAAGAGCAAAAAGAAAAAAGAATTTTAAAAAATGAGAATAGTTTAAGAGACCACTGGGACAACAACAAGTAAACTACCATTCATATTAATGGGTCACAGAGGGAGGAGAATGGGAAAAAGGTACAGGAAAATTATTAGAAAAAATAGTGGCTGAAAACTTCACTAACCTGATGAAGGAAACAGACATCCAAGTCTAGGATTCAGAATCCCAAACAAGATGAATCCAAAGAGACCCACACCAAGAGACATTATAATTAAAATGTCAAAAGTTGAAGGTAAGAGAGAATCTTAAAAGCAGCAAGACAATAACTAGTTACAGATAGGGGAGCGCCTATAAGACTATCAGCTAACTTTTCAGCAGAAACTTTACAGGCCAAAAGGGACTGGCATGATATATTTAAAATGCTGAGAGAAAGAAACTTACAACCAAGAATACTCTACCCTACAAAGTTATCATTCAGATTTGAAGTAGAGATAAAGACTTTCCCAGACAAGCAAATCCTAAAGGAGTTCATCACCACTAAACTAACCTTACAAAAAATGTTAAAGGGATTTTTTTAATGAAAAAGAAAAGGTTAAATCAAGAAACAAGGAAATTATTTTTTTAAATCTCACTTGTTAAACATACAGTAAATATAGTGGATCAACCACCTATAAATCTAGTAAGAAATTGAAAGACAAAAATAGTAAAACCATCTGTATCTTAAAATAATTAGGCAATATGCAAAATAAAAAGATGTAAAATATGAGGTCAAAAATATAGAATGGAGGGGATAAAAAATGTAGTGTTTTTAGAATGAACTTGAATTTAAGCAATCATCAACCTAAAATAGACTGCTGTATACGTAGTATATTATGTATGAACCTCATGGTAATCATAGGCCAGAAAATTATTACAGATACACAAAAAATAAAAATAAAAGAATACAAACATAACACTAAAGAAAGTCATCAAATAACAAGGGAGGGGAATAAGAGAAAAGGAAAGAAAAAGAGAAAAACTATAAAAACAACCAGAAAATGATTAACAAAATGGCCATAAGTACATACCTATCAACAATTACTTTAAATGTTAATGTACTAAATGTCCCAATCAAAAGGCATGGGGTAGCTGAATGGACAAAAAAGAAAAGCCCCTCTATATGCTACCTACAAGTGACTTACTTCAGATCTAAGAACAGACACAGACAAGGTGAAGAGATGAAAAAAACTACTTAATTCAAATAGAAATGAAAAGCCAGCCTAGCAATACTTATATCAGATGAAACAGACTTTAAAACAAAGGCTGGAACAAAAGACAAAGAAAGGGTTTACATAATGATAAAGGAATCAATACAACAATGGGATATAACGCTTATAAATATCTATGCTCCCAAGATAGTAGCACCTAAATACATAAAGCAACTATTAACAGGAATAAAGAAAAAATTGACAGTAATGCAATAGTAGTAGAGGACTTTAACACCCCACTTACATCAATAGATAGATCATCTAGATGGAAAATCAATAAGGAAATATATATATAAAAAACATTCCACCCCCAAAAGAGGAGTATACACATTCTTTTAAAGTACACGTGGATATTCTCTCAGATAAACATAAACCATATGTTAAGGCCACAAAGCAGGTCCCAATAAATTTAAGAAGATTGAAATCATATCATGCATCTTTACTGACCACAACAGTATGAAGCTAGAAATCAATTACAAGAAGAAAACTGGAAAAAATACAAACACATGGAGGCTAAACAACATGTTTCTAAACAGCCAGTGGGTCAACAAAGAAATCAAAGAGGAAATTAAAAAATAAATGAGACAAATGAAAATGGAAACACAATTATCCAAAATCTATGGAATGCAACCAAAGCAGTTCTAACAGGAAAGTTTATAGCAATATAAGCTTACTTCAGGAAACAAGAAAAATCTGAAATAAACAATTTAACCTAACACCTAAAGGAACCAGAAAAAAAAGAACAAACAAAACCCAGTTAGTAGAAGGAAGAAAATAAAGATCAGAGCAGAAATAAATGAAATAGAGACAAAAAAAAAAAAAGAAAAAGACAAGATCAATAAAGCTAAAGCTGGTGCTTTGAAAAGATAAACAAAATTAATAAACTTTTAGCCTGAAATAGAGGCTAAAAAAAAAAAATAGAAAAGATCAATAAAGCTAAAGCTGGTGCTTTGAAAAGACAAAATTCATAAACTTTTTCACCATGAAAAAAAAGAAAGGACCATGAAAATAAAGAAAGGACCCAAATAAATCAAATCAGAAATGAATTAAGTTACAACCAATACCCACAGAAATACAAAAAATTATAAGAGGCTGCTATGAACAATTATACACCAACAAATTGGACAACCTGGAAGAAATGGATAAATTCCTGGAAACACAAATCTTCCAAGACTGAATCAGGAATAAATAGAAAATATGAACTGACAAATTACTAGTAATAAAATTGAATCAGTAATCAAAAAACTCCCAACCAATAAAAGTCCAGGACCACACAGCTTCACAGGTGAATTCTACCAAGCATTCAAAGAAGAGTTACTACCTATCCTTCTCAAACTATTCTAAAAAATTTAAGAGGAAGGAACACTTCCAAACTCATTTTAGGAGGACAACATCACCCTGATCTCAAAATCAACAAAGACACTACAAAAAAAATTACAGACCAATATCTTTGATGAACATAGATGCAAAAATCCTCAACAAAATATTAACAAACCAAATTCCACAATACATTAAAAGGATCACACACCACGATCAAGTGAGATTTATTCCAGGGATGCAAGGAAAGTTCAGTATTCACAAATCAATTAACATGATACACCACAATAATGAACTGAAGCATAAAAATCATATGATCATCTCAATGGATGCTGAAAAAGCATCTAACAAAATTCTACATTCTTTCATGATAAAAACTCTGAACAAAATGGGTATAGAGGAAACAAACCTCAAAGTAATAAAAGCCATATATGAGAACCCACAGGTAACATCACACTCAAAGGTGAAAAGCTAAAGGATTTCCTCTAAGATCAGGAACAAGGCAAGAATGCCCACTCTTGCCATTTTTCTTCAACATAGTATTGAAAGTCCTAACTTAAGCAATCAGACAAAATAGAGAGATAAAAGGCATCCAAATTGGAAAAAAAGGAGTAAAACTGTCACTATTTGCAGATGACAACATACTATATATAGAATAGAAAACCCTAAATACTTCACCAAAAAACCTGTTAGAATTATTAATTGAATTCAGTAAAGTTGCAGGATACAAAATTAATATACCAAAATCTGCAGCATTTCTCTACACTAATAACAAATTGTCAGAAAGAGAAATTAAGAAAGCAGTCCTATTTACAACTGCATCAAAAAGAATAAAATACCTAGAAATAAGTTTAACGAAGGAGGTGACCTTGTACTCTGAAAACTATGACATTGATGAAAGAAATTGAAAAAGACACAAATAAATGGAAATATAGTTCATGCTCATGGATTGGAAGAATTAATATTGTTAAAATGTCCATACTACCCAAAACAATTTACAGATTCAATACAATCTCTATCATAATACCCATGGCATTTCCCACAGAACTAAAACAAACAATCCTAAAATATTTTTGGAACCACAAAAGACCTTGAATAGCCAAAGCAGTTCTGAGAATGAAGAACAAAGCTAGAGGTATCGTGCCCTTTTATTTCAAATTATACCACAAAGCTATAGTAATCAAACCAGTGTGCACTGGCACAAAAACAGACACACAGATCAATGGAACTGAATAGAAAGCCCAGAAATAAACCCACTTTAATATGGTCAATTAATTTATGACAAAGAAGCCAAGAATTTACCATGGGAAAAAACGGTCTATCCAATAAATGGTGTTGAGAAAACTGGACAGCTACATGCAAAATGATGAAACTGGACTTTTTTCTTACACCATATACAAAAGTAAATTCAAAGTGGATTAAAGAGTTAAATGTAAGAACTTAACCCATTAAACACCTAAAAGAAAACGTAGACAGTACACTCTTTGACACTGGTTCTAGCAATATTGTTTTGGATCTGTCTCGTCAGGTAAGGGCAACAAAACAAAAATAAACAAATGAGACTACATCAATCAAAAAGCTTTTGTACAGCAAAAAGAACCATCAACAAAAAGAAAAGGCACCCTACTGAATGGAGAAGATATTTGCAGGGAAATGCAAATCAAAACCACAATGAGATATCACCTCACACCTGTTAGGATGGATATTACCAAAAAGACAACAAATAACAAGTGTTGTCGAGGATGTGGAGAAAAAGGGAACCTTCCTACATTGTTGGTGGGAATGTAAATTGGTGCAGCCACTATGAAAATATATTGAGGTTCCTCAAAAATTTAAAAATAGAACTACCATACAATCCAGCAATTCCACTTCTGGATATTTATCCAAAGAAAATTAAAACACCATGTCCACAAATGTTCATTGCAGCATTATTTACAATAGCCAAAATATGGAAGCAAACTAAGTGTCCATTGATGGGTGAATGGATAAGAAGATGTGGAACGTATATATAGTGGAACATTACTCAGCCATAAAAAATGAAATCTTGCCATTTTCAACAACATGGGTGGACTTATAGGGCATTATGCTAAGTGAAATAAGTCAGAGGAATACAAATATTGTATGATTTCACTTATATGTGGAATCCAAAAAGCAAAGCAAATGAACAAACAAAACAGAAACAGACTCATAGATACAGAGAACAAACTGGTGGTTGCCGCAGAGGAGGGGGATGGGGCTTGAGCAAAATAGGGAAAGGGATTAAAGGTTGAAACTTCCCATTACCAAGTAGATAAGTCATGGTGATGTAATGTACAGCATAAGAAATATAGTCAGCAGTATTATAATGACTTGCACAGTGACAGATAGTATATTATTGTAGTGATCAATTTGTAATGATACAAATGTCAAATCATTATATTGTATACCCGAAACTAATATAGTAATATAGGTCTACTATACTTCAATTAAAAAATAAAAATAAAATAAAATTAAAAATGTTGAAAAAACAAACTGTCCTAGAAGAGACACACTGTTTCCGGTTGTAATTTTACTTATATTTTTAAATTATTGGACTAATTTCCGATTCCTCAGACTCTATTCACCATTGCATTCCAGTCACTTGTGCAATGACTGGCAAAGAGCTGGTCCTCAATAAATATTTTATGGATGAATGAGAAAGTGCAAGAGTGAGTGTTAATCACTGAGGAAAAGGATCCCCTTGTTACACAAAATGTGGTCCTGCGACCAACAGCAACTTTGCCATGCTTAGTGCTTAGTAGGAATTCATGGTCTCAAACCCTATGCAGAACTGACTGAATCAAAATCTACATTTTAACAAGATCCCCAAATGATTCCTGTGCATTTTTAATTGAGTTAAAATTGGTACATAACATTATATTAGTTTGCAACATAATAATTCAATCTTTGTACACACTACAAAGTGATCACCATAATAAGTCTAAGCACATTTTAAAGTTTAAGAAACACTGGGATAGATTTTACATATCCTCCAGATTTAGATAGGCATATTTGAAAGAATTTATCAAAAATAACAGAAGGAAGTTTATGACATGAACCTCTGAGAGGGATTAAAGCAGCAAATGAAAGTTAGGGAGCTCTAAGAAGTGAAATTTTAATTGGACAAATAATCCTGATAATAAATAAAAGAGTGTATGGTATGTAAAAAAGCAAAAACAATACCAAAATGGTGTTGGACAAGGAGTTCTCTGGAGTCCGGATTTTTTAAAGCAACAAATATAATGCCTAATATTTAACTGGAATTTTGTTATATACCAGATGTTTTCTATATACCATATACTAGGCTCTTTATATGACTTAACTAATTTCTCCCTTATATAATAATTAATGTAATAATTAATTACATTAAATCTGTACAGTGGGAGGAAATTCTGTCTCCACTGTATAGAGACAAACACCGAGAAATAAAAGAAATTGAATAAATACCCCAAGTATAAGTAGGTAATAAGTTGTGGTGGCAAGTTTCAAATCCAAGAAATCTCTCCCCTACGAAAGTCATAAGATACTTGAACTGAAATGTGACTATGGCATTTTTTTAAGAGCTAAAACTCTTAGAAGAAAATAAAAAAGTAAGTCTTAATGATCATGGATTAAATAAGGTCTTCTTAGATATGACACCAACAGCACAAGAGACAAAAGAAAAAATAGGTAATTTAAATTTTATCAAAATTTAAAACTTCACAGAACACCAAGCAAGAAAGTTAAAAAAAAAAATAGAATGGGAGAAAAAATTTGGAGATAATATATCAAATAAGGAACTTGTATCTAAAATACATAAAAACTCTTACAACTCAATTATAAAAGAACAAATAATGCAATTAAAAGTGGGCAAAGGATACAAATGGATACTTATCCAAAAATATACAAATGGCCAATAAGCACATGAAAATATGCTCAGCACCATTAGTTACTAGGAAAACTCAAATCAAAACCCTAGTGAGGTCCCATGTCACACCCAGTAGAATGGCTATAATCAAAAAGACAGATAATCACAAGGGTTGACAAGGATATGGAGAAATTGGAACCATTGTATTGAATGTAAATGCTGCAGACACTTAGAAAAACAATCTGCCAGTTCCTGAAAAAGTTAAATACAGAATTACCATATGACCAGCAATTCTACTCCTAGGTACAGAGAAATGAAGTAAACACATGACTATGCAAAAACTTATACATTAGTGCATGGCATTATTATTCATAAAAGTCAAAAACTAGAAACAACCCAAATGTCCTTCACCTGATGAATAGATAAAATGTGGTATATTTAATTCTACAGTCAAAAGGAATGAAGTACTGATATATGCTGTAACCTGGATGAACCTTGAAAACATGCTAAGTGAAAGAAGCCAGTCACAAAAGACTACGTATGTTCCATTTACATTAAATGTCTAGAATAGGCAAATCTATAGAGCTAGAAAGTAGATTAGTGGTTACCTAGGACAAGGGGATGGGGTGGGGGGAAAGGGGAGTGAGTGCTAATGGGCATGGGGTTTCTTTGGGGGATGATAAAATACGTTCTAAGATTGATTATAATAGCTGTTGCACAACTCTAAATATACTAAAAACTGAATATTGTAAACTTTAAATGGGTGAATTTTATGGAATATGAATTGCATCTCAAGAAAGCTGTTAAACAAAAAAGTCTATAAAACTAGGGTATAAGATTGTTAGTGAAAGAGCAAAGAAGCAGGGAAAGGGTAGAAAGGAGAGAATAGGCCTAGGGACAGGGCTGAATAACAAGGTACAGGCTAGAATTGGAGTTGGTAGGCTTATCCTAGAGATTTTATAAAAACACAAACTCAAACTTTAAAATACATACTATACAGGACCACACAACTACTATTAATAATACATTTGATTTTAAAATTAAAATCAATATACACAACTGTTTTTTATTAATGGTGTTTTGGGAGGAAAAGCATACTTTGGAATTGGTCATAACATGAATTCAATCCAATATATGCCACTTACTAGCTGGTTAACCCTATAAAAGTTATTTAGCTTTCCTAAGCTCTGAGGCTTTCTCTATTTGTGAAATAGCGACACTGATATATTTCTCTTAGTCTCACAATACATGTGAGGTACTTGTGCCCGACATGGTGTTGGACTCAAAAAATGGTAGCTGTTAGTAGAAGTAATAGTAAAAATCATTATCATTCAGTGACGATTACTACCAATTTGCCATATTCTACTGAAAGTTTTGCCAACAGGATAATCCAAATTTTGTTACTTAATAAAGTTTTGTCTCTAGATTCTACAACAGGTAGCTAAAAAAATCTTTTTATTTCATTTATATCAAACAGCTATAGAATAGTAAATATTTTTAATTATATAGAAGAAAACGTAAGGAAAAACGATAAGCATAAATAGCTGACCTGAAGCCCAACAGTATGTTATTACACAATAACATAACCCTCTCACTGTGGTATCACCACTTAGAAAAGAAAATTAAAGTAAAAGGAAAACAGAGCTATATGTATAGAAAATAGGAGACTAATAGAAATTGGAGTCTCAAAAAGAAGGGAAAGAGCAAGAAAAGTATACATATGCAACTGAGGGCAAATAATTCTTCATTATTATTATTATTATTATTATTATTCTGTCAACTTAAATGGACAGTTTCAGTTTTGACAACAACATAGAAAAGGAAAAATGACATATAAATTTTGTATGTTGTTAATATCATATTGTAACATAGCATAGTACATAATAATGTATAATAATTAGGGCCAAACATGTATCTATTTTACAGAGCTCCTCCTTCAACTTTGAAAGATTAGGTAAACATGTATTTGTGCATTTATCCATAACACCGCTGCTAAAATGGTAGTTTAAAAATACAATGGCATTAAGCCACAAGGAATGAAACAACAGGAGAGCAGACATGAGATTTCCATATTTTACTAGGAGATGGGAAAACTGAAAGCAGATAGGTGAGTGGTAGCTGGCCCCACTACACCCATGAGAGGCTCGGCACTGGCACAAGGCATCTTAAGTGCTGAGTGTAGCACAGAGCTGAAAACAGGTGTGCTGGTTAGAAGTCTTGTGTGTATAATGGAAAACTATGGCTAGGTCCTGTGACTATGCATTGTAGCCAGGCAGTAATTTCTCTATCCTCACCCCATGAAAAAGACTGGAGATTTATTCTCTAGGAAAATTGCACCAGAGATTTTCTGCACAGAAAACACCAGGCACAGAGGCACAGCATAGAAAGATTAAGTGAAATTTTGCATAATAAAGAGTGGAATCCTTGGTTACCTTATCCCGTACTACTCCCAGAATGCCTCCAGAAAAGAGACTGGAAGATTCTTCTCTGTAGTAATTGAACAGTCCCAGATAATAGATACATTTCAAGGAATCTGCAGTTCACTGACCCATCAATTTTAATGCAGCCCACTCTTAGGTAGGTACAACTTGGCACACACAGCTTCTGTACCCCGCTTGTAAATGTTAATGAACATCCAAAGAACACCAGACATTTGAAGATACCTCCAACATGAAAAGCAGAGAGTAACAGTGAGGGAAGAGAAAGGAGGGGTATTTTATACAGCATCATCAGATGACACTGTAAAAGACATGGAATAATTTAATAAATACCATTTTTGAAAGACAGAAATTAATAGGTTTTATTTAATATAGAAGTTAAAGATATGTACCTAATATATTTTTCATGCATATGTTTAAAAAATTACTGAGCATCTTCCAATTTCTAGGCATGAAGCAAATTACCAAGGGTAAGAAAAGATGAATAAAACAGTTTCTTCTTGAAGTAGCTCAAAGAAGAAAAGAGAAGAGAAATACACAGACCTGAACATAATTACAACAAAATGTGATAAATGATTAAATAATAGGATGAACACAGTGTGAGGTATCATATAAGAACAATAGTTAAATGTTTGGGAGAGTATGCTTCTGGAAGTATCATTAAGTTATACTTTAAAACAAACCCACCAATCCTATTACATGTGTAAATATGTGCTTAAGTAATATAAGGAAAAATTTATAATTAAAAAATGTTGAGAAACTGTTTTCTCTTTGAAAACTGAAAACTTTATGGGTGAACCCTATTTCAAAGAAACTGTCAACTTCATCCAATGTGCTCAGTAGGACTCCTCTTAAAATAGTGGGCCTACTCAAATTAATCAAGCACTGCACTGTGCTCTCTGTTTTCAACTTTGGACTCTGACTATGATGGCACTTTAAATGGTTACAGAATTGGCATGGAGCTTTGGACAAATTGTATTAAAATCCTGTGGCAGGGACTTCCCTGGTGGCGCAGTGCTTAAGAATCCGCCTGCCAATGCAGAGGACATGGGTTCGAGCCCTGGTCCGGGAAGATCGCACATGCCGTGGAGCAACTAAGCCCGTGTGCCACCACTACTGAGCCTGCACTCTAGAGCCAGTGATCCACAACTACTGAGCCTGTGTGCCACAACTACTGAAGCCCGCGCCCCTAGAGCCCATGCTCCAAGAGAAGCCACCACAATGAGAAGCCCACGCACCGCGAGGAAGAGTAGCCCCACCTCGCCGCAACTAGAGAAAGCCCCTGCGCAGTAACAAAGACCCAACACAGCCAAAAATAAATTAATTAAATAAATAAATTTATTTTTAAAAAAAATTCCTGTGGGAATTGCACTTAATTAAGCAATAATAATTTATCAAAAGCTTTACTAAGCTGTTAGTCTCATTTCACATTCATAAGTAGAAACATATGTATAAAGATATAATAAACATATCATTTTGTAAATAATCACAATTTGTTCTCCATCAAGGACACATATTAATCAATCTTTTAAATATTAATGTTTTGGGATAATTTTGTTCCATTATAATACTTGGAGTCTACTATTTTATCCTAGTAAATTTCCATTAACTACAGCCTGTTTTACATATTATTAAGAACTGGCAGTGATCCAGGTATAGGGTCTTAAGTTGATTTTTCAAAAGCATCCTTCTTTTCATTGACATTATCTCTATAACTACATCTATGTAGAAATAACCACACGACATAGGGCAAAAACCAAAGACCTGTTTATCTTAAGTACATACTGACTTTTTTTATGTTCCCATTTGATACTACAATTGCTTGAGTACTCACTGGTACAAAGGCATGCAATGCACCCTATCTGGATGTTCTGAAGTTGTTTAGTTGCAAATTGCATTTCTATGAAATATCTTTACTTTAAAATGTAGCTTGTATGTGTTGACAAGATTCTGATCAAATGGTTAGCAAACTTGATGATACATTATTGTGTCAAAACCTGATGGTTTTGTTCTGATTTCCTTTCTAACTTTCTTCACATAAATTTGATCTTATATTGTGTATTTGTTTACCCTCTCTATGGAAGTTCATATAATATATACCCCAATATACTCAGAGTAACTGCTGGAGAAAGATTTGGCATTATTCCCATATGAAATTTTAGGAGGATGAAATTTGAAGAAATTAGATACTTTCTTTTAAGTCACCAAACTGGTTAATGGCTAGATGAAATTAAGAGTCGTTAGTTGAATTCTAATGCAAAGCTCCTTGATGATCTTTATGCCTAGTTTTCTCATGAATGCAAAAAGATAACTGCAATTTTCCTGTTGCCTTACCAAATACAGAATAAATGAGAAATTGTGAAATTGTACTGAAAATATTAAGACTAATAGAAACAACGGCTGTAGGTAAAACACAAACAAAATAACATCTAAATTATTAAGAAACATGAACTTATCGGGATTGATTATCTCTTGAGATAACTCAAGTTTTTAGCTAGAGTTTGATTATATAGTAGTTTAATGTTGTTAATATCTCTTTAACTGAATTTGATCAACTGTTATTTTCCTTTCATACCATCATAGTAAACTTAGTAACTACCAGTTTTACACATCACATATTCTTCAACATTTTTGCTCAGCTATATTACACATTATAGTGTGCAAAAAACCATGCTGCCATTCTTTCAGTTGTGGGAACAAAGAACAATATGGCAACAGATAAGAAAATCATTTAAGTGTGTGTATTTTGTTCACTATTCTTCAATACAATTTTAGAGATGAACTAACTGTGGCCCATTTCACAATCCCATAGTGACAGACCTGGAACATTGTAGTTAAGTGGTCTATCCACTCCATCATTTTGCACATGTTTGGAAATAACTCATGGATTTAGCTAGCTAGAATGGGAATTTTAATGATTTATATAGAAGAACGTATCTAAATTAGGAAACCAATTTTTCTGTTGGTATTTTAGTTATGATAGTATTCTCTAGAGACTAGCCTAGGCATATCTTCTACCTACAAGGAAATAATCGTTACTTTATAACAGGGATTATTTCCCAATCCAGTCTTCCTCCACATATTATGGAGTTATTAAATTATATTTATTCAACCTCTTCAGACCTTTCTATTTGACTTTCTTCCAAAAGAACTTAGCAGTCATCTGATGAATTTAATGAATGAATAAAGTCAATCCAAATGATTACAAAAAAGTCAAGTGCTTCCCCATAAACTTAGGGAGAGGTGACTTATTTTATTGATTTAATTTGCATTATGAGTTTTCATTTTACTCTGAAGTATTTTTTCCAAAGTAAAAAAAAAAGGTACTTAAAATAATGCTCTTAAAAAGTGACATTTTAATGTCATGGAATGAGTCAGTGGATCTTACTTGTGAGGTTGATGAGGTCAGGTTAATCTTCTGTAGTTAGCCAAATAACTCAAGGAAAACATAGCCATTAAGGAAAGGTTTCATTATTTAGGTCTGCACTACTTGTGTCCTTCTACATTACTTACATTCTTTTACAACTTCCCAGCTTTTTTGTTAATTTTGCACCTGACTTTTACAATTATCTTAGTGCAGTCAGTTTAATTGAAAGAAACAAGAGAACTTCAACTTTGTCTTCACTAAGATCAATGTTATTATCAAAATACTTCAATTTAATGAAAATGCCTTTCTGGCAAAAGATCAAGAAATAGACTATTAGTGTCTTGTATATTAATACATATAAATATCCCTGCATATTTAAGATTAAAAATAAACTAGACCTTTAAGCACTGACACTTTCTGGATCTTTCATCTAAGCTTTTGAAAGAACTTGTCTGTGATGGCTTAATTCATTCAAAACAACTTAAAATCTGTGAACTTAAAAACTGACTGAGAATCTGGCCTCTTTCTCTCTGAGAATCAGGCTTTCAAAATGTAGTAAGATTTCAAAAGAAGCAGCCTAGTTACTCATCCTCTGCTTACTCAGAGTAGCCCTGGCTGAATGCTGTGACTCTGTCGTAACTGCTGGGTTAAGTATCTGTGTACTGAATAGCAAATGGAGTACACAATGTCGTGTTGCATCATGCAAGGTGCATTTTCAGCACTGATACCTAAGCAAATTTGTTTGCTGCAGTAACAATAGCAGAAGCATCTGAAAACTTACAACCCCTTCACATCATAAGTGAGATCTTTCACACATCTTCACTTAATATATTCTACTCTCCCAGATGTACTATAGAATTATTAGCTCCAATTGCACAAGTCCAAACATGGCATCTGGAAACATCCCTCTGTGTAGAGGGTAGATACATTCCTAATCTGTTTTTTGAGGTGGTATAAACTTCAACTCTCTCCATGGCTGTCATCTACAAGATTTGTTACAAATTACTCTGGGAACAAGTGTAAAATCATGGTGGTCAATGTCATATCTTCTAGGGAAATTACTGTGTTCTATTAAGAAAGTTATAAATCTTGACTTCCTCTGGGATTATTTTCACTATGCTTTCCTAAATGTGTAGCCTTAACCACATAGTCAGATATTTATAAGAGATAAGGGCTGGAACCGTGCAAATCATGGCACAGGGAATCGAGGTTTAAGAATTATGTGGGAGAACAAAAACATGAAGTAAATGCTAATGATAATCCAAAGTCATTACCCATAATAGTTCAGCTAACAGTTCTTGAATACTAAATGCCAAGCATTATATTTAGTATTTTATATACAGGATCTCATTTAAATATATGATGCCAGAGAACAAGGATGAGCTCACCAACAGAAGAAAGATGGGCTGGAAAATACAAGTTTAGTCTATAAGAAAGATTTATAGAAGATCATCTTTCGATGGCAGAAAGTTTTGTGAGGTGATAGAGCAGAAAGGAGCTTTCAATGACAGGAGTTCCTTTCTGGGAAAAGGACCTAGGACAGTCAAACTCAGGGTAAACTCAGTTCTGGGTGAGTCCATGTGTGCTCTGTACAAAATATCTGTCCCACCGTCTCAGCATTGGAGACCTGTTCCAGTGCTGGAAAACTGCCACCTTCTGTTAGAACCAAATTTGGATCCATGCACACACGTGCAGTAAAGCCAATCTACTACACTGGGTTGTGGTGAGGGAAAGTGCAGCATTTATTGCAGGGTACCAAGTAAGGAGTCCAGACAGCTAATGCTCAAGAGACCCAAACACCTAGATGGCTTTCAGGGAAAGGTTTTTTACTTATTTTTCTTTTTTTTTTTTTTGCCATGCCTTGCAGCTTGCAGGATCTTAGTTCCCTGACCAGGGATTGAACCTGGGGCCACAGCAGTGAAAGCGCCAAGTCCTAACCACTAGATCACCAGGGAAATCAGGGTGATCTTTCCTAAAGACAGGATGATTTTCCATAAAGACAGGGTGAAGGCAGGGGTTGTGGGGTGCTGTGATCAGCTCATGGACTTTCTTCTGATTGGTTGGTGGTGAGGTAATCAGGAGTCAACATCACCAACCTTCTGGTTCCAATTCGTCTGGGGTCTACCTGCTTGTGTGCAGCATATAATTAACTTCTTCCACCTGGTGAGGGTTTCAATATCTGCCAGACAGCTCAAAGGATATGGCTCAGAATATTATCTATAGCCTTGAGGAGGAACTAAAGGTCCGAAACTTTGTTTAATGGCTAAATTATTATTACTTTGCTTTGCTTGACTGTTTTCCTTTCTTTCTGCATTTTCTCACTTCTCCAATTAAATTTAGTCTTTGGAACTCAAGGAAGGCCTAGGGGGCTAAAGTTTTTCTACAGACAAGAGGCAGGTGGAGGACATGGGAGAGTCTGTCCCAGGAAGGCCCCATAGTGCACTGCTCTGTTACACTACCAAGAAGCACTCAAGTGTCTAGGGTCAGTCAAAGCAGGTCTTTGGAGTTCTGGTAGGCTGCAGCTGAAGGGGGTCAGTCTACTGAGCTATAAAAACATTGGTTTAAAAAAGAGATTTAAGGCCAGGAACAGGAAGGTCAAGTATTTTCTCAAGGTCAAATCCAGGTCAAAACACTAGAGATGCTACCCTGGTGGTGCAACGGTTAAGAATCCGCCTGCCAATGTAGGTGACACGGGTTCGATCCCTGGTCCGGGAAGATCCCACGTGCCGCGGAGCAACAAAGCCTGCGTGCCACAACTACTGAGCCTGCACTCTAGAGCCCGCGTGCCACAACTATTGAAGCTGGCGCACCGCAGTGAAGAGCCCGTGCTCTGCAACAAGAGAAGCCAACACAATGAGAAGCCCACGAACCACAACGAAGAGTAGCCCCCACTAGCCGCATCTAGAGAAAGCCCGCGCGCAGCAGCGAAGACGCAACGCAGCCAAAAATAAATAAATAAATATATTGAAAAAAGAAAAAAAAACACACACTAGAGATGTATTCTAATGCATCTAGGGAGTAAACCACTACA
Source organism: Balaenoptera borealis (assembly GCF_965194805.1). Taxonomy (NCBI): domain Eukaryota; kingdom Metazoa; phylum Chordata; class Mammalia; order Artiodactyla; family Balaenopteridae; genus Balaenoptera; species Balaenoptera borealis. Next base: position 40,673,222 of record NC_138862.1, read on the forward strand.
GATAGCTTGGAATAAAGCCTTAACTAACTAAACCCTGGCCGCATTACCCTGCCTATCTCCCTTCTCCTCTCGCCCCTAACCTCAGTTATTTTTCAGGAAATGCCTGCTTCATGAAGTTGTGGATAAAGAGATCTCTGGGCCCTCTCAGTAACTGGGTTTCAGTCCCACTTCCAAGGACCGCTCCCTATTACTCCCTCTTCGCTTTCCGTATCTGACCTCTAGCCACGCAACCCGATAAAAAGAACCACTGGGAAGAAGACGTAAAGAAGAAAAGGAAAAGGAGACTGAAGTCGTTTTTATAACATTTTAGATGCTTTTAGAAAGGTTGTTCACGTCATTTCCAGATTCCATGAACAGATAATCAAGGTATCACTCAAGTTGAAGAGACAGGACTTTTTCCCTCCCCCTCCCTTCTCCACGCTTCAGTGGAAGGGGAGGGAGAGAGGAGGGAGTAGGAAGAAAAGTGAGGGAAGCAAGATGAGAAAGGGGTGTTGAAGGAAGGGATGAGGGCAAGAAGAGAGGAGTGGTCGGGGTGGTAGGGAGCCCGGAGCGTCTGCCCGCCTGCGCTTCGGACCCGCCCGGGAGCGACGTCCGCGTCTCGCAGCGCGCAGCCAATTCCGCGGCCCCGAGAGCAGCCAGGACGCGCTGCTCTCCACCCGGCGGCGGCCGGCGCCCAGCACCGCAGCGCCTGCCCGCCCGCCCGTTCGCCCCCGGGCCGGGGAGCCACGTTTCCTGCTGCGGACCGCTGCGGGGAGTGCTCGCGGTGAGTGTGCGGCTCCGCGCCCAGCAAGGGAGAGCGCGCGGTGCCCGCAGCAGGCGCACAGGTGGGGAAGGGGCGCGGGGGAGCCCCGGGCAGCGCCTGCAGTGGGCAGGAGGGCCGGGAAGCCCTGCGGGGCTGGGGCCGAATTCCTTTCCTGCACTTCTCTGGGGGCGAACTTGCAGCTCTGGAATTCCAGAACCGCCCTTTCGCACTTCGTCTGTAACCTCTGCTCCCCGGGGCTGAAGTTGCGGGAAGCAGGCGTGGCTCAAGGCGGAGCAGGTGGTCCAGGCTGGGAGGCAGGGGTCCGGCCCCGTCTCTAGGGCGAGGGGTGGCGGTCCGAGCCGGCGACACCCTACTTCGGGGGTAGGCTGCCGGCGCTCACGCCTTGAGGAGCTGCTGTGGTGGGGAGAGAAGGGGCTCAGGACAGAATCCAGCCCTGGAAGCACAGGAGAGTCTTGACTCCATCCCTCGGTGGGATCTGGGGAGGACTGTGGGGAAAGGGATTAGAGAAAGGTGAGGAGCCAGGCGGAGGCGTAGATCGGAAAAAGAAAAGCAGTTTTCTAACTTGATTTCCCGAGGGTACGAACCCCTGAGGTAAAAGGGCAGGAGAGAGCTTCCACCTCGCGCTGGCAAAGTGCCTGGGCTGCTGTGCGTCCTGACCGTCGAAGGAAGGCGCCCTGTAATTTCGAGGGGTGGTTGAGCAAAGAAGAAAAGGGGATTGGAGTGAGGGTTCATCCTCAAGGTTCCTGTTCCTAAGGGAGCTGGGAGAGCCGCATCTGTGTGCCCAGAAAATTAAGGAATAAAATTGAGGAGAGGAGGAGGAAGGACACATATGGAGATTAGCATTTTGGGTGCCTCAAATGCTGGAGTTGGGTTTTGGGTTATTTCCATTTGCGTGAAAGAGGTGGCCCCTCATAAGGCACTGGGCGGGAACAGAAGACGCGCTGCCACGCCCTTTGGAAGAAACCTTGAGAAGACTTCTTTTTCTGCATGTAAAGTACTTCCCAGGCACCTTGACGACTGTAATATAGTGAAGCTGATTGTTAAGTGAGCATTTAAGATGACATAAGCAGGGAGCGTCACCTGCCCCTCCCCTCCATTTTTCTGGAATATCTTTGTTATCATTGCAGTTTGATTAAATTTTAGGGGGTGTGCTATACCAAAAGCCAGTAAAATGGAACCCATTCAAAATGGGTTTCTCCTGGTTCCATTTACATACAAGTCTTTGAAATTTGATTTGTTGATCAACAAGCTAATGACCTTTTAAGTTTGAGTTGCCCCAATGTCTGTGTCTTAGTTGGGGGAGGTGGTCTAGACTCTGAGCTGGCTTTCACTGAGGGAGTGGGAGTGTCAACAGCCAAAGCAAACCTAAGGAAGACTGTGCCATCTCTCTGGGCTCGCAGACGCTGTTCCTCCTTCTCTTTCCCTTTCTCCCTCTTCAGAATCATAAGCAGGTTCAAGTATTATCACTTTGTGTCTCCTCCCAGGAAAGTGTAGTTCTTGTGCCTCTCCACCCCATTCCAATCTGTGACAAGGTGTGTCTTGATAAGGAAAGTAGTTATTCAGTGTTTCCCAACAGAAGTGGTTCTCTATGCTTTGGATAGATTGTTCATTAAATTCAGATGTTTGTAGAACAAATATTATACTTACCTGTATTAGCTTAGGGGTTCCCAGATATGAAAAATAACTTATTTTACTTATTTTGTCCAAAAAATTTTAGTACATTTTCCCACACCTCCTTTAGTCAGTGTGAATCATTTGTCAAGCTTCACCCACTGAGGTTTATTACAAAGCTGATGAGCTTCAAGTGTATCAAGGGGTTGTTCTCTCTTAACAATATATAAAGTTCTCTGTTGGAATGAAGATTTAAAGAATAATGCAGGTTTTGCCTCTTTACCTCATTAGGCAAGTTTTATAGATGGCTGGGATTGAGTAATTGTAGCACATTTGTAAAGGAAGGTTTTTCATTGTTTTAAATACATAAATATATGACTGAGCTACTTTTATAAAGTTTTTAGGTATATTGTTCTTATGAAGACTTACATAAAGATGCTAATAAAAATAATACAACACACCCCATACTTCTTAAGAAATTTTTAATTTAAAATTGGGTGCATGTCTCTTTTCAAAGACTTGCACAATTATAACTTAATACTTGATTCCAAATGAGAGGAGTGATATTTTGAATTTTCTAATCTAGTAAATGTGGCCCTTTTGAATTTTATTAGCTAATATTGAAATTATTTCAAAGATTTTTGAAGAGTACTTTCTGGTATATTAGTAATAAATGGCTAATATAAAACAACATGGACATGGTAAGATTTGAAAGGCCATGGCAGGGTTCTCTTTTTTCAATATTAGTTTAAGAGGTGGGAAGGATGCTGTTTGAGGCAATGTAAACAAGATGCGGTATGTTGCTTCCTGATTGCTATGAACAAAAAACACTAATAATCCTTAGGTGATGGAGTCCTGAGACCCCTAGGGAGGCTTCTGTAGTGATCTGATATAGAGTCATGGTCCTGTGCCCCACAGTGGGAAACCTTGCTTTCCACTCCCTTGCCTTAAACTAGACAGGCGAGAAATACTAATTTCTGTTCTAAAAGTGAAGACCCATGAAGTGCAGTAGGGAAACTTGGAATTGGCATCTGTTACAGAAATTACTACTTCCACTTGCAAAAGTATAAAGAGAAATGTTTTAGAGCCTAGGAATGAACATAAATAGGCAAAGATCATATCAATGAGTCCACACCAGTATTAAAGAGGAATGACTGTACTGACCTGGGAACTTCTTCAGTTCCCCGGTGGTGTTTCCTTCTCTCAGAAGTAATATGTGGCCTGTTAGCCCATGGTGTGGAGTATCTCTTCTTCTCTGTACAATGGGAAGCCATTAAAGAATTTCTAGTGGGAAACTGTTTTACCAGAATCCTCTTGCTATTGTGTCAAGATCATCTCCTGAAAGACAAGAGGGGAAGCCAGGAGGCTGTTAAGAGGCTACTAGAATTTCTTAGCCTAGCCTTTAACCAGAGTGATAGCCGTGGAAATGATGAGAAGTGGCAGGATTCTGGATATATTTGGAGGTAAAGGTGCCAAGACTTGGTGATGGATTAGATGTGGTTGCTGACAGAAGGAAAGAAATCAAGGCTCATGTCTAGATTTATGACCAGAGTAACTGGAAGAAAGCAGTTGTCACCAACTGATATGGGAAAACTAAGGAGAAGCAGTTAAGTTTTGAGCAGCCTATTAGATATTCAGGTGCAGGCATCAGTGCATAAATGGTATTTAAAACAATAGGACTTTACAAAATGATTTAAGGAGAGAATGTATTTAAAGAATCAGACTGAGAAGGATCAGACAGCTCAAAATATGGACACTGAAAAGAACAGGAGCCAGAAAAGGAAACTCAGAAGTAGCAATCAGTGAAATCGGGGGAAATCCAGAAAGGCATAATATCATGGAAGACGCGAGAAGAAAGTATTTAAGAAGGAGGAAGTGATGATTAGCTACGTCCAATGCTATGGAAGAGTTAAATTATGTGAGGACAAAGAATTACCTTGGAATTTTATCTGACCTTGTTAAGAGCTATTTCCCTTGAAATGGTGGTGACAAAAGATTGACCAATAAGGATTGACTAAAGATTGGTGACCTAGTGATTCCAATCCTAGGAATTTATCTTACAGATATATTTTAACATTGGAAAAATAATATATGTTCACACCTATTCCCTGAAGTTTTTTATATTAGTAAACAGTTGAAAACAATAAATACTTGTAAGTAGAAAACAAGTAAAATAAACCATGTACATCCATTCAATGGAATATTATCTAGCTGCTGAAAATATTAAGGCAGCATTTTGTATACTAATATGAAAAGATCTTCAAAGTATATTAAGGAGAAAAAATTGCAATGCAGTGTGCATGATGAGCTATCATTTATTAAGGAACAAAAAATGAGCCTATTTATGAAAGTATATACCAAAAAAATGGATTACAGTGGTTACCTACAGGGAGGGAAAGTGAATGGTAGGGTACAATATTGGGAGGGAGATTAAGTCTTATATAGACTTTAATACTTTGAGTTATGCACACATAGATTAGCTATTTAAAATATTAAATAAAATCTATACATAACTGAAAAAGTATTTGTAATTTAAAATAATAATGATAAAAGAAGTAATAATGGGAAGTGAGGAGGTGAATGCTCTGTATAAAATAAGAGATTTGTTCTTAATATGGAAGCTTTAATGTTGGAATTAGACAAATGAGAATGAACTAGACAGAAGAAAACATTGGTTTTTAAAAAAGAAGACAACTATGGGAGCAAAACCCCTTAATAACTGGTAGAGATGGAATTCCAGAAACTAGTCAAGGATGGTACTAACATGACCGGGAAAAGGACCTTTTCGCACAGACCCCCAGATCTGGATCAGTCCTCTGGTCAGCCTCCTACATTCCTAAAGCGCTGCCTGGGACATTGATATAAACTATTCTAATTGATACTGCTGTAGTCTTAGTTCCAGTGTCATTTGGACACTCAACCTCTCATCATATCTATTTTTTAACCTTTTTTGGGGGGTGGGCATCCTCTGTAGTTCTCTTCAGCAGCTGGAGCACAGCTTGCTACCCTTCTCAAAATTAACTCTGTCTCTGCCCCCTTCACTCTTAGGATAATTCTTTCCTGCGAATACAGAGACTCCCAGGAATGAAGCTCCCTCACCACTTCTAACTCCTGTGTATGTATCTACTCACTTGCTCCCCTTCCTTCCAATTCTGTAGTCCAGCTGACCTCCCTCTCTGCTCTGGATCCCACAACTGTCCCACTCCAATCTGAACCTGGCTTCATAAACCATTCTTTGTATCACTTGCAACTTTAACCTCTTCTTTAATGACTTCATCATTTAAGTATATTATTGAGATCATATCATTCCCATACTTAAAACAAGCAAACAGAAAGGCCTCTCATGATCCTGAGCACCCCCTATATCTAGTCTCCTATTCACTCCTCCTTTACTCAGCCAGCTTCTAGAAAAAAAATGAACATAAGTACAAATGTTTGCAGATAATTTTTGTCAATTAACAGACTCACTGAAGCCCATCCATGGGAATAAGGAATTCTTCCTGGACCTTCTTATAAAATAATTTCATTAGCTACTGTGGTTTCAGTTGCCTCCAAATGACATGATGGTTCCTAGTTTTCCCAAATGTGAAGATGAATCTCAGTTCTAATATTGCCCATTAACAGTCCTCTTTTGCTGTATCCAAGTCCTAACAATACATACTACCTTCATGATTTTTTCTATACCTTCACATCACGTTATTTCTTCTTTACATAATTTCTCTTTAAATTGAATCACATTTTAAAACAAAAATAAAATTCTTATCACTGTATTTAGTGGAAAACTCAATATTACTGCTACATGTAAGAGACAATATTAAAAAGTAATATAGCAAAAAATGTGATGTTATTAAATTTTAATCAGATATTTATTGCCAGCTAAGAGCCTTGAGCCTGAGGCGTATAAGGGAGATAGCAAAAGTTAAAAACAAATTTTCACTAAACTGAAACTCTGTCTAAGGGTTAATCCAAAGGGAAAGAAAATTGAAAAGGGAATCGATTCCTCCCTATGTGACACAGTGTTATTTAACGCCATGACTTAGAACAAGTAAAGCCATGTCGAGTGTCACCAGTGGGACTTGCACTTGGGAAAATTCCCCTGTCTTCTGCATATCGAGCCCAAACCTCCCCATTAAGCTACAGACCGTAGAGATCACCATATGGACAGATAAATGACCCCCAGGCACAGTCAACAGGTTCATAATTAAATTCATCTTCTTTCTCCCCTGTTTAAGCCTGTTATAATCCACATCCCATCAGAGTACCTCCCAGGTTCTTTAAAAAAGTTTTTCTCCATACCCAGCTGAATTCAGTCAGTCTGATGGGTCTCTTGAATCTACTTTCCTGATCATCCATTAACTTAATTTAACTCAACATGCCTGGCCTGGATTCTCTTTTTTTTTTTTTTTTTTTTAATAAATTTATTTATTTTCAGCTGCTTTGGTTCTTTGTCGCTGTGTGCGGCTTTCTCTAGTTGCGGCGAGTGGGGGCTACTCTTCCTTGTGGTGCGCGGGCTTCTCATCGCGGTGGCTTCTCTTGTTGCGGAGCACGGGCTCTAGGGGCGCAGGCTTCAGTAGTTGTGGCTCGTGGGCTCTAGAGCACAGGCTCAGTAGTTGTGGCGCACGGGCTTAGTTGCTCCGCGGCATGTGGGATCTTCCCGGACCAGGGCCTCTAACCCGTGTCCCCTGCATTGGCAGGAGGATTCTTAACCACTGCGCCACCAGGGAAGCCCTGGCCTGTATTCTTTTAAAACCTTCAACCTCATCTCCCTGGACCTAGCCTTGCCTCCATGAATCATTTGTGCCACACTCTCACTCTGTAATTAATTTTAGAGATTAGTTCTATCCCTTTAGTGACTCCCCTTTTCCTTCTGGGAACAAGCCAAGCCACGTACCTCACTCTCCCAGCCTCCTTTCTGTATTTCTGCTCCTGTTTACTTCCTGCCACTCCAAGTTGCCCACCTGCAGCTGTGCTTCGGCAATAGGGTACAACTCACACTTAATCTGATACATGTGGTTTTCTTCTCTGTTTGCCACTTAGCTCTGAATATTCTTCCTTCCACCTGCCAAATTCTTAGTCATTTGACCAAATGCAGGTTTATTTGTTTTCCTTTCCAGACCCCTTTCTTAGCCAAAAAATAACCCACTCTTGTACACTAGTTATGGCCCTTTTGCTAGTTTCCATGCTATAGTCACCATGCTGTTTGTATTTTATTTATTTACATATATCTTCTCTCCATTAGACCAGTGAGTCCTTGGAAGCAAGAGTTGAGTCTTTTTAGTCTGTTTCTCCAGACTGAATGAATCATAGTACTTGGTACAAGAGGCACCAAAGGGAAACTTCTCTGACTCGTGTTTCCTGGGGTAAGAGTACCTGTAAGAGCTGTGACATCAAACTCTTCACAAATACCCTTGGATTGGAGTGATTTTCTAAAAATCACTTCAAAAACTTCTTTTTCTCTATTCAGCAGTGGCTTTCTTTATGGCATTTCACTCTTTCAACTTGTCTCATAAAATTAAAAGGCAGAAAAACTCAGAGAAGTTTCTTAACATAATCTTCTGTACTCCATAATCTCCAGATGGCTATTTTTCTTATATAATAAAATCTCAAGGGAAGAAAATTATATAACCTCACTCAATAACCCACTTGAGTGTTCAACTACCTTAATTTTTATGCAATATGAATTGACATTGCTGTAGTCATTTCTGTTCTTTTTTAACATGGACAATATGTGGTTACATTTTCCTTATATCAGTCTTTTCATCTATTTTAAGACAATGTCAACTAATATTGAACAAAAATATCTCAATTAAATCAAGAGTTATTGATACTCATTCATCTTTTGCAAATGCTTAACTTTCAACCTTATCCAAGATACAGAGGTTTTGGCTCCAGTTTAACTTGAATCTTTCATCTCTTTTTGTGTTATTTATCCACTTATGAATTAATATATATCAGTGTATTAACATACTCATAGTGAGAATTAATGGACTAAAATCTTTTTTGAGATAGTTGTTTTATATAAGTAGAAACCAGTATATATGTTAAATCAGTCAAGGTTATATGCAAATCGCTAGCCATCAAAAGCCCTAATTTTATAATTATGTTTTTGCCTTACAGTACTTTGCTTTTTGAGGCATTTGTGATATTTTTTAAAGTATACAAATATGATTTTGTTTTCTAATTACCATAGCAAGCAAGATTCCTGACTGCTTCATTAATAGCTAAGATCATTTCAGGAAAAGACTATTTGGCTCATCTTACAAGCAAGGATGACCTGGTAATGTGGTACAAGTAACAATGTATATGTCAGTTGCATATTTTCATAGCTTCTTATTAAATAGTGCTTGAAACAATGAGTTCCAGATTTGGAAAGTGGTCATTTCAACATTCTGTCTGCAAATTATCCAGTGCAGCCACTGCAACACAGCACTAACAATTCAAGACATCTTTTAGCTTTCCTTTAGAATCTTGGCAGCTGTGCTTGACAAGGCAAAGACCCTTCAATCTTTATATTTCTAGTTGAAATAAAAGCACTGGAACTCTCTTTTCTTGCCTTTCATAACTAAAGACTAGACTGTATGATTTGGAGCCTTTCTGTTTTGAGAAAAGGAACTTGGATTTCAAATGCTCAAAGAACCATTTTCTGTCAAATTCAACTGTAGATCTTTTCTCCTGTTCCCTGATTAGGTTCAATCGGGCATCATCAATCCTAGAAGGTATCAGAAGAGAGAAACTAATATTCTTCCCTTCATAGTCATAATCCTGGAAAGGGCTTTCAAATGAAAGGTTAAAATCCTGACAAACTTCATTTTTGTCCTTAATAAGTTTACCAAGATTTAGCTCAAATCTATGTAAGTTTCCTTTCTATCCATATCCTCCCAAATATGCCCTTTCACTAAAAGTATTTGCAGTCTTTCATTGAACATCATTGCTACTTCAGGACCGAAGTGGAGAAAAGCTGTAAAGAGTGTTGCACTTTTTAAAAAGTACATAAATACACCACATCAATGTAAAATTGTAGATGGACAGTAATTCTGCAGTGACTAAGAAGGTTACATTAAAACCGGTGTCACATGTTGGAACATTCATTCAGAAAAACATCTGATTTGATGTAAGATACAGATATGTAGGCTTCATAGTGAAACAGTAGGGAGGTAAGAGTTTTCTGAGTGAATAAATTTATGATTATCTGTAGCATACAAAAGTGTTATGGGACCTCACTAAATGAGAAATAGAAGAAATACCCTGCCCTGGATACAAATTGAGTAAGGAAATAGAAGAATGATTAACAAAATTGAACTATACATAATTCCATGAGTACAATCATAATGGCTTGAGAACAAACTTTTTGATAGTTTTCACAGCTGCATTCCAGTGTATTACTACATTTCATCTTCACATTTGGACAGGAATGATTATGCCCATGTTGTGGAAGAGGAAAGTGATTCCCAATGGTTTGTCCTATAGACAGGGGCTTATAAGTGATGGAACTAAGGGGCACAAATCCACATTTCAACTCGGTCCAGTCTTCTTCCAACTATAGAATATGTTGCCCTTCAACCATAAAATATTTGAGAAAAAACTGCATCCTCCTCTGGATTCAGTTTTAAGATGAATTTTACCATTTTCATTGTTAGGCTTAAAACAAAAATGAATTGCAAAATTTGCACTTAAAACTAAAAAGTATTTTCTTCCATATTACTCACTTTACAGATATTTACAAATATAAAAATGTGATTTTATTCTAATAACATTTTCCTCATTGTTGGAAACATGTATATATAAAATATTTAAAGAATAAAAATCTCCATAATTCTATCACAACATTCTCACAGGAATTAAGCCTTATATCAAATTTTAAAAATTTTTGTGGAATTGATAGCCAAAATTATATATCTCACTTCTTATTAATATTTATATATTTTTCATTTGATTACCTATAAGGTTGAATATAATTTTTTAAATTTTGTGGTCATTCAAATTTCTCCTTTTTGAATTATCTGCCAATGCTTTTTGCTCATATTACCATAGACATGTTTATGTTTTACAAAGCTTTGTCATATGTTGCAAATTTTCCCACTTTGTTAATGTCTTTGAACTTGTGATGGCATAGTCTTTGAACTTGTGATGGCATATAAGTTTAAATTTTATGTGATTAAACATTTTGATTTCTTTTTTTACTTTGGTTTTCCTTTCATGAAACCAGAGGTAAGCTTACAACTTTCCATCCCAAGATCAGTTGGATATTTGTTCATATTTTCCAATTTTAATGATCTTATTCATTTTATATGTAGCCTTTTGATCAAGCTGTAATTTATGTTTAATATCATGTGTGATGAATTGCTGTCTTGATCTTTATCCTGAAGAGTTAGCCTATTGTCATAATACCATGCCTTGAAAAGTTGTTCTGTCCTCACAAGTATGAAATATTAAATTTATCAACTACTAGGTGCTTCTGTTTGCAGTGATCAGTGCTACTTAATTTTTCTCTCTTAATAGTTGCAGCATATTTGCACTACTTTAAGTTATTATAAATTTTGTAACATTTTTAACAACTGTAGGGCAAGGGTTTTTAAAATCACTCTTCTCCAAAATTTTGTTTATTCTTTCCTGTTTGTTACCTCTCAGTGAACATGGATAATTTTGTAAGATATCAAAAAAGTTAAGATTTGTATTGGAATAACATTTTGAGTAAAAATTAATGTGAAAGGCCTGACTGGATTTCCCGTGGAGGAATATGATATCTCTTGATTTATTTAGTACTTATTTCATGTTTGTCAATAAAGTTTTATAATTGACTTCTTATGGGTTCCACACATTCTTATTTGGGTTTTTCCTTGATATTTCATGTTATGGAATATTAATATGAGTGCTAATTATTTCTTATTACATCTCCTTGTGATTATGGCTAGTTCACAGAAAAGTCATTTATTTTTATTCCCTTGTCTTTAGTTTGCTTAATTCTTGTTAATATGAATAGATTTTTAGTTTATTCTGTTGGCCATTTAAAATGGACAATAACACATTCTGAATCTAAAATTTTGTCTATTTCATATTTTAAGCCAAACAAAACTATATAATTATATTTATAGAGCTGTTCCATTAGAATTACTGTATATCATTCTCAATAGTACAAACCAAATAGTGTACCAATGAATTCTAATGTTCCTCTTTGATTTAACATTTATTTTGAAGAAGCTGTTATAAATGACAGGGTTTGGGGTTTTGTATTTAAATATTTTCAGTTGATGATTATTTTTATTATTATATTGTGGCCAGAAAATGTAGCCAGCATGATTTTTATTTGAGGTGCTTTAGTAAGGTTTTCTTTTTGGTCTACATATGTTTAATTTCTGTAAAATATACTGCACAGTTGAAAAACAGTGAATTATGTGCTGTGTATAACACTAAAATTCATCATTATGTTCATCAATCTACATTCTTATGTTATTTTATATGATTGATCTATTATTGATTTATAGAGATCCATTAAAGTCTCATTCTATAATCATATTTGTCTATTTCCCATTGGATATCCAACATACGGTTATTTGTATATTGTGGTGTTTGATTATTGGTCACTTAAAGATATATGATCATCTAGTTTTCCTATGTGAAATTTATCATTTTTTAAATTGAATTCATCTTGTCTTATATTAGCCTTATTGTACTTCCTTTCTTTAGGTTTGCCTAATGTTTGTTGGCTTGAGTCATTTTATATTTGGATTTTTCTTATAAGCAAAATGTTATTAGCTTTTATTTTTACCTAATCTGGATACTCAGTCTGGATATTTTTCCCTTTTAATAGGTGAGTTTGCTTAATATTTTAATAGCTGCTATAAATATCAGGTTTCATTTTACCTGGACCAAACAGTTTTCAGTGTTTTTTCTGTTCTGTTTTGTCAATTCCTTTCTATTTTGTCATTGTCTTTTGACATTGATTGGTAATTTCTTGATTTATTTACTCTTTTTGGAATTATAGCCAAAGAGAGTTGACATCTATTCTGTTAGAAATTGGTATCGGTCATTCTTTAATTAAATTCCTTATCATTTCCAAGATTGTGTTTTCTGATGGAAAGTGAAGGGCACAAGTATTCCCCAAAGAAACTTCTTTCATCAAAATGTTGTCTTTCGTTTCATTTGGTGTTACTGTCCTTGCCACAAAAAAACTTCAGCAGTGCCCAGTCCACGCTTGACCAGATCACACGTTTCTGGATATTAGGACGCTCCTCAGGGCTCCAAGCAGGCAGAAAGCGTAGGAATAATACCTTCCATTCTCACCCAAACTTTCTTTTGCTGCTACTCTTTGACCCACATTTATGGTGTGACAGGTTGCATCTGCCAGCTTTATTTTTACTTACTCCCACAAAAACAGCTTTTTTGAATAAGGCAAAATTTAAATTGTTAAATCTCCATTCTCGAAGATTTCAAATCAGATCGAGTCATACTATCTCAAAGAGAAATTCCTAAAATTTTGGCTGGGAATATGTCAGGTATCACTAGTTTCTTAACAATAGCTCAGTCATTTCCCTCTTTACTGATTTATAAGTTATTTCAGTATGAACTCAAATGTGTGAGGAATAGTATGAAATCTTGTAAATCTATTTCTTGAGTTGTGGCTTTTGACGCAGTTTATATACTATGTGAAGAAGGATAAGTAATAACTTTGCATGGGAATTATTAATTTTAAGAAGCACATGGCCAGATGTGTATATAATGAACTCTCTATCTGCGATAGATCTTCCATCAGCTCTTATTGCTTGGGATATTAAAATTTTCTCTTATTTTCCCCCAAATAATATGACTCTCCTTTATGTACTCGTTGACCATAGGCTAGGTATTAGTACATAATCCTGATTTCAGGTAATTCATTAACTTATTTCTTCTCATAATTCAGAAAGACTACTCACTTCATACTTCTTAGACTCTCAGTTAGGAAATATTTTGAATTATACATGAACCATGGTCATAAAATTGGGAATTAGACAATACTCTGGCTCATTGCCTTCTCTACATGATTACCTATATATCTTTCCTTGCAGTTCAATTATATTCAGGATATTCAATTAAAGTTCTGTCATGAAAAGAAGCATGTCCATAGACAAGCGCTCAAACTACTTAAATGCGATAGTTCTTGGCACAACTACCCATTGAAACTGAAATTTTCAAAAGGGACAAAAAGGAAAGGCTATAAGTAAATAAGGGCGAAAGGGAATTTGATGAGTTTTATTTCATAACAGTAAGAAGTCATTGAAGTATAAAACACATGACAATGATATTTCAAAAGTCAATAGATGAAAACTCAACTCTGCAACGTATATAAGAGCAAAGGGAGAAGATTAATGTTATAATTATAAAAAGATGCTTTTGAAGATTTGGATGAAAGTCTTTTGATTAGTGGTGCTCTGGTAAATATTTAACAACCAGCCGGGGGAGGGAGCTCAAGGGCCCAGATTTGTAAAGTTTGCTGATTTTCATTGCGTAAATACTCCTGACATGATCAATTTCAAACTACCAATGTGAAGTCACTGAACACAGAATTGGGAAGAAATGTGCCCCATGACTCTCATGAGCCAGAGGGAGCCAAATCCAGCATACTGCTGGTATGGTTTTTGTAACATTTAAAAAAATTGTTATCAGGCAGTATAAGATCTAATTGGTAAAAATAAAGAATACCTTGTGCCTGGTGGTATGTACTTTCACACTTTAAGTAGTGAATGAGGCAGTGGCCATCATCCAAAAACCTACAAACAGTAAATGCTGGAGAGGGTGTGGAGAAAAGGGAGCCCTCTTGCACTGTTGGTGGGAATGTAAATTGATACAGCCACTATGGAGAACAGTATGGAGGTTGCTTAAAAAAACTAAAAATAGAACTACCATATGACCCAGCAATCCCACTACTGGGCATATGCCCTGAGAAAACCATAATTCAAAAAGAGTCATATACCACAATGTTCACTGCAGCTCTATTTACAATAGCCAGGACATGGAAGCAACCTAAGTGTCCATTGACAGATGAATGGATAAAGAAGATGTGGCACATATATACAATGGCATATTACTCAGCCATAAAAAGAAACGACACTGAGTTGTTTGTAGTGAGGTGATGGACCTAGAGTCTGTCATACAGAGTGAAGTAAGTCAGAAAGAGAAAAACAAATACCGTATGCTAACATATATGGAGTCTTAAAAAAAAAAAAAGGTTCTGAAGAACCTAGGGGCAGGACAGGAATAAAGATGCAGATGTAGAGAATGGACTTGAGGACATGGGGAGGGGGAAGGGTAAGCCTAGACGAAGTGAGAGAGTGGCATTGACATATACACTATCAAATGTAAAATAGATAGCTAGTAAGAAGCAGCCGCATAGCCCAGGGAGATCAGCTCAGTGCTTTGTGACCACCTAGAGGGGTGGGATAGGGAGGGTGGGAGGGAGACGCAAGAGGGAGGAGATATGGGGATATATGTATATGTGTAGCTGATTCACTTTGTTATAAAGCAGAAACTAACACACCATTGTAAAGCAATTATACTCCAATAAAGATTTTTAAAAAAAACAAAGTGATTGAGACCATAGGACCAGAAACTCGTGGGTTTGATTCTCAGCAACATCACTTAATGTGTGATTTTAGTATAATTGCCTACTTTAAGCCTTAATATATTCATCTGTAAAATTCTGAATAATGAAAGCTATTTCACAGACATCTTGTGATGATTAAAAGACACAAGAATGTAGTTGGTATATTAAATAGATAATAATGATTATTTTTCTTCATCTTCTGTAAGGCTCATTTCCTTCCTTCTGTCCTTATTCATTAGAAATTAGTAAAACGAGGTCAGAATTGATGTAGTGTATTTAGTAAAGACATGACAATGCCTCTAGCGTTGACACACCTGTATAGCTACCTGAAAATTGATCTTTTGTAGGAGGGAGAGTTGTTGAGAAATGCAGACACCAGAGGCAGAATTTGGGAAGAATTACCTACATTTGTTTTCCTTTCCATCTTTGACATGTCAAAATAAGCACAAAACTTTGAAGAAGCTATGGGGCAGTGGCACACAGATAATCTTCATTACTCAATGTTGTTGCTTATCATTTTGTGGCCTCTGTGGTGAAAGAAAAGGAAGGCAAGGAATATGGAAGGGACATTGAGTTGGCCGACCTGTGGTATTTGCTACAAAAATACAATTTTAGAAACAGTAGAAGTAAGATGTCATGGGAATTCATGGAAGAAAATAACTTTGGGCTATAATAAACAGGGAAGACTTAAAAGCCTGACATTTAAAAGTAGTATGGAGGTTCCCTAAAAAAACAAAAATAGAGTAACCATATGATCCAACAATTGCACTCCTGGGCATATATCTGGAGAAAACTCTAATTCGAAAAGATACATGCACTCCATCGTTCAGAGCAGCACTATTTACAATGGCCAAGACAAGAAAGCAACCTAAATGTCCATTGATAAATGAATGGATACAGATGTGGTACATATATACAATGGAATACTACTCAGCCCTAAAAAAGAATGAAATAATGCCATTTGCAGCAACATGGATGGACCTAGAGATTATCATACTAAATGAAGTGAGTCAGACAGAGAGAGACAAATATTATGTGATATCACTTACATGTAGAATCTAAAATATGATACAAATGAACTTATTTACAAAATGGAAACAGACTCACAGACATAGAAAACAAACTTGTGGTTACCAAAGGGGAAAGGGGGGAGGGATGAATTAGGAGTTTGGGATTACCAGATACAAACTAATATATATAAAATAGATAAACAACAAGGTCCTACTCTATAGCACAGGGAACTATATTCAATATCTTGTCATAAACCATAATGAAAAAGAATACATAAAATTGTGTATAACTGAATCACTATGCTGTACACCAGAAACTAACACAATGTTGTAAATCAGCTACACTTCAGTTTTTAAAAGCTCAAAAAAATGGTATTTTTCAGGAGTTTGATGAATAGAAATAGATTTAAGACATTTTTGGTGACTCTAAAAAAAGTGAGCTGACACAGAAGTTTAAGAAATTAGCTTTTTTTAATTAAAAATGAGTAACTTAATATATTCCAAATGCAACTTAAACCTAGAGTAGGATCAGGAGATATACTACAAAAGTAGCTTGGTACCATATTAAAAGATACTATGAGTTTGCCTTTTATTTTCCATATAATTAACATACTTGAAGATGCAAACACTATATTAGCTACTTTATATATGCTTCTATTTAATTATCAAATCAATACTAAAAATAAAGCATCATCTCATGCTATAGAAGAGGAAACTGCTGCCCAATTATACATGGCTGATCTGAGGTTATACAACTTATTACCAGAGAGACATTGAAAGTTTTTGACTAGGGAGGTAACATGGTAGGAAGTGTAAATTCCTACATTTCTTTAATATTTGCTAATTAAAATTCTTAACTTACTGTACACTAAAGGTATAATTAGCAACTATTGATTACTACAGATGCAGAATTGTTGTTCTTCAAGTAGTAGATGATAACATCTTAGTCTCTTTCCTTATGAAAGCAAGAGTGACCTCCCTAGCATTTCACTTACCTCTCTCCTCCTTTGCAACATATCATTGAAGGTGCTTTTGCCCTTTCTGGTATAAAAAACAAAGTTATCTAGGTAAATATTTCAGGCTTTTTATCCAAGTCTTCACGAGGAATAAGTTAACCCATCTATTCTGTGCAATGCATGAATTTGGATTAATTTTTCAGTTTCATTTGCAGAGAACTAAGTCTTGAGGAAATTTGAAACGTGACAGGAAAATGTGAATGAGGAAAGGACAACATTTGCAAACATATGATTGTAGTCAAGAGGAGGGACTCAGTTGAAATATCATTCTCCTATAATTGTTCTTACGGAAATCACCAGTGACCTCCAAATTGATGAATCAAAAAACAAAACAGAAACCCCAACAGTCCTCAGCCCTCATCCTATCTTATACTTGGCAATATTTGCTTCAATTTGCAGAAACTACTTCTCTTTTCTAAAAACTATTTTATTGAGGTAAGATTTACATACAAAAAAACTGTACATATTTAAAGTGTACAACTTGGTAAGTTTGGAGATATGTGTACATCTGTGAAACCATCACTATAATCTATACCGTAAACATAAAATATAAACATCCAAAAGTTTTCTCTTGCTCTCTTTACTATTTTTTGTTATAAGAACAGTTAACATAAGATCTATGCTCTTAGCAAAATTTAAAGTATATAATACAGTATTATTAAATATCGGCACTGTGCTATATAATAGATCTCTAGTATATATTCATCTCACATAACTGAAACTTCGTACCCTTTGACTAATACCTCCCCATTTACCCCTCCCTCTAGCCTCTGGCAACCACCATTCTACTCTCTGCTTCTATGAGTTTGACTATTTTAGATTCTTCGTGTAAAAGGGATCATGTATTATTTGTCATTTTGTGACTGGCTTTTTTCACTTAAGGTAATGGCCTCCAGGTTCATCCATGTTGTCACAAATGGCAGGATTTCCTTCTTTTTAAACCTGAATAATATTCCTCTGTGTTTGTGTGTGTAAAACATGTTTTTTTATGCATTCATCTGTTGATGGACACTCAGGTTGTTTCTTTAGCTTGCTTATTGTGAATAACACTGCAGTGAACATGGGAGTGCAGATACCTTTTCAAGATCATGATTTTAATTCTTTGGGTATATACCTAGAAAAGTGATTGCTAGATTATATGGTAGTTCTATTTTTAATATTTTGAGGAATCTTTATACTGTTTTTCATAGTGGCTGCAACAATTTACATTCCTACCAACAGTGCACAAGTGTCCCCTTTTCTCCACATCTGCAACAAATCTGTTATCTGTCTTTCTGATAATATTTAACAGATATGAAGCAGTATCCCTGTGGGTTTGTTTTGCATTTCTCTAATAATTAGTAATGTTGAGCACTTTTTAATATACCTGTTGGCAATCGTATGCCTTCTTCGGAGATATGCCTATTTAGTTCCTTTGCCCATTTTTCAATCAGATTTTGTTTGTTTGCTGCTGAGTTGTAGGAGTTCTTTATGTATTTTGGATGTTAACACTTTATCAGAAATATGGCTTGCAAATTTTCTCCCAATCTATAGGTTGCCTTTTCATTCTGATGATTATTTCCTTTGCTATGCAGAAGCTTTTTAGTTTGACATAGTCCCACTTGTCTATTTTTGCTTTTGTTGTCTGTGCTTTCGATATCATATCCAAGAAATCATTACCAAGATCAATATCAAGCTTTTCCCATATATTTTCTTCTGGGAGTTTTACAGTTTCAGGTCTCATGTTTAAGTTTTCAATTCATTTTCAGTTTATTTTGTGTATGGTGTAAGGAAGGGTCCAATTTCATTCTTTTACATGTATATATCTGGATTTGCCATCACCATTTATTGAAGAGGCTGTCTTTTCCCCATTGTGTATTCTTAGCACCTTTCTCAAAGTTCAGTTGACAGTATATATGTGGGTTTTCTTTGGGGCTTTCTATTGTGTTCCATTGGTCTGTATGTCTGTTTTTATGCCAGTACCATTCTGTTTTGATTACTGTAGCTTTGTAATGTATTTGTAACCAGGAAGTGTGATACCTCCAACTTTGTTGCTCTTTCTAGTTCTATAAAAAATGCCTTTTGGATTTTGATAGGAATCACATTGAATTGTTATATCGCTTTGGATACTATGGACAATTTAAGAATATTAAGTTTTCCAATCCATGAACATGGGATGTCTTTGCAGTTATTTGTGTCTGCTTTAATTTTCTTTTTTCATCAGTGTTTTTATAGTTTTCAGTGTGCAAGTCTCTCACCTCCTTGGATAAGTTTTTTCCTAAGTATTTAATTTTACTGGATGCTATTGTCAATGGGATTGCTTCCTTAATTTCCTTTATGGAGAGTGTATTGTTGGTGTATAGAAACATGTGATTTCTGTATGTTGATTTTGTATCCTGCAACTTAGCTGAATTCATTTTTTAGGTCTAAATTTTTTTTTTTTTTTTTTGTGGAGTCTTTAGGGGTTTTTTTACATATAAGATCATGTCATTTGGAAACAGAGATAATTTTACTTCTCCTTTCTGATTTGGATGCCTTTTATTTCTTCTTCTTGCCTGATTGCTCCGGCTACGACTTCAATAACATGTTGAACTGAAGTGGTGCAAGTGAGCATCCTTGTCTCATTCCAGATCTTGGAGGAAAAGTCTTCAGTTTTTCACCATTGAGTATGATGTTATCTGTGGGCTTTTCATATATGGCCTTCATTGTATTGAGGTAAGTTCCTCCTATACTTATTTTGGGGAAAAGTGTTGATTTTGTCAAATGCTTTTTCTGCATCTGTTGAGACTGTTTTGTGACTTTTATCCTTCTTTCTGTTAATGTGATGTAACACATTGATTGATGTGCATATGCTGAACCGTCCTTGCATCCCAGAGACAAACCCCATTTGGTCCTGGTGTACTATCATTGTAATGTACTTCTTTTTTTTTTTTTTTTTAACTGATAGTTTTGAAGAAGGGAGTGCTTTTTTTTTAACTTAATTAATTTATTTATTTATTTATGGCTGTGTTGGGTCTTCGTTTCTGTGTGAGGGCTTTCACTAGTTGTGGCAAGTGGGGGCCACTCTTCATCACGGTGTGTGGGCCTCTCATTATCACGGCCTCTCTTGTTGCGGAGCACAGGCTCCAGACGTGCAGACTCAGTAATTGTGGCTCACAGGCCCAGTTGCTCCGTGGCATGTGGGATCTTCCCAGACCAGGGCTCGAACCCGTGTCCCCTGCATTGGCAGGCAGATTATCAACCACTGCGCCACCAGGGAAACCCTGTAATGTACTTCTGAATTTAGTTTTGCTAATTTTTTTTTAATATCTTTATTGGAGTATAATTGCTTTACATTGTTGTGTTAGTTGCTGCTGTATAACAAAGTGAATCAGCTATGTGTATAAATATATATCTCCATATCCCCTCCCTCTTGTGACTCCCTCCCACCCTCCCTATCCCACCCCTCTAGGTGGTCACAAAGCACTGAGCTGATCTCCCTATTCTATGCAGCTGCTTCCCACTAGCTACCCATTTTACATTTGGTAGTATATATATGTCAACACCACCCTCTCACTTAGTCTCAGCTTACCCTTCCCCCTTCCTGTGTCTAGTCCATTCGGTACATCTGCATCTTTATTCCTGTCCTGCCCCTGGGTTCTTCAGAGACTTTTTTTTTTTTTTTTTAGATTCCATATATATGTGTTAGCATACAGTATTTGTTTTTCTCTTTCTGACTTACTTCAGTCTGTATGACTAACTCTAGGTCCATCCACCTCACTACAGATAACTCAGTTTCATTTCTTTTTTTGGCTGAGTAATATTCCATTGTTTATATGTGCCACATCTTCTTTATCCATTCATCTGTTGATGGACACGTAGGTTGCTTCCATGTCCTAGCTGTTGTAAATAATGATGCAATGAACACTGTGGTATATGACTCTTTTTTTTTTTTTTAACATCTTTATTGGAGTATAATTGCTTTACAATGGTGTGTTAGTTTCTGCTTTATAACAAAGTGAATCAGTTATACATATACATATGTTCCCGTATCTCTTCCCTCTTGCGTCTCCCTCCCTCCCACCCTCCCTATCCCACCCCTCTAGGTGGTCACAAAGGACTGAGCTGATCTCCATGTGCTACGCGGCTGCTTCCTACTAGCTATCTATTTTACATTTGGTAGTGTATATATGTCCATGCCACTCTCTTACTTCGTCCCAGCTTACCCTTCCCCCTCCCCATGTCTTCAAGTCCAAATCCAGTCTTTACATCTGCATCTTTATTCCCGTCCAGCCCCTGTGTTCTTCAGAACCATTTTTTTTTTAAGATTCCATATATATGCGTTAGCATATGGTATTTGTTTTTCTCTTTCTGACTTACTTCACTCTGTATGACAGACTCGAGTTCCATCCACCTCACTACAAATAACTCAATTACGTTTCCTTTTATGGCTGAGTAATATTTCATTGTATATATGTGCCACATCTTCTTTATCCATTCATCTGTCGAAGGACACTTAGGTTGCTTCCATGTCCTGGCTATTGTAAATAGAGCTGCAATGAACATTGTGGTACCTGTCTCTTTCTGAATTATGGTTTTCTCAGGGTATATGTCCAGTAGTGGGATTGCTGGGTCATATGGTAGTTCTATTTTTAGATTTTTAAGGAAACTCCATACTGTTCTCCATAGTGGCTGTATCAATTTACATTCCCACCAACAGTGCAAGAGGGTTCCCTTTTCTCCACACCCTATCCAGCATTTATTGTTTGTAGATTTTTTGATGATGGCCATTCTGACCGGTGTGAGGTGATACCTCATTGTAGTTTTCATTTGCATTTCTCTAATGATTAGTGATGTTGAACATCCTTTCATGTGTTTGTTGGCAGTCTGTATATCTTCTTTGGAGAAATGTCTATTTAGGTCTTCTGCCCATTTTTGGATTGAGTTGTCTGTTTTTTTGGTATTGAGCTGCATGAACTGCTTGTATATTTTGAAGATTAATCCTTTGTCTGTTGCTTCGTTTGCAAGTATTTTCTCCCATTCTGAGGGTGATCTTCTCGTCTTGTTTATGGTTTCCTTTTCTGTGCAAAAGCTTTTAAGTTTCATTAGGTCCCATTTGTTTATTTTCGTTTTTATTTCCATTTCTGTAGGAGGTGGGTCAAAAAGGATCTTGCTGTGATTTATGTCATAGAGTGTTCTGCCTATGTTTTCCTCTAAGAGTTTTACAGTGTTTGACCTTACATTTATGTCTTTAATCCATTTTGAGTTTATTTTTGTGTGTGGTGTTAGTGAATGTTCTAATTTCATTCTTTTACATGTAGCTGTCCAGTTTTCCCAGCACCACTTATTGAAGAGGATGTCTTTTCTCCATTGTATATTCTTGCCTCCTTTATCAAATATAAGGTGACCATATGTGCATGGGTTTATCTCTGGGCTTTCTGTGCTGTTCCGTTGATCTATATTTCTGTTTTTGTGCCAGTACCATACTGTCTTGATTACTGTAGCTTTGTAGTATAGTCTGAAGTCAGGGAGCCTGATTCCTCCAGCTCTGTGTTTCTTTCTCAAGATTGCTTTGGCTGTTCGGGGTCTTTTGTGTGTCCATACAAATTGTGAAATTTTTTGTTCTAGTTCTGTGAAAAATGCCATTGGTAGTTTGATTGGGATTGCATTGAATCTGTAGACTGCTTTGGGTAGTATAGTCATTTTCACAATTTCACATTTCACAATGTTGATTCTTGCAATCCAATCTCTCCATCTGTTTGTATCACCTTTAATTTCTTTCATCAGTGTCTTATAGTTTTCTGAGTACAGGTCTTTTACCTCCTTTGGTAGGTTTATTCCTAGGTATTTTATTCTTTTTGTTGCAATGGTGAATGGAGTTGTTTCCTTAATTTCTCTTTCTGATCTTTTGTCGTTAATGTATAGGAATGCAAGTGATTTCTGTGCATTAATTTTGTATCCTGCAACTTTACCAGATTCACTGATTAGCTCTAGTAGTTTTCTGGCATCTTTAGCTCTAGTAGTTTTCTGGCATCTTTAGGATTCTCTCTATATAGAATCATGTCATCTGCAAAGAGTGACAGTTTTACTACTTCTTTTCCAGTTTGTATTCCTTTTATTTCTTTTTCTTCTCTGATTGCCGTGTCTAGAACTTCCAAAACTATGTTGAATAAGAGTGGCAAGAGTGGACATCCTTGTCTTGTTCCTGATATTAAAGGAAATGCTTTCAGTTTTTCACCATTAAGAATGATGTTTGCTGTGGGTTTGTCCTATATGGCCTTTATTATGTTGAGGTAGGTTCCCTCTATGCCCACTTTCTAGAGAGTTTTTACCATAAATAGGTGTTGAATTTTGTCAAAAGCTTTTTCTGCATCTGTTGAGATTATCATCTGGTTTTTATCCATCAGTTTGTTAATATGGTGAATCACATTGATTTGCATGTATTGAAGAATCCTTGCATTGCTGGGATAAACCCCACTTGATCATGGTGTATGATCCTTTTAATGTGCTGCTGGATTCTGTTTGCTAATATTTTGTTGAGGATTTTTGCATCTATGTTCATCAGTGATATTGGCCCGTAGTTTTCTTTTTTTGTGACATCTTTGTCTGGTTTTAGTATCAGGGTGATGGTGGCCTCGTAGAATGAGTTTGGGAGTGTTCCTCCCTATGCTATATTTTGGAAGAGTTTGAGAATGATAGTTGTTAGCTCTTCTCTATATGTTTGTTAGAATTCGCCTATGAATCCAACTGGTCCTGGGCTTTTGTTTGTTGGAAGATCTTTAATCACAGTTTCAGTTTCAGTGCTTGTGATTGGTCTGTTCATATTTTCTATTTCTTCCTGGTTCAGTCTTGGAAGGTGGTGCTTTTCTAAGAATTTGTCCATTTCTTGAAGGTTGTCCATTTTATTCCATATAGTTGCTTGTAGTAATCTCTCATGATTGTTTGTATTTCTGCAGTGTCAGTTGTTACTTCTCCTTTTTCATTTCTAATTCTGTTGATTTGAGTCTTCTCCCTTTTTTTCTTGATGAGTCTGGCTAAAGGTTTATCAATTTTGTTTATCTTCTTCAAGAACCAGCTTTTAGTTTTATTAATCTTTTCTACTGTTTCCTTTATTTCTTTTTCATTTATCTCTGATCTGATCTTTATGATTTCTTTCCTTCTGCTAACTTTGGGTTTTTTTTTTTTTCTTCTTTCTCTATTTGCTTTAGGTGTAAGGTTAGGTTGTTTATTTGAGATTTTTCTTGTTTCTTGAGGTAGGATTGTATTGCTATAAACTTCCCTCTTAGAACTGCTTTTGCTGCATCCCATAGGTTTTTAGCCATCATGTTTTCATTGTTATGTGTTTTTAGGTATTTTTTGATATCCTCTTTGATTTCCTCAATGATCTCTTGGTTATTTAGTAGCATATTGTTTAGCTTCCATGTGTTTGTATTTTTTACTGTTTTTTTCCCTGTAATTGATATCTAGTCTCATAGCATTGTAGTCAGAAAAGATAATTGATATGATTTCAGTTTTCTTAAATTTACCCAGACCCAAGATATGATCTATCCGGAGAATGTTCCATGAGCACTTGAGAAGAAAGTGTATTCTGTTTTTTTATTGGAATGACCTATAAATATCAATTAAGTCCATCTTGTTTAATGTGTCACTTAAAGCTTGTGTTTCCTTATTTATTTTCATTTTGTTTGATCTGTCCATTTGTGAAAGTGGGGTGTTAAAGTCCCCTACTATTTTGTTACTGTTGATTTCCCCTTTTATGGCTGTTAGCATTTGCCCTATATCTTGTGGTGCTCCTATACTGGGTGCATAAATATTTACAATTATTTTATCTTCTTCTTGGCTTGATCCCTTGATCATTATGTAGTGTCCTTCTTTGTCTCTTGTAATAGTCTTTATTTTAAAGTCTACTTTTTCTGATATGAGAATTGCTACTCCAGCTTTCTTTTTATTTCCATTTGCATGGAATATCTTTTTCCATCCCCTCACTTTCAGTCTGTATGTGTCACTAGGCGTGAAGTGGGTCTCTTGTAGACAGCATATATACGTTTTTGTTTTTGTATCCATTTAACCAGTCTGTGTCTTTTGGTTGGCATATTTAATCCATTTATATTTAAGGTAATTATTGATATGTATGTTCCTATTACCATTTTCTCAATTGTTTTGGGTTTGTTATTGTAGGTCTTTTGTTTCTCTTGTGTTTCCTGCCTAGAGAAGTTCCTTTAGCATTTGTTGTAAAGCTGGTTTGGTGCTGCTCATTTCTCTTAGCTTTTGCTTGTCTGTAAAAGTTTTAATTTCTCCATCAAATCTGAATGAGATCCTTGCTGGGTAGAGTAATCTTGGTCATAGGGTTTTCCCTTTCATCACATTAAATATGTCCCACCACTCCCTGCTGGCTTGCAGAGTTTCTGCTGAAAGTTCAGCTGTTAACCTTATGGAGATTCCCTTGTATGTTGTTTGTTGCTTTTTCCTTGATGCTCTTAATATTTTTCTTTGTATTTAATTTTTGATAGTTTGATTAATATGTGTCTTGGCATGTTTCTCCTTGGATTTATCCTGTATGGGACTCTCTGTGCTTCCTGGTCTTGATTGACTATTTCCTTTCCCATATTAGAGAAGTTTTCAACTATAATCTCTTCAAATATTTTCTTAGTCCCTTTCTTTTTCTCCTCTTCTTCTGGGACCCCTATAATTCGAATGTTGGTGTGTTTAATGTTGTCCCAGAGGTCTCTGAGACTGTCCTCAATTCTTTTCATTCTTTTTTCTGTATTCTGCTCTGTGGTAGTTATTTCCACTATTTTATCTTCCAGGTCACTTATCCGTTCTTCTGCTTCAGTTATTCTGCTATTGATTCCTTGTAGAGAATTTTAAATTTCATCTATTGTTTTGTTCATCCTTGTTTGTTTGCTCTTTAGTTCTTCTAGGTCCTTGTTAAACGTTTCTTGTATTTTCTCTATTCTATATCCAAGATTTTGGATCATCTTTACTATCATTACTCTGAATTCTTTTTCAGGTAGACTTCCTATTTCCTTTTCCTTCTTTTGGTCTGTTGGGTTTTTACCTTGCTCCTTCATCTACTGTGTGTTTCTCTGTCTTCTCATTTTGCTTAACTTACTGTGTTTGGGGTCTCCTTTACACAGGCTGCAGGTTTGTAGTTCCTGTTGTATTTGGTGTCTACCCCCAGTGGTTAAGGTTGGTTCCGTGGGTTGTGTAGGCTTCCTGGTGGTGGGGGCTAGTGCCTGTGTTCTGGTGGATGAGGCTGGATCTTGTCTCTCTGGTGGGCAGGACTGCATCCTGTGGTGTGTTTTGGTGTGTCTGTGAACTTATTATGATTTTAAGCAGCCTCTCTGCTAATGGGTGGGGTTGTGTTCTTGCCTTGCTAGCTGTTTGGTATGGGGTGTCCAGCACTGTAGCTTAGTGGTCATTGAGTGGTCTTAGCGTTAAGGTGGAGATCTCTGGGAGAGCTCTCGCCAATTGATATTACGTGAGGCCAGGAGGTCTCTGGTGGTCCACTGTCCTGAATTCGGCTCTCCCACCTCAGAGGCTCAGACCTGACACCCAGCTGGAACACCAAGCCCCTGTCAGGCACACGGCTCTGTGTTACAGCAATGAAACTGATGAAGATCAATGTGATATCAGGTTTTAAGTATTGCTGAAAGTCTAATGTTAACTTGAAGCCACCATGTAATGCATAAATGGCTGGGATCCTCTTCCCACTTTCTAGGAGCTTAGAGTCTGATTAGCCTTCCTCTCCCTTTTCAGTCCAGTCTATCTTCCCAGCACTGCCATGTCACCTTTCCAAATCTACTTTTCTAATATTTTTTTGAAGAATTTTGCAACTGTATTCACCACAGGTATTGGCTGTAGTTTTATTTTCTTGTGGTATCTTTATCAGGCTTTGATATTAGGGTGTTGCTGGCCTCATACAATGAGTTTAGAAGTGTCCCCTCTTCTATTTTTTGGAAGAGTTTAAGGAAGATTGGTCTTAATTCTTTAAGTGTTTTGTCGAGTTCACCTGTGAAGGCATCTGGTCCTGAGCTTTTTCTTTGATGGGAGATTATTTTTTCTGATGCAGTCCCCTTATTTGATATTAACCTGTTCATGCTTTCTATTTCTCCTTGATTCAGTCTTGGTCAGTTGTTATGTTTCTAGGAATTTATTTCGTCTACAATTCCAATTTTTGTTGTATAATTATTAATAATAGTCTCAAGATTTCTAAAAATTTCTGTGGCTTCACTGTAATGGTTCCCCTTTCATTTCTGATTTTATCTATTTGAGTCACTCCCTTTTTTTCTTGGTTAATCTATCTAAGGGTTTGTCAATTTTGTTAATCTTTTCAAAAAACCAACTTTTAGTTTTATTGATATTTTTTCTTTTTCAAAATTCTCCATGTCATTTATTTCTACTCTAATCTTTATTATTTCTTTCCTTCTGCTAACTTTGGGCTTAGTTTGTTCTTTTTTTTAGTTCCTTGAGGTGTAAAGTTATCGGGCTGGCCAAAAAGTGCCTTCAGTTTTTAAGTAAAAATAAAAGACACATGTTTTCATTTTCACCAAGAACTTTATTGAACAATGTATTCACCTTTTTGTTCCACTACCTCCCGCCATTTTTCAGGCAACTTCATAATTCCATCTTCCCAAAACTTTTTATCATTTTGAGCAAAGAACTGTTCCAGTTGCCTTTCACAGTCTTCCAGGGAATTGAAATTTTTTCCATTAAGAGAATTTTGTAAAGACTGAAATAAATGGAAATCCAAAGGTGCAATGTCTGCTGAATACAGCAGTTGAATTAGAACTTCCCAGCCAAGCTGTAACAGTTTTTGTCTGGTCATCAAAGAAACATGCGGTCTTGTGGTATCCTGATGGAAGATTGTGCGTTTTCTGTTGACTAACTCCGGAAGCTTTTCGTCGAGTGCCACTTTTTTTTTTTTTCAGTTGGTCTAATTGCGAGCAATACTTGTTGAAATTAATTGTTTGGTTTTCCGGAAGGAACTCATAATAGAGGACTCCCTTCCAATCCCACCATATACACAACATCACCTTCTTTGGATGAAGACCAGGCTTTGGTGTTGTTGGTGGTGGTTCATTTCACTTGCCCCGTGATCTCCTCTGTTCCACATGGAAGTACAGTATCCACTTTTCATTGTCCGTCAGAATTTGTTTTAAAAATGGAACATTTTCTTTATGTTTAAGTAGAGAGTCACGTGTGGAAATATGGTCACGAAAGTTTTTTTCGCTTAACTCATGTGGAACGCAAACATCAAAGCTATTAACATAACCAAGCTGGTGCAAATGATTTTCAACACTTGATTTAGGTATTTTGAGTATGTTGGCTATCTCCCACATGGTATAATGTTGATGGTTCTCATTTGTTGTTTCGATTTGATTACTATCGACTTCAACTGGTCTACCCTACCGTGGAGCATCATCCAGAGAGAAATCTCCAGCACGAAATTTCGCAAACCACTTTTGACACATTCAATCAGTCACAGCACCTTCTCCATACACTGCATAAATCTTTTTTTGCATTTCAGTTGCATTTTTACCTTTCTTGAATAAAGCATAATATGCTGAAAATGTTGCTTTTTTTCTTCCATCTTCAATATTAAAATGGCTACACAAAAATTCACCAATTTTGATAAGTCTTTTTAAATGCACGCTGATATGACAGCTGTCACATACAATCTAACAAAATTGTTTCAAATGAAGTTAAAGACAACTAAGTGCTACTAGAGCCATCTTATGGAAAAAACCAAACAAACCTTTTGGCCCACCCAATATATAAGATAGTAAAAGAGTATTAGCTAGTATGAAGCAAAATGTTTTACTATTTTATAAATTCTCCCAAATGATTCAATATTAGTTAATATTTCAACAGAAATTTATGCTTACTATTGACAAACTATAGATTTTAGTAAAATGAGGAAAAAATTAAATATTTAATATGAACAGTTTAACTCAAACTTATTAACCCTGTTTTCAAGGATATTGCACTGATATATAATTTTAATTTTTGTCTCTAATATTTTGCTTTTTTACATTTTTATGTATGTGTTTGAGTTTCTTTTTGAGCAGTAGAAATACTTTAACCCAAACTTTGAAAAATAGTAATAATGAGCAAGTCTAAATCCTAAAATATTATAGACAAAAGCAAAAGAAATACACATGAGTAAAGATCTCAGTAACACTAGTTTCCTAGAATTAAAAACCATTTTAGTATGATTTATGCTCATATGCAGAGAATGGGATGTGTTGCATACTGCCATCCCCAATATGTTGAGAAATATGCAATGCAATGGCCACATACCATCAAAGATGCAATTAGATATTTGAAAATGTACTAATATGTTGTTTTAGAGTCACTACTTAATAGCACTTCATAAAATGATCATATTTTTACATTCTTTAAATTCAAAAGGTAAATTTTAAGTAATAAATTTGAGAGTTAATAGTGGTACACTTGGTTAAAATCAGTCTCATAAATTTGTTTTTCATATTACTAGTTTTCTATCTCAAAAGGAAATGAAAGGAATGAGCCTAAAATTAAGTGACTAAGATTTTCAGATTTAACCCCAGTAGTAATATTTATTACCCTAATTATGTTTTTAAAGTTTTGCATGACTATTTGAATATTAACAGGTAAATCAAATTTAAATTTTGTCAGATGATACTAAATATGACTAAATAATAAGTCAGTGTAAGCATCCTTGAACGTGTCAAATAAACCAATTATTTTTCAGTTGAAGGTAATGTCCATTGATTTCCTAACTAAATGATTTAGACAAGTAATAATAGAATTGCTAATGGATAAACCAATCCTTTGGTAGTATTTACATTTTATACCAATAGTGCTTTATTCAACATTTTATTCCTGCCTAAAGATACTAAGTAATGAATGATACACGCTTTTGGTGCACAGATATTGTTTAAATTAAATTCTGTGAAAAATGTTATTTGGATTGTTAGATCCACAAGTTTTCTGCATTATGTTATTTTCTTGAAAGCCATCATAAAGAATTACAGGAACTCATAATGAGTTACATTTATATAATATTTATATTTCTCAAAGTACTTTCAAGTATATTATCTCTTTTGATCCTTTTATCAACTCCATGAAAGAGGAAAGACCAATGTTATGGGTTCCTTTTTTTCATGAGAAATTGACCCCAGGCTACATAGCCAGCAATCTTATGATGTTCTACCCTTAATCCCACAAAGTATGGAATTCCATTAGCTTATTCTATATTAAAATGTTAGTAACTTGATGTCCCACACCTGCTAGAAATAATCTTCCCATAAGCCTCAAATCCCAAAGTATTCATGATTGCCTTTCAGTTATTGATAACACTAGTCTTGCTTCCCTGTGTAGAGTAAATAATGTCATAAGGAGCAGGTCAGTGAAACCACTGTCCCAAGTGTTGGAATTAAATTTACTTCCAGTTCTCTAATTGATTCTCTAATTAAATGTCTGGTAGATATTGATAAATGTTAATTACAAAAATAACTTGCCAAATATCTTCATTTGGTATGCATCTGATAACGCAGCTATTATAGTTTATCTACACACATACACACACAAGCCTTTTTATTTTCTTTGATTTCTAAACCTGATGTTTCACTTTAAAAAGTGGCTGTTGGTGGGGAAGAGGAAGGAAGGAGGGACTATGGCTGTATCAATACCTCAGAGCCAGGAAACATTTTGGAAGAATAGAAGAGAAATAATTTGTTTCACTCTCTTTTTTTGAAGGAGGGGCTAAGAATAGAGCGTGAGATTAAAATGATTGTGAGCCTTTCACTAACTTCTCACAAGAGCAGGAACATAAAGAGGCAGAGTGGTGATCAAAACCAATAATTCAATGTCTCACAATTCTCAGATTTAAGTGATGAAGAAAAAAGTTGAGCATTAGGGAGAAAATGGGAAAATAATGTGGTAAATCAAGGAACTAAAGCAGTAGTGACATGGTGGGGGGGCGGGGATGAAAATCAGTATGAGTACTGTTTCCAGGAAAGGCCACCACCATTGATTAATTGGTTTGCTAATGGCCAGGAGTGTTTAAAGATGAAAGGAAGCACAGGCCCAAGAACCTGCTGGAAGAAGACAGGGTAGAACCTTAGAAATGTTGCTAAGGGAACATTTGAGGGAGTGAACATGAATTAAGGATAAAGTGAATTAAGATAAATGTTTCTGGAAAATGAAAAATAGACATAAAATATCATATCAGGAAGAAAACCTGCAGAATTTTAGATTTAACAGATAATCTTCATCATTTTCATCATTTGACAAATCCAGTTTTTCTTTTTTATTATTTGGAGAAATGAAAATTATCCCTGATGGAATGACAAATTGGTCTTAGTTCTTATCTTACAATGTTTCTGAGGCTATTTGAAGTATAGTCAAAGTAAAGTATTATTTTAATCACAGCCACCGCTTGTGTCGCTCAGGCTGCTTACTGCCTAGTGTGAGGGCACTGTTCATAGCTACCCATGCAGCGCACAACCTGCGCAACCAACATACGTGCCTCTGATTCTAAGTGTAAAAAAGAAAACAAACTACATTAATAAATGATCTTGGAAGAGTGGTGGATTAGGAGGTATAATGTCCTTGTTCAGGTCATATATCTGCTAGCTCCTAGCTGGATGGCATTATTCAAATTAATCAACCTCTTTGAATCCCAGTGTGCTTATTAGCAAAATGGTGATAATAATATTTACCTTCCAAACCTTACACAGTTATCTGAGTTAAAGAATGTTTCATAAAGTTTCAATTTTTCTAGAAAAATTATTTAAAAGATTAATGCAACCATAAAATAATTGTGTTTCCAAGTATTTGGACTTTAATATTTTTGAAGAGACAGCATGGCATACTATATCATGTAAGCTACACTACCTCAACTTGAAGTATCTGTTTAATAATTGAACTATTTGTTTTTGTTAAATGGATAGTCATAATGTTACCATCTGTGAAAAATATTTTTGTTTATGCTAATTTGTAATTCTAGATTTAGCAATCTCAGTGGTCCCCATTCTCCATAATATATCTTTTAAAAGATTTTTGTTTTCCCAGTGCATTGATTCTCAGTTATGATAGAGAATATCAACAGTTTATAATCTGTAGTGGGTTGCCAGTTTGAGTTAGAAGTGACATAGAGAGCAGAGGTATTGTGATTCAAGACCCTCTGGTCTATTCACAGTGTCCCTTGCAGCTCATCCTCTTTTTCAGGACTTAATGCTCTAGGAGTCTCTCTTCAGCTCTTTTTGCTTTACTATCCATTCTCAGGTTGTCTCAACTATTCCTATGGCTTTAAAAAATTTACATACAGTTTTCCAGATTTATAGTCCCAGGGCTGAATTCCCCATGACCTAGACTTAGATCTCAAATAGCTCTGCCACATCTTCCTTTGAATGTCTAATCTACATCCATCCATCTGTCTATCTATCATCTTCATATGTTCCATCTAAGCTTGTTCCTCCCTAGGTCTTCCCTATTTTTCTTATAGTACCATAAACCCCTGGTTGCTTAAGGCCAAAACTGTGTCATTCTTGACCCCTTTTTTTCCCTCTCACCCCCATCCGATCCATCAGCCAGTCCTATTGGTTCTACTCTAACGTATATCCCTTATCGTGCCCTGTAAAATGCGACATGATTGGATTCCTGGCCACTATTTCAAGCTCATTTATGTAAAACAGGCCTTTTCATTTATCACTCTTCATAGCACAAACGCCTCCTGGAAATTATATTTATCTGTTGATCTATTTATTGTCTCTCTCCCTTATTAGAGAAGGACTTTTTTTCAGTTTTAATCCCAGTTCCGTACCTAGAATGCTACCTGGCACATTGTAGACACTCAATAGTACTTGTGAACGATTAAATCATAGCCATAGTATAAATCCATCAGTAGAAACAGGCTTGGAATTATGGGAATCAGATTGACAGCTGCACATGACCATCAGTGTGTTAGGTGTGCTTTCATAAACACATTCTTCACTTATGAAACACATTCTTGCCTTTCTTTTGAATACAGAGAGCCAAAAATGTCATATTGATTCAAAGAAATAAATTGTACCTATTTTCAACTCAATATAATTCTATAAGAATGAAAGTTCTCAAAACAAGGCAAGGAAAAGTTTTTTGTTTTTATTTGAACTATCCACCTCTCCAACCATCCTTCCCTATCTCCTGAATTTTTATATTTAGGAACATATTTTGTCTTTCCTCCCATAGTCAAAAATAATGTTCAGACTTGAAGGTAGTGATCATAAGAAATATTATTATGCCAAATCATTCCAAATTATGCAATAGCCAAAGCAGATAAAAATATGTCATGGTAACAAATCTGTTTCCCTACTCTTCATAATGTTTTATTTGCCCTAACAACTTTTCAGACTATAGCATAATAAATGAACAATGAACTTTCCAGTGTGATTTGCATATCTCTCACCATAAAAGGAGTGTCTGTTTCAAATCTTAAACTTGTATTTGCTATATTTAAGTGATCTCAAATAATAATCTTCAGAGTTGTCCTGACCTGACTGATAATGAATTTTATAGTCCACCATAGTGTTCATTTGCCTGGGTCTGCAATAAGTTAATTACCAGGAAATATAAGAAATGTGCTGTTGCAAAATCCCTTATTTCTCTCTTCTGAATTTATTTGAATAATTACTAAAGTATGTCTCTTGTTTTCAGGCCAAATTTGATCTCCTAATCATAGAGCTTGTACCTCCTCCCGTATTTTATATGTTGGTTGATTGGACGTTCTTTCATCCAGACACCCAAGCCAGAAGAGTCATTCCTTAATGCTCAGCTCCCCTTCACTTCATATATCAAATGGGTCACCATAGCCTCTCAGTTCTGCTTATAAAATATCTCTGACATCTATTCCCTTTTCTCTAGTACTGTGACCTCTTTGAAAGATTAACCCATTCGAGCCTCACGGAGTTGTATTGACCTAGCTTCTGACTGCACCACCCCTTCCTCATAAAACCAGAGAGGGGTCAGCTCAGAATCATGTCCTGAAAGGCACTAGGATTTGGTAATGGTTGGTCATCCTGTTGCTATACACTCAATTGCAGAAATGCTACTTGAGGTATGAGATTCTACAAAAAGAGTATAAATTGTGATACCAGACAGGCAGGGTTTCAGATTCTGTCTCTTCTTCCACCACTGCTATTATCTTGGGCAAATTCACCTCTTTGGAACTTAGTTTAACCATATTTAACTTTGAGTTAATAAATAATTCATACTTTATAGGGTTGTTGTGAAAATGAAATAAGATTATGTATGCTAAAAGATATTTCCTGGCATGTGCTGGAATGTCACCATATGTTAGTTCTTATCTTGCATTCTCCTACCACTTCTAGGCATCATCATATGCTACCCACAACACACCTGCAGAAACCCTGCATGCCTTCTCGGCCCTCTTGTACTGATATCTTTTGGGTAGCAAGGATTTCTTTATTTCCCTCAGCCAGAATAAGGGAACCTGAATGAGACTGTTCTGTATCAGGGAACCTGTTTTTATACTTCTGCAAATCCTCATTCTAGAATAGCTGGAAACTATTTCCCTTCCTATTATTTTCTTATTTTAATATGTATCAATGACTGTCCCTAGGTTACACGCAAAATTATAGATTTCTTAGCCTTGTGTACTCTATCCTTGTATATTTTTACAAACTCCGCTCTGACACTTATACTTTTTAGCTGCTTAGTCAACCTTTGCCTCATCTCAGGAAGTCAGTTTTTCCTGGCTTAGTGTTCCCATTGCACTTTGATATGTCTTTCTAAGCATATATCCTGTCATATTGGTACTATTTGTATACTATTTCTCTTACCCACTATCATATACATTCCTTGAACGGATGAACTTGTACTCTCTGACATAACATGAGCTGAGAGTGTCATTTAAGTTTGATTAGTTAAGCATTAAAAAATGTTAGTCTCATGCCTAGGGAAAGATAGTACCACAGCTCCTAGAATGTGCTTGAAGGTCCATAGCTAATTAATAGATAATAGAAGGTGTTTCTATCATTATTTCTATTGCCCTTACCTATTTAAAGAATTTTCTTTTCCTAGATTTTCTTTGTCAAACCATGCTACATTTTGTATTCTATATCATAAACAAATATGATTTTTGCACAAACACTATTTTCATATAACTCTGAACACCAAGATTTTAAAACCTAAACTAGTACTCCAATATGTGTGCTTCTCATTTGCATGAAAATAACATTCTGCAATTGAGATTTGAAAGCTGAGAAATTTCAAAGCCCTGTTTTAAAAAAACTTAGAAAAATTAATCATATTTCAGTCAGTTTATTAAATAACTAAATTGGAAAGCAATGAAGCATAATTTCAACAACCTTCAAAACAAACACTCACCTTTTACTCCCAAAGTTCTTTCATATTGCACTTCGGTGCCAAAAAATACATCCCTACCATGATAGCCCTGAGAGAAACACCTTATTTGGAAAAGAATGAGGAGGAGATGTAGGAATATCTGGCATCCAGTTTTTGTACCATATTTAACTTCAGGACAGCCATGCCAAAAGGGACCACACATTCCCAGGATCTATATCCCTCTCTCCTAAGGTAACTTAATGAACTTCTGCAGTTTCCTGCACAGACTCTTCATCACTGAGGTGTAAATGTCAGAGAGAGGAGAGCATTTAACATCTAGCCATTAAGCCTACTCTGCCGTAGATCTAGACCAGAAGTTACGAAGATTTCTATAATGCCACCTGGGAATGGGAATGGGAAGGTAACTGTACTGTCTCTTCCCATATTTGTGATGTTTCATAGTATTATATTATTTTCAGATCCTTCTGTAAATTCTGTCTCATCTCTTAAGAAATCCAGTAGGTTGTCATATGTCTCTGCATTCTTCAGTTTGTACATGAGAATTTTAAAAACCTACTTTGTAAAATAACTGACAAAGTGGGGAACTTGTACTCTCTGACATAACATGAGCTGAGAGTGTCATTTAAGTTCGATTAGTTAAGCATTAAAAAATATTAGTCTCATGTCTAGGGAAAGATAAGAATATTTTTAGGCCTTTTCGTTACTTTAAAAGGAATTTTATAACAAATTCAGTTTAAGTATAAATACAACTCAATTATCTGTAACAATGGTAATGGAAAGTTGAAATCTACAGATAATCCAAATTTTTATTTTAAAAGAGCATAGTAAACCTTTGTTCCCAGTGAGCTTCTTAATATTGCTCAGAACTGAGAATTAATTTGTGTAGATTCTATCTTTTTTTATTTCACACCTCCCCCATGGAGGAGGGGCCGATCAGCAGTAAATTAGACACTAAGTAGAGAGCAAGGGAAATAGAGTGAAATCAAAGACCAAAGGACTTGAATCAACCACAAAATTCATATCTAATGCTTGAAAATTTAAAATTAAATAAATCTTCATTTTGGCTTTATAACAGACATAGACTTTCTGAGAACTAAATACAAAACATTTTGAGTGTGTAGATTTTCATTTGAAAATATAGATTAATACTTTGATTCAACTTTCTGGATCAAACAGTGAAAATAATTACTTCATATTTTATCAAATCCATTTCTTCCCAAGCAACAAAAACAAACAAACAAGCAAACAAACTCTCAGTTTCCATTCTGGATTTTTCAAGTGCTGCTCATCAACGGAAAACCGTTTGCAGATGTGGTCCCATTTCAAAGGTGGACAAATAATGGTTTTTATTTGTTGTCAAAATCAGCATGCAAAAAATAAATAAATAAAAAGTCAGTAAGATCTGTCCTGCTGCTGTCTTTCATTCTGCCTCTCCATTTGAAAAGGTTCACCATGCAACCTGCCAGTACAGTAGAGCATACACAGCAGCAGCAACAAGTGGGTTCCTTTACAGCCTCATCAACACTTCCTTCTTCCTTCAGTTTTGTCTCCAAACGCTGATATTTTGGTTGGGTGACTTCATGAAAATTATTCACTATTTCTAAAAGGATTCATTTTTCACGCATTATTTTTTGAGGCTAAGTAACATTCTATATTTGTATATAACATGAAGAATCTGAAATGCAGCATTGAAATTGTCAAGTGAAGCATATGATATGTTGGATGTGCCAAAAGAAATTGTCACCTTTCTTAATAAGCTTAAAATCTAAATCCTCCAAAGTTGGCCCAGGGCAAAATCCTCCATTCCTGAGAAGGAGGACGTGCCCTTACAATTGTACCCCTTACCATTATTCTCTTGGGACTTCCTGTTTCCTTAGGGATCTCCTGATTACATCCCCACTTCCACACTGGCTTGAGTGGGACAGAGAAGTGCTGCATCTAGGTTTGCACACTTGCCTTCTATTAACTAAGTGTGTAATTACCACTGTTTGTTGCTCCACATAAATGAGCCACTCACGCAAGGCACACTGTTTTTCTTATGGAGGTAATATACAGGTCCTCCTTTGGAGAAATAATCATTTATTTAAATTGTTTGTAAAAATAATGCTGGAGACCTCATTGTTTAATCAAAAGTGTATACAATTTATAAATACTTAGGAGATTACTTATATCCTCAGTTAAAACCAATAATTAGTTTTGGCAATAGAAGTGTAAATATGATCTCAATGAAATGACTAACCACTATTCCTTGTTTGAAATTTTTAACCCCGAAATAGTCTTTAGTCTGACATATACAATTGTATTCCCCTAATTTAAGCAAACTTGACCTTTAGTCTTATTTACAAAATAGAGTCCCATTATTAAATTTGCAAACGAATTTTTCATTTTGAAAATAGTTAGGCAGAGCATAAAAACCCGTTTTCTCGCTGGGCATTCAAATTTTTAATGTAGACATAAGTCTTCCATAGTATATTTTTTACTCTAGAATACAATCCTAGAGGGTTTGTGAGCCCTTTGAAGTTATATGTAAAAATGTACATCTTTGTATATATCATTTTGGGGGAAAAGGTAAAACAGTTTTCCTCAGAACCACAGCATAAAGTAAAATCCATTCATTGTGTGTAAGTTCATCTATATGTATGGGTTTTTAGATAATGAAAAATACCCATGGGTATTGACTCAATGAAGTGCAGTATGAAGAATATCAATGAGTCCATCAGCATATGCACATAAGTGTATTTTTAGAACAGGAATACTGTTGGTCATAACATAAATGATATGTATTACAATGATACAATTTTATTACTCACTAGCTCATTTTATGCTCTGGTTTATCATCATAAAAATATTAATTTCTCATGATTTCTCTTCTTCACTTTATAGAAAATATTCTTTTATTGATAGAATAAATAAATGTCTTGAAATTAGTGTCAGCAAAATAGATTTAAGAATATCTGTTTAATGTGTATTTAGTGACATCTCACCGAATCTTGGTTACCTAAAAATACAGAAAAATATTTTGGATGTTTAAAAAAATGAATGTACAGAAGTAGAAGAGCTGCAACTGGATGGGCTTGCTCCAGATAATTTGTGTAAAGAAGTTCCTGGGTGACGGTTGGTATCACTTAACAAAAATGCTTTGCTGTGGTTTCCTTTTTGAATCAATGCTAATGGCATATATATTGACATTTGAAATAGAAGTGAGTTTTAAATAAATATAACATATAAATAACTATTAGATACAGTTCCATGAAAGAAAGGACTGTATCCTATTCAGTGCAGTATTCTCAGAGTCTGACATTCAATCAGTAGTGGTTGAATGAGAAAATGATCAATTAATTAATCAATATTTGCTATAAATCCATAGATATCCTTCTGGTTCCTGCTAGTAGTAAGAGCAGTGTGTGATCTCAGTATAGTCTAAAAAACTCTTTAGATGTTCTTATATATATGAAAAGAATTTACTAATATGATGGACAAGCATTATGATACAGAAAAGTGATAACATAATTGGGTGAACAAAACATTTTGACCTACAAAATATATAATGGTGATAAAAATATTAGTAACTAATTTTCATAGAGTCCTTGTACATTAAATGTATTAAGAAAAATTATTTAAGATATGTTAACAAGGCAAGGGTGAGTGCTTTTAATATCTAACCTGCCCATTCCAAATTATTTAATAATCTAGAGAATGTGCTTTGTTAAATTCACTATTTGCTATTGATGAATAGTCCAGACTTCGTGAAGTTACCTGTTAACTTGTAGATTTCTTTTCTAACACAGATCGAAATAATTTCTATCCAGGAGAAAAATAAATCCAACTGTTATGGATTGGTATCCCACAGGACATTAATCAGTTTTGTATCTTACCTAGAAATCTTATACTAATAATGTTTCAAAATGCCTATAGATACCCAGATCCTCAAAATCCTGTGAATTAGCCTTGCCATCTGATTAGTTTATTCATTAACTAACGAGCTGAATAAAACCTTTGATACATGTTTATTTTATATTTGTGTAAGAGTCATATTGTTAACTTTTTGAAAATTATACTTAAACAATGTATTATTGTTATCTTCACAACCACATAAAGAAGGTACTAAAACCATCCCCATGCACTGTTATTATTACTAATAGTACAGTGGGTACTATTGTCATCCCTATAAAGAAACTGAGAATTGGGGAGGTTAAGTGACTTGTCCAAGGTCACACAGGTAGTAAGATTACAGGCTCTGTAATATCACAAGCCTGTGCTCTTAACCACTACACAGTGACAGCTGCCTGGAGGCTAGAAGAAAACTCACATTGAATAAACTGAAGCTAAATGCCATGTCTTGCATGAGTCTTAAAAGCATTTTGAAAGGCAAAGTGAATTTATAAAAGTACTTCCTTCATGAAGTGAATGTGAGCATAGAAACAATATATATATTATGTATATGTATAATATGTATGATATATACATATGCACATGCATACATAGATATATATCTTCATATATATGAAGAAGCCATTACAACACTCTTGTAAGAAATGTCATCATAGTGCATTTTTTGCAACTGAATTCATAATAAAGGCAAAAGCCTTTGACCCATTCAGAGAATCAAGCTACATCTTTGTCAGCCCCAGGGTTTCACATTTGACATTACCAAGAATTACTATTGCAGCAAAATAATGACGTTTGAAAGTTATATTTGAGATAATTGACACTTTTGTCAAGAGTCCCAGGAATGAAAAGCCTTCTGGATAGCGGATGAATATAGAAAATATTTGCAAGCTTTTGTTTTCTTTGTTTCTTGTTTTGTTTGTTTCAGTCTTCAAACTGGTAAACTTCCAACTGGTGTACCAGGGTTTGTGTCTTAAAATTACCATTTCCTTACCTGAAGGTTTTTATTTAGTATGTGAGGGCCTGATCAACAACGCCTTTTCTTCAGCTGTCAAGGAAGGGCCACGTATGAGAGATTTTGCATCTTGTTTAGACTTTTTAAGCTGCAAAGGGTAGCAGTCAGTTGGTCTTTGTCTGCAGTGTTCTTTATTCTGGCCCTAAACTGCTTGGAAAATTGCCACTATTTCCATTGGCAGGCTTTGCTTCCTTTGAGAGTTGTTTTTAAATAAAGGCATATAGAGCAAATAGGCTTTTGCCTCTCTTAAGTGTCTAGAATGTTCCCAAACTAGAACTAGGGAAAAATTAAAAATAAAAGCCTTAACTGTTTTCCTCTTAAAGTCATTTCCCTAGTGTTGTCCCTAAGCCTGCTATATGAAAATAACCTCATCTACCTGTTTTTTAAAAAATGCATATATCTTGGCCTCATTCCTCATCTACTGGATCAGAATCTCTGATCTGGGATCAGGGAAACAGTATTTCAACAAGCAACTCTGATGACCCCTGCACCTTATAAAGCACTGTCTTTAAAGTCTTCTTTTTATTTTTATACAACTTGGACTTTTACACAAATTCTTAACTTTTTACTCTGAAAAAAGCATCTATTTGCATTTTAACAAGTAACTTAGGAATCAGAGCTTACTTGTTAAATTCTGAGTCATTTTAAAGGAAAGTTAATTTGTTCTATTTTGAAAAACATATAGACTGGCTACTCAGGAGAATATTTTATGTATAGCAAGAAACTACTTAGTAGAATGAGTATCCTAACTGTTATAAATTATCTGATAGTCATGTTCCCAATTCGATGGTTGTATTTCTGGGACAGAGATGATATATTTGAATATAAAACCCAAATTAGGATTCCTCTAATCCATAAAGTACATGTGATATGTGATTGCATTTCTAAATTAGAATTGTAAGATGTTGTGTGTGTGTGTGTGTGTGTGTGTGTGTGTGTGTGTGTATGGATGGATGTATACATACACATAAGATATGCAAAATACATATGAATGTATGTGTATATATATATATATATATATATACACACACACATATACACAAATTCTAATATATACATGAATATATTCACACATATCAAAAATTAAAACAACTTGGGACTTAAAATCAGATATTTTTTTAGGAAAGACATTTCCCTTTTTTCCAAAGCTGAGATATTTCTGATTAGTCTGTTGTCATTTGTTCGTTCAGGCCTGGGAAAATCAACATGAGGTGGTGCTTATGAACTTCAAGGTCTAAATCATACAGATCCAGGTTTGTATTCCATCTCCACTACTTAATAGCTGTGATGCTCTCAGCAAGTTAATTACTTTTTCTAAGTCTGTTTTCTTATCTATGAAATAATGGTACTGATAGTGTCTACTAGATAGGGATACCAGGACTAACATTGTGCCTTGTTCCTAGCAAGCAGTGGAGATGCATTAAGCATATTTAACTATATGTAGAATTTTATTATTTCAGTGACTTATGGGCAAATGACTTTTAATGAACATCTTTCCAAATGTACAATATTCTTAACATTCTGTGAAGACCGAAAGCAAGTCTTTAATACACACTATTTTTTTCTATTTTAGATTGTAAGTGGAAATTTTTAATGTTGGTAAATCACAGACTTTATTACAATAATAGAAAAAATTAAATAATTTCTTCCAATGGCTTATAGAGTTGTTGGAAATTTAAATAACATATCAAGCTGCTTTACAAGAGTGCCCTTAAGAGGCTCAAGCAGTTTTCTGTAGTATTAGTAAAACCATTTTATAACCAACTTGAGAATGTGTGTGTGTGTGCACTTGCACAGACATGCGTTTTGGCAGGGAGAGTTATGTTTCATTAGCTAAAATGTCTTTGATTTTCAAAATTCATTTAAAAAATCCCATACCAGAATGAATAGTGTTATGCCAATGTTATCTTAGAGTCGTTACTTTTTTTATTTGTAGAGAATCTATGGTTAATAAATGGTAAATTTCTGGAGAAAATTAATAGACAATAATAGTTGTTAACATTTGTAGAGTTCTTTAGCCTTTACAAAGTAATTTTTATTTTCTTTTTATTTTAATTTCCTTCCTTCCTTCCTTTCTTTCTCTCTCTCTCTCTTTCTTCCTTGGGCCTTCATTCCTGTGTGCCGGCTTTCTCTAGTTGTGGTGAGCGGGGGCTACTCTTT
This sequence comes from Balaenoptera borealis, assembly GCF_965194805.1. Taxonomy (NCBI): domain Eukaryota; kingdom Metazoa; phylum Chordata; class Mammalia; order Artiodactyla; family Balaenopteridae; genus Balaenoptera; species Balaenoptera borealis. The sequence continues at coordinate 40,715,574 of NC_138862.1, forward strand.
GTTGCAGTGCACTGGCTTCTCATTGCAGTGGCTTCTCTTCTTGCAGTGCACGGGCTCTAGGCCCGCGGGCTTCATAGTTGCAGCACATGGGCTCAGTAGTTGCCGCACGTGGGCCCTAGAGCGCGCGGGCTTCAGTAGTTGTGGCTCGTGAGCTCTAGAGCCCAGGCTCAGTAGCAATAGCTCTCGGGCTTAGTTGCTCCGTGGCATGTGGGATCTTCCGGGACCAGGGATCAAACCCGTGTCCCCTTCATTGGCAGGCGGATTCTTAACCACTGCGCCACCAGGGAAGTCCCTCTATTCTCATATTTAACCTTCTTAGTAGTTATTTCTGTTACTCTTCATGACAATAATAGTAACTAATAACACGTTATCATCATCCTTATCCCCCCAATCTCACCTTCCTCCATACTACTCTATCACTTTGTACAGATTACAGTGTGCATTTATTATATGGAATAATAACTGTTTAAGTGTCTCCTCCATGAGAATCTGGGTTCTTTGAGAAATGAAAACATGTCTTTTGATGCCTAATGCCTAGTACAGTGATAAGCACATATCACTGAACAGTGATCAATGAATGAATGAGTAAATAATGGCTTTAGACCAGGGGTCTGCTAACTATGGCCTGTAGGTCAAATCCATCATGCTACCTATTTTTGGATAGCCCAGGGACTAGAAATGTTTTTTTATATTTTTAAATTGTTTTTAAAAATCAAAAATATATTTCATGACACATAAAAATTATAGGAAATTCAAATTTCAGTGTCCATGAATAAGGTTTTCTTTATATACTCATTTGTCTATGGCTACTTTTGTGCTGTAATGATAGAATTGAGTAGTTGCAATAGAGACTGTATGGCCTGCAAAGTTGAAAAATATTTACTCTCTGACCTTTTGCAGAATGTTTACAGATTTCCTGGTCTAGAGAGATTTAGTTTCTTGCCCAGGGTGCTACAAGAAGTAAATGATAGATCTGGAATCAGATGTTTTCATTCAAGTCAGGTGTTTTGATCGAAAATTCAGTGCCTTTTCTTCTATACTATGCTAAGTCTTGAAAATTAATTCTTAACTACGCACCCTTGGTTCCAATTCTAGAGGTTCTTGTTGTTAGGCAGAACTGGATTTGAATCTAAACTCTACTGAGGGCTGAATATATTATTCACGGGGTCCAGTGCAAAATGAAATGCCAGGTGCCCACCAGGGATGGGCAGCCACATCCCATGGCAGACAGGAAAGCTTCTGCATCGGGATATGCTAAATACAGGAGTGGGCTATCCAGTCCCAGGCAGAGACAGCCACTGTCCTCCCCCCATCCCTCTAGACCCATGGGGTACATGCCCAACACTGACCCTCAGGGAAGAGCATGGCATTGATCAAAGAGGCATAGACAATTTGTTGGCGTCCAAAGCACTGGGGGACAGCGAGTGAAGGCAGGACAACACAAGAGCTGAGGCTCCAAGCCCCTGGCTCATGCTCCATGGTTGCACTGGACTTCACTCACAAAATATAAAGTCAAAGATACAGTTATTAAGCATCTCAAGACAGCAACCAAAGAGCATTAAACCCTGGAGTGGGCTCTTTCTGAGTTCAGTCACACTGATTGTACTTCCAGAAAGCCAACTGTGACTCTGCTACATAACCAGACATGATGACTTTGCTAGTTAAAGAATCTCTCTGTGCCCCAGTTTATACAGTGATGCAATGCAGTTATGGTATCGATCTCACAAAGTTTGGAAGTCAATAGACCAGGCATATAAAGCAGTTAGCAATGGTCTTAGCTATTTATTTTTTAATTTCCTGTACCTCCTTCCAGGACTGAATCAAGCAGTATTATTACCATCATAAAGGACTAAATTATGTCATTTCATTATTCTTAAATTGAAACCAAATTCCTTCCTGTCATGAACTTCATCGACGACTAGATCATACATTCTCCTAAAAAGATGTCCACATTAGAAGTAAATTGAGCCATGAGTTAGAGCCATTTGGTCCTTGTGAATAAGTCTTTCCCCAGGTACTTGTTAGCTAGTCTATACCCTTTGGGTCTGCACTTGTAAAGCAAATGAGAAACATTCTTCAGGGCACTTTCAGACCTTTGCATTAGTTGTAGCATGCCAGGGCAAGGCTCCAGGCTTGATAAATTTATGGTCACACACATTAAACCTACAGCAACACCTATGTTGCTTATCCTTATTATTCTCCAGGATTCTATCCAGCAGAAAAAGAAGTATCATCCATTCCCCTTACCATCAGTGAAGTAGTCAGCATGCACTTTTTTTTGTCTGTTAGTGGATATACTGCCCTCTTGGTCAGATGGATTCCATACTGGTGGTGCTCAGCTGCTTTTGGGGGTCTTTGCGATTCTATGTAATCAACTCACAGCTTTAGGAAAGAATGCAATAATTCTATTCTGTTACCACAGAAAACTAAGATTGTGAATAAACTCAATGTCCTCATAAAAGTATCATTAGCAAGATTATCTCACCCATTGAGATGTTGGTTGTTTTTAATTTGAGAAAGAATATTTCCTCTTTTAGCTTTTGCTTTTTGTGCTCAGGGTCACATAATAGTGTGTCCTAGTAAATAATAATTTCCCAGATTTTATTTGTTCTTCATATTGAGTCACACTCAACTTTTATTTGGAAAATAATTTATCCATAAGTGGTTTGTTTTTTCATAAAAGCTAGTCATTTGTTTTGAATAATAGAAGCATTCAGTAAATGTTGAATTAAGGTGAAGCCACAGACTTCCTTAATATTTTAATTAGTTTGCAACTTATTAAGGAATAATATCTATTGGTATATTGTCTTCCATCAAATTGTAACTCCAAGTTGTATTTGTAATGCCCCCATTTCTGAGAAGCTTATAGCACTGTACAGGAGTAAGTCACTAATCCTTCAGATACTTTTGTACTCCAGTATCTACTCATTCTTATCCTTAGTTCTATAATTATAAATTAATGATGGTAACTTTGAACTTTGAGTTACTAATATAGTATCATTACAACAAAATAATACTTGGTTGATTATAAGAAGACCATTTTGTACTATCCATATCAATATGTTACGGTAATTTTTGGTGATAAGAAGCATCAGTTTTTCACAGATATATCATATTTACTGAGAATTCAGAAGTATATGGATTCCTGAACATAGTTAGTCAATATTAATTCCCTAAATGTCATGAATATTCACTTTCAAGAGTATTAAATAGGATTTTTTTAGGTTACAATATCAGCAATCCACTCAAACTATCTTCTGTTAATAAAGAAAAAGTATTTGACTCATATCTGAACAGGCCAGGGGTTCAGAGTCTCACACAGTGTCATAAATGCTCAGTTTTTCTCCATATTCTCAGCTGTTTTCTTCTGTTAGCTTTATTATCAAGCCTTTGTTATCTTTATAGAAATAAGACAGTCACAGCACCTCCAGGCTTATATTTTACTGGCTTTACAATGCCAACAGAACAGAAGATCTCTTTTCCAATAGTTCCAGAAAAAATCCTGGGATTGAGCATCACTGTAATTATTTTAGCCAATCTGAGGCATGTTGGCAGAAGCTGAGTATGTGGCCAGACTCACCTAAGTCATAGGAGAAAAGAATGAAGAGGAGTAGTTCTCTAAGGAAAATCAGGATGCTCTTTCTGGGAGAGAGGAGAATAGATTCTCCAAAGGGAAAAGCAAGAAATGTCCTCCATATTTTAACAATAGAAATAGATGAATCTTAAAGACACTGAGTGTATCTTGATAATTTGTTTTATTGATAGATTATTTTGAAAGCATATTATATGTTGGCTGACAATCTTCTAAATTCTTATCTCATATTGTCTTTTGTAAATATTACATATTTTTGAACTGAATGGTACTTAACCCATTACCCTAGATTAAATTACATTGAATTTGTTCAGCTCCTTCCTTCAGGGAGATAAAATGTTATTACTATGTCATAGTTATCCCTACTGAGGAATCTTTTATTGTATCTTTTACCTGAAATGAGTGTGTTACATTTCTATTTACTTACTAATATTTTTTTAGAATTTATTTTATCTGTGAGAATACTACCTGGAAATAGTAACTGAGATTATTAACAATTTCTTTCAAAAAGTAAAAAGATTATTTATTTTAATATCTCTGAAGAGAAAGCAGATTTAAGTTTCAAAAACCCACTCAAAAAGAATCTTAATGATACAAGAATTGCTAATAGAAACTGACAATTAGGGAGAAAGACTGTTAAGGGCTGAGTTAGCTGGAGTAAATGATGGAGGAAGCAACTACTAATCAAAACGCCATCCCTACGATTTTCTCTCCTCTCAGTAGAAGAGGGACCCCTCTAGTGCCAGGGTAAACATTTTCTCTTTGCTCTGAATTCCATCCCTTCCAGCCACTTCAGGAACCTTGATCCACTAACTATCCCCCATGGCTATCTTTATACTCTCCCCATAATCCTTTCTCCTCCATTCGTAAGATCTCTCTCACTCTATATATCTTTTTCTATCTACTGCCCACCTCTCTCCTTTCCTTGGGATCTGTAATCCTGAGAATGATGTCATGTGATATTTTCCACTTTTTCATGTTTCATTTATTCATCAACTATGACCACCACTAAACTCAAGTTGCTTTCATCTGAATTACAATGGCCATGCATTTGCCAATTCCAGCAGATGCTGTGGATTTTCATACAATTTTTTCATCCTTGTTTTCCATAAACAAGGATTTTACTATACCTCTGACTCCGATATATTTTTTTTCTCTCTTGATTCAGTCCACTTCCAAGTGGCTTTTAACATATCACTTTTTTGTAACCGGTGGAGCAACAGCCAGAGTTGAACACGGTTCTGCTGGTCTAAGCCCCATGCTGTTTCAGTTATAATCCCTGTAGAAAATATAATATTGCAGTCATCATTTTAAATCCTCAGTTTATTTAGGGGTTTTAAAACAGAAGATATATTGCCATCACCCTTTTTAACTGAGTAAGACATAAAGGAAGTTTTTAGAAGTCTACACGGAAAACCTCAGTAAAAATCCAAGAAACTGCTACAATTCTTTTCTTCCTTCTCACCCTGGCACTTCCTACATCATTTTGGCTGGTGCATTTATTAGAATCAGTTTTCTTGAATTCTGATTCTTACCTTTACATTTTGAAATTTTTAATTTGTTACTAAAATATAATATGCAGGGAGGTGACTGAACACAAAAGACATATTTTATGAAAGACAGACTTCAAGACTTCAAATTTGGGTTTATTTGGTATCTCTAATATATGACAGAATATTTTTAAAATGTATCTTAAGTTAAAAATTAAATTCACAGGCAAAAGTTTCAAGTGATTAAAAGACCATGATTATTTGGTAATAATAATGGTCCTTTTTTATTTTTTGAAATAATTAATAGATACACAGGAACTTGCCAAATAGTACATAGAGGTTGCAGGTACCCTTCACCCGTTACCCTAATAGTTACATTTTACATAACTTTAATACTTTATGAAAACCAGGAAATTAGCTTTGGTAAAATGTGCTTGCATATTTCTATGCCATTTTCTCAAATGTGTAAGTTTGTCTGACTACCACCACAAGTAAGATACAGAATTGTTCTATCACCACAAATATCCTTCTCATGCTACCCACACACTCTCTCCCACAACCCTGAGCCCCTGATAACCACTACTCAGTTTTCCACCTGTATAATTTTATCATTTTTAGAAGGTTATATAAATGGAATCCTATAGTATAGGAAATTTTGAGATTGGCTTTTTTCACTCAACATAGTGCTCTTGAGATACACCCAAGTTATGTATGTATCAATAGTTGGTTCTTTTTTATTGCTGATTGCTTTTTATTGCTTTGTAGTGAAGCATTTTACATTCAAATTGTTGCAGTATGACTCAGTAATGGACTCAAATGAAAACCAGTTGAACTGTACACGTGCATTATGGCAACAATAGATAAGAAAATGAAATAGAATTGGTATAACTCTGCCTTCCTAAAATCTAACAGTTTCTTTCATGGGAAATTCTAGAAAGGACTTAACCTGTTCCTTAGTAGAACGAGTGGCTTTCTGCATGCTATAATCTGAGTGGGTCTAAAAGCTCCCTTCCTAAAAAAATACTGCTCTAGGTTTGCCTTAGTCCTTGAAATTCCCATCATTAATCAATAATAACTGTCAATGAAAACTCTTCTTTACTTAAAATTGCATTATATGTTTGAAAGGGCATGGAAGAAATAAAGTATTAATCCATTATCCCACTAATTGTAATAGCAAATATATGAGGGTGAAAGGGGAGTTGATATATATTATTTGAAATTCTGGACTTCTGTGAAACTTAATAACCTAAAAAAAATTAAATAAAATAAATCTCATACTTTTGAAAATTTCCCAAGAACTACTGCTTGTGCCTCACTTATGGTCATTTTTTCCCCTCTCCTCCTAAAATTAGAAATTGATTAGATTGGGGAAGATTCTCTTCATTCACATTAAGGTTACATTGTATACTCACTCTTCTGGAAATTAAAGAATATTTGAATATTAACAATTCAACAACCCAACACAATAGCTTTTGTAAGAGACTCAACATTTTGAAATAGGTTATAATACATCACTTGAGATATAAAATAATTTTAAATATCTAGGATTTTGTTTCAGTAAAGTGGTTTCCTGGAAAACAAACTCTAAAATAATGGCAACTACTAAGTTATTAAAGTCAGAGAAATCATGTGATTGTTCTAAAATCCTTATAGTAAAATGGTACCTACATCTTTCTGGAGGAAGAACAAGAGGCTGGAAATCTCTACAGATTACAAATCAGGAAACGCTGTAGCACTTAGACTCCTTACAAAACAAACCCTTCACACTTAGTCTCTGGTGTACCAGGATGTCTGCCCCAGGAAGAAATAGATTTTCCTCTATAGTCAAGTAATTTTTAAAAGCTGAAAAATTCCTCTAAGAACCACAAAATAACAGCCACACATTCAACTATAGGAATGAAAAGACATGCTCTGTGGGTGCTGTAGTTGGATCTTAGTAAAGCTGAATGTCATGATCAAGGTTTCCAAATTCAGACAAGGTTGTATGAGCCTTTACGTCCAAAGCATGACCGGCAGACTCCATTATTCAGGTGGATCTGTATAATTTAAGCCCCTGAGTTTTTATCTCCATCTGTGTATCTAAAATTATGCCAGAAGTTTCTACAAGTAGTTATAATTTATATTTACTAAAGAACAATCTCAGAAATAAAAGTATTAATGAAAGCAAAAGTGAAGATAATTTGTAAAATCTGTTTGTGCTAGTGGTCTCAATAATATAGGCTAAAATTATTTTAACTTCTTAAGGTAACATTAATATGTTAGTCTAGATACTGTTTATGGCATTATTTCTTTAATATTTTATATTTTTCATTTTAAGATTTTAAATGTGAATTTTCTTCCTGAGGGTACTTTATAATTATGTTTTTATATGTACATCATATATCTTGTTTTGAAGTTCTTGGTGCTTTAAATGCAATAAATTTCTTGCCATGGATATCACATCTGCATATTGCTGGTCCTTCACTATTTCCTTTTCAAACAAGGCAAGGCATGGCATAAGTTCTGTTTAGAAAAAAAAATTTTTAATCTATTTCTGTGCATTGCTTAAGTTCTCATTTTTTGAGTTAATATATTTTTCAGATACTTTGGATGTTTTATATGTTATATTTCCACTTTTAATTTCTAATTTCTTAATTGGAGATGGACTGTATTCTCTTCTCTGAAGAGAGTTATTTGGCAGCTTAGAAATTCATCCACTGGATTATAAATCCCATACGAGCATGGGTTTTACTCATCATCAAATCCCTAGCACTTAGCACACAACAAGCAGCCAATTCTTTTGACATTTTTTAATGGGGCACTCACTGCGTGCTAGCCTTCTTCTGGGCGCTAGTGATAAGCATTAACCCAAAATCCTCTCTCTTGTGGAGCTAAAATTCCAGTGGGGAGGAGACAAACAGTAAACACATAAATAAGCATGTAAATGACTTAATAAAGGTGATATGAAGACAAAGTAGGATAAGTGAGAGAGAATGCCAATTTTATACAACTTTGTAATTTAATGAACGAGAAAAATAAGGCTTATAAAAGGTCAAATGACATTTCCAACTCACTCAGCTAGATAGCAACATAGTCAGCACTTGTTTTCTTGAACTACAAATCCAATGTTATTTCCACGATTGAGTACTGGCTTTTAATGTTGTAAGTGGGAGAAGACACTATTCTATAATATTACAGCTCCTTCTCTTGAGCATGAAGTTTGAATGAACATCTTCCTGTTTAAATACAAATTCTTCAAGGATAATAATTGTATCTTAATTACATAAGACAATTTATTGCTTTTGAAACAGAAATTCCAAGTTTTTCACACTGGAGTGGAATTTTCTAGGAAACTGAAATGTCATTTTGTGGCTAATTACCCTATTAATTTGCTTTAATTAAAATGAAAATAATCTTATGATAAGTTTATTCAGAAATGTTATTTTTTCCAAATAAGTGTATTGTTCTTTTGTAAGGTATGTAGTGTACACACACACACACACACACACACACTATCCAAATACAAAATGGGAAGAAACATGAATATAAAATTTATAAAATTAAATATACAAATGATCATTTAATGTATCCAGAAAAGAGGGGATATGTTTATACATATAACTGATTCACTTTGCTCTACAGCAGAAAGTAACACAACATTGTAAAGCAACTATACTCCTAAAAAAAGTAATAAAAAAAGAAAAAGGTACAACTTTACTCAAAACCAAAGACATGCAAATTTAAAAATTAATGAAACCCTTTTCTTTCTTTTTTTTTTTTTTTTTGGTTTAGCCTTTCAAATTAACAAAGATTTGTAACTAATAATAATGATTTGAGGGAGACACTTTCATCTTATACTTCTGGCAGGAGGGTTAATGACACAAATTTACTAGAGTTCTATTTAACAATAAATTTCAAGTACCTTAAAAATTCTGTAGTTTAGACAGACGAATTTCACTTCCAGAAATTTATTCTTCGAAAAAAATCATGAAAGAAAATTTTGTGATTCACTGCAATGGGTTGAGTCCTTTTTTTTGTTTGTTTTAGGATTTTTAATAGTTAGTATGCAAAGATTCCTCATTTTCCAGAAGCGAGAGTCCTAAATGCGAATAGATTATTCCCCAATCTAGTCAACTTCTGATTTTAAGAGAAGAGGGAAAAAAGTGACCATGAATGAGGCATGAGCAGCAGTTCTTGGGAAATCTTCAAAGGATAAAATTTATTTTATTAGTTTTTGTAAGGTATTGAGCATCATAGAAGTCTGGAATTTCAAGTAATATACTGAGAATACATTTTTTAAAGAGCAGATATTAGGTACAAGATGTTTAGAATATCAAAAAGAAATATTCTAAATGTTTTGAAATGAGAAAATGCTGTAACGAATCAATAAATTATATTTTTAAAATTTTATATTATGTCAATATGAGAAATATTTTCAAAGATTACTTAATGATATAGAAAATCTCCCAGTATTTATTAATCAAAAAATCATAAAGAAAAATATATACACCCAAAAAATGCAAAATGGGATATATAAATTTTTTATACACATTTAATTCTATACAGGAACAGGAAAAAAAAAGCCTAGAAAAAGTTAACCAAAGATGATGCTAACAGTAGGTATTTTTGTATTCTGGAATTAAGTGATTTTTGTTTTCTTCATCATAATTTTCTATTTACCTAGATTTTCTGTAGTTGCCTGTAATATGTATGCACTATCTTTCTAAAATTTCTAACATTTGTCTTTGATTGTTTTGTAATAAGTGAAACAAAATAGTTACATTTAAATGCAAAGTTAACCATTTCTACCTGCCTGCCAATGTCCCGACTCTGCTCTCATCCCACTGAAAAGAAAATATTAAGAAGCCTGGGGTGTATCTTTCCACATATTTCTCATAGTTGATACAAACCTATACATTTTTAAATGTTTGTTTTTAATTTCTGTTTTACCAAAACAAAACTGTTATGCTCACTATTTTGCAGCTCTTTTTCATTTAGTATATCATGATCGTCTGACGAGCAGATCTACCGTTCAGATTTCTTTATGCATGTATCATTTACATAAGTATGATTGTACTGAAATGAAAGATTTCATGTGGATTTTTTATTAGGACCTTTTTAAACTTTCTCTTTATTCTATAACTTTCCATGAATTCATTTTCACTCCCAGATAGTAATCTGTCAAAATTTACTTATGTAATTACCCACATGTACATAGTTTTATTTGCTTTTTAAAAATATAATATTGTACACACTTATTTGCATCTTACTATTATTGCTTAATACAATTTTAGTAGAATCTTAAAGTCACCCATGCTAATTCAGTCTTTTTAGTGACAGCCTAATATTCCACACTGTTGATGTGCTATAATTAATCCAATTATTCATCTATAGCATTTTTTTTTACAACGATACAGTCAACATCCCTGATCATCTAACCTAATGAATTGGTGCTTTACTTGCTATGGGATAGATATTCAGGAGTGGGATTGCCAGGTCTAAGGATAGGTATCTTTTAAATTGAAGTAGATAGTGATAGATTCCTCTCCCATATCCAAAAAAGCTATAACAATGTACATTTCTACAAGCAATAGATGAGAATATGTTTCTCCCAAGATTTCCACTAGCAATAAATATTATTTCCAGTCTGATAGGTATGAATGGTATTTTATTGTTTGTTTCACATGTATTCCCCTAATCCTATTTCACCATATTTTTATGTTTATTAGCCTTTGAATTTTCTCTGGTGTGAACTGATTATCCATAATTCTTTTCCAGTTCAAGTTTCTATTGCATTTTGTCTTCTTGTCAGTTTAACAATTTTTTGTGGGATTTTAGCCTTTAATCTACCATTCTCATTACAAATTTTATAGAGAAAGTCTATCTATATTTCTTTACAGTTTATGCATTTCTGTTCTTATTTAAAAGGTCTCCCTCTTAACTTTTACATGTGGCCTCCAAAGTTTACTTCTAAAATTACTGTTCCTTAATCCATCTGGAATTTGTTTTGCACATGATATGAAGTAGGAGTCCAACCTGGTTTCATTCTGAAATAATACTCAGATGTTCCTACAATTCCACTCCTGGGTATTTATCTGAAGAAAATGTAAACACTAATATGAAAAAAAATATGTACACCCCCATGTTCATAGCAGCACTATTTATAAGAGCTGAAATATGGAATCAACTAAGTACTCACTGGCAGATGAATGGATAAAGAAGATGTGATATATATTTATATATGAATGAAATCTTGCCATTTGTGACAACATGGTTGGACCTGGAGGGTATTAGGTAAAATAAGTCAGACAGAGAAAGACAAATATTGTATGCTTTCACTTACATGTGAAATGTAAAAGACAAAACAAATGAATAAATATAACAAAGCAGAAACAGACTCACAGATACAGAGAACAAACTACTGATTACCAGAGGAGAGGGGGTCAGGGGAGGGGCTAAATAGTTGAAGGGGATTAAGAGGTACAAACTACAGTTTTAAAATAAATAAGTCACAGGAATGTAATGCATAGCACTGGGACTATAGTCAATATTTTATAATAACTTTGTATGGTATGTAATCTATACAAATATTGAATCACTATGTTGTATACCTGAAACTAGTATAATATTGTAAGTCAACTATACTTCAATAAAAATAAATATATATCAGCAAAAAATTAATAATAATACCCAGTTATGTTTATTGAATAAACCACATTCTCCTCCACTGAATTGATACTGCCTATGTCATAGATTAAATTTTCATATGTTCTGCAAAAAATTTGTAGAATCTTTATTCTACTACATTGGTCTGTTTTCATTCTTATAAGACAAGCATATGATCTATTTTTTTTTTTAACATCTTTATTGGAGTATAATTGCTTTACAATGGTGTGTTAGTTTCTGCTTTATAACAAAGTGAATCAGCTATATGCATACGTATATCCCGATATCCCCTCCCTCTTGCGTCTCCCTCCCACCCTCCCTATCCCACCCCTCTAGGTGGTCACAAAACACCGAGCTGATCTCCCTGTGCTATGTAGCTGCTTCCCACCAGCTATCTATTTTACATTTGGTAGTGTATATATGTCCACGCCACTCTCTCACTTCGTCCCAGCTAACCCTTCCCCCTCCCAGTGTCCCCAAGTCCATTCTCTATGTCTGCTGATCTATTTTTAATACGGACTATTTGCTAAAGCAAATTCCTCCTTAGTAATCTTTTTTATATTCACTTAGCTGTTCTTAGACGTTTATTCTTCCTTGAGAAATTTATGTTTGTCCTAGGTGCTTTAAACTAATCCCCATTGTGATTCTAATTGCAATTCTTTTCCCACTAAACATGGTATTTCAGTGTTAATATTTTTATGTCCTTCAATAAAGTTTTATAGTTTATCCATAATCTGACATAGTTTAAATAATATTTTAATGCCTACTTTTAAAAGCTAGTAAAATTTAGCTGTGAATCCATCTTATTTTGGTGCCTTTTTAATGTCATTTTTAAATCTTTGCATTTATTTCTATAGTAACTGATCCATTCTTATGTTAATCTTAGTAATTAATATTTTTCTAGAAATCATTTTATCTAAGATTTAGACTCTACTTCCAAAATGTTACATGTAGTGTTCTCTAATGATTCTTATAGTTTTTCAACAAAAAACTATAGTTTTGATGGTTTCTTTTTTATTCTTATATTTGTCATTTCTATTTTCTCAAATTGTTTAGAGTTATAAGAATCAAATTTGAGATTCATTTCTAAGTTCTAAGATTTCTCTTTTCTAATTAATTGATTTTAGCTTTTGTCTTTCTTGATCACTTTTTTGTTTATTTTTGTTCTTTTTTTCTAAATTTCAATTATTTTTCTTTAATAATTAGAACCACCAAGGGTATTTATTTATTTCTTAAAATAGCTTTTGTTAGTTTCCATTCATTTTGGAAGGGTTAAACTTTTCATTAATTTCTTAAAAATTTAATACCAGCCTTGATTTCCTTTCTTTTTTTATCTAAGAGTTATTTCAATGACACACCTTAATTTCTTAGTAGTAAAGATTTGGAGAAATAGTTTTAGTACTTATTTTTATTGTTATTGTTTATAATCAGAAAAAATACATTTATTTGCAATAGATAAAATCGAATCTGCTTATTATACACTCTTGTATTTTTGTTCCATGGTTTGAGATATTTTTCCTCTTGAAATTTCAGAGCACTAATTTAAAGACTTGACCTTGCCATCCAATCTAATTTTTTAATGTTTAAAAATTGTGTGATTGTAGTTCTAGAAATAAGGTATTGTTTCATTCCTGAATGTTTTAAGTATTTTTTGTTGTGGTGGTGATTGTGGTTGTGGTTGTGGTTGTTTGGCCAGGTTGTTTATTTGTTTTTGTCTCCTCGAGCAGCTCTATTTCCTTAATCTTTCCTAATTGTTCTCTCTCTCTCTGCCTCCCCTCCATAGATTCATTGTTAACATTCTTTATGTGTTTAATGCAATTCTGTTGCATTTGCTGAGATTCCTGCAATACTAGGAGCTCAGACAATCAGTGATGGACGGTGCTACAGTCGCTTCTCTTGTAGGTAGTGGTGAATTACCAGTCAGCTTGTCGGTTTCCCAAGGCATCTGGAGGCAGTGCTTCACTCCCTGTTTCCTTGTGCTCTCCAAGGAACTGTTACTATAAATTCTTTTTTTTTTTTTGGCTGTGTTGGGTCTTCTTTGCTGAGCACGGGCTTTCTCTAGTTGTGGCGAGTGGGGGCTACTCTTCGTTGTGGTACGCAGGCTTCTCACTGTGGTGGCTTCTCTTGTGGAGCACGGGCTCTAGGTGTGCAGGCTTCAGTAGTTGTAGCACGCAGGCTTAGTAGTTGTGGCTCGCGGGCTTTAGAGCGCAAGCTCAGTTGTGGTACACGGGCTTAGTTGCTCTGTGGCATGTGGGATCTTCCTAGACCAGGGATCGAACCCATGTCCTCTGCATTGGCAGGTGGATTCTTAACCACTGTGCCGCCAGGGAAGTCCCACTATAAATCTTGATCTTCTCCTTTTCCTGATATTCCAGAGATCTCCATGAATCAAGGTCTACCTAGAATCAGCTTTGTTCAGATTTTCACCCCAGAGCCTTCCCAAAGCTGTCTTTCAGGCATTTCTCCAAAACTGACGGTTGAAGACTGCAGTGGCTTTTTCTCCAAATATCCTTAGCCAGTCTGAATGGCAGAATCATAAAAGAGAAGGAATTTGTTTATCAGGAGTAAAAGAAAAGAGGGTTGCATTTAGTTGCCACATTTCCAGAATCCTCTGTTCCACCCATTGTATTACCTATATCAGAATAAACTAACGTGGTAAAATTAGGTATGGGCGGCAGGGAGTATATGTAAAATCTCTACTTGCCACTCAGTTTTTCTGTGAATCTGAAACTGCTCTAAAAAATAAAGTATGTTTAAAAAATATATATGTATATAGAAGTAAATATATTTGAATGTGATTTAAAAGTTTAAAGTATCCAAAGGGACAACCTATACTTGTATAACATAGATTTGACATTTATACCTGTTCTTTGTGGTATACACAAAATGAAACTGCTTTCTGCAAAGAAATTCTCCCAACACTACAGAGGAAGACAAACCTCCAATCAGTTGCCACTAATAGTTATTAAACCAAAAAGGTTAAATTTTAAAAATTGCAGCATATGCACCTAACCAATTTTCTCCTCCATATATGCCAATGTAAAGATGTGCATTTAGATAAATGTAATATAGAAAATAGTGCAGCCTGTGTCATACCTCTAAGAATGGAATAAAAGGCTTGTGAACTGCTCTTATAAAGTTCAGTCTGTATGTCCTCACATTAAGTTTTAACCCTCTGAGGATCTCAGAACACAGTCCTTGGAACATTATTAGTAAAAATGATGTACATCAGCTTCCATTGATTCTGGTGATGCTTTCACAGAGTTACAGCCTGTGTTACCCTTTTATTGCTCCAGACTCATTAGGGTTTTTTATGTCTTCCTTCCTTCCTTTATAACATTGCTCTACCTAGGACTATTCCGTGAAATGAAGAAATTGTTTTATCATGTTCATTTTTTCTGCTCGAAGAGCATGATGAGGCAGAATGGAGATAAGCAGGAGAAAGTTATCTCTGTGTTTTCAGAAATACAACTTGGCAAATATTTTAATGTTTTACCAAATTAAAATATTTTCCAATAGAGAGAAAATTCTAGGCAAACTTGTCTAGTTCTGGTAGAAAATGAATACAGATTATTAAATCATCATAATTTATATTCTGTAAGCAGACTATGATGAACAGGAAGAATATCAAATATATAATCCATGTTTTTAAAATTAATTTTCCTATCTAAAGCCAGCTGTACAGATTTATAACATGACAAATACCTTCCAAAAGAAAGGATGATCCTAGTGATTTTTTTCCATAATAAATAGACCCAACATAGAAAAACAGAGGATAACTAATTTTGAAGATGGTATTTTAAATGTCCATGATCTTAATCTCATTCAGAAGAAGGCAGGATCCCTTAAACCCTTCCAAAATTGTTCTTTAACAGAATAAGCTATCTTTGATTATGGCCTTACAAACTTGGTTACAAATCCTGACTCTCAGTAGCTCTAAACTTTGTCAGTTTCTCACCCTCTATTCCACTATCATTGGAATAATATTCCTTAGGGTTCTGTCACAGGCACTGTTCTTACTCCTTGGTATACTCTTGCCTTATTAGTCAATGAGTTTCAAATATGTTTCTTAAACGCAGGCCTGTCTTCTGAATTCCAGATCCACATATCTAATAATAACTCATATTCTTACTTGGATGTCTCAAAGGCATCTCAAACACAAGATGTCCAACAGAACTCATAAATTTTCTTCTCAAACAAACATCTCCTGGAACATTGCCTTTCACAGTGGATGGCTCCATGCCCCCTATTTTTGATGCCAGAATTTTGAAATTATTGTTTGTCTCCAAATACCCCATGCCAAGTAAAGCCCATGTCAATCCTAAATATTTCTTGAATGTATCAGTGTCTCAACCCTCATTTCTGTCAGCCTTCCCTGATCTGCCACGACAGCCTCTCAGTTGTTCTGGGAGTCGCCAAACTGTCTCCCTTCCAATCCATTTATTCTCTTGCAACTGGAGGAATACTTTAAAATCTGAACCTTTTTGAGACACATTTGCTTAAAATCCTTCCATCAGTTTTCATTGTTCTTAAGATCCAGGGACCACTGTGTGCTGACCTCTTCAGCCTCACCCTCAACCACTTCTTCCCTTCCTTCAGTCATTCTGTACTTGTTTCAGTTTCTGAAATACTCTAAACTTGACTTTATCTGTAGACATTCCTATGTGGTATAGCATTTTCCCAAGAAGGTTTTTTCCCTACGCAGCTTCCCTTGCTTCATCTAACTTATTGCATCCTACATCTCGTCTAAGACATGGTATCTTCAGAGAAATCTTCCCTGACTTCCTGGACCCTGTTGCCGAAACTCAGCCTCTGTTCACCCGTGCCGAATAGAAATGTGGAGACAGAGATTTGGGTGAAGTAGAAAAGAGTAGCTTTTATTGCTTTGCCAGGCGAAGGGGGCCACGGTGAGCTAATGCCCTCAAGACCGTGTGACCCACCCTGGAGGGGGTAGTGAGGAGTTTTATAGTGTTCAAGGAGCAGGGCAAGATCAGCTCGTGGACAATTCTCGGATTGGTTGGCAGCAAGGTGAAGTTTCAAGCATCATCAACCTTCTGGTTTCAACCAGTCTAGGGTCTATGTGCTGTGATCAGCAGTTTTCATCTGGAGGGGGTCTGCTTCCTGTAAAAACGACGTAGGAGTGCGTGTCAGGCCTATATCTGTATCTTCAGGGAACTGGGAGTTCGGCAGTTCTGCGATGTGGCAGCATTGTAGTCTAAATTGTTACCAGTTCCCCATCTTCACATTTCCCATCATTAACTCTTGAGTCAGCATTTTACTTCAAAAGACAAGGACACAGGGGCTTGTACACGGTTTCACTCCCATTGATGGTCTTTCTGTTTTAGAGACTAACAGCACTCTGATTTTTCCTTTTACTTACACACACTTTTTTACTTACATCACACTTTTACTTACACGTTCAATGCCTTTCTTTTCCAGCAGAATGTAAGGGCAATGGGGGCAGAGGGGGGGAATTACATCAGTCTCATTTTTTTTACCACTATGTCCTAGCACTTAATACATCGTTTTAAATATTATAGATTATTAATACTTTTATAGAGTATATATATTATAGTATATATATAATATATAAGTGAGTGAGTGAATAAAGGCTAGGCAAATTAACTTATGTTTCTTCACCTTTAAATTGGAGATATTAATACATATCTTCTTGGGTCATTGTAAAAGTTCAGTGGAAAGGGTAAAACAATTTTTTAAACAGTATCAGTTTCTGTTCTTCTTGTCAGACTTGATATATGCAGACGAAGTGTGTATTTGTTTTTAATTGCTGCTGTAATAAATATCCACAAACTTAGCAGCCTAAACAACACAAATTGATTATTTTACAGTTTGGTAAGTGAAAAGTCCAATACGAGCCACACTAAGAGAAAATGAGTGTTGGCAGAACTCCGTTCCATCCGAAGACTCTAGGGAAGAATATATTTTCTTGCCTTTTCCAGCTTCTAGAGGCCACCCATATTCCTTGGTACATGCCCCTCTTCCTCCGTCTTCAAAGCCAGCAACAACAGGCTGAGTCTTTCTCACGTTTCAACTTTCTCCTTCTTTTCCTGTTTCATCTTTCTGACCCAGCTAGAAATGTTTCTCATATTATTAGATTGGATCCACCCAGATAATCCAGGATAATATTCCCACCTTAAGATCTGTACCCTTAATCACATCTGCAGAGTCTCTTGCCATCATATAAGGTAACATTTGCAGGATCTGAGGATTAGAGCATGGATATTTTTGGAGGTTATTATTTTGCTTACCATAACATGTGATGATATCACTATTATTTTTATTATCAATCTAAAATGTTCTAATGCCATAAAGTAAAAAAAAAAAAAAAAAAAAGGAAAGAAAAAAAATGGTAAAGTGTACCATTACTGTCTTTCTCCTTTGGTAAGGAACGCAGTAGTAAAAGGAGAAAGAGAATCATAACTTACTCTCCACTCCCCCAACTTAAACTCAGGCCCTTGTCTAATTACGTTCAGTAAATCTCAAAATGCTTTTTGTGGGTAAAGGAGTTCAAGGCTTGATAAAATGCTTGACAACATGTAGAGTGTGAGTCTACAGCTTTCACTGAGTGAAGTCATGTACAGAGCACTGTAAAAATTTGTTTACCTCAGGCATGTGCCCAAGCCTGAATAGGTCTAGCTCATTGTGACTTGTGGTCTCCTAGGAACATATGCTCAGTCTTAACTGTCTGTATTGGGATTGGATCTGTAAAAACTTCACCCTCAGCCAGCATGTTGCCTTGATTGGCATAGGAAGACAACTATATCCTTTGTGCTTTGCTACCTCTCGGGCTTATCTTTCTATCAACATGAAACAGCCTCCATATCAATTCACCTTTTTGCCTATCCATATTTTACTTCTTAAAGAAGTATTTTAATTTCTTGAATTTTTTTTAAAGAACTACTTTATTTATTTATTTATTAAAAATTTAAAAAAAAAATTTTGGCCATGCTGTGTGGGTTGCAGGATCTTAGTTCCCTGACCAGAGACTGAACCCAGGCCCTCGGCAGTGAGAGCCTGGAGTCCTAACCACTGGACTGCCAGGGAATTACCTACTTTCTTGAATGTTATTATCTATATTTTGGAATCCTGAAGTACCATACTCATGGATGAGGTTTCTATTCTTTCAAATACCTGCAATCACCTGTAAAATTAATTTTGTCTGAGAAAGATGGATACTCTTTGTTTTATACAACAAAGGGACATTTTGTGAATACTTCCTCCTTTTACTAAAACCAAGCATGATATGTTTATCGAGAATGATAGAGAGATCCTTTACCATAAAAGTTAGCACGTTATAATGGGTCAAACCACTTCTAGTTCTTCTGCAAATCCTGGCTTCAAAAATCACAGATCTGAGACAAGTGGTTACCCCACAGATTTTTGTGAACTTCTCTCAACTGCAGTGCATTTCCTTCATTGAATTTTAAAAGTTCTGTCACAAAAATTTATTACTGCTGTCCATTGCTTTAGCCCCTTAGTCTCACATAAATGGTCAGTCTAAAAAAAATAGTACTTACTACTTAATTGGCGTGACTTGGGTTTCGAGAAATTGGCCAGGCGGATCAGCTGGGTTTTGGGGTTTTTTTTTTTTTTTTGAGGTTGTAATTGACATACAACATTATAGTAGTTTCAGGTGGAAACATAATGATTTGATGTTTCTATATGTTGCAAAACAATCACCAGAATAAGTCTAGTTAACATCCATCACCACATGTAGTTACAAAAAGAAGTTTGCTACCTCAAAGTTAGTTAGTTTGCTAACTTCAAAAAGAAGTTTTTTCTTATGATGAGAACTTTTAAAATTTATTCGCTTGGCAACTTTCAAATATGCAATACAGTATTATTAACTATAGTCACCATGTGGTACATTACATCGTCACGACTTATTTATTTTGTAACTGGAATTCTGTGCCTTTTGACTCACTTCACATATTGCCCCCACCTCCCACTCCCTTGCCTCTGGCAACCACCAATCTTTACTCTGTATCTCTGAACTTGGTTTTGGGAAGGGAACCAAGGGATAGGGGAGGTTGATTTTGGTTTTTTTAGGTTCCACATATAAGTGAGATCATATTTATATGTATGTACTTATAAATATTTGTCTTTATTTGTCTGACTTATTTCACTTAACATAATGCCCTCACAGTCCATCCATGCTGTTGCAAATGGCAAGATTTCATTCTTTTTTTATGGCTGAGTAATATTCCATTGTATACATACACCACATCTTCTGTATTCATTCATCCATCAGTGGACACTTGGTTATTGTAAATACCTTGGCTATTGTAAATAATGCTACTATGAACATGGGGGTGCATATATGTTTTCAAATTAGTGTACTTTTTCTTTGCATAAATACCTAGAAGTGGAATTGCCGAATAATATGGTAGTTCTGTTTTTAATTTTGGAGGAACCTTTATACTGTTTTCTATAATGGCTGCACCAATTTACAATTGCAACAGTGCACAAGGGTTCCCTTTTCTCCACATCCTTGCCAACACTTGTTATTTCTTATCTGTTTGATACTAGCCATTCTAACATGTATAATGTGATATCTCATTGTGGTTTTGATTTGCATTTCCCTAGTGTTAGTGATGTTGAACATCTTTTCATATGCCTGTTGGCCATCTGTACGTCTTCTTTGGAAAATGTCTATTTACACCCTCTACCCATTTTTTATTTGGATTGTTTGTTTTTTTTGCTATTGATTTGTATGAGTTTTTAAATATATATTGTATATTAACCCCTTATCAAAGAAATAATTTGCAAATATTTTCCCATTCAGTTGGTCGTCTTTTCATTTGCTTGATGGTTTCTTTTGCTGTGCAGAAGCTTTTTAGTTTGATGTAGTCCCACTTATTGATTTTTGTTGTTGTTGTTGCCTTTGCTTTTGGTGTCAAGTCCAAAAAAATCATCACCAAGATCCATATAAAGGAGCTGACTGACTATGTTTTCTTCTAGGAGTTTTATGGTTTCAGGTCTTTAATCCACTTTGAGTTAATTTTTGTATTTGGTGTAAGGTAAAAGTTCAACTTTGTTCTTTTGCATGTGACTATCCAGTTTTCCCAACACCACTTATTGAAAAGACTGCCTTTTCCCCATTGTATATTCTTGGCTCCTTTGGAGTAAATTAATTGACCATATATATGTGGGTTTATTCTGTGCTCTCTATTCTGTTCCATTGATCTATGGGTCTGTTTTTATGCCATTACCATACTATTTTGACTATAGCTTTGTAATATAATTTGAAATCAGGGAATGTGATAGCTCCAGCTTTCTTCTTTCTCAAGATTGCTTTGATTATTTGGGGTCTTTTGTGGTTTCATACAAAATTTAGGATTGTGTCTTCTATTTATGTGAAAAATGCCATTAGAATTTTGATAGTGGTTGCATTAAATATGTAGATTGCTTTGGGTTGTATGAACATTTCAGCAACGTTAATTCTTCTGATCCATGAGCACAGTATATCTTTTTATATATTTGTGTCTTCTTCAGTTTCTTTCATCAGTGTCTTATAGTTTTCCAAGTACAAGTCTTTTACCTCCTTAGTTAGCTTTATTCCAAGGTATTTTATTCTTTTTGACACAATTGTAAATGAGATTCCTAATTTCTCTTTCTGTTAATTTGTTACTAGTATGTAGAAGCTAAACAGATTTTTGTGTATTGATTTCATATTCTGCAACTTCACTGAATTCATTTATTAGTACTACTAGTTTTTTGGTAAGATCTTTAGGACTTTCAATATATAATATTATGTCATCTGCAAATAGTGACAGTTTCACTTCTTCCATCCTAATTTGAATGCCTTTTATTTCTTTTTCTTGCCTGATTGCTCTGGCTGGACTTTCAGTGTTAAGTTGAATAGCAGTGGCAAGAGCAGGCATCTTTGCCTTGTTCTTGATCTTAGAGGAAAAGCTTCCAGTTTTTCACCATTAAGTATGATGTATTCTGTGGCCTTTTTATTTATGGCCTTTATGAATTTGAGGCACGTTCCCTCTATCCCACTTTGTTGAGAGTTTTTATCAAAAATAGATGCTAAATTTTGTCAAATGTTTCTTCTATGTCTATTGAGATGATCATGATTTTTATTCTTCTTTTTGTTAATGTAGTATATCACACTAATTGATTTGTGGATGTTAAACCATCCTTGTATTCCCTGACATAAATCCCACTTGCTCATGGTATATGATCCTTTTAAAATATTGTTGAATTTGGTTTGCTAATATTTTGTTGAGAATTTTTGCATCTATGTTTATCAGGGATATTGGCCATAGTTTTCTCTTCTTGTGGTGTCCTTCGGTATTGGGGTAATTCTGGCCTCATAAAATAAGTTTGGAAGAGTTCTCTCTCTTCTATTTTTCATCAGAGTTCGAGAAAGATTGGTGTTAATTATTCTCTGAATGGTAAAATTCATCTGTGAAGCACTCTGGTCTGGACTTTTGTTGGTTGGAAGGTTTTTAATTACTGATTCAATTTCCTTACTAGTAATTGGTCTGTTTATATTTTCTATTTCTTCCTGATTCATTCTTGGAAGGTTGTATGTTTCTAGGAATTTACCCATTTCTTCTATGTTTTCCAATTTGTTGGCAAATAGTTGTTTATAGTAGTTTCTTATGATCCTTTCCCCTCCCCCCACCCATGGTATTAGTTGTAACATCTCTTTTATTTCTGATTTTATTTATTTAAGTCATTTGTCTTTTTTTCTTGGTGAGGCTAGCTAATGGTTTGTCAATTTTGTTTATCTTTTCAAAGAACCAGTTCTTGGTTTCATTTTTTTTTTTCTATTGTCTTTTTAATTTCTATTACATTTATTTCTGCTTTGATCTTTGTTATTTTCATCCTTTTATTAACTTTAGGCTTCATTTGTTCTTCTTTTTCTAGTTCCTTGAGGTGTAAATGTAGGTTGTTTGAGATTTTTCTTGTTTCTTGAGGTAAGCATTTATCACAATGAACTTCCTCTTAAAACTGCTTTTGCTACATCATATAGATTTTGTAAAGTTGTGTCTCCATTTTCATTTGCCTCAAGATATTTTCTGATTTCCTCTTTGATATCTTCGTTGAGCCATTGATTGTTTACTAGCATGTTGTTTAGTCCATGTGTTTGTGTTTTTTCCAATTTTCTTCTTGTAATTGATTTCTAGTTTCATAGTGATGTGGTCAGAAAAAAATGCTTGATATGATTTCAGTGTTCCTAAATTTATTGAGACCTTTTTTATAGCCTAACATGTGATCTGTCCTGAAGAATGTCACGTGTTCATTTGCAAAGAATGTGTATTCCTCAGTTTTTGTAAAATGTTCTGTATATATCTGTTAAGATCATCTGTTCTAATGTTTCCTTTAAGGCTTATATTTCCTTGTTGATTTTCTATCTGGATGATCTTTTCCTTTTGTGAGTAGGGTATTAAAATGTCCTTTTATTATTGTATTGCTATCTATCTTCTACCTTTACATCTGTTAATATTTGCTTTATATATTTAGGTGCTCCTATATTAGGTGCATATATATTTACAAATGTTGTATCCTCTTATTGGACTGACCCCTTTCTCATCATGTAATGTCCTTCTTTGTCTTTTGTTGCAGACTTTGTTTAAAATTCTATATTGTCTGATATAAGTATAGCTATATCCCAGCTTTTTTGAGAGTTCATTTGCATAAAATATCTTTTTCCACTCCTTTACTTTCAGTCCTGTCCTCTCATCTGAAGTGAGTCTATTGTAGGCAGCATATAGCTGGGCCTTGTTAAATCCAATCAGCCATTCTTTTGATTGAAGAAATTAGTCCATTTACATTTAAAGTAATTATTGACAGGTAAGTACTTATTGCCATTTTGTTGTTTTCTGGCTCTTTTGTAGATCCCTTATTCCATTCTTCTCTTGCTCTCTTCCTTTGCGGTTTGATGACTTTCTTTAGTGGTATGCTTAGATTCCTTTCTCACTACCTTTAGTGTATCTACTATAGGTTTCTGCTTTGCAATCACCGTGAGGCTTAAAACAACTTATATTTGTAATATAAGTGAATTGTATCATTTATTACTCTTATATTTACTCCTAAAGGATGTGTTCCTGCCTTTAAAAAGTCATTATTAATATATGAGACAGCTACATAAATCTATCTTTTGTAGATAAGATGGGCTAGAGAGAGGCTGAGATGTATTATAAATTGCTCTGAAGTGTGGTCTGGTGGACCCAACACCATTGGCATTACCTGGAAGCTTTTTAGACATGTAGAACCTTAACCCCCAACCCAGTCCTGCTAAATCAGAATCTGAATTATAACAAGATCCCCAGGAGGGTGGTTCAACACATTAAAATTTGACAAGCAGTACTCTAGAAAGTAGTTCTACCATGTATGTAGTTCTATCAGAGAAACCAGGCCTTTCTTCACTTTGCATTTGTTTTACCGCTGCCCAAATCAATGAGTGCTTTAACATGAAGGGGTCCCCTCTTTCTCTAAACTCCTGTAATTATCTTCTGCACAATTAATTTTGCAAGTAAATTACATGCTCTTCTATTGTTTCTACTGATTTCATTTGTATGTGCTGTATGTAGTATACAAAGTAGCATCTTATATACATTTGATTAGGTTGATTAGTACATGCAATTGACATGGTTGCCTTATATATAGTTAAATTTATCCTGGTTTTTAAATTCTGTTATAACTAGTGGCTTAATACTACCTTGTATAACAGTTCTCTTTGGTTTTGGAAGCTACTAGGAGATAGATTATATCACCTTATCTTTGAATACCCCTGCATGCTTTGCCTATAATAAGGCACTTAATATTTATCAAATCAAATTTTAGACAAAGAACCACACAGTGAAAACATATTAACTAAACTATAACCATCTCAGGAAATGCACTTATATTACTTTTGTGTCCTTGGAGCAATCTAGCATACTGCTTGTGGTTCAGCAGTGCTCAATGAACTAAAAAAGCTGCTGAAGATGTGACATCCAGCATGGCAAGCATACAAGAAGCACAGGGTTTCTAGATACTAGAGCATGTTTAATACCTGCCATGGCTCTACCTCTCTTTTGTTGCATTTATATAGGCATGCGCCACCAAGCTTTAACTTATTCCATTCAGCATAGGCCTTATTCTGATGAAAGCAACAAATGCTGAATTATGATTAAGATATGCTCAATTTCCATTCTTTTTTGTTTTTATCTTTTTGATTCCAGCTCTGGTCCTCAATATAACTGAGAAAAAAAAATAGTTATCTTGCTCTGTGTTTTATCATCTAGAGACCAAAATCATGAATATTTGTAATTCCTTGGCCCCAATTAATAACTCATTAGAAAGCCAATAGACTCCAAACCAAACATGAAAACAACAAAAACAGAAAGATATGAAAATTTAATTTTCCCTAAAAATGTAGTTCTTAAGGATGCAATCTTTCAGACGTGACCACTTATACAAAGTTGCATTTGACATTGAAGACAACTTAGAATATTTCAAAATGCACTGTGTAGATATAGAATTTTGCTGAGAAATCTGTATCATAATTAATCTGAATATATAATTTTGCATTAATAACATTTTAGGTAACATGCATTTTTAAAGTGAATAAATGGAAACATTTTTATGAAATATAGGTAGCTGTGAAATCAACTTTCTTGTCTAGATTGAAACCAATAACTGTACCTTTTAACTTAACTATACCAATTGATAAGTACCAGGGTACTTCCATAGTATGTAAATACATGAGTGCCATTGAAACACTGGTTGACAGTTTTTGTTATTTAATTGAGGCATAACATACATTGGGTTTTTTTTTTTTTTTTTGATGTGGACCATTTTTTTTTAATTAATTAATTAATTTATTTATGGCTGTGTTGGGTCTTCGTTTCTGTGCGAGGACTTTCTCTAGTTGTGGCAAGCGGGGGCCACTCTTCATCGCGGTGCGTGGACCTCTCACTATCGCGGCCTCTCTTGTTACGGAGCACAGGCTCCAGACGCGCAGGCTCAGTAATTGTGGCTCACGGGCCCAGTTGCTCCGCGGCATGTGGGATCTTCCCAGACCAGGGCTTGAACCCGTGTCCCCTGCATTGGCAGGCAGACTCTCAACCACTGCGCCACCAGGGAAGCCCCATACATTGGGTTTTAATTTTTAGAGAACATTAAGTTGAATTAGGAACTCTTTCACTGTCCTTTCTGTGTGGAACTCTGACATCAGGCCACATCTGTACTCAGACATACCTCCTTCTTTGACATTCACCTTTTTTTCCCCCCCTCTATCAATTATTATTATTTCCTAAATTCAGAGTCATTCTTGGTTACTGTAATTGAATTTTATATTAAACTTTCCCTTCTAAGCATCACTGATGTAATAAATACACATAGTGAGATGTCCATTTTTTTTCAGTTTTGTTAATATCCAGGCTTAGAATCAGAACAGATGTGGAGTTTATCTCAGTCACAGTTCAGCAGTAGTTTACATGCATAAGGACATGGCATAATAATTGGAATATTTCAATGTTGTGTTCAGAAACCTCTGAACTCATAAAAATGTGAGAAGTTGAATAAATAACTGCAGAAGAGAATGCCAGAGTGACTTACTTTGACTTACATATAAAATACTATCATCAGTTCAGAACCCATTGTACCTAAGAAAGTATGAAATTTTGGCTTTTGCTTGTAGGCAAAACATTGAGAACGTGGCTCCACTTACTTTACTAGGAATTTAGTTCACCTATTAAGAAGAACATTTTTTCACTCTTATCACTGTGAATACTATATCTATTTTGAATGAAACCTGAATAATTACACTTTAAAGAAGAGCTCCAAAAGTTAGGATGAAGAGTTTTACCTCTTAGAAATGACATTTCTTTAATCTCCAGTTAGAAGAAAAACTTAAAATGATTGCCTTTATAAAGGGCTACCTTTCCTTTAATATAACAACAATCATTATTGACTTTAACCTATATAGGTACACAAACCATTTTCTGCCCTTATATAGGGTAATAATATTCAACATGTCTTACAGTCTTTATTATACGAGGTTTAAATTTCTCTTGCTAAAATTTAAGGCCATAGAACTCATAAATATTTTAGAAAACACAAAAATAACTCTTTCCTATTGCACTGCGAAAATTAGATGGCGAATCCCTTTCTATAGCTCTTCTAGTTACATAAATTTGTGTTTTCCTAAGCCTTTGTTGATATTCATTTATATCTACTGTATTTTTAGGTATACTTTGAATTTTTTTTTACTTTGAATTATTTTTAGATGAGTGCTCTAGGAATTACATGCTTAACTTTTAACCTTCTAGTTGGAGTTAATATAGTACCTCTGCAGATAAAAATACCAAACCATGTAACCATATAGGTTCATTTACTCCCCCATCCTTTATGTTTTTCATATGTATTACATTTATATATGTTATAAACCCCACAATTCATTGCTATAATTTTTCTTTAATGAATTATTTATGTTTTAAATAAATTAAGAAGGGAAAGGCTAGCTTCTTATGTTTATCAACATATTTACCATTTCTAACTGGTAAATTTAGATAATGGTAAATGGTGCCTTATTCATTCCTAGAGGTTAAAGGCATCATTTGCCATTTGCCAGAACAATGTTCTTTAGCATTTTTCTATAGTACAGGTTTACTTGCAATGAATTTTCTTGGTTTTCTTTTATCTGAAAATGTCTTTAATTTGACTTTATTCTTTAAGAATATTTTCAATGGATAAAAAATTCTTGGTCAGCACATCACCAGTCACAGGCAATTTTGAAATCCAAACAAGCAAGCTCCATTTGTTTTCACTGCCTGGGAATAGTCCTTTGTGATTCAACACAGCACCCTTTGTAATCAGGGTGCCACCCTCTGAATCCTTCCTTTTTATGAAAGATAGTATGTATTTGCAAGTAAGTAGCTTTATCATCCTGTATCTTGCCTATAGAGTTTTGGAAGTCCAATAGCCTTCCTTCATTTTTCACGTTTTGTACTCTCTCTGTCCTTTTAAAATTCAAACTGGCAGTGTTACTGCTAATATAAAATTTTCAAGGACCTTATGAGTCTCCCATGTATGTCACACAAATTCACTCCATAAGACAGGAGGATCTTCCATATATCTTTCCTAGAAACCATCACTTCAAAGATGACCTACTCTCTTTTTGCTTTCATTATCTGTGATGAAAAGTATGAATCATTGAAATTGTTATTCTTTCATACATAATTTGCCATTTTTCTCTGACTTCTCTACATGTGTGATATTCTTCTAACTTCTTTATTTTTATCTTCTGCTGAGATGGCTAAAGGGATCTGAATCACACACTTAGTCATTTCAAAAAGGTTTTTATGTGAATGAATTCCATGATCCTTAAATCTTTTGGAAGAATTAGCAAAAGACTGTCCAGCTACACCCTCAGTTGTTTTGGGTTTTTTTGCTAGAGCACATTTTCCTGACAGTGAATTTCTTGATTTTCGTGTCTGTTGCAATCTGGGTAGGCAGAGAATGTCCCAAATCATCAAATCCTGATCCTTTTTGAATAATAGTTTTTCATCATTGTATATCTGTTCTCTCACATTTTACTCCAAGAAGCAAGAAGAAACCAGGCCACAGCTTCAACACTTTGCTTGGAAATCTTCCCAACTAAATATTTGAGTTTATTACTTATAAGTTCTATTTTCCATGTAACTGCAGAACACAGTTCTACTAAGTTTTCTGCCACTATATATCTCCTTTTTGCCAGTTTCCAATAACATGTTTCTTATTTCTTCTGAGTCCTCTTAGCAAGGTGATTAACATTCATACTTTTACTAATAGGCTTTTCAAGGTAATCTAGGCTTTTCCTATAATGCTCCTGAAAATTTTTCCAGGCTCAATCCATTGCCCAAATCCAAAGTCACTTCCACATTTTAAGGATTTATTACAGCACCACCGCGCTTCCAGTACCAAAATCTGTATCAGATTTCTATGGCTTTTGTAACATATTACTACAAGCCTTGTGGGTTAAACAATGCAAATCTGTCTTACAGTTCTGGACAGCAGAAGTCTGAAATGGTTCTTGCTGAGCTAAGACAAAGGTGTCAGCAAAACTGCATTCCTTTCTGGTGATCCCCCACACTTTCTTTTTTTGCTTTTTTTAGTGTCTTGAAACTACCTGAATTCCTTGGCTCATGGCCCTTTTCTGTGTTCAAAGCCAGCAATGGCTGGTCTAGTCTTTCTCATATTGCATCATCTGAAACTGACTCTACTGCTTCCCCCTTCCATATTTTAGGACCCTTGTGATTACACTGGACCACCCATATAATCCAGAAAAATCTCCTTTTTTGAGGTCAGCTGACTAGCAACTTTACTTCCATATGCTGCCTTAATTCCCTTTTGGCATGTAACTTAACGTATTCAATCTCCAAGGATTGGAGTATGGACATCCTTGGGCGGCCATTATCCATTCTACAATCGCAAGCTTAAAATGCCAGCTATCTCCCTTGTAATGGCAACACCCCAAATCTCAGTTCATTCCTTTTAACCTTGGCTGTGTTGTTAAGAACTTACCTCACAGATACGCCTTTCAGATTAGCCAAAGAACTGGTTAGGGTTTATACATAGAGTTCAGGGCTCCCTCCCTCTTAGGCTTTCTCTTTTCTGAAATCTCAGTGACATCAGCCAGTGATTATGGTTGATCCAAACTCTGTCCTCCATTCTTCCAGCCAGTAAGACCGTGGATTTTCTATTGAAGATTTAGTTGCTCTACATGATGAAGACTGGTAACTGTCATTGGTTGAAAAGTCATGTATATGGCAAACTCACTTAGTGTGATTCCCTTCTACCAACTGTTCATTTCCTTCTAGTGTCTGTCTGCTTTTGGACACTCTTTAGTGCCTTTAGGTAGGTTTTCTTTTTCCTTCACAGAAAAAATATAGTTGTTATCTGTGTGAGGATTGGTATGAAGGTTGGTCTGAAGGCTGGTGTGAGCTCTCTAGCCATATAAGAAGGCTTTATATTCATTTTTTAAATTGTTGATGACCTTATTTACTTGCTTCAATATATTAAATTCCACTAGAACAATGTTTCCTTTTTACCTTACATTATCATTTGTATCACTCAGTTTGAATAATATTAACTCTATTTCTTCATACCTAATGCATCCTCTCCTACTATCATATTTTTTTAAATTGAAGTATAGTCGATTTACAATATTATATTAGTTTCAGGTGTACAACATGAGGAGGGGCAAGGTACTGCTATCATATGTTTTTAGGAAAACATGTTCATTGAAATTCAACATATATGATGAAAAAATGCACAAATCACAAGTATACTGTTTGATGAATTTTTCTCAAAGTAAACACACCATCGTAGCCAGTATTCAGATCAAGAAATAGAATATTATCCATTACTCAGACAATCACCCTATGCCATCTTCCACTCACTATAAACTCTCTTCCTTAAAGCTAATAATTATCTTGACTTCTACCAATTAGTTCTGCTTGTTCTGGAACTTTACGTAAATAGAATCACAGAACACATTGATTTTTTTTGGTGTGTATGGTTTCTTTTGTAACCAGATGAGGCTGGTACCAAACCCAAAAGGCCAATACTCAAGAGAAAAATGTTGGTGGAAAAGGAAAAGTTGCTTTATTCAGGAGGCCAGCAGCTGGGGAAGATGGCGGACTAATGTCCTAAGACCATCTCCAAGTTGCTGGTTAGGAGTCAAAGATTTTAAAGGCAGTGGGAGGGAGGGGGCTGCAGGGTGCATGTTCAGCTTGTGCACAATTCTCGGATTGGTTGGCGTTAAGGTGAAGTTTCGAGCATCACCACTCTTCTGGTTTCAACCAGTCTGGGGTCTACGTGCTTGTGGTCAGCAGTTTTCAGCTGGGGTCGGGGGAGGCTGCCTCTGTAAAAACAACTTAGGAGTGTGTGTCAGACCTTTATCTATATCTTTCAGGGAACTGGGAGTTTCGTGACTTTGATATGTTGATGCATTTGTAGTCTAAATTGTTGCCAGCTTCCAGGCCCATGTACTTGAGGTTGGTACCTGGAGTTAAGCAAGCAAGATTATTCTCTCCTAGTTAATTAGTTGTTGTCTAAAATAGCTCTAAGACATGCTTGGGTCAGTAGGAATGGAAAATACATTTTTCAAATTTTGTGCTGCTCAAAATGGGTCAGCTTATGCTCTGGCTGCATTTTCACCCAACATTATATTTGTAAGAATCATCCATATTATTTGTATGCAGCAGTAGCTCATTAATTTTCATTGTGTATGATATTCTATGGTCTGAAAAAATATAATTTATTTACTTGTTCTACTTTGGGTGGATATTTGTATTATTTCCAGCTTGAGGCTATTACAAATAAACTACTGTAAGTATTTTAGTACATGACTTTTAGTGCCGATGTGTACAAATTCCTGTTGCATATATATCTAGGGGTGGATTTACTAGAACATGGTATTTACATATGTTCAGATTTAGTTGATACTGACAAACAGCATACCAAAAAGTTGTTATCAATCACCAGCAGTGAATAAGAGTTTCATTTGCTCCACATCCTTGCCAATACTTAGTTATATACTTTTATCATGTAAACCACAAAATTTTTCTAATTAAGTTTTCTTGTCCTAGTTTGCTTAATTTATGCAATTTCTCACTAAAGTAAGAACTAAGATCTATTTTTAAAATAATTCTAATAAATCAGTGATCCAGTGTCTTGAAGGAGTATCAAATAATTGTTCACTGTTTCTAACTAGAATATTCAAAATAAGAACCTCAAATGCAAAGTAGATATTTTGTACTGAGGTGTGTTATGAACATGTGTCCCATCTGATGCACGTTCTGGATGTGTATTCAGTTGGGGGAAGATTTAGAGCTGCCAACAGAATATGATTTGGGATTCAGAGCCTTGCTAGAGAGAGACTAGTCAAGGTGATTAATTTTAGTTACTTTGCATCCTTAAGAAAACCGTAAATACTTTGAACAAAAAACAATCAGCTACTTTAAAATATCTTTTGAGCCAATTAAAACATATTCTTATCTGTACTACAGGGCATCATCAGATTTGACCCAATACTATATCATCTTCACATTATGAAGGCATTCAGAAACTGACCTAGAGAGGCACTTCAGAAAACAAGGTGTTTGTTAGTTTCAGTATGCTTTCTATATTTTGTTTCTTGTAACCAAGCTTTCTTTTTTTGAACTTGTAAAAAAAACTTTTAGTGGTTTTCCTGTAAAATATGGGTGTTTGATTTCTTACAGTTGTTCACTAAAGTTTCTCTTAGACCAGTGATTTCCAAAGGGAGGGAAAGTTGTGTGGGTTAGGAGAGGTGTGTATAGTGTGTGTGTGTGTGTGTGTGTGTGTGTGTTTTCAGGGGGCAGCATTACTGAGGTGAAAGGAAGGGAACATAGCTTTTCTACATTTCTTTATCCTCATGCTGAGCAATATTTCTGTAAAGAACATTGGCTGAACTTGAAGTGAAAGTCAGCTTACACAATTCAGTTTTTAAACAAAATATTGATGCAATATGAGGGTTGCAAGAAGTGAACTGATTTATGAGAAGTGTTTTAATATAGAATACAACAAAAACAATTTCAGTACTAGCTTGTAACATGTCAAAGTATTTTTTTCAAGCACAGGGCCATGGAATCTTTCATACAATAGGAAATTTCCTTGTTTGAGTTCATCTCAACCTGTGGCGGCACATTAGCCTTTTTGTGTGTGCCAGTGATGCTGGTTTAATATTCTCCAACATTTTTCCCTTTGATGAGAATGTGGTAGTAATAACAGCAAGTTTGTAGAGGTACCAAATTTTCAAATCTCTCACTATACATTAAAATGTTCTCTTACCTCGCCTTTCCCTCACGTTCTCTCTTTCACACACCCACACAGAAATCTTCAGAATAGTTAAAATGGAAAAAAAGTAGGTTTCATATTATATTTGCTCTAGCATGGGACAAAATATTTTAAGATGGCAAACATTGAAAACTTTTATTCAAAAATCTCAAAGTAAAACAGATACTCCAGGAAGATGAATTATATCCTGTATCTATGAGGAACCCCCGGCAAACCAATGTATATATGACTCAAGGAGCATGCATTCCTTACTGTAAGAAGTTAGACATGTACTGCCCAATGAAAATCTGTTAATTTTTCTATGCAACTTGGATTTTCTTTGCTTAAAAAATATCAAATTCTATTTCATTTCTATTATTAGAGGTGTTCTAATTTTGCTCACTGCAGAAAGTGCAACATGGTTGAGATTTAAAATGGTACCACTTTGTACAAAATAATAGGAGCCTTGATTTATAGTTTTATCAGAAAACTTTTCCACAGCTGGATTTGATTTCATAACTTCCATTTTTTCTTGTCTAAAAAATGAATTAAAGGCTTATATTTAAATAGTGGTTCTGCTGTACAAATGGAATAAACTACAGGTCAGAGTATAGATTATTTTGCCATGGTTTATGATCTGGTTTGCCTTAAAAGTTTCATTAGTTATGTTTCCTTTTGGTATTATTCTCTCTGGCATCTCTTATGGCACTGCTAACATTTTACTCCCTCCTCTATCCTACAAGGCTAATCAGTCACATCAACTCATCAAATAAAATATGTACAATTTCTGACACTTTCTTTAGAAGATGATATTGTTGCCATGGTGGCTTTTAGCTTGGAGATTTCTGACATTTGTTGGATCTCATTGTTTCTTCTTGCTCTTTTTTTGGATAATGAAGTAAATGAGTTTTGCTCAGATTAACATTTAATAAATTCATGAAAAATTTACTAATCAGATTAATTCTATAGTCTTTTTCTCTTGTTGAGATTTTCGTTGCCTGTAATTTTCTTTTATGTTGGTAGATAGTAAAACTTGTCAAAGGATCTGCTTAGAAAATGAGAAAGAAACACTTGGCTAACAAGAATGTACTTAAATGAAGAAGTTAGTGCAATACAAATCTTGATAGGTGGTCTTCTTAAAATATTCTTTTATGCTTACTGATATTTGACATTTCTGATTATATTTTATTTTCTTAGGTGAAATATATGTCTAAAGGTATATATATAATATATAATATACATAAATATATATGTAAATATCTAACATGTTTGAAATTTCTCAAAGCGTCAGGAAAAATTATAACATATATTTTAGGTAAGGAGTAAATAAAATGAAACTCCAAACTAGATAGCTTTACCAGAGAATTAGAGCAAAACCTTTATCTGGTTTTTGCCTGTCTAATTCTGGTCCACCATCTGAATCTTGTAGGCTCATGCCTTTTAAAATTATTAGCAAACCAGGAGAAATAATGATGCAAGGTATATCCAATAAATTGTCCCCCAGAAATGAAGGAGAAATAAAGACTTTACCAGATAAACAAAAGCTAAGTAAGTTTATTACTAGACTTGTCTTACAAGAAATGCTAAAGGTAGTTCTTCAAGTTGAAATAAAGGATGCTAGAGAGCAACATGATAGCATGTGAAAATATAAAGCTCTCTGGCAAAGGTAGATATATACACAAATACAGAATTCTGTAACACCATAGTGATGGTGTGTAAATCAGCTTAATTCTATTATAGTATTTAAAAGATAAAAGCATAAAAACTATAACTATATTATTAGGTTAATGGATACAAAATATAAAAATATGTAATTTGTGACATCAATAACATGAAGTAGGGAAGATGTAAAGTAGTAGAGTTTTGTATGCAATAGAAGTTAAGCTGTTATTAGTTTAGAATAGATTGTTATAACTGTAAGATGTTTAATGTAATCCCCATGATAACCAAACAGAAAATACCTAGGAAGATAAACAAAAGAAAATGAGAAGGGAAAGAAGGGAATCAAGTATGCCACTACAAAAAAATCAACATAACACAAATGAAGGCAGTAAGAGAGGAAAAGAATGACAAAATAGCTACAAGACATACAGAAAACAAATAACAAAATGGCAGTAGTAAGCCCTCACCTGTCAGTAACTACTTTAAATGTAAATGGATTAAACTCCACAGTCTAAAGATGTAAAGCAATGAAATAGATTTTAAAAAAAGAGAACAAGATCCAACTATATGCTATCTGTAAAACTCACTTTAGATTTAAGGACACATATAGATTGAAAATGAATGGAAAAAGATATTCCATACAAATGGTAACCAATAGTGAGTAGAGGTGACCATCATTATATCAAAGTAGACATTAAGTCAAAAACTGTCACAAGAAACAAAGAAGGACATTATATAAAGACAGTAGGATAAATTCACCAGTCAGATATAACAATTATATCTATGCACCTAACATTAGAGCATTGAAATATATGAACCAAACATTGGCAGAACTAAAAGAAGAAATAGAAAACAGTACAATAATAGTAAGGGAATTCAATACCCGACTTTCAACAATAGATACATCATCCAGCTAAAAAATCAATAAGGAAACAGCAGGCTTGAACAACACTAGAGAACAAATAGACCTAACAGACATGTATAGAACATTCCATCCAAAGCAGAATACACATTCTTTTCAAGGGCCCATGAAACATTCTCCTGGATAGAGCCTATGTTGGGCTACAAAACAAGTCTTAACAAATTTAAGATTGAAATTATACCAAGTATCTTTTCCAACCACAGTGGAATGAAACTAGAAATCAACAGAAATAAAATTGGAAAATTCAAAAATAAGTGGAAATTAAACAACACACTCTTGAACAACAGAGGGGTCAAAGAAGAAATAACAAAGAAAATTAGAAAATATCTTGAAACAAATTAAAACAAAAACGCAACATACCAAAACTTATGGGTTGCAAGCAAAAGCAGTACTGAGAGGCAAGTTTATAGTGATAAACATCTACATTAAAAAAGAACAATCCCAAATAAACAAACCAATGTTATGCCTCAAGGAACTAGACAAATGAAAACAAACTAAGCTCAAGTTCTCAGAAGGAAGGAAATAATAAAGATTAGAGCAGAAATAAATGAAATAGAGAATCAGGAACAATAGAAAAAATCAGCAAAACTAAGAATTGGTTTTTTGAAAAGATTAGCAAAATTGACAAAGCCTTAGCTAGACTAAGAAAAAAACAGAGGAGACCCAACAAAAATCATAAATGAAAAAAAAGACATTACAACTGATGCCACAGAAATAAAAAGGACTATAAGAGATTACTATGAACAATTATACAACAGCAAATTTTTTAACCTAGATAAAATAATAATTTCTAGAAACATGCAACCTGCCAAGACTAAACCATGAAGAAACAGAAAATCTGAACAGACCCACAACTAGTAAGGAGATTGAGTTAGTAATCAAAAACCTCCCAATAAAGAAAAGTCCAGGACCAGATGCCTTCATTGGAGAAATCTACCACACATTTAAAGAAGAACACTAATCCTTCTCAAATTCTTCCCCAAAATGAAGAGGATGGAGCACTTCCAAATTCATTTTTATGAGGCCAGCATTTCCCTGATATCAAAGCCAGACTAAGATACTGTAAGAAAAGAATATCCCTGATGAATATTGATGCAAAAATCCTCAAAAACTACTAGCCAATTGAATTCAACAGCACATTAAAAGTATTATACACCATAACCAACTTGAATTTAGTCTTGAAATGCAAAGATCTTTCAGTATATGAAAAGCAATCAATTTAATACTCCAAATTAACAGAATGAAGGGCAAAAACCACCCACTATCCTAATTGACTTGGAAAAAGGATTTGACATAGTTCAACACCCTTCATAATAAAAATACTGAACAAACTAGGAATAGAAGGAAATTGCCTCAACGTAATAAAGGCTGTATATGAAAAGCCCACAGATTACATCATACTCAACTGTGGAAAACTGAAAACTTTTCTTCTAAGATCAGGAAAAAGACATGGATGCCCATTCTCATCACTTCTATTCAGCAGAACACTGAAAGTCCATCCAGAGCAATCAGTCAATAAAGATAAATAAAAGACATCCAAATCAGAAAGGAAGAAATAAAATGATATATTTTACAGATGGTATGATCTAAATGTGGAAATCTAAAGATTCTCCCCAAAATATAGAACTAATAAATGAATTCAGCAAAGTTGCATAATACAAAGCACACAAGAATCATTGAGTTCCTATATACTTACAATGAACAATCTGAAAAGGAAATTAAGGAAACAACCTTATTTACAATAGCATCAAAAAGGATAAAATATTTAGGAATAAACTTAACTAAGAAGGTGAAAGACTTGAACGCTGAAAACTACAAAATGTTCCTGAAGATAATCAAAGACACAAATAAATGGAAAGACATCTTATGTTCCTAGGTTGCAAGACTAAATATTGTTAAAATCTCCATACTACCCAAAGCAAAGATTTAATGCAGTTCCTATCAAAATCCCAATGGCAATTTTTTTCAAAAATAGAAAAAAATGATCTTAAAATTCGTATGGAATTTTAAGGACCTCGAATAGCCAGAAAAATCTTGGGAAAGAAAAACAAAACTAGAGGTCTCATACTTTATTTCATAACATATTACAATGCTACAGTCATCAGAACAGTATGGTACTAACATAAAGACAGATATATAGACCAGTGGAACAGAATAGAGAGAAATAAACCCTTGCGTTTATGGCCAAATTATCTTCAACAATAGTGCCAAGACTGCACAATGGGGAAAGGATAATCTGTTCAACTAATGTGTTGGGAAAACTGGATATCCACATGCAAAAGAACATAGTTGGACCTTTACCTTTCACCATATACAAAAATTAACTCCAAATAGATTAAAGACCTAAGTATAAGACCTGAAACTGTATCTCCTAGAAGAAAATATAGGCAAAAAAACTTCATG
Organism: Balaenoptera borealis; assembly: GCF_965194805.1. NCBI lineage: Eukaryota > Metazoa > Chordata > Mammalia > Artiodactyla > Balaenopteridae > Balaenoptera > Balaenoptera borealis. The sequence continues at coordinate 40,753,090 of NC_138862.1, forward strand.
ACATTGGATTTGGCAGTGATTTATTGTGTATGACACCAAAAGCACAGGTAAAAGCAAAAATAGACAAATGGAACTAGACTACATCAAACTTAAAAACTTTTGTGCAGCAAAGGAAACAATCAACAGAGTGAAAAGGAAGCCTATGGAATGGGAGAAAATATTTGCAAACTATATAGCTGATAAGGGGTTAATATCTAAAAATATAAGGAACTCCTTAAAAAAACACTGATTTTAAAAAGGGCGAAGGATTTAAATAGGCATTTTTCCAGAAAAGATATACACATGGCCAACAAGCTTATGGAAACATGTTCAGTATCTCTAATCATTAGAGAAATGGAAATTAAAACAACAATGAGGTATCACCTCACACCTGTTAGGATGGCTATTATCAAAAAAAAATTTAATTTAATTTAAAAAGTGTTGGTGAGGATGTGAAGAAATTGGAACTTTTACTTTTATGCACTGATAGTGGGAGCATAAAGTGATGTAAATGGAAAACTGTATGAAGATGCCTCTAAAATTAAAAATAGAACTGCCATATGATCCAGTAATCCCACTTCTTGGTATTCATCCAAAGAAATTGAAAACAAGATCTTGAGAAGATATTTGCACTCTCGTATTCATTGCAGCTTATTCATAATAGCCAAAAGTTGGAAACAACCTACATGTCCATTCATGGATTAATGGATAAAGAAACTGTGGTCCATCTGCATATAATGGAATGATTGATACTAACTTTAATGGAGGAGGGAGAATGAACTGGACATTGAGAAGTGGGTTAAGTTTGAATAGACTGAGAATACAGGGGAAGGATCAGAGGTAGGACTTTTTTGTGAACAATAATAAGATTAGACATTCTAGAGCAGAGGTTTTGCTTTGAAAAGATTAAGCTGAAACACATATGGAGCTCAGTGTACAACTTGAGACCACTTATGCCCCAGATCATTGGTTACCAAATCACCTTGAAGAAAAGAAGATATTGCTTAAGACTGGAAACACTCCCAGATGGAGCCTAGTAGACCCGTTAAACTGCTAAATCATCTGACACATGTGAAAGGTCATTGTGAGCCAGAAATGTTAACAATAGTGATTTCCAGGACAGTGATAGAACAAAAGAGAATTGTTGCTCTCCTCAGCTGAATCAGTCTTCTTTTTTGCTTATAGTTGTTTCCTCTAAAAGGATCAGATGAGGCAGAAGCAGTATCTTTCTAAACGTGCCCATGATGTCTCTGAGCAGAAATAAGGCATTGTGCTTTCAGAGCCACTCTTTTGTATTAATCTTGCTCTTTGTATACACACACACACTCACAATTAATTTTTTATAGACAGTAGTAGAGACAAAAATAAAAAGGAATCTACTTGTAGACTGTTTCCAGCCATTAAGTAAAAGTTATTGGTTACTAGTTGCTAGTTGGTTTAAATCTTGCCCTAGGTCTTTGCTTGAAATTTGAGTCTTATTAAAAGCTATGATATAGGTGTCTGATTATAATTGAGAAAAGCAGAATTCAGTTTGTTAATACTATGAAACACGGTAAGAAATCTGTTATTCTTTTCATCTTTCAGTAGAAATACGTAGTTAGCACCCACAAAAAACTGTTACAGGTATGTAGAGATGTAGATATATATATATATATATATATATAAATGTTTTTAAGTACAAGGTAGAAAATGAATTTTGATTTGTGCTTTTTAAGTATGCATGCAATAATCATATAGAACCTTTTGAAACTGTATATGCTATGAATCTGTTCCTGGCTACCTGTAGATTTCAATAAAGTAGTTTCTTTTTTTCATTTGAAATTATGCTGAAAGTCAAAATGGTGACATTATTTGCAATCTAGATGAAAATATGGTATACATTATTATTAAGCAGGGTTGAAATCTTTTTATCAAGATACACATTTTTGAAAATTCTCAATTAAAATACTTACCTTGAAGGTTATATTTAATCATATTTTCACTTCCTATTTTTACTTACACAATATAATTCTTAATACTAATGTATATCATCACATTAAATGTCATTAATGTTTTGCTATTTTACTATTAACTCATAACTCTGTAACTTTACAGACAAGCCTTGCAAGTGAAATCACTTTATTTCAATGTCAAAGTGGTAGTTCATTAGCCAACCATTGCCCCCAACACACACACACACACACACACACACACACACACACACTCACACACACCCTTGAATGATTATCTTTAATTAAATTTTTCTGTAGTAGTGTCATAACAACATTCTAATATATGTAGAATTGTTCATTAAAGAAGACGATGCCAGTTTCTCAAGATTCTTAAAATTTCAGTTAAAGAAATAGATTTCTCATGATTTTATTCTAATATAAAGTATTACCAATATTTTCATAAAATGAATTATTAAGTTCTTATACAGCTTAACCAATACATTTGTTTTTAAGTAAAATTTAGTTAGAAAAGCAAGGTTTGTTTAACTTCCATACTTACTTATATCAGCCTGTTTTATTTCTCACACTATTAATAATATATAAATTTAGTGATAATATACTTTTTCTGTTATCTACTCATAAGTTTAAAATATGCAGAACTTTAAGAATTTCTTCTTCAGTGATTCTAATATATTCCCTCCTATTGAAAAGAGGTATATACAATTTAACATTTAAAAAGTATTTTTCATATAACTATTAGATGAAAATCTGAATACAATATGAGAGTTAAGGCCTGATAAAATTAACTTTACTATGTCTGTTTCAAATAATTTCTGTCTCAATTCAAGAAACAAATTCATAGTCAATTATAAAATCATTCATTCAAAACAATATGTATTGTGTAACCTGTTTTCATATATTCAACATGATCAAAAGCCACATAAAATATACCTTCTCCTAGTTGCAAAAGTGGCTGACATAAACATAAATTATACTCAAGATAAATTTGGTGGTCACATATAGAAATTCGGTTTCCAGAAAGGCAGGAGAGTAAGGTTCTTTATAAACCCATACTCCTGCATATAACAGCCTTAGACTCTGGACAAAATAAAACAATAAAATAAAAAACAACAATCTAAAAACTATAGAATGTGAACAAAGGCATGTGGACCCTTGCAGGAGAGCAAAAATTTGAGAGAATATTCCATCATGGTTTCAGTTTCCCACTTTTGTAGATTTAGCCTGAGAGCAGGGCAGAGTCATACAAAGAACCAAGAAAGGTGATGCATTCTCAAGGAGTAGACAATCAATAGAAGCCAATTCCAAAATGACCCAGATGCTAGAATTATCAGAAATGGATAGTGAAGAAGCTATATTTAATAAGGCAAAGAAAAATGCACTCATATTGAAAAACAAGATTAAAAATATACTCAGAAGATGTTCACTAAAGTTATTGTGATAATCATTTCATGATGTATATGAGTCAAATAATTATATTGTATACCTGAAACTAATTCACTGGATATTTATAATAGAATAATGGAGATGACAGAAAAAAGAATCAGTGAGTTTGAAAGATAGATTTAATAGTTATTATTTAGTGTAAGAAAGAGAAAAAAATAGAAAAAACACATAAACAGACTTTCAAGAACCTCAGGAGAAAAACAATCAAAAGGATTAAGTAACGTGTAGTCGGAGTACCAGAGGAGAGGAGAGGATGAAATACAGGAATTTTGCGAAGAAATCATGACTGATAATCATCTCCTGAGTTGAATAAAAGACATAAGCTTACAAATCCTCAAAGCTCAGCAGACCTCAGTACAAAGAAAATCAAGCCAAGAAACATTATACTCAAACTCTTGAAAACCAAAGACAAAGAGAAAATCTTGAAAGCACCCATAGTAAACAACACATATATAGGAAACATATATAGGAAAACAATGATTCAAATGTGATGGATTTCTTACTGGAAACTAGGGAAGCCAGAAGACAGTAGAGAAAAAAATTTTTAAGGGCTGAACATCTTTTTTTAAAAAAAAGTTAACTCAGTTCTATTTCTAGTGAAACATCCTTCAAGTATAAAAGAAAAAAAAAGTTTAGATAAGAGGATTTGTTGCCAACAAAACTGCATTTTAAGAAATGCCCATGAAAAATTTCAGTCTGGAAGGAACTGTTTTTCAAGAAGAAATGAACAGCATTGGAAATGATAAATATCTGGATAAAACAAATGAATATTTTTCCTTCTTAATTTTAAAAAACATATGATCATTTGAACCAAAAATTATAACATTACATTTTGAGATTTAAAATGAGATGAGATTTTAAATGAGATTTTAAATGAGATATAACATTTATAACAGTTATAACTTCCAAATCCTTGTCTGACTGATGAACACATTTTAAAATACCATGGTGATAGACCTAAACCCATATCAATAATTATATTCATGCACTAAACAGTCTGATTAAAAGGTGAAGATTTTCACAATAGATATGAAAGCCATACCCAAATATATTCTGTTTACAAGAGATACACTTTAAATATAAAAACAAAGATTGTTGAAAGTAAATAGAAGGAAATGATCAACCATAAGTATAAGAAGGTTGGAAATACTATATTAATGTCAGATAAAATAGGCTTCAAGGTAAAGATCACTACCTGAGGTAAAGTACATTTCATAGTGATAAAAAAGATTTATTCATCAGAAATACATAGCAATCATGAAAGTATACAATAATAAGAGAACATCAGATTACATGAGCAAATATTGACGTAATTAAAGGGAAAAATAGTTCTATAATCTTTATAAGAGATTTTTAACACTTTCAGCAATCACTAGAACTAGACAAAAATATCAGTTAAGACATGCATGATCTGAACAATACTACCAATAACTTTGACATCATTGATATTTATACATTATTATATATAACAACTGTAGAATACATGTTTCATTCACAAAGATACACCATGTGATGGAAAATACAAGTCTCATTACACTTAAAAGGATTGAATGCATACAGAATATGTGTTGTGACCACAACAGAATTAAATGACCCAGTAAACACTGGGCAAAAGATTTGAGAGGACACTTTGCAAGGGATGATAGACCAATTAGCACATGAGAAGATTCTCAACATCATTAGCATTAAGGGGATGCAATTTAAATTCATAAGGAGATAACACCACACACTTATTAGGATGGCTAAAGTGAACAGGCTGACAATACCTGGAAAGCATGAAGAGCAACTAGAACCCTCAAACACTGCTGGTGGGGTTGTAAAATGGTACAACAATTTTGAGAAATTGTTTCACAGTTTCTTAAAATATTAAAAATACACCTACTGTACTACCTAACCATTCCACTCTTAGAAAGTTAATCAAAAATAATGAAAACACAGTCCTGTACAAGAATGTTCATAGCTTCTTTATTCACAATAACCAAAAATTGGAAACAACTCAATGTCCATCAATCAGTGAACGGATAAACAAGATGTGGTAGATTTTGTACAATGAAATATTACTTGACAGTAAAAGGAGAGACTACAAATACCCTCAATTGCATGGATGGATCTCAGAATCACTATGATGCCAGGCACAAAAAGTACTTACAGTATGATTATATTTATATACAGTCTTAGAAATGCAAACTAATCTGTAGTGACAAAAAACACAAATAAGTGGTTGTCTGATCCCAGGGCAAAGTGAATAATGGACTGAAAATGAGGCATGAGGAAATACTGGGAAGTGATAGAAAAGTTCCATATCTTGATTGTGGTGTGGTTTTCAGGTGTATATATCTGTCAAAATGTATCAAATTATATACTTTCAATGGGTACAGTTTATCATACATATATTACACCTCAATAATACTGATTTTTTTAAAGATACACTTTTCACCAAAAGTAGTCAACTCTTTAAAAGATATCATCAACAAAAAGACAAACAACAAAGTGAATCATCTCCCTGTGCTAGGCAGCTGCTTCCCAGTAGCTATCTATTTTACATTTGGTAGTGTATATATGTCCATGCCACTCTCTCACTTCATCCCCACCATTGTAAAGCAATTATACCCCAATAAAGATGTTAAATTAAAAAAAAGACAAAATGTCAAAAATTTAAGTTGAGTAAGGAAAAACTCATTTTCTTCTGATAAATAGTGGTTATTGGAAACCTGATTAGAATTAAAATGTTGATTTTAGAAATGTTAACTGGATTACTCCATTTACAGGAATAAACTCTTTTCAAAAAATATTTCTCCAACTTATTCATTAGTGCCTAAAATTAAAATTTGCAATAAACTCTTAAAATGGTTCAGCCAAAAAAGAGTGTGTGTGTATGTTTGTGTGTGTATATATGTGTATGTATATATATATATATATATATATACACACACACACACATATATACATACATTGAAGAACATCCCTGCAGATGTATGGAGACCGTAGGGGGAGGGAGAGAGAATGAGAGAGAGAGAGAGACTGACAGAGAGAGCACAAATGTATCAACATGTTGACAGTCGGTAAATACGTGAGCTTATGTGGGTTTTCATTTTACTATTCTTTCAATGTTCCTCTAGTTTTGACATTTTCAAAGTAAACAGTTGGGGTAAAACTTAATCAGAGACTTATCAAATGTACTTTAATGAGTCTTCCCACTGAAATGTTAATAACCCAGGAGAAGATAACACTGTGTTGTGAGTACATATCTTGTAAAGCATTAAAGTAGATGCATGCAATTACTGAATGCATTGAAGATGAGCAAAAAGCACTGTGAGACAAAGAATGTGAACTTTATGGATTGTCAAAAAATTCTATCCAATTTCACAAATTTTCATATCAGGAACTCTGATTACTTATTTTAGGAGTATAAAATAATTAATGGCTATGAGCATAGGCTCTGCAGTCTATTCCTTCTTGGTCTCTTATTAACTAGGTAACTTCCTTAAAACTCCGTGTCCTCATATGTAAAATGGGAGAATAAAAGTACTTACTTCAAGGATGTTTTAAAGATTAAATGAGATAATGAGCTTAAAGTGTTTAACACAGTACTTAGTACAAAATAAGCACTCAAGAAATGTTAGCATCTACAATTACTATTATTTTAGACGGAACTAAAGGAGATAGAATGACTAAATTTACAATACAAAAAAAAATTCATATTTTTCATCCTAGCACCTGTCATTCCCCAACTGTAATGGAAGACTATTTCATTTTTAGATTTTAGATTGTTCCAAGAAGACTCTGACATTTCTAAAACATAAAAGATCTAATTTTACCAGTTTAAGTCTAGGGAACATCTTTTTTTTCCTCCAAATTCGGACAAGTTTTTTATTGAGATTAAAAAGTGAAAAAAATTGCATGTATCTAGTTTTGAGATGCTACAAGGAAAATGTTAGACAGTTAAAAAGTCCTTAAAAATGAGGCTGTCCTGTCTGATGATCCACACTGCAGCAAAACTGGATGTTTTTTTGTTTCCTTTAAACGAGCCCATGTTTGATCATTTGACAATTACCATTTGATTATCTCATAACTGGAAACCTATTGTGCTGAGTAATTGCCTGCCTGCTGAGTCTGATAAGTAAAATTCTGATATGAAAATGAGATTAATAATTTAACTGTAATTTAGACATTATAGCCTTTGAATTTAGATCTCAAGTCTTATAGCAGGGACCTCTGTTGAAAATAGAATTTGGATTTCATTGAAATAACAAAAATACTTTTAAATTTCATTAACATTTCCTTTTATCAAATTTTCAAAAGACAACTGTAACAAAGATGATCTTATGATTTTAATGGGAAGTTTAGAACATCTGTGGGTCTTACCTTTTATGTATCTTATATCCTGAACTGCCCAGCACAGACCGGGGTAATATAATGTAATCAAAGATAACACCCACGCGGTGTGCTCCTTTTAAAGAGTTTGTGTCATCCAATCGATAATCCAAAATCTGCCTTAATTGATGAAGAATTTGCTCTCTGTAGCATCTCAAAGAAGCAAAAATACCGTAATTCAAGATGTTACTCAGTACATTAACACACTTAAATAAAATATACTCCTATTTTTAGTATATACTTTAAAACAACCTCAAAAATATACCCGAGGGACTATAATTGCTTAAAACTTTACCATTTTCATAAAACTTCGTATCTACTCATGTCCATTATGGATCCTCTTAACAATCCTTTAAAGGAGCAAAGAACAGATAATTTTAGAGATTGGGGTTTTCCAGAGGTTAATAAATAATGGGGAGAAAAGAGACAAGTCTTCTTCACAGAAGGATTCCAAATAGTATATGTAGATAACTACCCCCTCCAGGACATGAAGCTTAGTCTCCAATCCCTTCCTTTGAGTGTGGGCTGGATTTAGAATAGAATATTCAAAGAGAAAAATAGTAACTTCACAATGGAGAAACCTGGCAAGACTATCTTAACTAAGTGATCAAGGTTAACATTACCAGAAATATCATATACATATCATGTACCCTCTGAAAGGGTAAGTACGTGATATGAGATGAGAAGGGTACTTCTCTTTATTCCAAATTACTCCAAAATAAATTTTTTTTTTTTTAAGCACTCACATACTGATGCCAGTGCTAGGACTAAACTGAGTTCCTACTGAAAGTGTTCCCCCCATTGTACCTCAAATTACTTATGTCTTAATGCCCAGGAAGAAAATGTTGTGCATATATACAGAAAAAAGGCTTACAGTGCTGCATATTTTAATTTGCATTCAATTTATTAAAATTACAATTTAAATTAGCTCTTAAACTTTCAAAGAGAAATTCTGTCTAATAAATGCACATATAAATCTAGTATTTTTGTTAAAATAAAAAACATGCAGTTCTTCCTTGTTCTTTGATCAATGCTCAGTTGACTTGTGAGTTTGACAGATTAATTTCCCCTAAACATTTGGCACCATTTATAAACCTGATTAATTCAATTTCCTTAGACATTTTAAATTACAATTACAAATTGTAACACATCCAAATCCCTCAAGCATTTCAAACACTTAACAAGAAAGATTTACAAATCTAATAAGCAACAACTTCTTAACCACTTCTTTAACCAGTGCTTATAAACGTAAGAAGTCTAAATTTCTAGAGTATTAAAGTGTCAAATATGTAACTAAATATTGTATACAAACAACTTCTCTTAGTTATCAATTTAAAATCACAAGTACAAAATGTGCATCCCTCAATTATTTCATCTTGAAATCAAAATTCTAACACCAAATTAATAATCCTAAAAAACCCAAATTAAAGCCTATAAGTTTAATGTCAATCACATTTTCTTAAACATTTAAATTAAGATGACAAATTCAACATGACAGATTCTCTAATGTCAAATTATCGTCAACATTTACAAAGTTAGGGATAGGGAGGGTGGGAGGGAGACGCAAGACGGAGGAGATATGGGGATATATGTATATGTATAGGTGACTCACTTTGTTATAAAGCAGAAACTAACACACCATTGTAAAGCAGTTATACCCCAATAAAGATGTTAAAAAAAAAATTTACAAAGCTAATGAACAAAACACACACAAGTTACCATGAGAATTATAAAACCTAGTCCTAAATTTAACATGAATATATGTCCTACTTCCTTATTTTCTCAATAATATTTAACATTTCTACCACTGTGAATGACATAGAGAGTCATTTGCTGACTACAGGGGAAGAATGCCAAATAGGCCAAACTTATGGTGTTAATAAGCAAAGACACCAACATATGGGAATCTAGGTTCATCTTTCAGGATGATTTAGTCGCACCTTTTTTATAAGGGTCCTTTCTTATAAAAATGTAGCATTTCAGACATTCTCCCTTTCTTGCAAAAGACTTACATGACTTTTAACTGTCTAAATAGAATTGAGATTTGGTATCCCTATGCAAACTGAACTGCTTATTACCTGGTTGATTTCAGAACCCTCTTTATGTTTTACTTGCTTCTCTGTCAGACCCATCATTACTTAAGGTCATTTTTATTAATACATTGCTGCTTCTCAATATATGTCACCCATTTAGCTCTTTTTTTCATGGAGGAATGCCCATAAAATTACCTGTTCCAGACTCCAATTGGTCATTATGCCATGTCTCTCAAATTCTTTGTTCTGTTCATTAAGATGTAATTATTTCAGGGAATTTTTAAACTCAGTTACCAACACCACAATTGCCATTGTTTGTTATTAATCTCTTTGGCTACCGTACAATGTCAGGGGGTGGGGGAAACACAAACATTTTAAATCAAGGTCATGTTCCTGTTAAGCTGCCAACTCAACATGTATTCAAATGCAACATTTTTAAATAAAGCAAAATTATATTATTGTGCACCTTTTGGGGGCTTTATTTGCTTTTCATTTGTCCTGCAATGAATAGCAGTTAGTTCACACCTGGATCTCTTGGGCAGAGTTGCAAATATTTTTGTGATAGAGCAAATATCACAATTGTTTAATAAAGAATGGCATGTCACCATCACCTATCAGAACCATCTTTGTCAAAGGATTTATAAATAATTGATAAATCCCTAAAAAGGAGAAGGTTGCTAAAAGAAAGAAAGAAAGAATCATTGCCTTTATTACAGAATATAGATTATTAGATTATACGTAATTTGACATCTGAAAAAGCCTCTTCCAATTTACAGATTTCACTAAAGAGGAAACAGAAATCAGAGACATGGCACAACTCTTTGTTGGTATGGCAAATCGTCAGTTGACCCCAGATCTCCTGAATCCAATCTGATTTTACATACATTATACCATGCAGCCTAGATAAGATGCTTATTTCATACATAGTTTCCTCAACCAGAATTCTTTCAAACATTGATTAGTCATTGTTTTAACTCCAGTTCTTATTAAATCCAAATTTTCTCCTTTTGATGTCCATTTACTCAAGTTGGTGGCTCAAGCCTCAAATGTAATTTCAGATTAATCCTTATTTGGTTTGGTAGTGAAAACATTTAACTCTGACTTATTCAAAAAGATTATGAAACAAAATACATAAATACAGGGTGCTAACTGACAGTTGAAATAGTATCTTATTTTCTCATTTTAATTTTTAAAGAAAAGGTCTAAAGAGGCATTCTTTTTCTATGAACAGTGAATAGTGTTTAGGCACCATTTGGTCTGGATATTCTGGCATCAGCTCTGTGCTACAAGGACCATATAAGTCAGTCTGCTGCCTTGTCTGAGCTCCCTTCTCGGGCTGCTCGCATAGACCACCTGAGTAGCTGAGGGACCCTGGACCCAGGACCAAGTCCAATTGACCAGTCAGATTCTTTCTTCTCTGTATTTAAATTTGGAACCCAAAATTGTAGTTAGAATGTATTTGACCTGGGAGGTTACAGGGTATTAGGACTAGCATAGATAGTGATAGTTATATTCATATAGAGCAAAGGAAGACAATCAGTCAAGAGAAAATAAAGCAGATTGCTGACAGAAACAGAATCAAGAGACCATGCTGTTTTGAGAGAGGTGTGAAGAGCTGGCTTGTGTCCTGTAACTCTTTAGCTGCTGGTTCTCTCCTATGTAGTTCTGACTGGAATTTCTCTCCTGAATGCCATGAAATTTTTCTTGATCTTCCCAACATACTTCTTTTACTGTTCCAATCCATTCTCTTTTATGCTTACTCTTTTATGCTTAAGTGGGTTTTTATTTTTTGAAATTAAATGATTCCTGGAACAAGCATTAACTTGCTATTTATCACTTTGGAAAAGTTATTATCTTCTCTCACCCTTAATTTCTGAAACTACCTCTGTGAAAAATAGCATGTTTTCTGTGAATATATTATAGTGATTTCAGTGTAAATCAGTAGATTATTATAATATATACACTTGACTGAAATATAACTTTAATGAATTAAGATTGCATTAAAAATATTGCTTTTAAAACCTTGCCACCCAAAGTATTGTTCAGGTACCAGCAGTCAGCATCATCTGGATCTTGTGAATCTCAGGCCCCACTCTAGACCTACTGAATCCAGATATATATATTAACAAGATCTTCAGGTGATTCATATATACCTTAAAGTTTGAAAATATGGTTTTGGAGATTATCCAAAGTATTGAATGTGTGTGTGCATGTGTGTGTGTAAGTTTATGTGTAGTCACATAGTATAATAACCGATAATTTTGCAAAGAATTTGACCCATCCTGATTTACTTTAATTAATCATTGATTATTGGCCCACTAACTGTGTATAAGCAAATAGAATTCTGATAAAAGAGTTGTAAAACATTTTTAAATAGTTTACTTTTTTCACTTGGATATAGAGGTACATAGTTTTATTGACATCTTGCTTATGCCATTAATGGCCTAGGAATACCTTTTGCAGTCTGGCTATTTTCTAAATCATTATAAATTTGTGACTAAAATTATATTGTCTAAATAGTAATCTAATATTATTTGATCAATGTCAATAATATAAATATTTTATGGCATAGGGCTAAATACTGAAAACATTTTCAGTCCTGGAATTGTGTATTTGAATAGATTTATCTAAATCTCTTTTGTACCACACCTAGTAAGTCATTAAAATGAATAAAAATAAATTGAGTAGGTTGACTAAGTTTATTTATAAAACATCATTAGTACTCTGTAGGCAAAGCCAAACATCCAGGAGCATTGATGAACTTGGAAATTCTTGACCATATTAAGTATGACTGATTATAAATATAGAAGAATATTCTATGGTGTGGATTAAAGACATTTGTAATACAGCTGATAAATTTCCTTAACTGGTAAAAAGACAATCGGCTAAAAATATAAACGGATTTGGTCCAGATGCTCTTTTATTTCTAGTCCAGTAACAATGTACCTAGGGAGTGGGTGATGTATATATAAGCATTAACAGCGTTTTTTACCTGGAAGTCACTTATTTGAAACCAACAACCTGTAAAGCATAATTAAAAGAAAGAAGAAGACTTCTGAACAATCAAAATTGTTGGTACCAAGGAAGCCCAAGCATTAACTCTAGTACATGCATGTGTCTGTTCACATTCTTTTTTAAGGCAAAAAAAGATTCTAGGTACAGTAATATCCTTAATTCACAATGCATAAATCTGAGCAATTCATGAACTCCTTTTAAAGAAAAAAATCCTCAAAGAGTCCTCATACATCCTTAGACTCCAGAGTTTTGCAGATTTGAGAAACACAAACCAATTGACTATCTTTTTGACACTTCACTCCAACGTACCAAATTAGAAGACTGCTAGATTTAAGCACAATGTCAACAGTAGCAGGGGTTCATAAAATGTCTGACCACCAAGAAGAACTTTTCAAGCACAGTGGCCTGGAACCATTTAGCCTATTAGCATGAATTCGTATGTTAACACAAAAACTGACCATTGCCAATGGCCTTTTAGGACCACTGCTTTGCAGTACATGACAGCAACCAACGCACTTTCATGAGATTCATCCTGAGTCATTTCAGGATGTTATGCTCAGAACGTTATGCTCTGCATACTCTCTAACAAGACAAGGAGTATATTCATCTAAAATGATTACAAGTTGTGTCATTAATTTTGTTATGAAGTTGCATAAGCAAAGGTGTGTATATTTCCTTGCAATCACAGTCACTTGTATACATTATGTTACAGGCCTTACTTGACCACTTACCCCTGAATCATCTTCTTCTAGTTACTTAACTTCTCTGAGTTGTTTGCTCATCTTCGAAATAAGAAAATAAAGCACAAAAACTTTGGAGTCAGACTCTCTGGATGTGAATCTCTTCTGTGCATTTGCCAGCTGGGTTACCTTGACTAAGAAATTTAATCTCCTCTGCCTCAGTTTCCTCAGCCCTAAAATGGGGATAAAATAATCACTGCCACCTGAGATTAAGTGAGTGACTATGTATAAAGTGCTGAGAACAGTCACAAACACATTAGAAGGGCTACACAAATGTTGGCTATTATTAATCACATCTAAGAGTTTTGAGAGGATAGAATAGGATAGTGTGTATAGAACCTATTAACATGTTGCCTGGCTCATGGCTCATAAATAAGGATCAATGAATATTACTAGTACAACTATCACTACTACAGATTTAAAATAGTGAATTAGGTATTTGTTCTAAAGAATTAAAGAGAGTTAAATCGTTTTCAAAATTCAAAAACTTTTAAAGAGTGTCTACTCAGAAGTAGCAATGGTGAAAGGGGCACAGACTTGATATTAAACAGGTACAGGGTTAGCCTTTACTAGCTGGATAACAATGATTTCTCTATAGATAACAAGAAGTTAAAAATATCTATCCTATCTCTCCACCCTACCCTGCCCCCGCTATCCACTTTGGTAACCATAAGTTTGTTTTCTATGTCTGTGAATCTATTTACGTTGTGTAAATAAGTTCATTTATGTCGTGTTTTTAGATCAGCCTATAAGTGATATCATGTGATATTTCTCTTTCTCTGTCTGACTTACTTCACTTAGTATGATAATCTCTAGGTACATTCATGTTGCTGCAAATGGCATTATTTCATTCTTTTTTTATGACTGAGTAAAAGGAGTTTGGGATTAACGTATACGCACTATTATATATAAAATAGAGAACAACAAGGACCTACTGTATAGCACAGGGAACTATATTCAAAATCTTGTAATAACCTAAATGGAAAAGAATCTAAAAAGAATATATATACATATATATATAATTGAATTACTTTGCTGTACACCTGAAACTAACACACCATTGTAAATTAACTATACTTCAATATAAAAAATAGTTTAAAATAAATTAATTTTTAAATGTTTTTAAAAATCTGTGAGAGTGTTATGAAAATTAAATGAGATAATACATAGGAAATATTGGCAGAGAGTAGGTACTCCATCAGTGTTATTTCCTACCCTTTGCTGTTAAAAAAATTTTGACAGTTGGGACTGATTTCCCTACCATACAAAATACATCTTAGAATGTTACCAGCTTAATAGCAAGTTCAGCTTATAGGAGAAAAGGAGTTAAGTTCCACTAAGTGATTTCTGCTCCTTGTAGTTTTCCAGTATTGACTGTTATTTGCCAGATTAAGTGGGTAAATACTTGCGTATAGAAGATTTGTATTTAGTGAGCATTCATCATTTAAAAATTTTCTTAAAATGAATTTAAGACTTTGATAATTCTTAAATTTTTCTAATGGTTCATAAAATTTGGTACAGGTAAGGTAAGGGTTAATAACACTGACACCAAAAGAGAGAGGTGGAGGGAGAGAAACACTGGCAGGTGGTGTGATGAGGAAGTGATTTATAGTCGTGATGAATTGAAGCCCTTCCAAAAGACGTATTTACCAGAAGAGTGCTTAAATGTCATCTATATTGCTGAATTATAAATACTTTAAAAAATAAAATGGGAAAGAGAAAGAAACTGTTGTGAATCATTGATTTTCTCCACTTTGGGACTAGGGAACAACAGATGACCTACTGGTCTCTGAATGCTGCTTTCTGCCAGTTTTCTGCCTACTCAGCTAGGACCTCTTTGACTATTTACCTGCCAATGTATTTCACCCCAGAGCCATTAATTAAATGGTGCTTTACCTGTGCAAGGTCTATACTAATGGTTACAGCAGTAGCCTGGGCATCTTCCTGAAGCATGGGGAGAGACCTGGAACCTAATCAGGCTTCAGGAAAGGGGCTTACAAGCCATCTACCATTTGGTCTGATTGCCTTATCTGTGCCAGGCACTGTGCTAGACATCACTATATTATACTGACAAAGACAGACCATTCCTTGCGTCTTTATTCAAAGTAATCAGCTGAAAGAACACTAAGTGATTTAAATTTAAAAGTGCATCTACCTAACTTAAATTTTTGGACTCTGTAAATGACATTAAAAATATTTTTGCCATCAAAATTGTAATTTTAAATTTTGATCTGTTCTCCACTGTCTGTTATACATTTATTTTAGAATATCCTGTTGTAGAAACAGTTTCTTCATTTGCAAGGGATCTTGAAAGTAGTTTTGATTGTTCCATGAAATTAACAAGAGTTTTGTCTAAATTAGTTTGTCTGCACTGGTTCATAATATCATAGGTGGATGTTTACTATCATAATTTTAATTAAGCCAAGGATTTGTTTTGTGCCTTTAGATTTCTGAGTTCTTATTTCTGTAGTAAATAATATTGAATGCTCTTTAACATGAATTTTAATGAAAATTGTTAAGTGCATAGCTCTATTACACAGAGGACACTTTGTGTTTGCAATGCTGCTGAAGTTGATGAAGGCTACAAGCTTTCGTCAAATAAAGACAATTTGATCCTCTAAAATTTAATTAAGCTAAACTTTCAGCCTTTGGAATACCCCATTGTCGTAATTAATATTTTTCTTCAAACTTTTTCTCAAATTGAAAATAATTTTACTTTTTCTGATTATTAAATCAATACAATATTGTTGGTATAAAATTATGAATACTATAGGGATGTATAAATAAGACTTCAAAAGTCCCCTATAATCCACCTCCAGATAAATAACCAGTGTTAATCAGTCTTATTTTGGCTTAGTGCTCAGGTTATTTATTTTTATTAGTTAAATCCCTCAACTTAGTATGTGAACTATTTGTGGATCAGTTTTTATAATTCTTCCATTTTAAATAACTTCTTCAATTAAGAGATCATATAGCAGTTCAACCTTGTCAGACAGGAGGGTTTATTCAGGTTTGTTTGAAAGTAAAAGCTAAAAACCATTTTTAATTTCTTAATGGCTATAGTGATCCTGTGAAAATATTAGTTTTTTTTATCTTATTAACTCTCATCTGTCCTATGAAGGTTTTACCTTAACTCAGTAGGGCCCAATATGGCATATAGAACCCCTTGTGATCTAATGGTACCAATTTTTCCAGCTTCAGTTCCTATTCCCTACCTGTTCCTCATCCCCCCCCACCACCACCCCACCACCAAGTACATACTTACAGACTCTCATGGAAACAACAAGCTTGCTTTATCCACTCTTCATAGTCTTTTAAACCCCTGCACATGTCATTTCTTCTCTTCCAATCTATCTTCCCACACCATGCCAGAACTCTTACTAGTACCTCTTACTGGAAATTTTTGCTGTCTATTCCCAATCAATTTTGTGATGCATATCACAACTTTTATGCAAACTGTTTATTATACTTATCTCAGTATGTTATAATCAGATTAAATGTATGTCTCTCCAACATTGTAAGCCTGGCACAGATTAAGTGCTCAGTAATTAGCTGATGAATAAATGGATGGATAGATCAGTACATGAATGAGAATGCGTGGTTGGCTGAATGAAAAAAGGAGGAAAAAAATTGATGTGTATGACTAGCTGCATAGTTGGATGGGTGTAAGTAAGACAGAATGGAACTCCCAGGGAAAAAGGAACTTCATTTATTCTGAAGTAAGACCCAAGGTTCTGCTCTCTGAATGAGAAGCAACATGCAGAAGTATGCATCATGACCAAATATTTAATAATATCAGAAAAAAGGTCAACACTGATACTGATTTTATGCCCTTGAAAAAAAATTTTTTAAAAAGAAGGAAAAAATTATTCTAATTATAGTCATTCATATGAACTGCTTGTAGTTGTATCTAAGTATAATTCAAGAAAAAATGATTATACGCATCATTATATATGTGTCAGATAAACTGTTTTGTATATTTACTAGAATTAAAGACAACCTACTTGTGTGCCCAGTACTTATAACTTCCATTATGTTATCACTATATCTTATATTACATTATTATCATCTGTGAATATTACCCATGCCTCAGATTTTCCTTAATGGGGCACTTGGGTTTCTAGAATTAGTAATGATCTTTAGCCAATCCAGAGATTTCAAATATCAGGAGCCTGAATTTACCATACTCCTATTGTTACTCTGCAGTGTTAGGGCAGTGATGACATCTTCCCTAAAATATCTAGTGAAATCGAATTTTCTAATGGCATTTTGTACACTAAGGTGAGAAAAAAGAGAAGCAAGCATAAGGAATTTAAGAGCATAGCCAACACACTCTGCTACAAGTGTGGGCTGTTAACTGATACCTCTTATGTACCAGGTAAGGTGTCAAGCTCTGGGGACAAACATATCGGGCACGCTCCTTACCTTCCAGGTGCTCACAGTCTCAAGGAGAATTTAGACAAAGTAAGTTGCTTTAAATTCTTACCAAGGAACAAGATGAGCTAAAACTAAAATAAGTGAAAGAGCCCAAATTACAATACAGTGCAATAAGAGCTCTGAGAGAGATTAATACAGATCTTTATCAGATGGGTTAACTGTCCAGTCTTAGAATTGTGGAATGTTAGAGCCTGGAATTCATCTTGGGTCTCCTAGTCCTAGCCTCTCATTTTAAGATATAGAAAATTAGCCTCAGAAATATTAAGTCACTTGACAGGCCTTGGGTAAGTCACTTAGCCTTTGTAGGTTTCAGCTCATGCTGATGTTTTTCTCACAGAGAGGATGGGTAGGAATAAATTGGTACATATCGTAAAACTAAATCACTAGCTTACTAATAACTAGTAGTAAGATTAAGGTAGTATGTTATTGCAACAAGATTCAGGTCTTCTCTAACATTCTAGTTTTTACTAGAAAAAAATTAATTTGATATGGAAGATGAATTTATTTTTTCATTTAAAAATATGAAATCAGTATCATGTGCTAGCCTGGATGATATTACTACTGAGATATGGTAGCTGATCACCTTCTTTTTTTTCTTGAGGACTATTTGCTTTTACCTGTCTGTTTTTTTTTAATGCTTTTGATTTATATAAATACAGTATTTTTTATTCATTCTTCTGAGTTATAATTATTTGCTTGATGAAATTATTCTTATAGGTAATGTTGCTTACTAATAACTCAGGGAAATTCAAATTATATTTAAAAAAAATAAGTTTGGATATTTGAAAACTTGATTTAACAGTTATTTCCGAAGCAGAACATTTGCTTACTCTGTGTTTTACCTACTGAAGTATATGGTCAGTCTCTTACAAGGAAACTATTTCCCTTGTTCTGAAATTGTAACAAGATTTTGCTGTAAGAAACAAGACATGGAATATACTTAATATGCTCCAGAAAGAAAGCACTGACATTGTTTTCTGTGACAGGGTTAATTTTTATCTTCTATGGTCCTCTTCAGCCTTATGAATTTTTCATTTATCAAAATTAATATAAATAACACAAGTAAACATTGTCATTTGACAGTGCTAGCCAAGCCAAGTAATATACTAAGAAAACCAAAGCAATTTATTTTCTCAGTCTCAGACACAAAGGAGGAAATGCCCTAAGTTTTTTTATGTCATCAATATTGTTAATATACCATGGTATATTTTAGTTGCACTTTTCTTTGACCACAACAAATACTACCAGAATTCTTTCATTAATACAGCTGTTCACACTTATCTCTTGTTGGTAGCCAGTTTCTTAATTTTTGTTTTACTCGTAATAAAATGGAAACCAGCTGAATAGCTATTAATTTACAAAGGACTTAGTTGTATGTTTATAAAAATTAAAGCTCATAGAGGAAAGGTAAATCATTGTATAATTTTTGAACAGTTTACATTTTAATCTTAAATAGCCTAATACAAATATTTGGATTAAGAATTAGTATGCCGTTTATAGACGTGTGGAATCCACCACTGAATCAAATAAATGAAAATTCCTATCCACACTGGTCTTATATGTGTGTGCAAAAAGGCGTATATAAAACAAAACAAATAACTTCATTGTGTAGTATTTTAAATGGTGATAAGTGGTATAAAGAAAACAGAAGAAGGAAGATAGGGAGTAGCATAAGTTTAGCACAGTCAGGGAAAGTCTCCCTGAGAGGATGCCATTTGAACAAAACCAGAAGGGGGCAATGGAAATTACGTTATGCAGATGTATGGGAAAAGATTTTTAAAGGTAGGGGAAGCAAACAGTGCATTCCCTGTCTCTGCCCAGGAAATAGCAAAGGGGCCCATGTAGCTGGTGCTGAGTAGGTGAGAGGGGGGAGAGTTGTCAGAAATGAGGTCACATGGGTATTTGGGACTAAGTTTTGTAGACCATTGTTCTGGCTTCAGCTTTTACTTAAAATAGTCATTGGATGTCTGCAGCAATGGAGGGGCATGATCTGACTTACGTTTCAGCAGGATCACTATGACTGCTGGATTGATGAGTGTGGCAAGGGCGGAAGCAAGGAAAGCAATGAGAAGACTATAACAATAACCTGCACAGGAGATAATGCAGGCATGGGCTGGAGAGATTGTAGAAGAGGTAGTGAGGATTCATTATGAATGTCTCTTAAAGTTAGAACCAATAGAATTTGCTGATGTGCTAAATACAAAGCAGAAGGAGTTGAGGAGGGCCTTAGGGTTTTATCTAGAGCAGCTAGAAGGATAGAGTTGCTACTAACCAAGATACAGAAGACAGCAAGAGAAGCAGGTTTGGAGGGAAAAAAACCAGGAATTTGGACCTGGACATGTTAAACTTGAGATGTATATCACACAACCATTGGGAGATTTTGAGTGGATAGTTGTGTTTATAAGTATGAAATCCTGAGAAAAGATCTGGAGATAAAAATTTGAAAGTCATTAGGACATATACATGCATGGTAAGAGAAGCCATAAAACGGATCATCAAGGGGGTGAGTACACATAAAGAGGAAAGACATCCAAGAACTGGATCTGGGACCAACACTTCATTGAAAGAGAGGGGAAGCACAATATTAAGTAAGTGTGTCTTTGCATAAAAGCTTTATTTCTTTTGGTTACAATAGCACAGGTGCAGCTAGAGTACAGTTACACTGGCCCAATTTTAAAAATGAAAAGTATTTTGTTGTTTTACTTCGTTTTCATACACCATCATTTTTAAAAATTATGGCAAGATACCTTTCCTAACCCCCAGTACCTTAGAATATGACTGCATTTGGAAATAGGGCCTTTAATGAGGTAAAATGAGGGGTGGGCCCAAATCCAATTTGGCTGGTGTCCTTATAAGAAGAGGATATTAAAACAAAGACACACAGAGGGAAGATGAGGGAAAGACACCAGAGGAAGACAACAAATCTATGAGCCAAGGAGAGAAGCATTAAAAAAAACCCACACACAAAAAACCATGCTGTCACCTTGATCTTGGACTTCTAGCCTCCAAAAGTATTAGAAAATAAATTTCTGTTCAAGCTACCCAGACTGTGGTACTTTGTTATGGAAGCCCTAGGAAACTAATACAATACCCTAAAAACTTAATTGTGCCTGAGATTTTCTAGACCTCTGAAGGGCCTTTCTTCTAGACCCAACTTTCTATTATTAGATGAACAGATTAAGGAGATATGGGGACTTACCTGGTGGTGCAGTGGTTAAGAATCCACCTGCCAATGCAGGAGATACAGGTTCGATCCCTGATCCAGGAAGATCCCACATGCCGCGGAGCAACTAAGCCCATGCGCCACAACTACTGAGCCTGCGCTCTAGAGCCCGCGAGCCACAGCTACTGAGCCCGCGCGCCACAACTACTGAAGCCCACTCGCCTACAGCCCATGCTCTGCAACAAGAGAAACCACTGCAATGAGAAGCCCGTGCACCACAACAAAGAGCAGCCCCTGCTCGCCACAGCTAGAGAAAGCCTGCACGCAGCAACAAAGACCCAACGGAGCCATAAATAAATAAATTTATTAAAAAATAAAAGAAGATATGAAAAATGAAATTAAGCTAGATACTTAAATGAATGTGTATCAGATACGATTGTTCCTTAAATATTTGCAATTTACATATACTCACCAAAAATGGAAGAAAAAAATGTTATCTTCTTGGTATTCTAAGAGAATAACTAGTTGCCTAGTACAATGCCTTATTTCCTTCATCATTTGTTTCCAGTCAGGAATGACCTTTCTAGTGATATGTTTTATTTAGGCTCAAGTGGGCTAGCTTCAAAAACATCCAACCCGTGGGTTTACAGGTTGAGAATTCTTGGTGACAAGAATTTTCTGTGGTCCATACACACAAAAAAGTGCTATCAAAATAAATGATAAAAATTTGGATTCCTCCTATGACAAAATTGACTGTCATTGGAACATTTTTTAAATTAATTTCTTCTAAAAATGTTATTACTGATTGTCTCTCTTTTGTGTGAGTAGCAGAGCAATGTAAGTTCCATTCAAGAAGGACTTAGAAGTTTAAACTTTTCTATTTGAAAGACTTTATATTTAGCAAAAATGGAAACTGTCACTCCACTCTTCTCTCTGAAAAAATGGCTCAAAGATAGCATTTTTTAAAGCTTAAAAAAAGTGCTTAGAGTCCAAACTCTGGTGCCTCGGGATGCTCATTTGGGTGGTAAACCACAAAGAAACACAGGCATTTGATATCTGTGGAAGTCAATTAGTTTTAATTAGTAGGAATGAAGAGTTTGTGACATTTTTAATCAAGTGGTTTGAACACAACAGAAAAAAATTTATTAAATTAAAGTAACTATGCATTATAATAAAAAATAATCAGTTGTCTAAAGCAAAATTGATTTGGAAGATTTTGTTAAGCCGTACCACGTTAATGTTTTAAAGGTAAAAACAACTGTAGTGATCATTTATACTAGAAACATTTATACCATATCTACCATGAGAAAGCACTGTTCTAGGTTAAAAGCTGTGTAGGAAAGAAGGAATGAATAAAGTAAATATTAGTTAATTAGATCAAAAATAATAGAGTAAAACAAAAATAATAGAGTAAAACAGAATTTAATATAAGTAAATAATAATATGGTTTCTGAAAAGGGAAGGACTTTTTTAGCATAAAAACAGTGGAAGAAATAGCAAAGAAACAGAATAATTTTTGACAAGATTTTTGAACTAATATGAAGAGCTATCAATATACTGATTGTGTACTGGAGTGTAAATTAGCATGTTTATAGAAGCAATTTGAAATTATGTTGAATTTACTCTTTTAAATTTGTGTTTATACTTTTTGAACTAATATTTTCATTTCAAGTCATCTATCCTAAAGAAATAATCAGAATTGGGAAAAATACTTTTTCAAGTAAATCCAAAAGTGTTTTGACAACACATTTAGAACATAAATGCATAATTGGCAACTTCCTTATTGAGGTATTTCCTGTCATAGATTTTTTTCCCAAGTTGTTACTTAAAATGTTGCCTTATATTGCTATGAATCTTTTATAAGAGATTCTGGTACAGTGATATTTTATTTAGAGCAGCTCTATATTCAACATTTTAAGGAAACAAAACAAATTAGATTGATGACTCGAATTAAAATGTCAATAATTCTTATATCTTGTGAAAAATAGCCACATCGTTACATTATGGTTACAAAATGTTTAGGCAGCTACCTAGTATTAACTGGTCAGGAAAGTCTTCTACAGAGTTTATCCACAGAGAAGTCTTATTTGTTTACTTTAGATGTATTCTTTTTAAAATTCCCCAATTGGAATAAATGTCACAGCAATATTTTAATCATGATGATGTAATTAATTTCCAAGAACTATCTGAAAACTTAAATGTATTTGGAGGTTACAATGTAGTTGCTATATTCTGAATAAAATTATATTTTGAGAGAGAATTCTAGAAATTTTTAGAGTCATGCCCATTTCCCTTCTCAAACCCTTCTCCCTATGCCCTGGTTTCAGTAGGTCTTATCTGAAGTGTGCTTAACAGATGTTCCATCGGTGTCTGCTAAATAAACGGATGAATGAACGTGTGGGTGTTTTTGAATCTTTAAGATTTAGTCTCACCTTCTCAAGCAAAGAGACTTATATCTCAGTCAAATTGCCTTACATCTGCCAAAGAGAGATTAGTCTTACAGTCTCATCTGGAAATTGTTTATTTTTTTCCTTCTCATAGAAAACTTTTCTAAAGAAATTAATTATGGTGAAATTTTGTGAGCAAAAGGTAAAAACATTATTGTGCATTAAAAGTTTTCACATAGATTCTTTTACATTTTAGTAGAGTAGTAAATACCATTTGTGTTTCTCAATATTTGGTTCTCTTCTGATTCTGGGTACAAGGAAGTCTATACTTCCTTACCCTTGAAGTTAGTCATGGCCATATAACTAGTTCTGACAAATTAAATGTAAGGGGAGATGTATGTCACCAGCAGTAAATACTGGTGCCCAGCTATGTCCTCATTCTTCTTTTCCATGCAAAAAACAAAAACTTTTCATACAGTATGGAGTGACTACATGCAAAAGGGCCCCTTGTCAACCTGTGTTGGACATGTACAGTGAGCAAGAAATTTTGTTTTAAGGCATTGAAATTTTGTCGTTATTCATTGCCACAGTACAACCTGGCTCATATGCTTCAGAATACTTCTGGTCAGTCTCTATATACAAGACCTTTCTTCAAGACTATGCATACATTCCGTAACAGTGGAAAAAAACAGGTAGCTTGGTGTTCATGATATGCTTCATCTGCTTGAGTTAAAAGCGGAACAGTTTATTGATATGTGTTTAAAAGATTCATTGCATCAAATCGTACTTCCCATTTCTCTTTCCCTTTAGAAGCCTACTAGTGGTAGACACTATAGAAATTCAAAAACTAATTGTTCTTTAAATAAGAAAGAAAAAACAATGAATATAAGCCTTTGTGCTGCAAATTTTTCTGATTTTCCTTTCCAACCATTTGTGCTATCTGTACACATACAAATCAGGATTTGGAAACATCTCAACTGGATTATTGCATTTGTTCATTCATTATGCAACAGATATTAATTGATGCCTACCTTGTGTAAAACATAGTACTAGATACTGCATACACAAGTAAATAAGACAGGGAACAGTGCATAGCAAATAAGTCTTCAATGAACTGAGTACACAGTAACCAATGGCCATGAACAGAAGCATATGGCACCTGGCACTCTACTGGTAGAGAAAGTGTAGTGGTCCTAAGCAGAACAGTGATAGAGTTCTGCATCAGGGCAGAGCATCTTCTTGTTTCTGACTTTGATATGTCAATGACAGTGTGGTGTCACGGAGGGCATAATCTTCAGATGATAATATTAGGGCTGCGTCTGAGCTTAAAAGTTTTAGAGACTCTCCTACCACAGGGGGTATAAAGTCTTATTGGTACACCAACAGTAAGGCTAGGTCTTAGAAATAAAAGAAGTCAAATTTTTTTTTCTAAAAATGAAAACAAATGTCATAGTAAAGATTTGGAATCAGAAACCTTGTTATATTTTCCCACTTTTATTAAGATTTCAACAACTATTTACTGTATGTTCATTATAAGCCAAGGAAGTTACTCTTACTAACTGTAATTAATACCTTAGGCAATTCATTAACTCTCTTGAACTTCAGTTTATTCCTCTGTTTATAACAGGGATTTTTAAAACTCCCCTATCTGAGATTCAAATGCGATAACATATGAAAGACCCTTGTAAACTGAAAAGCACTATACTACTGTCAATTATTAAAAGTTCCTTTACTTTACAGTCCTACCTGAGATTGACTTTGTTCAGTAAACCATCTGGTAGATAGTAAGTTAATTTTTATGTGTGTTGAGTGATTATCTCTGGTGTCCACAAAAATCAGTGCTTGCATTAAATGACACCAGAAGGGCTACCACAAATTAAAATATCAAAATTAGTAGCAGTTACCACAATTCTCAACTCTAGGTGTTCCAGACTTGAGCTAATCCAAAGTGATAGTTAACGATTGCTAGACAAGAAATCTTTCAAGCGAAAAACAGAATTTAGGTGCAAAGAGAGAGAGAAAGAGTTCCTTTCTAAAAAAATATTTTAATAACAACTAAATTCAATGTATGAACTTTCATTGGATCCTACAATACTAGAAAAATACAAATGGCATTTATTTGACAATGGAGGAAATTTGACTATGTTAGTTATATTAGATAAGAATATAAATATATTGTTAATTTTCTCTAGTTGTGATAATGGTGTTATGATTACATAAGAAAATGTCAAGCCACAGAATGGGTGATAATCCACAAGACAGATAATTGACAAAATATTTAAACAGTAAAGTAACAGTAACAGAGAATGAATGAGAAGGAGAAATAATGTGAGGAGTGTAACAATAAGAGCTAACACATATTATGTGTTATTTCTTTTGGTCTTCACATCACCCTAAGAGGGAAGTTAAGCAACTTGCCCTATGTACAGAGTTGGATTAAAATTCAGGATGTCTAGCTTTAAAGTTCATGCTCTTAACTTTCTTCACAAAAGTGGACTTTAAAGGCAGAGAACAACAATGTGAGGAGTACTGACAAGAAGCCAAAAACCACAGAGAAAAAAAAGGAGGAGTGTGGGTAACACCTGACCTCCTCCATACTCATGTCACTGCCTCTCACCATAAGGATCCACCTCTAGGTAGCTTGGCATCTCACTGACTGTTCTTGAGAGTCACCTTCGAGATAGCCTCATCCACCAGAGGGCAGACAGAAGAAGCAAGAAGAACTACAATTCTGCAGCCTGTGGAACGAAAACCACATTCACAGAAAGATAGACAAAATGAAAAGGCAGAGGACTTTGTACCAGATGAAGGAACAAGATAAACCCCAGAAAAACAGCTAAATGAAGCGGAGATAGGCAACCTTCCAGAAAAAGAATTCAGAATAATGATAGTAAAGATGATCCAGGACCTCAGAAAAAGAATGGAGGCAAAGATGGAGAAGATGCAAGAAATGTTTAACAAAGACCTGGAAGAATTAAAGAACAAACAAACAGAGATGAACAATACAATAACTGAAATGAAAACTACACTAGAAGGAATCAATAGCAGAATAACTGAGGCAGAAGAACAGATAAGTGACCTGGAAGACAGAATGGTGGAACACTACTGCAGAACAGAATAAAGAAAAAAGAATGAAAAGAAATGAAGACAGCCTAAGAGAACTTTGGGACAACATTAAACGCAACAACATTCGCATTATATGGGTCCCAGAAGGAGGAGAGAGAGAGAAAGGACCAGAGAAAATATTTGAAGAGATTATAGTCGAAAACTTCCCTAACATGGGAAAGGAAATAGCCACCCAAGTCCAGGAAGCATAGAGAGTCCCAGGCAGGATAAACCCAAGGAGAAACACGCTGAAACACAGAGTAATCAAATTGACAAATATTAAAGACAAAGAAAACTTATTGAAAGCAACAAGGGAAAAACGACAAATAACACAAGGGACTCCCATAAGGTTAACAGCTGATTTCTCAGCAGAAACTCTACAAGCCAGAAGGGAGAGGCACAATATATTTAAAGTGATGAAAGGGAAGAACCTACCACTAAGTTTACTCTAGCTGGCAAGGATCTCATTCAGATTCCACAGAGAAATCAAAAGCTTTACAGACAAGCAAAAGCTCAGAGAATTCAGCACCACAAAACCAGCTCTACAGCAAATGCTAAAGGAACTTCTCTAAGTGGGAAACACAAGAGAAGAAAAGGACCAACAAAACAAACCCATAACAATTAAGAAAATGGTAATAAGAACATACATATCAATAATTACCTTAAACGTGAATGGATTAAATGCTCCAACCAAAAGACACAGGCTCGCTGGATGTATACAAAAACAAGACCCATATATATGCTGTCTACAAGAGACCCACTTCAGACCTAGTGACACATACAGACTGAAAGTGAGGGGATGGAAAAAGACATTCCAGGTAAATGGAAATCAAAAGAAAGCTGGAGTAGCAATACTCATATCAGATAAAATAGACTTTAAAATAAAGAATGTTACAAGAGACAAGGAAGGACACTACATAATGATCAAGGGATCAATCCAAGAAGAAGATGTAACAATTATAAATACATATGCACCCAACATAGGAGCACCTCAATACATAAAGCAGCTGCTAACAGCTATAAAAGAAGAAATCGACAGTAACACAATAATAGTGGGGGACTTTTTAACACCTCACTTACACCAATGGACAGATCATCCAGACAGAAAATTAATAAGGAAACACAAGCTTTAAATGACACAATAGACCAGATAGATTTAATTGATATTTATAGGACATTTCATCCAAAAACAGCAGATTACACTTTCTTCTCAAGTGCACACGGAACATTCTTCAGGATAGATCACATCTTGGGTCACAAATCAAGCCTTGGTAAATTTAAGAAAATTGAACTCATATCATGCATCTTTTCTGACCACAATGCTATGAGATTAGAAATGAATTACAGGGGAAAAAAACGTAAAAATCACAAACACATGGAGGCTAAACAATATGTTACTAAATAACCAGGAGATCACTGAAGAAATCAAACAGGAAATCAGAAAATACCAAGAGACAAATGAGAACAAAAACACGATGACCCAAGACCTATGGGATGCAGTAAAAGCAGTTCTAAGAGGGAATTTTATAGCAATACAAGCCTGCCTCAAGAAACAAGAAAAATCTCAAATAAACAATCTAACCTTACACCTAAAGGAACTAGAGAAAGAAGAACAAACAAAACCCGAAGTTACTAGAAGGAAAGAAATCATAAAGATCAGAGGAGAAATAAATGAAATAGAAACAAAGAAAACAGTAACAAAGATCAATAAAACTAAAAGCTGGTTCTTTGAGAAGATAAACAAAATTGATAAACCTTTAGCCAGATTCATCAAGAAAAACAGGGAGAGGACTGAAATCAATAAAATTAGAAATAAAAAAGGAGAAGTTACAATGAACACTGCAGAAATACAAAGCATCCTAAGAGACTACTACATGCAACTATATGCCAATAAAATGGACAACCTGGAAGAAATGGACAAATTCTTAGAAAGGTATAACCTTCCAAGACTGAACCAGGAAGAAATAGAAAATATGAACAGACCAATCACAAGTAATGAAATTGAAACTGTGATAAAAATCTTCCAACAAACAGAAGTCCAGGACCAGGTGGCTTCACAGGTTCTCAAACTCTTCCAAAAAATTGCGGAGGAAGGAACACTCCCAAACTCATTCTATGAGGCCACCATCACCCTGATACCAAAACCAGACAAAGATACTACAAAAAAAGAAAATTAAAGACCAATATCACTGATGAATATAGATGCAAAAATCCTCAACAAAATACTAGCAAACAGAATCCAACAACATATTAAAAGGTTCATACACCATGATCAAGTGGGATTTATGCCAGGGATGCAAGGATTCTTCAATATATGCAAACCAATCAGTGTGATACACCATATTAACAAATTGAAGAAGAAAAACCATATGATCATCTCAATAGATGCAGAAAAAGCTTTTGACAAAATTCAACACCGATTTATGATAAAAACTCTCCAGAAAGTGGGCATAGAGGGAACCTACCTCAACATAATAAAGGCCATATATGACAAACCCACAGCAAACATCATTCTCAATGGTGAAAAACTGAAAGCATTTCCTCTAAGATCAGGAACAAGACAAGGATGTCCACTCTCGCCACTCTTATTCAACATAGTTTTGGAAGTCCTAGCCACGGCAATCAGAGAAGAAAAAGAAATAAAAGGAATACAAATTGGAAAAGAAGAAGTAAAACTGTCACTCTCTGCAGATGACATGATACTATACATAGAGAATCCTAAAGATGCCACCAGAAAACTACTAGAGCTAATCAGTAAATCTGGTAAAGTTTCAGGATACAAAATTAATGCACAGAAATATCTTGCATTCCTATACACTAACAACGAAAGATCAGAAAGAGAAATTAAGGAAACAATCCCATTCGCCATTGCAACAAAAAGAATAAAATACCTGGGAATAAGCCTACCTAAGGAGGTAAAATACCTGTACTCAGAAAACTATAAGACACTGATGTAAGAAATCAAAGATGATACAAACAGATGGAGAGATATACCATGTTCTTGGATTGGAAGAATTAATATTGTGAAGATGACTATACTACCCAAGGCAGTCTACAGATTCAATGCAATCCCTATCAAATTACCAGTGGCATTTTTTACAGAACTAGAACAAAAAATCTTAAGATCTGTATGGAGACACAAATGACCCCGAATAGGCAAAGCAGTCTTGAGGGAGAAAACGGAGCTAGAGGAATCAGACTCCCTGACTTCAGACTATGCTACAAAGCTACAGTAATCAAGACAATATGGTACTGGCATAAAAACAGAAATATAGATCAATAAAACAGGATAGAAAGCCCAGAGATAAACCCACACACCTATGGTCAACTATGACGAAGGAGGCAAGGATATACAATGGAGAAAAGACAGTCTCTTCAATAAGTGGTGCTCGGAAAAATGGACAGCTACATGTAAAAAAATGAAATTAGAACACTCCCTAACACCATACACAAAAATAAACTCTAAATGGGTTAGAGACCTAACTGTAAGACCGGACACTATAAAACTCTTAGAGGAAAACATAGGAAGAACACTCTTTGACATAAATCACAGCAAGATCTTTTTTGATCCACCTACTAGAGTAATGGAAATAAAAACAAAAATAAACAAATGGGACCTAATGAAACTTAAAAGCTTTTGCAAAGCAAAGGAAACTACAAACAAGACGAATAGACAACCCTCAGAATGGGAGAAAATATTTGCAAATGAATCAACGGGCACAGGATTAATCTCCAAAATATATAAACAGCTCATGCAGCTCAATATTAAAAAAAAAAAGCAACCCAATCAAAAAAATGGACAAAAGACCTAAATAGACATTTCTCCTAAGAAGACATACAGATGGCCAAGAAGCACATGAAAAGCTGCTCAATAACACTAATTATTAGAGAAATGCCAATCAAAACTACAATGAGGTATCACCTCACACCAGTTAGAATGGGCATCATCAGAAAATCTACAAACAACAAATGCTGGAGAGGGTGTGGAGAAAGGGGAACCCTCTTGCACTGTTGGTGAGAATGTAAATTGATACAGCCACTACGGAGAACAGTATGGAGGTTTCTTAAAAAACTAAACATAGAATTACCATATGACCCAGCAATCCCAGTACTGGGCATATACCCAGAGAAAACCGTAATTCAAAAAGACACATGCACCCCAATGTTCATTGCAGCACTGTTTACAATAGCCAGGTCATGGCAGCAACCTAAATGCCCACCGACAGACGAATGGATAAAGAAGAAGTGGTACATATATACAATGGAATATTACTCAGCCATAAAAAGGAATGAAATTGGGCCATTTGTAGAGACGTGGATGGATCTAGAGACTGTCATACAGAGTGAAGTAAGTCAGAAAGAGAAAAACAAATATCATATATTAACACATATATGTAGAACCTAGAAAAATGGTACAGATGAACCAGTTTGCAGGGCAGAAATAGAGACACAAATGTAGAGAACAAACATTTGGACACCAAGGAGGGGAAAAGTGGTGGGGGGGGGAGGGGGTGGTGGTGGGATGAATTGGGAGATTGGGATTGACATGTATACCCTGATATGTATGAAATAGATAACTAATAAGAACCTGCTGTATAAAAAATAAATAAAATAAAATTCAAAAAAAAGAAGAGTCACCTTCACTCCCTCTCCTCTCCCAGAAGATGGGGGGCAGGCAACTCATCTCCACTCTCCCCAGTTTTCACCTAAATAATTCTACCAGGGTGAGGCTCCAATTGGCCTGTCCTCACTAAGAATTTCCCACTAAATCAAATTGCTTTGTTTAGTCAGAAGACCTACTCCTGAATTGGAAATTTACAACATAAACATTTCAAGCTGGGTTAAATATGTTACCAAACTCAGGTTCGGCTGCTCACCACTCAAAAGCCAATTATTTGAGAGGCAAGTGTCAGTAGAAAAGAAAGGTGCTTTAATCAGAAAAGCAGCAATCTGGGGAGAAGGTAGACTCGTGTCCAGAGACCAACTCCGAAGATTCTGCTCAGCCATGACAAGTTTTTAAAGAGGAAAAGGGCGGGGGGGTGGGGTGGAATCTCAATGAATCTTAGAGGCAGGAGGCTGTGTTCTGCATCATTCTCCATTGCACACAGGCTGGCTGACTTTCTCTTCAGATGTTATCCTGCCTGCGTGATCTGCCTGCAGGATTGCTAAGGGGACTGTTGGGGGTAGAGAGCTAGTCATTCTTTACTTAATTCTTCATTCTTACTTCTTTTTATCTAGGAAAAGAGTCAGCAGGTTAATTAGATTCTTTCAAAATTAGAGGGGAACAGAAATGGGCAAACAGGAAAGGGGCAAAAAAGCTGCTTTCAATTCCCCACTGTCAAACATCATTCTATTTCTATGGGTTTAGGGGTGAAGGTTCATCTTCTGTAACTTCTGTATGCTGACATAGGGCTCTGTATTCTCAGAGTGGAATATGTCAACATGGGTCTGTAGCATCTCTCTGCTGACAACTTTACTTCCCAGTTA
Source organism: Balaenoptera borealis (assembly GCF_965194805.1). Lineage (NCBI taxonomy): Eukaryota > Metazoa > Chordata > Mammalia > Artiodactyla > Balaenopteridae > Balaenoptera > Balaenoptera borealis. The sequence continues at coordinate 40,785,205 of NC_138862.1, forward strand.
CATATACAGGCAGAGCAAGCTGCAATTATTTTGATGCCTACAAAGATATAGATCATTATGAGCAGTAATGTTAATCCCATTCTCTTGAGGCCAGTTCTTGGAATTGTGCTAGCTGTAGATTCAGTACTGCTCAAGATGGAGCAGCTTATGTCATGTCCTCTGGTGGCAGTTATAGTATTTGTAAAACAATAACAATACTCAGGAATGTGCATCAGACACTGAGTCTGTGACTCTATTAATTGATAGATTTTATACTTGGGGGGTACCCTGCAGGGTTCTGCTTGGTTCCAAATATTCTACCAAAAGTACTCCAGTTAAAGTTTAGAATTATGAAATAATCTAGAAATAAACTATTTTAGTGTTTCATTAACATTGTTTTGTTGAAAGATATCCTAAAATCATAAAACTGTGAGAGTTTCATTAAATATCTCCATGTTAGAAATTGGTTTAATCGCTGCAGATGGAATGATTTGGGCAAAGAAATTAATATATTTGAGAAGTTTAGGCTTAATAACATTTTCCCACATCTTTAGGGTTTGTTAGTGTTTGCTGATCTCCCCTGTCTATCACATACTCTAAATAATGTATTAATACTCTAACAAGTTTTACACAATCGAGAATTTTCAAGATAAAATTAGCATCTCAATTGAACAAATGGATTTGTGTGTTTACATATCCTAGTGTAAAACAGGCTTGTTATTAAGATTATTGGCACCTGAGCCCCAAACAAAACTATTTTTAGTTGTTTATGTTCCATGATTTCATGTATGAAATCAATTTTAAATTATGTGTTTTTGGGGACTTCCCTGGTGGTGCAGTGGTTAAGAATCCACCTGCCAATGCAGGAGACACAGGTTCAAGCCCTGGTCCGGGAAGATCCCACATGCTGCAGAGCAACTAAGCCTGTTTGCCACAACTACTGAGCCTGCACTCTAGAGGCCATGAGCCACAACTACTGAGCCTGCATGCCACAACTACTGAAGCCCGAGTGCCTAGAGCCTGTGCTCTGCAACATGAGAAGCCACCGCAGTGAGAAGCCTGTGCACCGCAACAAAGAGTAGCCCCACTCGCCACAACTAGGGAAAAGCCCGCACTCAGCAACAAAGACCCAACGCAGCCAAAAATAAATAAATAAATAAATAGTTTATTTATTTATTTATTTTAAAAATTATGTATTTTTGTGCTTCAAAATTCACTCTAGTTATTCTTTGTTTTATATTTTATAAATTACTGTCTTTCAGAAGTTTTGCTGCAACATTTAGTCAGAATCATCACAGATTTTGCCTCCAATTCCATGGTCAGTCTCTAACTGGAGTCCTATAAAAAAGAAAAATTACTAATTTTTTCTAAGTCGTTCACTAATTTATCTTAAAAAATTAAATCTTTATTATAGTCTCTAGTAGAAAACCATAGTATTGATTATGGGACATTTATTTCTCCTTTCTCCTGATCTGTAGTTTTCATACTTTTTGTAATAAAAGTGTCTTTAAGAACCAGAAAAAAAAGACTTCTAGAAAATGTGAAGTATAATTATTTGATTTACAAAGTTAAAAACACTTATGGAATCTTAATTTATTCATATTTGAGGAAATACTGGCATACATTATTCATTCATTTAAACTATGCAAATATTGGTATTATATGGTATTTGAATAAGAAGCAAAGAAATGCAACTTGAAAATATTGAACATTAGCACCAGTGGGCTTCAAAGGATTATACTTGATCTTCCATAATAAATACTCTGTTCTAATATTCTACTTAGAACTTTGAAATGTTTCAAAGCTACTGTTGTAAAAATCGATTATTATTGTATTTTTCTGTAGATACAGAAAGTAAAAATAGAGATAAAGCTAAAAATGCAATGCCCACTTTATTTTTCATAGTCCATTGATTTATTTTATTCTTAATTTAAATTCTAAGAATTCTGAAAACTACTGAAGAAATATAATCCAAGAGCCTGTAATCTTGCCACCTAAAAAACATAGCACACTATAGTAGTTGAATGTATTTAGTTGATTGTTATTGATAAGACTAAAATGAATACAAGTTTTCTAACTTTTCTAAAATCAAATATTAATTTACATTAAAAAAGTTTAATGTTTCTGATAAATATGGATAAAAGAATAGAGATAATTCACATATATACTGATAAATCTAGGGAAGGGCTGAAAAAGAAACAATATTGTACTGTCCCTAAATAATTTGATTTGTTAATTTTATAATTTAATGGTTGTGTTGAAAATGGTCATGGATATTTTGAGTCTAGGAACACATTGGGCCTTTCTTTTCAAGTATTTCTTTCAATGAGTATCTTTAAACGCCTTTTAAAATGAAATCTGTATTTTATTTTTATTCTTATTTTTTGAATTCATAACAGCTTTATGTACAACAGCCAAACCTAGAATAACCCAAATGTTCTTCAACATTTGGGGTAAATTAAATAGTGGTGCAGTATACAATGGAAACTACACAGCAATTTTCAGAAAAGGAATTACTGACACACTAATGAATGGATGGATCTCACAGACATTATGCTAAGTGAAAGAAACCAGACACAAATTCTGCCTGATTCCATTTTCGTGAAGTTCAAGAATGAACAAAACCAAATGATGGGGCTTCCCTGGTGGCACAGTGGTTGAGAATCTGCCTGCCAATGCAGGGGACACGGGTTCGAGCCCTGGTCTGGGAAGATCCCACATGCCGCGGAGCGACTGGACCCATGAGCCACAACTACTGAGCCTGCGCGTCTGGAGCCTGTGCTCCGCAACGAGAGAGGCCGCGATAGTGAGAGGCCCGCGCACCGCGATGAAGAGTGGCCCCCCGCTTGCCACAACTAGAGAAAGCCCTCGCACAGAAACGAAGACCCAACACAGCCATAAATAAATAAACAAATAAATAAATAAAATTAAAAGCAGAAATAAAAAATTAAAAAAAAAAAAAAAAAACCAAATGATGGTGACAGAAGTCAAAAAACACAAGTTACTCCTGGGGGAATTATGGACTAAGAAGGAAACTTCTGTGGTGCTGGACTCTTCTACATCTTGCCTGGGTAGTGGTTACACAGATATAAGCACATATAAAAATTCAGTGAGCTGTACAGCTAAGACTGAGATGAAATCTGTATTTTAAAATCAGCAATTTATAGTATTATTTAATACAATTATTTTTGCTACCAAAATAATATTAATGCCATCACAATATCTTCTTCTTGTTATTCATTCAGAGTAATTTGAAATTTTCATTACTGGAAGGACTGTGCCAAAAATAGATGTCTTTTGCTTTCAGATCGTCTTTAAGTTAGGTAAAGTACAGGAAAAAGTGGTTTCGGTAGATAAGCTAACATGATTATACATGGAACACTGGAATAGTTCTCTCTTAATTAACAAATAAAAAATAAATTCATCCTCTCAGAGTATTACTTTATAATTGTAAGTCTAAGAGGAAATTATTGATATTTTTTGCTCAGTGAACTTTAGAAGAACTATTTTCACATATGGTATTACATAAAGTCATAAGATTTAGAAAGATAGAAATATTTTTGTTAGTTATAACCAAAAATGTCAAAGGTACAGAAAGTATTAGAGAAGTTCTATAATATGGGATTTAAAAGCTTGAATTTGGGAGTCCAAAAGGCCAACAATAGCCACTTCCTAGTGCAGGTCCTTGGGGAAATTATTTAAACTTTCTAAGCCTTATTTACCTCATTTATAAAATACGATAATAACACCTACCACCCAGGATTTTGGTGAGGATTGATGAAGATAATGTATGTGAAAACTAAAATGCCTGGGACAAAGTAACTGTTCAAAAATATTAGCCATCTTTATACTTATTAACATAATTATTATTATGTTTATTATTAACAAGGATAGTTACCATTGGACTTGACATCTCTCCTTTAATACAGCCAGCTAGCATGATGTTGATGACTTTTAATTTGGCTTAATACTGCAAAACCAAAATTTGAGACTGTCAGGATGTTTTAAAATATATTAAACTACTCATACATATAGTTCTGTGTTAGACTGAAAAAAGATTCCTATCTAGTAATACTACTATTCTTAGATCCTTACTTCACTGAAAGTAATTACATTCAGAAAAATATTCTAAAAAATTAAGGCTTATCCAAACATCCTAGAGGGAATAAAAAGTAAAAATAGTTGACCTCAATTTTAAAGGTTCTGAATTTTAGGTTGACTACTTTCACTGCTTCATTCATTTTGGATGGCCGCCCCCAATTTTCGGAGCAGCCTAGTTAATTATTATAATACCTTCTGTGAGCTAAATGTATTTGAAAGACCAAAAGGCAGCTACTTTTGCTTAAACAGGCAGAGGTCACTAGGATAAAAAGGCTCCAAGACAATATACTGTGTCTAAAAATTCATATCTTTGTCCTGTTAAATTACTTCTTCATTAAATCCATGTATGCATAATTGAAAGTCTCAAGTAAGATGAGGACTTAAGAGAAGTCACATTTCAGTTCTCCTGCCAGGTGTTATCCTTTTTTATATACTGTTCTTTCAACATCACTATTTCAGGTCTATTCTGTGAAGACTTTGATTTTTAATATTGTTTGCTTTTTGATAACAGTACTGACAGCTGTGTTAAAAGGACCTTGTTTTAGAAGTACTTAGTTAACCATAATAACACTCTCAATGTTGTTAAACACTAATACCTTACTCTAAACCGTATTTACTAAGGTCTATAAAAGAGGAAGTCTATTTTCAGATTAGTTACATAAACTATTCTGTTTTAAACCAAATTTTGTATCTCCAAATTCAATCAGCATTTACCTTAGTACTGCTTAGGTTTTGGAAATGACAGTTTGCAAAGACAATTCTCAAACCAGACTCCCTACTTAATAAAATATGTGTCTAAATTTATTCTTCAGAGCCAAAAGAGTTTCTATACACACAGACACACACACACAACAATAGAAGTTAATTGTATTGCTAATAGATCAAAGATCCTTTATGGAGTAGTTTCTAACACTGCCCTACAAATACCTCCATTCTAAATACTCAGGAAATGATTAATTACTTAAAAGCATCTACTACTGACAGATCAGTCAATTACTAAGAATAGCAGCAGCTTGAATATATGCATCTACATCTCAAGAAAAGGTCATTTTAGGATATGAATCCCTGCCTCTTTTGTCCCAGTCCTTGGGGAAGGACAACTCCTTCAGAAAGATAAGCTACTGTAAGGGCTGCCAAATTCCTTCAAGCCTGAAGTATGTGTTGAGGGAAATAAGTGACACTGGGAAAAGTGAACAGTTTAATAGCAGGTTATAAAGTTTGAATGAAAGCCACTATCATCTTTCTTCTTCCTCATGGAGCCAGGAGTTGCCACTTGCAGATCTTACTCTCTCATCTGACTCCAAAATCCTCTCCTTCTTGAAGTATACAGCATCTTCTTTATATCACCCTTACTGAAACCTCACTATTACCATCTACTACCCTAAAGGTCCGAGGTCAGAGATTTTTTAGAATTGGTTTATGTGAGTCTTCTTTTTCTCCCATTCCCTGTCAGGACACTAGGAAATTCAAAACATAAGACACTGTAGTCTCACAGTTCCCAGTCTGAACAATTTTCATGTAGATTTTATTTTATCCTCCCACAAGTACTGCAACCTCTTGGACTTCTGTTATGCCAAACTAATCAATTGGAAAACCTTCTAATTCCAAAATCTCGTTTTCTAAAACCATCTTTCCTTTCCTACTTTTAATTCTTCATCCATACGTAACCAGCTCTTAATTTCTTCTAGTCTTTCAGTTGATCAGTATGCCCCTGGTTTCACTTTCTCCTGGGCTCACCTTGGACCTCAGGATCAATGTCAGTTATGTTCTGACAAGTCCGGTGAATTTGCTGTTGCAAATTCCTCTGACCAGTGGCCAGCCTCTAAAACCTGGAAAACCCTATCAATTGTTTTTTCTCCTATTTCAGTACCACTGAGTGCAACTGGAGTCAGTTATATAATGATTGCTGTGATTTCAGACTATAAGCTTTTACATAACATTTTATCAAAGACATCCAGCGTATTGCTTGGACTACTGCATTGTTTACACTAATACCACCAACACCACCAATAATAATAGTACATTAAAGTTTACTATGCGCTAGGTACTCTAGAGCAGTGGTCTCCAACCTTTCTGGCACCAGGGACCGGTTCATGGAAGTCAATTTTTCCACAGACCAGCCTGGGGGGAGATGGTTCAGGCAGTAATGTCATCGATGGCGGGGATGGTTCAGGTGGTAATGTGAGCAATGGGGAGAGATGGGGAGCGGCTGAAGAAGCTTCGCTGGCTAGTCCACAGCTCACCTCCTGCTGTGCGGCCCTGGGGGCGGGGGAGCGGGGAGGGGGGGGGGATCCTAACAGGCCGAGGACCGTACCAGTCCATGGGCCAGGGGTTGGGGACCCCTGCTTTAGAGTTTAGGTGTATCATTTTAGTTAATCCTCTCAACAATCCTAGGAGACAGATACTATCAGTATCCACATGGTAAAAATGATCAAAGTAGGCATAGGAAGTCAAAACCATTCAATAAGTACTTGCTAAAGAAACTAAATAATGTATATTGGTACATTACCCCAGACCTTTTTTTTTTTTTTTTGAATAGACTTTGTTTTTTGGAGCCATTTTAGATTCACAGCAGAATTGAGTGGAAGTACAAAGATTTCCCTAATACCCCTCTGGCCCCCCCATATTCATAGCCTCCTCCATTATCAATGTTCCCCACCAGAATGGTTCATTTGTTACAATTGATGGAACCTATATTGACACACGATTATATCCTAGAGTTCATAGTTTACATTAGGGTCCACTCTTGGTGTTGTACATTCTATGGGTTTGGACAAATTTGTAATGACGTGTATCCATCATTATAGTATCAGAGAGAATAGTGTCACTGCCTTAAAATTTTTCTGTGCTCCACCTATTCATCCCTCCCTCCCCACTAACCTCTGGCAACCATTGATCTTTTTACTGTATCCATAGTTTTGCCTTTTCCAGAATGTCATGTAGTTGGAATTATACAGTATGCAGCCTTTTCAGATTAGCATCTTTCTTTTACTAATATGCACTTAAGCTTCCTCCATGTCTTTTCATGGCTTGATAGCTCATTTCTTTTTAGTGCTGAATAATATTCCATTGTCTGGATGTACCACAGTTTATTTATCCATCATCTACTAGAGTGATGTCACCAAGATGGTTACATAGGTTGTTCCCAACTTTGCTCCATTCACCTACTGAAGAACATCTTGGTTGAGAACTTCTTTTTTCAAAGTAGCATTAATTTATATCCTGTCCAGTCAGGGTTCCAAAATCAGTGATTTATTTACAGGAGACAAGGTCACATTCTAAGCTGACTCTAATAGATAAGATTTGAGTAAGACATGTTATATATATTTTACTAAGCTGTAAGAATAAATTTTTATTACTCTATTTCACTTTTTAACAAACAGTAATGTGTACCTTTAATATTTATCATTTGTTATACTTGGTCTTTCAGTTTCTAAAAGTATTTGAATCCATCCTCCAAGGGCAGCCAAGGCTACCAGCATTTCAGAATCTGCTAATTCAGTGGAGATATGGATATGGAAACAGGCAGACTTTGGGAAACCACTCTGAGCCTCAGTTTCCTCATTTGTAAAATTGGGCATCTTCCCCATAAGACCATTGTCAGGAAAAAGACATGGTTCTGTCTTCAACCCCTCATCTTACTCCAATCTACATCTTTGTATATTATCAGTCTTTCCAGGTTCTCCAAGATAAACTGGCTCTACTCTATGCTGTATGCTGCTTGGTGCATATTCTGGGCTGTGGTTGTCATTGCTTTACAGTTTCAATTATGCCTCCATTTGTTGTCTTCTTTTGTTTTTGCCTTATCTACTTTATTGAGGGATAATTTGCATAAGATAAATCATACCAACTTAAAATGTAAAATTCTATGAGCTATAATGACTGTATATACCCTGAAACCATAATTAAAATACACTAACTTCAAAAAATTCCTCAAAATTTGCCCTTTGCATTTTGTCCCTCCTTCTGTCCCTGGACCTACATAACTGATCCGCTTTTTGGCACCTTTATTAGTTTGCATTTTATATAAACATCATACTACAACATGTGCCCTTTTAATTTGGCTCTTTAACTCAACACGATTTTAAGAGTATCAGTAGTTTGTTGCTTATTACTAATGAGTAACATTCAATTGTATGAATGGCATATCTTGTTTACCATTCACCTATTGATAGACATTTGGATTATGAGTAAAGTGGATTGAACATTCATGTACAAGGCTTTTTGTGGACATATGTTTTCATTTCTCATGAGTAAAGACCCAGCAATGGAATGGCTGAATCATATGACGTGTTTATATTTAACTCATAGAAATATGCAAATAATTTTCCAAAGTAGTTGTATCATTTTATACCCCTATTCTCCCATGAGGATTCCACTTCCTCCATATTCTAACCAACAACTGGTATTTTCCAATGATGTTTTTATCATTATCATTTAAATAACATTTCCATGATGACTATGATGTTGACCATATACCATGGGATTTGGGCTATTCAACTATCTTTTGTGAAGTGTCTGTTTAAACCGTGTGTCCACTTCTAAAATGAGTCCTTTGTCTTCATATTATCAACTTGCAAAAGATCTTTATATACTCTGGATACAAATATTTTGTCATTTATATGTCGAATTGTTATTGTCTCCTATTCTATGGCTGGACTTTTTATTTCTTGAGTGTTTTTCAGAAATCAAAAGGTTAAAACATTAACAAAACCCAATTTAATGATTTTTTTCCACTATGGCTTGTACTAATTTATTCTATCTAAGAAAGCTTTGCTTAATCTAAAATGACTAAGATTTTCTTCTACATTTTATAGACGAAGTTTTAAAGTTTGTGCTTTTCCTTTTATGTCTGTGACCCATTTCAAATTATTTTTGTATATCTGTTAAGGATCAGTATTCAACTTTCCATGTGAATAACAGGTATTCCAGCATGATTATTGAAAAGACTTTTCTTTCCCTCAATGGATTACCTTGGCACCTTCTTCAAAAATCAATTAACCATACATATATGTGGTATTACCGAATGCGGGTTCGTTCGTGTGCCCAATGCACAGTGAGGCCAAACAAACGGAAACGTCAGAGTTTGGAGCAGAGAAAGGTTTATTGCAAGGCCATGCAAGGAAACAGGTGGCTCATGCCCCAAAAGCCCCAGACTCCTCCAAGGGTTTCAGCAAAGCACTTTTAAAGGCAAGGTGAAGAGTTTGAGAAGGATAGGTGTTAGCGCTTCTATAATGTTTGATAGGATTCACCTGTGAAGCCATCTGGTCCTGGACTTTTGTTTGTTGGAAGATTTTTAATCACAGTTTCAATTTCATTACTTGTTATTGGTCTGTTCATATTTTCTATTTCTTCCTGGTTCAGTCTTGGAAAGTTGTACTTTTCTAAGAATTTGTCCATTTCTTCCAGGGTGTCCATTTTATTGGCATATAGTTTCCTGTACTAATCTCTCATGATCCTTTGTATTTCTGCGGTGTCAGTTGTAACTTCTCCTTTTTCATTTCTAATTTTATTGATTTGAGTCCTCCCCCTTTTTTCTTGATGAGTCTGGCTAAATGTTTATCAATTTTATTTATCTTCTCGAAGAACCAGCTTTTAGTTTTATTGATCTTTGCTATTGTTTTTGGCATGTTTGTTTCTATTTCATTTATTTCTGCTCTGATCTAAACTTAAAAGCTTTTGCACAGCAAAGGAAACCATAAATAAGATGAAAAAGACAACCCTTAGAACGGGAGAAAACATTTGCAAATGAAGCAACTGAGAAAGGATTAGTCTCCAAAATATACAAACAGCTCATGCAGCTCAATATCAAAAAAACAAACAAACCAATCAAAAAATGGTCAGGAAACCTAAATAGACATTTAGATGTGGAGAAGAGGGAACTCTCATGCATTGTTGGTGGGAATGTAAATTGATACAGACACTATGAAGAACAGTATGGAGGTTCCTTAAAAAACTAAAAATAGAACTACCAGATGACCCAGCAATCCCACTTCTGGGAATATACCCTGAGAAAACCATAATTCAAAAATAGTCATGTACCACAATGTTCATTGCAGCTCTATTTACAATAGCCAGGACATGGAAGCAACCTAAATGTCCATCAACAGATGAATGGATAAAGAAGATGTGACACATATATACAACGGCATATTACTCAGCCATAAAAAGAAACACAAGTTATTTGTAGTGAGGTGGATGGATCTAGAGTCTGTCATACAGAGTGAAGTAAGTCAGAAAGAGAAAAACAAATACCATATGCTAACACATATATATGGAATCTAAAAAAAAATGGTTCTGATTAACCTATGGGCAGGACAGAAATAAAGACACAGAAGTAGAGAATGGACTTGAGGACACGGGGAGGGGGAAGGGTAAGCTGGGGTGAAGTGAGAGAATAACATTGACATATATACACTATTAAATGTAAAATAGATAGCTAGTGGGAAGCAGCTGCATAGCACAGGGAGATCATCTCGGTGCTTTGTGACCATCTGGAGGGGTTGGATGGGGGGTGGGAGGGACGTACAAGAGGGAGGGGATATGGAGATATAGGTATACATATAGCTGATTCACCTTGTTATACAGCAGAAACCAACACAGCACTGTAAAGCAATTATACTCCAATAAAGACGTTAACAAAATTTTATCTACTAGTATATTAAATTACAAATGATTTTATTAGCTTGTATCCTGCAACTTGGAAAAATTCACTTATTCTAATAGTTGACTTTTAGATTCCTATAGATTTTTCTAAGTAGACAGATTTGTCATCTACAAGTAGAGAAAGCTTTACCCTTCCTTTCCTACCCTTATGCATTTTTTTCTTGCTTTTTTTGTTATGTCTATGACATACGATGTTGGATAGGAGCAGCGAGAGCAAGCTTCTTTGCCTGTTCCCAGTTTAAGGAAAATAATGTTCAGACTTGCACAATTAAGTATGATATTATCTGTAGATTTCTTATAGATACCTTTTGTCAGATGGAGAAAGTTCCCTTCTATTTTTACAGTTTTTCCCATGACTGTGTGTTGAATTCTATCAGAGATTTTTTCTACTTCTATTGAAATGATAACATGTTTTCTCTCTTATTCTGTTACTATGTTGAATCACATTTTTAAATGTTAGTGTAACTGTGCATTCCTGAGACAAATCACACTTGGTCGTGATGTGTTATCCTTTTTAAATATTTCAGAATTCAGTTGCTAGTATTGTGGTAAGGATTTTAACATCTAGGCTAATGGGGATTTGGGGGTGTTTTTGTTTTGTTTTCATTTTTAATGTCCTTCTCTGGCTTTGGTATCAGGATAATATTGACTTCAAGAAATTAGTTGGAAATGTTCCCACCTCTTCTATTTACTGAGAGCAGTTTTATTAAATTTATATTACTTCTTCTTTAAATATTTGGTATAATTCACCAGTGAAACCATGTGGAGTTAGTTTTCCTTGTGGGAAGGTATTTAGTGACTAATTCAATTTCTTTCACTGATATAGAGCTCTTCATGTTATCTACTTTTTTCTTGAGGGAGCTTTACTAATTTGTGTTTTTCAAAGAATTTGTCCATTTTATCTAAATTGTTTAATTTGTTGACATTATTTTCCTAATATTCTCTTATTATCCTTTTAATATCTGTATGATTTGCATGGAAAACCCCTCTTTCATTTTTTATATTGCTGATTTGGTTTTAATCTTTTATTTTTCTTATCAATCTAGAATTTCATCACATTTGATGATCTTTTAAAAGTACCATCTTTGACTTTGTTTTCTTTATTTTTGTCTACTTTTATGTCTTTGATTTCTGCTATTACCTTTATTATTTCCTTCCTTCTACTTCCTTGGATTTAGTTTGCTCTTCTTTTTCTAGCTTCTTGAGATGGAACCTTAAGTTATTGATATCTAATATAAGCAATAAGTTCTAAATTTTCCTCTAAGAGCTGTTTAGTTGTCTCCAGAAATTTTTAGATATAGCATTTTTATTATCATTCAGTTAAAAATATTTTAAATTTCCCTTGCAATTCCTTATTTGACCATGGATTTTTTAGAAGTGTGTTGCTCAATTTCCAAATACTTAGGCTTTTACTGAGCTCCTTATGTATATTTTACATTTGTTGGGTGTTCTGTAAATATAAATTAGACCAAGGTAAAAAATTGTATTGTTTAGATCCTCTGTGTTCTTACTCTTTTCTATTTTTAAAATATTTTTTGTTCTAATTGTTCTATCATTTGCTGAGATAGGTGTGTTTTTTTTTTTAACTTCTAGTATGTTGTTTATTTCTCTCTTTAATTCCTTAATTCTGTGTGCTCTTGAGCTCTTGAGCATACAGAATCCCCGCCTCAGGTTAACTCATTTAAAAACATGCAAAACCCTTCAATAGTGCATGGTCCATAGAGAGCACTCCACAAACATTAGCTACTTCTAAATTAAGACTCTTCATTTACTCAATAAGCTAACACTGTCTCTATTCCAGCCCTACACGAATATTAAAATCATTCCTTAGAAGATTGCTAAAAATTTGCTATCATTCAAATACAGAATCCATGCCTCATTCTAGTACATTTCTGTGCATTTGACACTGCTAATCACCATTTCTTTCTTAAAACCTCTTCCCTTGGCTTCTGTGATAGTGTATTCTCTGTTATTGTGCCATCTTTCTCTCCAATCCAGTTGCGTCCTGCTTCACAGTTAGAGGTGTTTCCAAGGGATCCAGTGTTAAAACCTCTTCTCATTTTATATATCCTTGGTTATTTTACTCACTACCACATTATTAACCACTGCCTCCATACATATGGTACCCGCATCTTCTCCAGCTCTGAACTTTCTCCTGAATTTCAGATCCATATTGTTAAGTGCCTGATGAATACTACCTCAAGGTAAAATTCCAGCACCCCAAATAACATATGCCTAAGTACAAACTCATTACCTTGACACCCACCCTGAAACTATTAATTTACCTGAATTATATATGTAAGGTTTTTGACATAACGAACCCCTCAATCACTCAATTTTGAAGAAGGCAATAACACATAATGGTTAAGACTACAACCTCTAGAGCCAGACTGTTTGAGTTCAAAGCCTGCTGAGATTCAATATGCCCACCTATATAGTTGGGATAGTAGTAGTGCCTAAATCCTAGTATTATAAATAGGGTTAAATGAGACCTTGACTATAATGCAATTAGTGCACCATAAATTTTTGCCAGCATTATTACATCTAGATTCTCCCTTGCTTCATACACCCGTCCAGTGCCATAACCTGGCAATTTGAGCTCTTTGTATTTTCAATAAATATCCATTGTTATTGTCACTATTTTAGCATTTGCTTTTAAAAGTTATACTCTATTGTTTCTAGAACAAATCTAATAAAGTTTCTTTTTCTTCAATTTTGATAATTAGAAAAAACAAATTAACATCCAAAATTAAAGAATAATTTGAAAAATGTTGTAGTTACATTGAGAAAGTGGTAGTTTGCTTAAGTTCTATTTATGAGACTTCTGGCAGGGTTAGTAAGAGATAAACAAATATGAGATATAAAAAGTGCATTAATAAAAGGACTTAAGACATTACTATGGGGATATTTCATGCTGTTTTGATAATGCACTTTTCTTAGTGTGGTAATTAAATCTACACTGAGATGTGATGTGAGACCACCATGGTATGGGGAGGATTATGAGTTTTAAAGATTAAATAGGAATGACTCAGTAACCTAACTAATGAAATAAGTACATATTTTACACCACCGTACCCCAAATGAATACAAATATCATTTAAATAGGAAAAGATACCAAGTTTCAACTTGCTGTTATTCCATCTGAAAAAGGTCTTTGACTCAACAGCTATTTTTTTTTTTTTTAGTGAGTGTATTAAATTAAAAGTAACATTAACACATTTCCTTTGGTTCTTTATGGAAATACTTATATGTTCATCTTGATCCCTAAGAACAGCTGTTCTCAGCCTGACTGCACATTAGAATCACCTGGGTAGTGTTTTAAAATCCAAAGGCCCATGCCACACCCTATATCAATTAAATCAGGATTTCTGGGGCTGAGACACAGAAATTTAGTTTTAAAGTTTTTTTAAAACTTTTTTTAAAGTCCCCAGGTGATTCCAAAATGGCAGCCAGCAAAATGAGAACAGCTGCCTTTTCACTACCTGAGAGCCTTTATTTACTCGTGTGAGTAGTTACTGATCTGCAATTTGTAAAACACTCTAGATGAATCACAGAAAGGAGTGGTCATTGTAAGTTACCAGAAAATAGTAGCTGTTCAGGTAATTAAAAAAGAAAAGAATCGTCGCTGTTTTACAGTGGTAGTTCTCAAAACTGAAGTAGTCTGAGTAGTTCTAGAGTAGTAGGAGAAGCCAAAAAAAAACTGACTTTAGGTAGATTCCTATGAGTAGGGGAAAAATATGGGTTTGAAGGCTAAAAAAAACCCTGTATCAAATCCCAGGTGTGCCAACTTAACTATATGTGACAATAAACAAATCACTAGACTTCTCTGAGGGTCAGTTTCTTCATCTATAAAAGGGTATGACACTTCTGTTGTGAGGACATTATGAAAATAATATAAATATTACAAACAATGCCTAATATAAACAAGCTATATTAGGCATCTTGTGTAGTTTCTAGGACTATGTAGGTGCTCAACAAAAGCTATTTCCAATTTTCCTTATCTCTGATCTCTGTGCCTTCCCTATTCCTAGTTCCTGTTATTTATTAATATGAGTTTATTCGATTTACATTAATCCAACAGTGCTCAGAGTAAGCCATTTGAAATCTGCCCTGTTGATGCAGCCTGACTGATACTGTGGTAGACTGGTTTCTGATGATTGTCACACTACTCTAGTCCTCAAACCACCTGATATCTTGAAATCAGATGAAACATGAACTGGAACCTTCTTCAGAATTCCGAAACTGTTTTTCCCAGAACTCTAGTGTCTCACAAAAGTGTACCTGGTGTGCCACACACACAAAAAGGTCTACAGTCCAAAAAAATTAGGGAAAAGCAGTATTGTTACTGACCAGGGTTCTTGGACTCTTTAATCAACAGAAATTGATAAGAGGCCAGATGAGAAATTCAGGCAAGACTTTATTGGGACTCATGCTAGAGCACAAGGGAGAGAAAACAAGTAACAGGTTCCTTTGCTTGCCCCCTGAGCGGGGGCGAACTTGTCTCTTAAATGGGGTGAGGGTAGGGGTGGGTTCTTGGGTGGGGCTGGAAGCGGAAGGGTGGCTTAGGTGGTCTGCCCACCCCCTTGATGGTGCTGTGTGCAGCGTGCATGAGCAAGTACCCTGCTTTTGTTCCAGACACCTCAGAAGTGGGTTTTTGGTCTTTTTGTATCTTGTTCCTAATTTGCCCCAAGTGTGCATGTACACAGTTATTTTTAGTCCCTTCTAGTTTCTTTGTATTCTGTTGCTCAAGGAGATGTTTGTCCAGGTGCAAGCACTGCAGCAAAGGGTCCCAGGTCCCAGCCTGTCTCACTGCAGTCTCCTCTTACAGATGCCTAGTGAAAAGTAGCATACTTAAGCTTCAAAGAAGTTCTACAGTAGAGATATGCCTTTAACCCAGAATATCCCAATTTTATTTGACCACCCCGCCCCGTTAGGGACACTCATTAACAGCTTTAGTGAGGAAGTCTGATGAACATAGCTGAGAAATACTGTTGAATGATTTTGTTCATGACTAGCCAAAAGCCAGAAAACTAATTTCAACAACTCTCCCCTCCTTGTCATTGGAAGAGAACCCATCCCAGCCAACTCTGATCAAGAGAGGAAGCCTAAAAGCTGTGTGTGTGTTTGGGAGTGGGAGGTGGGGGTGAGAGGGGGACATTTAAAGTAAATTCTGAAATGGAAAGTTAAACTAGAGGTTTAGAGTTGAAAGTGTCATCAAGATGATGGCTACTTCTTGTGCTTTTGAATTTTTTAAATAATTTTAATGTATTACCTGTAAACACAGTATTTAGTATCTTACCCAACAAGACAATTTCTCTGTATGGCAAAAATTTTAGAACTGAATTCACTGTTTTCTCATTTTGTAATCTAAAAAATGGGAAATGAAGATAGTATAAAAGAGAAGAAATAGGATCTAAAAGAAATGGAATGTTGACACAAATCCTATGAAATATGATGAAATGTGTTAAGGTTGCCAGATAAAATACAGGACACAAAGTTAAATTTGAATTTCAGGTAAACAATGAATATTTTTGTCAGTATAAGCATTCTAGACATACTAAAAGTTTATTCATTGTTTATTTAATATTCAAATTTAACTGGGTATTATCCACTTTCTTATTTGTTAAATCTGGCAGCCTAAATGTGTTAAATATCTGAATTGCATCAAAAATGACACACATAGAATACAAGCAATGAATATCATTTTTTAGCTTTCAAATATTGACATGCCACAATGAAAAAGAAAAAAAGGAAAGAAAGACAACTTCGATTTTTTGGCAAACAGATGATAAAAACTAGATCTCTCTAGGAATTCAAAATTGCTAGTTTGACAGCTACTTAGGACAGCAGTATTTAAGGGGAAAAAAATGGAAAAAAAAAAAGCAAATCTTAATTCAATTTTGCAGAAACTGCTTTGGGAAATAGAGATTGATAGTGTGAGAAACAGATACAAAGGCTATTTTAAAATGCAGGTTTTTAAAGTCATAAACCCCAAAACAGCTTTTATTTGACTAAATGTAAAACCTTCATCATAAAACTAAAGATAAGACAAAAGAGAAATTCTTATGCAAAAAGAAAACATGAACTTAATTATACTTAAGTCAACATAGGAGAATTATACTGTCAGAGAGCTGTTTCTAAAAATAAAGAAGTAAGCTAAATGTACATCTGTATTATGAATTAATTCATTACAAACATAATAGATTTTTTCCTTCATATGTAAATTAGCAAGATATGAAGTAATCAGAGATTATTTTGAAAACAATTATGTTAACTGCATTGATTGGCATCTTATGTCATTATATTATATTCACTCAGATTTATATTAACAGAGTTTCTGTAGTATGTAACTAATGAGGGTAAAAACAGAAAAAGAGAATACAAGTGACAATTTGCTTTGCCCTTGTTTGGAAAGATCATTTAAAAGTAATCAAAATTAGATTGCTTCCAAATAGTTCTTAAGCAAATGCAGACAACTCTCCGCTCTACCATCACACCAAATGTTCTCTCTTCAGTCCTACAGTTTAACCTACTGATCCTTATATACAATAAATATCACTTTAATAATACCAAAAACTGTTTTGTTATTGTTTTTTACTTTCTTCACAAATTCCTAATAGATCAAAAAATTGTATGTGTTTTCTCATTCTTTTCAGTAGTTTACTCAAGTTTAGTTAAAATACTGATTTTATACTCATTGAAATAATGATATTTTACTGAAGTTTTTAACAAATAGAAAAATAGTAGTAAGACTACTACTGTAACACATTTAACCTTTCTAACCAAATATATCTACCAAATGTGAATTATTAGTCTTCTTATTCATCGAAGCATCCTTGTTTTCTTGATTTGTTTTTCATACTTGATTATTTAATGAATAAGACAAATTTACAGTAAGAACATTTTAATTTGCTTCAAACATTTGAAATGTGTATGGAACTAACATGCAGTGGCTCCTCAATAAATGTTGCATTTGGACAATAATCAGAAAGTTATACTATTTATGAAAAAGTATCACATTATGGAAAAAAGTTTCTGCTACAGCTGTCTCTAGGAAAGCTTCTTATAATAGAATATTATGTGCAAAGGAGGTGCTGGGTTGTCCTGATCTGCCAAATTACCTAAACGTGACGAACTTAAGAAACCCAGAGTTACCCTCACTAGATCTTATGTGTCGTTAAAGTGAAGCCCACAGAGAAGGAAACAATGAGCCATTGGCTGTGTGTTGTACTCCACGGTGACACTACTACACTCTCACCTTTCCCCTGCAGGGTGCTACCCCTGCAACCCCCTGTCTTGACATGTCTGTCAGCCTCAAAATGTTACCTACAACATTGGCTCCTGTATAGGAAATCCATGATTTTGTAGTTCAGTTTTGTAAGAACTTCTGGTATGTGACTCCTCAAACTCCATGGTGTTGAAAGGATTCAGGAGAAAGCATCTATGCTTGCACCTCAGGGCCAGAGATATTAATTTTCCATAAATTTATGGTCTATCTTATCCAAACCTACCTAGCAATATGTGTGCTTGTGTCATTTCAACTGAGTTGTAAACCCCTTGAAAGCAAGGTCTGTAACTGGTTTTTACAGACCAGAGCACCGGACTTCATACTTGGTAGAAGCTCATTAAACATCCAGAGATTGATACTAAGGAATCAAATGCATCTTTCTTCTGCTTAGCGACACCACCTTTCTCTAGTCCAGGCCAGTTTTCTGGGCTTTCCTTTCCCTCTTTGCAGCAGGATTCAGGAACTTAAACCAATTTCTTTTTCCTCAAAACCCACACAAGCTCCTTGAGGTTCTTTTCCCCTAAAATTGATTGCATAGTAGAACACAATTATCACAGTTTTCTACTAACTTACCCACTTCTCCTACTTGAAAATTTATATTAACTCTTCTCAAAGAAGCAAGACAGAGAGAGGAAGGGCAGGCAAAAAGCCAGGCACTATAAAAAGCCATTTAATTAGAGTAATTTCTTCTGGAACTGCCTTGATATAGTCCTACAAATACAAAGTGACCTAGAAAGGAAGAATTAACCACATTTCAAAGAGACTGGGACAACATCTGTACCAGTTGCCCAAAATATGGCCATCAGATACTCATCTGGTTTTTACCCTGCCTTGGAAGAATGCCTAGGTATTCAATCTCCTTCAGGGCCCTTCTAATGGCAAGTACACATTAAAATGCTATAAAATTATCCACAAATATAAAAGTATAAAAATGCAATATACCCCTTACCCTTATGCTGAATCCTCTCATCTTCAACTGAGTATACATCAGGTCAGAGTAAGTCACTCCTAAAGCTCTGATGTCATTTCTTTATCCTGACCGTAAACATACCAACAAAAATCATTAACAGAGAGTAATACATAATTCTTCAATACTATTGAATATTTAGACTTAGTTGACATGGTTCGGAGTAATTGTTACCGAATTAAGTTGTATGGACCCCTGCTCAGGCCCTAGCCTGGCCAAGGCCCTCTGCCTCAGTGGGAAAAGGTATTTTCCTTTCAGGTTCTTGTAGCCAAATAACAAAACCAAAGCTGAGTTCAATGCAGTTCAAGCTTTAGTCAATGGCCAAAGAATGGAGAAGCAGGAACTTAGTTCACAGATCATCTTCTGGCCCACATAGCAGGAGGGATTTGATTTTAAAGAGTAAAGACATAGGAAGGAGGAGTGAGGCTAATGATGGGGAGGCAGAGGCATTAGTCTACTGGAGAAGGACCAGGGCTTTCTGAAGGAGTGGGGTGCCTCCCTCTTTTTATCCTTTTTTGGTCCTTGACTTCCAGTCGTGGCTGCCAGTAGATGTGTCATTAAAACACTAATGTAGTAAAATCAGTGTATTATGAGACCCAGGGTCTGTTGGAGGTCATATTCCTCACCATCGTGGTTCCATCTTGTTCTATCTGTTTTTTGTTTTTCTCTTCCTATAGCTTCCCTTCTTATCTCTGCACCTTGGGACTTAAAGATTTAAGTTAACTCCTGTTAAATGTGGGGCTTTGTGGATTTTGAGCAAGGATCTGGTGCCAACTCTGGCAACATAATCACCCAAACAACATCTTACTCTAAAATTGATTCAAACTCTCTCCTCAGAATTTATCAATAGGGCAGGGAGATACTAGTCAATTAACTGCTGGAGGAAGCAGGACTTGAATGAAAAGGTTATCCAGCACTGGAGCCAGAATTTCATGTTGGTTGACATGCAAGCAGAGAAAGAAAACAGCAAAGAAAAGTGCAGATGAGAGAGACCACTTGAATCTGGAAAGAAAGTAAGAGGATCTCCTTTCTATAACTGTCTCCAGTCCCCTGAGTGGGCCTTGTGTGATATAAAGTCTTCGTTCTAGTGATCCCCTTTCTTTAGCTGGCTTGATTGGATTTGTTTTTTCTTTTTTATAACTAGACATGTCCTTCATATACTGAGATTAATACAATTAATAAAATGAATTTGCAGGAACTCTCTGAATTAGTGACATATGTTTCTATGCAAATAATATGCTACATTACATGGTCTTTAAAAAGATGTTCCAAAAGCTGTTTAATAGACATTTCCTATTATTTTTTGAACTATTCACTTATTTGTTCATATATATTACAAAAATAAATTTCAATCCAAAGGAGGTAAGTAATGTCAAATTATAAAACAGGAGAATAGAAATGATAAGATTGAACTGGACCATATAAAACCAAGGCAAGATTTGGGAGAGGCAACCATTCCATTCTGGACCTTCTGTACAGATAAAAAGCATTTTGATCATGCACTGCCTTCTTAAAAGTAAAGTTAATAGACATATTCCAAGGATACTAGATAATAATGCTATCTTTAGGAGAATAACTGGCAACATACCCTATGAGCAATACATTTTAGAAGGCATTTTGAGGATATGACATGCACAGAATTAACACAAATGTAAAGGACTATACCCACAAAACACTACTTTCAGATGGCTTGTGCAATACAAAATTTAGCTAGGAGAGATCAAAGCAAGGAATATCCATGTGCCCATGAGTTGTTCTTCAAGTCAGTGCCAAAGAGTTAATGACTAAGTCTTTCCCTATCCAGGTTAAAGCCACATCAGCTGAATATTTCACTCTTTTCTTTAGTTCCTCTGGATCTCAGATGACCTTTCAAGCTCTTCACTAAAATGTCCTTTAGGGACTTCATATTACGTCTTTCCTTTTCCTAAACAGAGTAGCACACCAAGAGGGGTATCAGAACTGTTGCATAATTAACTCCTAAATCAATCTTTCTTCCATTTTTGTGAGCTTTTTCTTTCCAAAGGAGAAAATTGATTGCTAAATATGGTGTTTGATTTCTACCACCTATTAAACTTTAGCTTTGATAGAAAAATAATGGTCTGTCACATGGACATCTTTTGCACTGTAATTTCATCATTTTTTGACAATTGACATCTGAAAGAAAATGGTAAATGCCTAATTTTAAGTTGATGACTCAACTGACTCAACCCAAATGGCAAAAAAACAACTTCATTAGTGATCTAAGAATAAAATAAATACTTATTGATTATTAGATTATGTTAGTACTTTTTAAAACTCATGACATAAAATGATGACTTTGCTTTGACAGGGCTTAGAAAATCTTTCAAATACAATAACTCATACACTCTTTACAAATTATTTTGCTTGCTGAACCTACAAATGGAGTTTGCTTCCAGAATTATCTACTTGATTCACCGACCTTGAAAACTCCTATTAACAGTACAGGCAATGAAGTTTGGGATTAACATATACAAACTACTGTATATAAAATAGATAAACAACAAGGACCTACGGTGTAGCACAGGGAACTATACTCAATATGTGGCAATAATCTATAATGAAAAGAATCTTAAAAAAAGAATATACACACAATATATATAGTGTGTGTGTATATAACGGAGTCACTTTGTTGTACACTTGAAACTAACACAACATTGTAAATTAACTAAACTTCAATTTTAAAAATGGGAAAGAAAGACAGTACAGGCAACAAAAACATTAACCTAAGTCTATCTTACTAGTAATAAACTTTAAATAGAAATGGGTTAAATGACATTTATTTAACTCTTTTGTTCATAGTACTGATGTTTATGGTTTTTAAACCAGTTTTGAGCAAAAAGATCAATACTTAAATAATCAACTGTGCTGGAAACAATCTAAGAATAAATAGAAATTTTGGATACATTTAGTTTCTTGAGTGTTATTAGGTGTTCTATCACAGTAGAATACCATCACATGATACAAATAAATGTTGTTTTAGAAAGGCTATTATAGTTTAGATGTGTGGAAATATGTATATATACAAAATAAGCAGTGACAGAAGTGGACAGAGTCTGGAAGACAAGTCTGAGTGGGCTCTCATATCAACATCAAGCTCTTCAGACAGTGTAGAGACACCAGAAATGAGATACAAGGTCATCATCCTTCTTTATTACCCAACCACCTCCTTCCCTCTGCCCCTAGCTCTTTTCATCCTTCATTTGGCTTTACTTTAGAAGTCAGGAAACAGCCTCTGCATTCTAAAATTCTGCCTTACACTCTCTGGTTACCCAGACTCTCTCTGCCACACTGGATTCGTTCTCTGCCTCCATAGAAGCCCTAACACTTTGCTCTTATATAACACATATCATACAACATGAAAATTTGGCTCTTTTTCTTATCTTTTTCATACTCTGAAAGTTTCTTAAGGGCAGGGACTAAACTTTTTTATCAAAATTGTGCTAGTAATACACAGCCTGGCACCTAGGAAGCACGCAATAAAATGTTTGTCAAAAGTATTTATTGAAAGCTTACATATTAGATATTGTTCCTGGCACTGAAGTTACAGCATTGAGCCAAAAAGTCTAGAGCCTTGCTTTCATGAATCTTAAATTCTAGTGGGGGAAGCAGATCACACACAAGTAAGAAACATAAGAATTTCCAATAGCGATAAATATTATGAAGAAAAATAATACGATAGAGTCTGAAACTTTAATGTGGACAAGAGCAAGTTTTCTAGGGGAAAATCTTCCAAACAGAGGGAACAGCAAGTCCAAAGGCCCTAATTTAGAAGGGAGTTTGAATTTATGGAGTAGCAAAACTAAGAAGGCCTGTGTGGCTACAAGAATAGTGAGTATATAGGAGAGTGATACCATAGAGGACTGAAAAGGCGGAAAAGGACCAATTCATGAAGGGTCTTGAAGGGCATGGTTAAGGATCTAGACTTTATTCTAAGTACAATGAAAAGTCACTGAAGCATAGCACAGGGAGATCAGCTCGGTGCCTTGTGACCACCTGGAGGGGTGGGATCAAGAGGGTGGGAGGGAGAGGCAAGAGGGAGGAGATATGGGGATGTATGTATATGTATAGCTGACTCACTTTGTTATAAAGCAGAAAACTAACCCACCATTGTAAAGCAATGATACTCCAATAAAGATGTTAGAAAATAAATAAATCACACACACAAAAAGAAAAGTCATTGAAGAATTTTAAAGAGCAGAATAAAATCATCTAGTTATGGTTTTAAAGGCTCACTTTGCCTCAATATAAAGAATGAACTGCAAAAGCCAAGCAAGAAGACCATGTAGCATGTAATAAAAACTGAACATTCTGATTTTGGCTGACACCCTAAGAAAATAAGTACCAACTACCCCATATTCCAATACAAGATGCTATATGGACCCATGCCCTATTCAGGACTGAGAAAGGAGCAGGGGAAAACTAAGTTTTGTATCTCTTAGGCCTTCACCAGCTCAATATTATGACAGAGTTGAAATTGAAGAGGGTAGGCTTTGGAAAAGAGGGTGAGGATGATCTTTGGAGAAAGTTACAGATTTCTGAGAGTTACCGCCTTTCCTATGATGACGTGTGTCTGGAGGTGAGGGTGGTTTGTGCTTCCCCCTCACCTCAAACTGAGAGAGCGGAGCTTCAGTGAGACTGCTCAAACAGCATGATGTATGACTCCTGGAGTCTGGACAGCAGGGAGTGGTGGGGGACCCACACCTGGAACAGCCTAAGGGTGGAGACTATTCACAAACTACTTCTCCACAAACCCAGCAAAGGTGGCTGCTTTGGGAATGGCTCTTTCTTGAGACAATGGACAAAAATTCATTTGACAAATCTTTATTGAGCTCCTAGTAGACATCAGGCACTGTTCTGGGAACTTGGAATATATCAATGAACAAAACAAAGATCCCCACATTCAAATCAATTACATCCTAGTGGGTAGAGATAGACAAAAACTTTCACAATAAATAAGTATATAATATAGAAGATCATACGTGCTAAGGAAAAAAGAAAAATTAAAGCAGATTAGGAAGATGAGGAAGGGGTACCATAAAGAGGAAGAGAGGTAAAGGCGGATTGAAATATTAAGTAGAGTGATAGGAATTTTGAGCAAAGACTAGAAGGAAGTGATAGAGTTAATTAGCCAAGTGGTCCTCTCAGGTAAGGCTATTTCAGGCTAAAGCAGCTGGTGCTAACTTGAGCCTGCACCAGAATCCTCAGGAGGTTTGTTAGTCTCAGGATCCTCCCAGGAGTTTGTTAATGCACAGATGCACAGGTCGCTGGGCTCCACTCCCAAAGTTTCCGATTCAGTGTCAGGGAAGGAAGAAGAATTTGCATTTCAAAAAGCTCCCAGCTGATGCTCATGCTGCTGGACCGGGAATGGCAACTAAAGAATCACTGAGCTAGAGGAAAAGCTAGAGAATGTGCTAGATGTTTGCAGATGTTTCCCTGAGTGAGTGAGGGCCACTCAGGGAAGAGCTAGCTGGAGGCTTTCTGAAAGAATTTTACTCTGGGAGCCTACCTTCTGAGACTGGGTGCTGAGCAACAGAAAATCATGGGCTAAGGGAGAATCTAATTTCCCAATTGGTGTCTTCATTTACCATTTGATTTTAGCTACTTTTCTCCTATTATCCTCAACTTCCTTGCTACTTTGTTCTCCCACAGCAAGATATATAACCTAACAATGTTCATTTTCCACTCTTATACCGGGGCTACTGAGCATTCTTGAAGAAAAACAGCACCGTAGTAAAGACTGATGCCTATACTGCTTTAAAGAATTCACAGAATTCTTTTATTTGCCTTTGCTCACCTCCTTTCCTACTCTCTATAGCAACTGTGCCAAATGCTCATCATACTTTTCATGATCCCTGCCTCCTCCCCCTCAGCTATTCAAAGAAACAACAGAGTCTATGACACGTGAAAACCTCCAGGTTTCTGCCATTTCCACCTGCTTCCCCAATACATACAAGCTCACATGTTCACTAGCTACAGACTTATTCCTTTCGTTTATCTCCTTCCTCCTGGTCTCAGATAACACCATACAAAGTACTTATGAAAGTGTTTGACACAAACTAATGTGCTCAATGACTTTGTTTGCGTTGTTAGTTTTTTAGTTTATTCCTTTTAAAAAAACAGGTTACAAATGTATAATGAGTGTAAAATTTTAGAATCTCTTTCCAAACCCTGTTTCACTAGACACACATTTCTATTCCCTGGAGACAACCACAGTTTTCACCATTGGCTTCTGTATTTCTTTCAAAAATACTCGAGCAAAGACATCTTTGACAGTGCACAGATTATACAAGTATTTGAATAAGAAAGATGGCACATGTGTTCTGAAGGGTGTCACCACACAGTGCCAATAGCCTGTTAATTCACCCAAGCACTTTAAAACAAAAAAAGTAACAGGCTAAAGGGTAGCTTCTCTCTGTTGTTTTCTTCTAAGCTGTGGGCGTGTCACTGATCATAAAGGAATTTGTGGATGATGACTGTTTGGGGCTATCAACAATCTTAGTTTCAATTTCAATCTTCAGCAGTATTTAAGGGAGAAAATACCTCTGTTTTCATCTGGGCAGTTACCAGTTGCCTGTGTATCCTTCTGGAGATATTCTATGTACAAATAAGCATATGTATTTATAAATATTCTTTATGTTACAGGAATAGTAATCTACTATCCATACTTTTCTACACTCTGGTTTGTAACTTTAAAATATGTTTTGGAAATCTTTTCATATCAGAATATAAAGAGCTTCTTTGTTCATTGAAGGATATACATACAATAATTTATCTGTATGATGTTCATATTTACTTCTCACACGTGGAAAATATTTACAGGATAAATTCTTAGAAATAGAATGATTGTATCAGAGATTATTTCCATATTGTCTCCATGGGGTTGGACCAATTTATGTCAGCAGCATGTAAGAGTGCATGCTTTCCTTCACTCTCAATTAACACAGAGTATTTTTCATTCATTCATTCATTCATTCATTCTTCATTCATCAAATATTTTTTGAGTGACTTTTGAGACAAATTTTGTTCCAGGCCCAGAGATTAAAGCCTCTCTCCTCTTACATAGCTTACATTCTAATGAAGAAGGCCATAATAAACAAATAAATGCCAGTTAAGCTTTTTACTTTGCCTGAGAACTTTAGCTTCCTTGCTGCATAAATATACAAAAGTATCTTTGTGTTAAAAAGAAAGAAATCAAATTTCTCAACTTGGAGTTTTCATATATTCTTTGCCTTTCATAAAGTTTCTAAATTTTATGTTTTCTTTACTTCACACTGACTTTCTCCCTTTCTTCATCTTCCATTCATTCTTTGATGTGTTGTCTTCACCAATCCCTGGTGATTTTATAGATGCACAGGGTTTCAACTAATGTGTGAATTATAAATTAAATTTCCAGTCCAGGTCTGCCTTCTAGACAACTCCATATAGGCTGTCCCATATGTTAGCCTCAATGTGTTTGAAACTATCCATTACTTTCACCATGATCCTATCCTTTTCCATGCCTCTCAAACTTCCTTTTCCTGCGTTCCATCATCATCTAACTGGTTGCCCATCACAGAACATAGCAGTCACTCTAGGCTCCTTCTTCTTCTTCAAGCTTCACCTCCTCCCAAACCAAATAAACTGTCAAATCTTGTCATATATTAAAAAGGGATTTATCTCTCCCCATCCTCCTGTTTCATTCCTTAGCTGGTGACTGATTGTCTCTCACCTAAACTACTTAATGATCTCTTATCATGACCTCTAATCTTTGCCTATCCTGCTTCCCATTCTCCAGTGGCTCTCTATGACCTCCCGGATTGTGGTATATATAAAGCTCTTACTTCCTGTCTGATTTTTCAGCCTCAACTATAATACCCATTCAAATTATTTCCCTACCATACTCTTCCTGATATTTCTTCTCTGAAAAAACCTTCTCTGCCGCCTACTCCCCCCAAACATCTGTTGACCCAATAAATTTAATCTTCAAGTCTTAAACTCCAGTGTAAGGGCTTTTCTTCCCCTAAGTCCCAGGCAGTAATGCTGCAACCTCATGTGAATAGTCATGGCTTCTTTTTTAATACACTTACTAAATGTATGTATCACATAGTACATTTCAGGTTATAAGTACTGGCTTCATTCTCGGGCTTTATGTGGTGGCAAAGGCATTTCAAGAGATCCAAGCTTAAATACTCACATGTGGCTAGTTGAAAAATAAAATTGAAAAAACAAAAAATCCCCTTTCTGGAAACTCCCTTGTCTTTGGATTCACTTGTCTTTGGAGACAGGCCCAGTACCAAACTGATCATTGTTAGTTACAGTCATTGCCAGGGAATTATGACTTTTATTATCAGTCAGGTTCCCAACAGGAAATAGCACATTCAAATTAGGATAATTCAAAAAGAATTTATTTACAAAGGGACTAATCACAAAGATGTAGTGTGGGTAGGGGAACCAAATGGGAACCTAGATGTCAGAATCCCACATGACCTGGACCCAGAGACAGGTCTCGATGACAACAATGCCACCTATGCCACCTCGGCATGATGGACAGCTCTAGAGCAGCAGGGCAGCAATTGCTTCTGCCCCTGCTACCACCTCCATCTCCTCAGCAGCCAGCCAAGGAAACCAGCTGCCATGCAGAAACAACACACAGGCCTATCACCCACCTCAGTGGCACCAATGGACATCTTTGCAGAACTCATAATCTCAAGAAGATTTCTTAACGGTAACAATGTTGTTCATCACGCAGAACCTCCCTCAACTACCGCTGAACTGTTAGCAATGATATTCAAAACTCTGCCTGAGATTTTTCCATATTCAATATCTCTATTATCAATTCTCAGTAAAATAAGAGGGCAGTTTTTCAATAGTTTTCTTGATTGACTTGGATTAATGAGATTATTTTAGAATGTATATTATTAGATTTACTGCTTATTATAGTTTTTAATATTTTATTTACTGACTGGTAGAGAAACATTTCAATATTTTAAAATATTAAATATCCAACAAATATGGCTGTTAATATCACTACTATTATAGAAAAGAAAAGGTTTGCAAATTTTTTTTAGTGACTACTATAGTGCACTTATCATCTTATTATAGTACAGTGATTCATATAACCTGGTAGTGAGATCTTTGAAAAAATGTTTTATGACATATTCATTTTTATATCCAGAGTGCCAACTACAATGCTGAAACTAAATAAATATTTGCTGAATAGGTGTATGTCTCTTTTCCCCAACTACTGATAAATAATATACTCCTTGATGGCATGAACTGCATCTTTTATGCATATGTATCACATGTAGAACCTAACACACACTGTGTTGCTTAATGAATATTTATCTTATTTATTTATATTTTGAGTAGATATTCTTTTATTTTGTCAAAAAAAGGTTACAATTTTCTGTGACTTTCTACATTCACAGAGCAGGTTAACACACATAGATTAAATTAATTCTGTTTTTTTAAAATAATAAATATTGATTGATTGATGCTCAGAACTTAGGGGACCAATCAGGAGGTTCAACCATTGTGTTCGCTGATATTTTGTTATTCCATTCAGATGACAGTTCAGATTTGTCTATGTTAAATCACAATAGGTAATATATAAATCATATCCTTTAACCATGTCATTTCTGAAATATCCAACCCACTCTCTAGAATTTTTTAATAATTTTCTCTAAAACACATTACTTTATTATTATTAGTTCCAAGTACATGTATTAAAATATTTTTAATCTAGAGATAATAATAGCTACTAAGATAGTAGTCGCCATAGTTTAAAAAAGGTAGAAGTAATTGAAGCTACTGAATGAGAACTTGTTTTTTTAAGTTATAAAAACCTAGCTTAAAAATCTTGAAGAAGAGAAAAATTATTTGGTAGTAGCATTTCAATATTCTCAGATGGAAAAACATGTTAAGCCAAAGTACATGAGTAGTTCTCCTTTCTTGTCATTCAGATATAGACAGATTTCTTATAATTATCTTGGGGCTCAATCTCAAGATATTACTGTCTTAACCTTACTTTGTGCTTCAATTTGTACCTTGGCAGTCTAGGATAATTTACTGTGTAAAAGAGTGACAAGCAAGATATTATATTCTACAGCATTAAGTAAATCCAACAAAGTAAAATAAAAATAGATATCCATCTTATTTAAAATCATGACTACTTTGTACTTTATATTTATATAAAGCCAGGGAATATTTAGGTTAAATATGTCTCAGTCACTGCCTGTCTTACCCAAGTTTAAAAGTTAAGGGTTTTTTTCATATTTTAGTTGATAACCTTGGTTAACCAGCAGACTGGAAGACCAGATTGCACTTGAGCAGAGCTCCAAATCATGGCTACATAACATCTGCCTTGTGTTCCAGTGCTGAACATTCTATAATATCATTAGTTAAAGATGACAAATCAACTACCCAATTTCAACTGACAGCAATTAAGCATTCACACTATGTTACTAGATTTCTGCTTCATTTACCAGCCCTACCAAGCCAATGGTGCCCAATAAATGTCAGTATTAATCATTTATTTATGATATTCAGTTAATCAGCTGGTACTTACTAAACCTACCAGCTATAAAGATGTACTTTACAAAGCTTAAGGGGCCAAAAGGGAGAACGTGGATTAAAGATGAAAGAAGAGGAGGAGAAATACTCCCAATTTAGCATATTAACAAAAATAAAGTGAAATAAAATGGAAGCACATATATCATGATCAAGTGAAATGCCTTTTAGTTCCATTAGTTACATTTGCATAAAGTATAAGTAACAGTCTAATGCCTTTCAAATGCTGGTTAAACAACAACAAAAAGTAAAAAAAAACGAAAAAAAGAGATTGTTATGCTTGAAATTGCTTAAACCTTCCCAGCTTAGCTTGTTCAACTAGTTATTATGCATCAACAAAAATTGAAGTTGTTAAATCAAATATCATCACTAAAATTAGATCTCTTCTAACCTTATAACAATAGCTTTCATTGAGTTTAACACAACTTAAGTATGTGATTTTTTTTTTCCAAATAATTCACCATGACATTTTTATTCATGTTTAGGTAAACTTAGATATTGTTGCCCCAAATTTTGAGATAGAATTTGTCCAATCCAATATTTTATTCTAGATTAAGAATAAAAAATTAGGGCTTCCCTGGTGGTGCAGTGGTTGAGAATCCACCTGTCAGTGCAGGGGACACAGACGGGTTCGATCCCTGGTCCGGGAAGATCCCGCAGGCCGCGGAGCAGCTAAGCCCATGCGCCACAACTACTGAGCCTGCGCTCTAGAGCCCATAAGCCACAACTACTGAGCCCACGTGCCACAACTACTGAAGCCCACGTGCCTAGAGCCTGTGCTCCGCAACAAGAGAAGCCACCGCAGTGAGAAGCCCGTGCACCGCAACGAAGAGTAGCCCCTGCTCGCCACAACCAGAGAAAATCCTGTGTGCAGCAACGAAGACCCAACACAGCCAGAAACAATAAATAAATAAAATAAAATAATAAAATAAATAAAATTTTTAAAAAAGAATAAAAAATTATATATCTAGATTAAGATATTTACTAGATTATTAATAATTAACTAACTTGAGAAAGAATTTTTAAAAAAATATTCTTCACATCTAGCATATAGCTAAAACTCAACTTTTCAGTAACTTTCCAGTAAGGGTACAGAATTTCCAGATTCTTTATTTAGTTCCTGGTGATAACCACGTACATAAGACATTATCATTTCCAGTGTCACTATGGAGTGACCTATTTGCCTTACTGAATGCTCAAGAAGAAGGAATGTTAGGCCAGAGAAGGGAAAGATCCTGAACATGTTCTTTCAAAATTTTCTTCTCCAGCCTGCTAACATATTATCCGTTTTCTAGTTTAACTCAAATATTGGGCGAGTACCACATCATTCCTCATTCATGGTAATTGTACGTTGTACAATTGCTAGTTGTACATGGTAATTGCTAAGGGGAAAAGGTCAGGAAAGTCAAATTTTAAATCAGTCCAGTTGCTGCCTAAAGTTAAAGAAGCAGACAGTGAAGCACCTCAGCCTAAAGCCCCAAAGTAGATAGTTCTCAAAGGCTTGCTGGGAAACTGTTGTAGTTCTCAAAAACATCTGAGAAAATTCCCAACGACTATTTCCAAGAGCACACAGAAGCTACTGTCAATGTCTGCACATTCATCTGGCTGCAGCCACCTTCAGAAAATCATCAGCTCCCCTCTTCTTCTGCCTCCCAAACCTTGTGGGAATTCCTCTTGTTATCAAACGCCAAAACCAGACTCCTTAAGAAGGGCGTTCTGGGAAATGTAGTTCCCTACTTCTTTACATTGCAGGGATTGGAAACTCATAATGATGCCAGATTGACAACAAACAATCCAGCACAGTCCATTCTTGTCAACTCCACATCAATACACATGACGTTGGCTTTGGGACCAGGTAGCAGACAGAGACTGAAAAAGAGTGAGTGAACAAACTTTTAGTGGAGGCTAGAAAGGAAGTGATGAAGCTATTTTAGAGACTGGAAAGAGGGCAACCCACTTTTTGTAGTAGCAAAACAATTTGTAAAAGTGAGGTCTCCAGTAACTGAAAGATAAAATGTGTTTGATGAACTTGAGGATCTGGCCAAGAGGATTTCCAGGCAGAATGTTTAAAGTGCCAATTGACAGTTTCTTAGCTGTGTATAATGTAGTGTAGAAAGAAAGAGTGGAATTAAAGTTTGCAAGCAAAATTTAGAAGAAATATTTAAGGGCCAGGACTTGCAGATAAAAAAACAAAGCTATTTCATATCACTGATCTGTCCAGGTAGCAAAAGATTCTCAAAGTAAATATGGCCTGAGGGTAAAGGACAGAGCAAGGGTATGGCTATAAAATCCTTTATTAAGGCTCTGAGAGATTTAAGGGAGTACCTAGTAGCACCCCTCAGCTAGACAGAAAGGCTTCTAAGAATCTTAAGTGTCCTGCCACAGCCCTCACATTCTGTACAAGGTAGAGAGAAGGATGTCTTCAAAAGTTATGCATTTGGCACGTTGGGGCACATAGTGAATTCCAGTCAGATTCACAGGGAAACACAGAGTTTATAAGAGGTTTATAGTAACTTGGATCAAAGGGGAAAGAGATAGAAATGAAAAGATTTTCTATAGGCAGAAAGCAAGCCAAGAAGTCTACTTAACTGTAAACCCAGACTATTTCTCATAGAAAAGACAGGCCCTCTCTGAGAGCAGAGTCAAGAGCCCAGAGAAGGGATTCAAGATCCACAGAGTACAGTGAATTGGGGAACCTAGAGAGCCAAAGTGGGCTTAATGAAGGTGCATTTCTAACCCTCAGAGTAGAGCACTCTGACTTGTCTGATTGGATTTCAGATCAGTGGCCACTATGCCTTTCCTCATATTTTTGAAGGGGGATGTCTATTGCCATTATTCTGTCCCTGACTTACTATTACATATTGGGGATTGGGGAATAGATAACTTGTCTTTTTAGTTCACAGGCCTCTGAATCAAGAGGCACTGCAGCCTAAAGGAGACATCTGCTTCTTGACCTCATGCAAAACATGAGGTTATGGACTTCAAGACTGGTGCCATGATTGGATGAGTTTGGGGTAGCCAGGAAAGAAGGTGAATGTATTTTGAGTATGAGAGAAACAGGAGTTATTGGATCCAGCAGACAAACTAAAGAAAAGGTAATCTTAATCTACAGGCTGAGAGTGAGACCAGGCCAGACATCTGGGAATCACAGGCACATCACCTAAATTGAATATGGGCAGAGTTGAAGCAAGAAGTGGTGGGAAGGAGTGAGTATTCAATGTCAGAAAGAAAGTTGAGTTGACAAATCTGAGCAGAGTATATAAAGAACCAGAATTCAAGAGACTTAGAGATCAAATCCCAGCAGGCAGGGATAAAGAAATATAGAAGAGGAAATTTATACACATACATAGAAAATGTGAGCCATTTTTTGTTGACTTTAGAAGTGCTGTGAAGTTTTTGTAAGGATCCACAAGGCTCTCTGTAAGCAGGTCGTCACTGGTCTGAAGGAGTTAGAGCAATTCTTAACATTTCCATACCCTAGCCCTGGTATCACTTGTTAAGTTTGAAACTCTGCAATCCCAGGCTTTGAAAGTAACTGCAGTCTCTCCTTTTTTCATCCTCACACATTACCTGAGCCTACATTACACCTGCTCCTTAAACTCATTAAGACCCTGGTCTGTGTCTTCATAGAATTGCCCTCCCTGGTCTGTTCTGGTCTTTTCTGAAACTAGCATTGATCCAGCATCGCCACTATCTTCTCTTGGCCTTTGACC
The DNA here is from genome assembly GCF_965194805.1 of Balaenoptera borealis. Classification (NCBI taxonomy): domain Eukaryota; kingdom Metazoa; phylum Chordata; class Mammalia; order Artiodactyla; family Balaenopteridae; genus Balaenoptera; species Balaenoptera borealis. The sequence continues at coordinate 40,818,488 of NC_138862.1, forward strand.
CCACTTTGCATCCCATTCCTGATCCAATCCTGAGTCAATTTAATTAGCTTTTTCTCTGGGCTATATAATCCATAATTTTGGATCCCTGATGGAGGGTAACAAAAACCTAGGCCAATTTTATTCCAATGACCTTATAAAGTTCTAATTTCAGCTACATTCTTGAGAGTGCTGTGTAATCTTTCTTATGCCTTCTCCCTAGAGAAGTGGCACCACTCTCTTCAAGCCGTATCACCCTACATGTGCACGTTACTATGCCAAAACGTAGATCTTATCCCTTCACTTACCTTCTTAAACATTTTGAAATATTCTGATTGCATGTAAAAGAAAATCCAGTTTCTTTATCATATCATGCCAGTCCCTTTATTGTCTTCCTCAGTTAACTTTCATCCCTTACTTGGTACTAATACGCCTTTGCACTATCCACACTGAAATAATTCACATGTCTGAATGCATCCTGCATTTATATGCCTCTTAATTTGCTCATACTTCAACTTCAGCCTGGAGAGGTTTTTCACTGTCTCACCATGGTGCAATTAGTTCTCCCTCACCAGTATTCCTAGGACACTTTATACAAACCTCTATAACGCCTTTATTGCATTGTATTATTGTATTATAATTAAGTATTTAGCTGTTTCACTACCATGGCAGTTTCTTAAAGACAAGAGCAATGTGTTGGTTTGCTGTTTTGTCTTGAATGGGGGTAAGTTTGTTTGCTTGTTTGTTTTTTGGGTATCTTTTAGACCTAGCAGGTTAATTAGCCCATAAATAGCACTCAGTGAATAGTTCTTAAAGGAATAAATGGGATAAAGAAATAGAATAAGAACAGAAGGGAAGACTCAGAGTTGGAAAGGCAGTAAAGAAATTTGAAAACACTGTGAACACATCCCTACACATTTTGCACATTTACACAATTTATACATTTAGAACTGGTCCCTAACTTAAACATTCCCAGCAAGAAATAAGCAGCTGGGAGGGAGAATCAGGCCACGAGGACTCAGAAGGGAAGGTCTCCTCTATCACCTATCAATTGTGGATCTTAGGCTTCCTGAGCCTCAGTTTCTACATCTGCTAAATGGGGACACAAATGCCTACCCTTCCTACTTCACAAGAATGTGAAACCACACAAAACAAAGACCTTATTACTGTATGAGATGTAATCATAACTGAAGCAAACGTTATGTATTCTTTCTGTATTGTTTTTTAAAAAGACTTTCACATCTGGTATATATTTTATTCTTTAACAGCTTTGGAAGGGTTTAATAAATATTATTTTTCCATTTAAAAAAAAGAAATAAGCAGTTCAATCTATTGGATATTTGCCTCCATTTGAATATACTTATTACTCTATAACAATCTTTATTTTACAGAAAAAGTACTTTATAGATCTCATGACTAGGACAGAGTTATAAAGTAAAGTAATAAATACCTCATAGACAGTAAAATGGTAATTAAAGGAATGGGTTTGTTCCACCAACCATTGGTTATGTTTCATTGCAAAGGACTTCATTAAATCTCTATACCTCAGTTTTCTTACCTATGAAATGGGAGATAATAACTGTACCTACCTCATAGGTTAGCAGTGAGGATTAAATGGGTTAACATATGCGAAGCACTTAGCATAGTTCCTGCAGAATTAAACACTCAGAAAAGATAAATATTATTATCATTCTAATTGGAGCAGCCAAGTTATGGGTTCTTACGAGGTCTTGATAGAATTGAATTTTGCTTTCTTTCCTCTCTACAGCATTATTATTAAAACTATTTGTGTATGACCCCCCCCCAGGTTATTTACAATATAAAGTAAATTAAGCTATGCCCCAATGAGCTTATAGTTTAACCTGAATGAGAACAATACAGTTGGACATCAAGATCAGACATCTGAATATAAATCAACATTAGATTTTAAAAACTATGTGTAAGCGGAGAAGTAAAATGCACCATGTGGCTAAATCAATACATTGGCAAATATTCATGGAGTTAAGCCTGGGGAAGTTTTTCTCTCTTTGTTATTATCAAGAAGGCTACACATAAATGATGGGACTACAGGCTCTAATTACAGAATAATCCTGACTATTTCCCCGTGAATACATTCAAAATACAGAATATAGTTTGAGGAGAATGTGTGTGACATAGTCTATGTCTAGTAACCCAGAAGTGGTCCCTAGCACCATGAGGACTCACTGTGGGAACCTAAGATGTAAAGGAGTAAGAAAGAATCTGATTAGAGGCCATGTCTGAATTAATGAAGGTAGATGGTTTATTGAAATTCTTATTAAGTGGCAAGGAAAATAAGACAAAAAGAAAAAGGAACCCAATTGTGATTGGCTGCAATTTGTTTTCCTATTTTCTTTGTTTTCTACAAAAACAATTTTCAGAAGATTAACTTTCTAAAGTTAATAATGGAAAAATTTCTTGTTAAATGCAGTAGAATTTATATGACACATTTTGGTTTTTTCCCTTAGCATTAAGTACCATTTTATTGAGCCTAATTTAAATGCTACAGTGTGATACTTAGAGAAATCAGTTAATCAAATAATTCACCTTCTAGAAAGGGAGTCAACATGTCTAGAGCAGGGGGTCCAAGAGCTGCACAAAGTCAGGATTAAAAATAGTCAGGAAGTATAATTGCTTTATAATGTCGTTTGTGCTGTATAACAAAGTGAATCAGCTATATGTATACATATATCCCCATACACCCTCCCTCTTGCGTCTCCCTCCCACCCTCCCTATCCCACCCCTCTAGGTGGTCACAAAGCACTGAGCTGATCTCCCTGTGCTATGCAGCTGCTTCCCACTAGCTATCCGTTTTACATTTAATAGTGTATATATGTCTATGCCACTCTCTCACTTCATCCCAGCTTACCCTTCCCGCTCCCCGTGTCCTCAAGTCCATTCTCTATATCTGCATCTTTATTCCTGTCCTGCCCCTAGGTTCATCAGAACCTTTTTTTTTTTTTTAGATTCCATATATGTGTGTTAGCATACAGTATTTGTTTTTCTCTTTCTGACTTACTTCACTCTGTATGACAGACTCTAGGTCCACAGCAGGAACTAGCACAACATTGTAAAGCAATTATACTCCAGTAAAGATGTTAAAAAAAAAAAAATGGCTCAAAGATATTCGGCTTAAGTGGAAAAAACCTAAAGGAAAATTTTACATATATTAAAAGAGACCTTGTTTTGAAGGGGAAGAAAAGCCAGATGGCAGCAAAGACAGAATTCTCCCTGCCCTCTTCCTTTTAACTTACCCAGTACTGGCAGGCCTAAGTAACACAACACATTAGCAATTTTGATAAGAAGGGACTGTAGCAGGAAAAAGAAACAGAGTTCTTTATAGAAACTATTGAATATTTGCATTAAAAACTTGCTAGAATTATTCCACAAATGAATATTTCAGTAGAGGCTTATTAAAAGAGAGGTTTTAGGTTTAAACATACATGAAAAGCAAAAATTACAGTTTAAAATAGGTGATTCATCAGCCTTCTTCAGCTTCTCAGTTTCAGAGGAATATTTTAGAAGAGATTGCCTATAAGCAACATAATCCATTGATTTGCTGCTACACCAAAATGATTTTGCTGTTCTCTTTAACTTCATAATCTAAAAAAAAAAAGATAGGCTGTGGTCCTGAGTCTTCCTACAGTATGAAGAGGGGCTTATAAAATATGTCCCACCTCCTTTCATGCAGGATGCATCCTTCTATTAAGGACCTTAACCCTCTATTTATTTTACCATGTTGCACCATGCAATGATTCTGCCCACTTTCACCATTTGACTGCTGGTAAAAAAGTATATTTTACTCTTTTCCACAAAGTTTGAATCCTGTTTTATCTCTGATTATAATTAACACTTGTTTCTGCAAGATTAGCAAAATGATGACAATTGATGAAGTTCTGTAAAGGGCACATGGATGTGTACTGCATTATTCTACTTTGTGTTTGAAAATTCTCATAATAAAAAGTTGAAAAAAAAAAAAAAAGTCAGGGAGGCATCAGAAGAAAAGCTAAAGGAAGATCATTTATTTGAAAAGCTCCAAGAAATAAGAATGTGAGAAAGAGAGGTGCTGAGAAAGTTGTACAGCAGAAATGTCAGAGCTGCTCTCTGACATTTATGAGAGGAACTCATAAAGGCTATAGCGGTGAAAGGATTAGACAAAGAGCTGAGGAAGAACCGTATTGATTACCCGCCAGAAACCTGACTCCTTGGACAAACAGCATCAGCATCATGTGGGATCTTGTTAGAAATGCAGTTTTGAAGGCCCTGCCCCAGATTTACTGAATCTCAAACTCCAGAGACTGGGACCCAATAATCTGTGTTTTAACGAGCCCTCCTGGTGACTCTGAGGCAAACAGAGTTCCAAAACCACTGGTTTAGAATTTCTAGGGAGATTGTAGCCTCCATTCTTTATCTGAAGTTGTCTTAGTTGCCCTTTACAAATGGGTAAATGTTGATATAAATAACTTAGATATACAACTCCTTTTCAATTACATACGGGACTATTTGTTTTATGGGTCTCATGTATTCAGATTTCTTCTGCCACTCAATTTGCTTAGGAGCAAGCCATCAGCACCCGCCTTCAATGAATATGAGAAAATAAAAATTAAATTTAGTACTGGTAACTCAAACACAAGTAGGATATTAAATATGCTGCACTCCAAGTTTTTGTAATATATATATGCATAATCTTATATGTATACACACACACTTCATAAGAAGCACTTGATATAAAAATATCAAGTATTTTAAATTATTGTTCTGTCAGTTCCAATTAGTAAAACATAACCACTTTAAAGTAAAAATAATTCAAGGAATATAGAGGTACAATAATAGTTATAACTATAACTAAGAATAAAGTTTCAGGTTTCCATCTTTTCTCTGTCTTTTCCAAAGATGTAGGTAGCTACTAAAGAATTATTAAAGAAAGAGAAAAGTGCTGATTTGGAAAATAAAAACTATTTATAAAAACGATTAATCTTATTTAATTACACTCTAATTGCTCGTATTTGACTTGCAATTAAGTAATAGCATGGACTGAAGTAAAAATTATAAGCCACGTTTGGAGGGTTCCCTTTCAAAAGTAAGGTTACATGGTCATTACGATGGAGTCTTGTAAAGAATAATTTCCATTTCAGGGTGTGTGACGTTATGAGCTTTTCTTACTGGCAAGGTTCACCTCGTTCAGTGGTTTATTTTGGTCATATATGTCATTATAATTATGGGCAGTGTTGTATGGTTATTCGGTTCCAACTAGTTTTATTTCGTCTTTTTAAACCAAACTAACTACTTATATCCACAAAGACTACTAAATACTCTGACATTTACCTAATTTCATAAAATGATCGTGGAATGCTAGAAATACACTAAAAATATTTTAATTTTGTTTACTTTTCTTTTTATAACCTTTATATCCTGACATAAAATACATTGAAAGTTCCGTTAGTCTCCACAAGCCCAATGAAAATGTTCTCAGTGTAACTTTAAGTACAAAATTGTTTATGATTTTGAATACTGCCTTTAAAATGGTATTTTCTTATATTACATTATATAATGCACAAATATATACTAATGACATGTGCTTTTAAACTTTTTCTGCTGTAGACAAAGAGAAAAACATAGCTAATATTAATATAGGTTTTAAACACTTTTATAATAGTAGAGATTTTAGTGATAGGTTATTTTATGCATAAAAATTGTTTATTTGAGCCCTATTTTAAGAAAATGTTTTTAAAGTTATTGTTTTTTACTGTTCTTATTGTATTTCTTAAATGTAAAGAAAAAGAAAATCTGCTATCTGAACTCCATGTTTTTAATCCATAGACTATTCTGGAAAAAGATACATGTATACTTTAAAAAAAATTATTCTGAAAGGAAGAGAAAAATCTTTGAAGCCTTCTCTGAACTGTTTTTCCTCTCTTTTGTTACAGGTGTCCGTTTTTTCAGCTATATTAATCTTCTAAATCAAACAAAAAATGGATTTCTTAAACTCATCTGATCAAAACTTGACCTCGGAAGAACTGTTCGACAGAATGCCATCCAAAATTCTGGTGTCCTTCATTCTCTCTGGGCTGGCACTGATGACGACGACCATTAACTCACTTGTGATCGCTGCAATTATCGTGACCCGAAAGCTACACCACCCAGCCAACTACTTAATTTGCTCCCTTGCAGTCACAGATTTTCTTGTAGCTGTCCTGGTGATGCCTTTCAGCATTGTGTATATTGTGAGAGAGAGCTGGATTATGGGGCAAGTGGTCTGTGACATCTGGCTGAGCGTTGACATCACGTGCTGCACTTGCTCCATCTTGCATCTCTCTGCTATAGCTTTGGATCGGTACCGGGCAATCACAGATGCTGTTGAGTATGCCAGGAAAAGGACTCCCAAGCATGCTGGCATTATGATTACCATAGTTTGGATTATATCTATTTTTATCTCTATGCCTCCTCTATTCTGGAGGCACCAAGGAACTAGCCGAGAGGATGAGTGCATCATCAAACACGACAACATTGTTTCCACTATTTACTCAACATTTGGAGCTTTCTACATCCCATTAACATTGATTTTGATCCTCTACTACAAAATATATAAAGCAGCAAAGACGTTATACCACAAGAGACAAGCAAGTAGGATTGCCAAGGAGGAACTGAATGGTCACCTTTTGGGGAGTGGTGAGAAAAGCATTAGACTGGTCTCCACACCGTACATGCTAGAAAAGTCTTTATCTGATCCATCAACGGACTTTGATAAAATTCATAGCACAGTGAAAAGCCCCAGGTCTGAATTCAAGCATGAGAGATCTTGGAGAAGGCAAAAGATCTCAGGCACAAGAGAACGCAAAGCAGCCACTACCCTGGGATTAATCTTGGGTGCATTTGTAATATGTTGGCTTCCATTTTTTGTAAAAGAATTGGTTGTTAATGTCTGTGAAAAGTGTAAAATTTCTGAAGAAATGTCAAACTTTTTGACATGGCTTGGATATCTCAATTCCCTTATAAACCCACTGATTTATACAATCTTTAATGAAGACTTCAAGAAAGCATTCCAAAAACTTGTGCGATGTCGATGTTAGTTTAAAGAAGTTTATTATGAAAAGATTGGGGTTCTTTCGAGGTGAAGTAACTAAATGAATGATAAAGAATAAAACATTTAAACTTTTAGAAGGACATAAATTAAAGCTGCTAGAATGATATTAATATATATTTTAATAGTAACATAAATATATAATGTATTGATTTAAAGGCTTTTTTTGACCATTATTCTAGAGTATGTGAAATTAGAAAATAATTTATTGTTTATAAACAATATTTTGCCTATGCAATGTCCCTAAAAACTAACTGGAAATATATATATATTATTACTAACAGTGATTTTTCAGGTTTATATCTTATAACAACTACAGAAGAATTTTCAATTAACAACATACCTCCATCCATAATTTCTACGTAATCTTATTGTTTTATTATATGATTCTATTATTTTATAGACAAGATAAAATTCACCACAAAGCACACATTTCTCCTACCTAACCACTCTTGTCCCCTCTCCATCTTACCCTAGGCAAAAGAGGAGGGGGAAGGAGCTAAAAAAAAAGACTCTTACTTAGTGTGACCAGAGGAAACATAAAAGTCAGAGGTTGATACTGTCTTTGTATTTTGATAGTAAGGAGTAATCATAAAATGAGCTAGGTACTGCAAAATGATTCTGGATACTGAACTTGTGCATATTTACCATATTCTTTTTGTTTAATATGAATTCCTAGAAGAATATTTTCTTAATCATATATTATCAACATTTGAAATCAAAGCCTTACCCTAGTAGAAATAACTCAGGGAGGGTCTGAGGGTGGTGTTCTAATTTTGCTATGTTTAGGAATCAAATTTAAGGCACTAAGTAACCTACGTTACTTGCCATAGATATTATATGCCTGACTTTTTAAAAAATTTCAGATATATTTCATTTCTGTTAATGTTAACAAGCTTAGTTGCTAACTAAAAAGTCTGTGATACTTTGTACTTCAGCAGCTATTTCCCTTTTTTTAGAGAGAATGTGGTAGGAATTCTTAGACTTTTCACTGACTTCAAAAAAATCTCTAGTTTCCCAACTGATAGAAATGAATAAGCAGAGATGAATATTATATTAGTTATATATATTATATATGTATATATCTCCCAATTAGTCACTCCACAAGTTCAGTGAGCCAAAGCAATTTCATAAGTTTATCTACCATATTTATATAGGGATTTGAAAACAAAAGAACCAGGCTTCTGAGAAGATTTCATTTCATTTGAACCAGCAAGGTCATATACCACCTTTTAATCCTATCATCAACCAAAATCATTTGAAAAAACAATACATTCCCTTTTATTCTAAGCTGTACCTTCATGTGTATTCTAACTATTCTTTCCCAGTGGGGTGCTTAAGAGTACATTACATCAACTTTTTATGTATCAATGACACATTACTCTCAATCTAACAAATATTTACAGAACTTTAATTTTATATAAGGCATTGAGATGTACTCTCAATGTTTAGAAGATGTATAGAAGATACGGGAAATAATAAAATACTGTTTCTTCCTTTAACATGTTTACAATCTAAAAGATGAAACAAACAACAAAAATATGAACACTATAATAGAAAAGAAAAAACAAAGATCAGCATGGAGGTTGTTTACATTTTTATGATGATTCAAAGGAAAAACTGATCACATCTAGTTGAGAAAAATCAGGAAATTTTTGTAAAGAATGTATCTAAAATGGATATTTAATGAACAGCATTTGAGCAAGAGATTTGGGAGAGCATACTTCAGGTGGTGGCAACATAAAGATTTCAGACTGCATCCTGCAAGCATTTGATGGGACATGATCATAAAATAGCAGTGAGTTTGGCAGCTATTTAGAATGACAGAAGAAGAGCTTAAAAGAGAAACTAGCCATTATTGTGGCTGACTCTGAGTGTCAGAAAAAGAAGTCTATAGTCAATTTGGTTGCTGTCTGTCAATGAGGGGGTCACTGATGCTTTTTAGCAGAAATATTACAAGTTTAGGGCAATTCTAGAAAAAAAATCTGAGTGGATTTGAGCAGAGAGAGTACTGGACATAATAACTTCTTGTTAGAAAGCAATTATTAATCTGGGCAAGAGGTGATAAAGTCCTGAACTTGGTTCTGGCAATGGGAATGTAAAGGAAGAAATAGATGAGAGGTATTGTGGAGGTAGAATCTGCAGGTTATAGCAAATATGTTAATAAGCAGGCAGACAGATAGAAAGACATGAGTCACTAAGATAACTAGTTCTCAACTGAAATGAGGAACTCAAGAGAAGGGGCCTATTGGTACAATGATGACTTCTCTTTTGGGTACGCTAAGCACATAAAGACATATCAGAGCTCACAGGCACTTCCTGAGCAGTCTGGTCCAAGCAAAGCCAACAAGTAGATGAGATGTATCTAAGGCTCCTGCCACTTCTTTTGTCCTCTTCTCTTTATTTCCCAGGGCCTGTGTGCTGTGTTGACAGTCCAAAGCGTGTTTGAGACCCTATCATTCTCTGCTTATTTCTCTTTCTCCTTCTCACCAAAATTTGATTCTGTGATTTATTTACCCAAAGGCCTTGCTAAAGTTAAAATAATCTGTTAATTTATTTACACTCACCTCAGGAATGTATATATTTATATTGGAGAACTCTAAGAGACACAGCCCATCAACCCAAAGGAAGAATTCTCAAGCAAGGTGAGGCTCACCCAAACGTACATACTACCCTCTACTCTGAGTTGGACTGAAGCTCAAATCTAGGAAAATAATACTCTAAGTGACAGGCAAGTCAGATTCTCCTTTAGAGCTCTCTGCAGAATCAAGTTTATTATTTCTTTGTGTTTAAAGCATTTTTTTAATCCAAGGGGGGTCAGAACACATTACAGTAATTATCACTTCGTCTATGTGTTTTCCCCACATGCTGAAGATACAGATCATGCCATTCCTCATGAACTGATATGAGTGATTTCTCTTTAATAGCTTTAAAGGGTAGGAATGTAAGGGCTAATAATCTGTAATTTGGACTGTTAAAAAAATTTATGAAGAACAGATTGCATATAACATGATATGCTTCTCTGAATACCTAGGATTTATTCTCTCAATGAAATTTTTCCAAGTTACTAAAAGCTGAAGACTTCTACTGAGGAAAATAAATTTTCACATCCATAACAAATGTAACAATATAATAATGCATATATTTAACTGATAAGGTAGAAGAAAATATATAAATATCATAGAAAGTGGTTAAATATTAGATAATGAAGGTTAACTTCCTGCTACAATTTTAAATAGACCAGCACCAGAAAAGTTAAGTGGAGGGTTTGTTTTTGCTCTGCTTCTTCTAAGTATTTTCAAATGAAGGATGTGTAAATGACAAGGTCAAAACACCAAAGAAAAGATAGGATGTCAAACTACTGAATACTAAATTAAGTCCAATACGTCTATCATTTGGCATAGCTATGTACAAATCATGTTTGAAAATCCACTTCTGTTTATGAAATATGGTCTTTTTTATAGGGTTGGGTTGGGAATATGGATTCTCCACCCTAATTTTTTGTTTGTTTTGTTTCGTTTCACAATAGACCCCCCAGGGTCAAATCCATAGCATAAACAGTTTATCCAGGTAATGGCAGTTGATGGGTCAGCCCTTAAGTAGGATGAATTTCCATTTGAATCTCCAAAACCAATCTTCCTTTCATTTTTCTGGTGAACTTGATTCACCCCCGCTCCCACCTCAACCCCCTCCCTGTGCTCCAGGTTACACAAGTTCCCCACTTCCAAGTGAAGAAAAGCTTCTTTGGGACTCACTTCCAAATTATTCTAACAGCTCCGAATTTTAAAATTCCTTAGCAAAGCATAATCCCCATATTCTCAGGCTCAAACTTAAGCTTGCCCCTCTTTATCAAGAGCTTTGTGTCAAAAAGAAATAGAGAAAAATTGGAAGCCAGTTAACAGGACATGTGCTGACTTGCTCCACCAAATATCATGAAAAGTGAGAGTGGTTATTTGCTTCCTGCTGACATGCTTTCCTCTACCTCAAGGAGTGAAGAGCTTCCTCATGAATTTACACAAGATTTTTTTTGACTTGCAGTCAGAAAATCAGGTTTACTGTATTGCAGGAAAGGAAACTTGAAGGATTTTTCCTTAATATATTCTAAAGTCCTTCAAAAATAATCCTGCACAATTCAAAATGTGTCCACATTAAATTGTTTTAGAAAATGTGTCTCTGGGCTTCCCTGGTGGTGCAGTGGTTAAGAATCCGCCTGCCAATGCAGGGGACAGGGGTTCAAGCCCTGGTCCGGGAAGATCCCACATGCCACGGAGCAACTAAGCCCGTGCGCCACAACTACTGAGCCTGCGCTCTAGAGCCCGTGATCCACAACTACTGAAGCCTGTGTGCCTACAGCCCGTGCTCCGCAACAAGAGAAGCCACCGCAATGAGAAGCCCGCGCACCACAACGAAGAGTAGTCCCCGCTCGCTGCAACTGGAGAAAGCCCACGTGCAGCAACGAAGACCCAATGCAGCCAAAAATAAATAAATTAAATAAATAAATTTAAAAAAAGAAAGAAAGAAAATGTGTCTCTAATACCCTCCTAAAAACTCAAATGATTATATTCAGACCTTTATTTTGCCAGAAAATATTTCCAAAGGCAAGTTAATATTTCTGTCATGAACAAAGTAATACTTTTGTATGGCATTGTGATCATTTTTCATGGCCTTGTGAATTCATATGCTTCCCCCCATTATTTAAATGAGGCACTTGTTGAGAAAAATACTTTCCAACATTATAATAAATGTATGGTTACTGATAAAGAATATCTTCTCTGTACGAAGCATGATAGTACTTGAAACCTACCTGAGAAAGATAAAAATTTTTCAAAGAATTTGCATTCCCTGATTAGGCCAGAAATGATAAAAATTCTGAGGAAAAAAATGTATAATATTATTTTGATCAACAACAAATCCTGTCAAACTAGCCTTTCAGTGAAGTTTGTGTCACAGCTCTAATTTCTACCATGGAGAGTTTCCACCTCTGCAAGGACAGTAAAATGACCTTATTGGTTTATGTAGATACACAGCAAAGCTTGCTATGTCTTTCTTCCTATGCTCTCCAATAAACTTTTCACTATATCCTGTTAATATTCCTAAATTATATGTAATTAACATTCATTCCTAAAAATTATACTTATTATATCATTATATTTTATTTCATATATTGCATCATTAATTATTATATAATTATAATTGCATTATATTGCTGGGTCTTGCTGCTTTGGGGTTTCCCGCATCCCAACTCCATTAATAAAATAAAATTTTACTCATCCACATCCCCCCATACACACACAAACATTGACAATTTCCTCTTCATGTTAGGTGGCTTGGCTAGGATTTGAGTGGATCTGTGACCCTAGTAGAGTGTGTGTGTATGTGTGTGTGTGATCTTGCAGATGTTAAGAAGGACTGAACTGGAAAAAAGAAATGCTCTTCTTAGCATAGCACACTGTTGAACTTGAAGATGAAAAAGAAAGAGGAAGAGAGGGGGTTTTCAGCAGGAAGGAAGAGGAGTCATTCAAATTTGAGCTTTTTAAAATCAGTGTGCAGAAGAATCACCTGAGATGCTAGTTACAAAGGCACATCCCAAAGATTCTAAATCTGTGAGTCCTGAATGGAACCCCAGAATCTGAGTCTTTAGCAGGATTTTCCAGCTGTTCTAACGAAGCTGGAGCTTGGAGCCTTTCTAGAGACCATTGCTTGAAAGCTCCCAGCTAGCTAGATAAGAATTTTAAAGGACATAGTTATAGTAACTGAAAATGAAAGTTCACCACCATTTCACTAGTTGAGTTCCAGTCAGAATTGCTACTATATGAAAAGTGCCTAATACAAAACTGAACAGAAGTAAAAATCACATCAACATTGCTCAGTGAATTATAAAGCCCTCAGTTAGAAAAATATTAAAGTCTATTCTCAATCAGTATATTATTTAAATTTTGCTAGGACAAAGAATGAAAGCTTTTCATCACATATGAAGCAACAATTTAAAGGAGTAAAGAAACCTCTAGATTTGAAATCAGAAAAGGCTAAAAGAGCATCCTGATTCTGCTAATCACTGACTTGATGCTGAGCAAGTTTCATCTATCCTGCGTGCCTCAAATTAGAATTGAAAGACTAAGGAAGTAGAGTGAGATAAAGCAAACACCCTTGAAAAACACTAAAGTACCACAAAATGTAAATTAGCATTGTTATTATTCTCTGTGGCAGGTCTGGAATGTATCAGAGCAAACGACAGGGAGACTGGTGTTCTGGATTGGGCACTGCCTTTTCTGAGTCTGGAGAGAAGTGAGTGATTGATGGCCTCCTGCTTCTGACTCTCCCTCGAAGCTCTGTCCTTAGTAGAGCAATAACTCCCAAAAACCCCATCTGCAGCTACAGAAATGCCGCCCTGATGGGCACTCACAAGTCTCTTTCCTTGCTGTATCCTGCCATCCCTATTACTAAAAGCCTGGCATTGTTGAAACTTGGTTAGCTTTCTTGAAGGATGCAATACAATCCTTCCACCCTATTAAAATCAGAACCGCAATTATTCCAGCATGGATTTCTCCTACTGATATAGTCAGAGGTGATTTCCCGTATGTTTCAGGATCAGGGTTTTAGTTTAATCCTTTAAATACTAAAGGGAAAACCTTCATTTGAAATGAGAACTCTAAGTTGCTGAAAATAAGACTGGAGGCTTAATTTTAGGCTCTACTGAGTGTATGAAAAAAACACTACTAATTTATATAAAAATATTAAAATTTAAAGTAACTATTCAATAATGGTTCCCTATTGCTTATTACATTGCATCCAGACTCTCTGGCTTGTCCCTAATATTAGGGCCTTAATATTAATAACAAAAGATAACCACCCTCTATAAAATCTTATTTCCCACTATCCTGTCTACCCCAACAAGTGCTGTCTTCTCTAATCCGGTCCCTCTCTTCAATGTCCTCACAGTGTGCCTTGATCATTCTTGTCTCAATTACTCTTTTAGCATTTTTTTTCCCTTCCACCTGAAGTGCCCTCCACCTCCTTGATGCAATTTATCTTTCAAAGCACCGATTAAATTCCACTTCCTCCTTGAAACTAAATTTGTATTCAGTTTCAATATCGTGAGGACACAATATTGTCTTCAATAATTCCTTATCTGTTTTTCATATCACTAGTTTCTTCATGAGTGTTTGGTTTTTATACTAACTAAAAATAGTAATGTAAGTTACTTAAGGGACATATGTTTATTTCTTTATATTCCTTCCATACCTATCGCAAATATTTTTGAATACTGATCTCCTTCTCTAAGTGAGCCTGGTGCATTTCCCTGTGTCCTAGTAACTAGAAGATGTTACAGTTGATTTATCTTTATTCCTAAATGTAATAAAAAGAAATACAAGCGTATTTTTATCAAAAGGGAAACTGAGAGGTAATGTGTGTTTTGCTAGAAATAGAAAGCTTGTTCTTATATTTTCAATGATTAGAGAATATCTTACTGAAAATGAAAACATGAAATTCATAGAACATTAATTTTTGGTAATTATCTGTGCATTATGAAAAATTTGCTGTTTGGTAATTATACATCATAAACCATATGTACACTATATAAAAATGCTTTAAGTTGTCTATTTCTAAAGACAGTATTTTAATTGCTATTCTAAAACAGATACAAATAAATACACTTGGTCATATTAAAACTCAGCTATTGGCTTCCAGCCCACCTGACGTGAAATCGCTCCTCTTCATACTCCCTGCCCAGCCCCAGTCCCCTTCTGTTCCATGATTTGTATGTGAATGAAAAGAGGATAGCATTTTAGAGTAAGAAATATCTCTGCAGTGAAGTAGAAACTGCAATATGTTCTTCAGCTCAAATGGAACAGTTCTTATTTTCTGGGGAATTCTGGAAATCATTCTTTATATATTTAAGAGCTAGAGAAACATTCCTTAACAATTTCATTTAGCTCAAGCATTTTAAAAGAGGTAATAAGTAATAGGGGCCCATACCCACCTCACCATCCTATATGATTATGGTACAAGCACTCTTAGGTTGACCAAACATAGAAATGTCAACTCTTTAAAACTCCCCAGCTCTACAGCAAGCCCCTGAGAATCTCTCTGATGTTGGGGAACACAGTGTGTTAACTCTGGATGCCCAGCTGAACTCCTCTTGTTTTCCAAGGGTCCCACCCAGCATGGTTGTCTCTTCATCTACAAAATTGGCTCTAATTACATACTCCTAAAGAAGGGAATAAAAAGTGAATTGTAAGTTCATATCTTTGTCTATTGTGTTTTCATTTATGCTGATGTCTCAAAATATAAACACCGAACCCAGCAATGACTTTGTTTTAACCTTGATTTTCTTTTCTATTATATCTTCCAATTAATCTAAAAGTTTAAATACTATCTATTCTACTTGCCATACTTACACAAAAATAACTCCAATTAGAAAGGCATGTATGTTTCAGGAATCTTCTGTCCTTTTCCCTGTTCTTAAAGTATGTCATAAGCAAAACATCTGGTGCCTCAAGTTGGATAATTGATTTCTTACGTTTGTATTTTCCACTGAGTAATCAATGAACTAGAATTGTATATGTACACTATTAAACCTGAGCCAAAACTTTAAATGCATTTTCTTTCTCAAAATCTTCCCATTGATGAAAAATAATATATAGTGGTTATTATCTTTAATAAAAAAAAAAAAAAGACATGAAAAACCACTTACGTTTATTTTAACAATTTTAATAGCAACTGCCCAAACTATAGAAAATGTTCAAATATGAATTTTAATAGTCTATGAAATATGAAAGTCTGCTCAGGTTGTTGCTGTTAAAAGCGTAACAAAAATAAATATGTGCTGAAATTTGATGTTGCTTAGCCCCGAAACAGTAAAATGTAAAATAAATCATATCCTTCAAATAATGAGTGTTGGCTTTCACTTTATCATTTCAAAACATCCTATAGCATTCTATTTAAAAACTACAAAGGAAGAATAAAAATATGAAGCAGACGTGGATTTTAAGTGTCCGAGTGTTTTTCCATAGTGTTTGTGGAAGACTGAGCTATGAGTTTCCCTTATTCGACAATATAACCTACAATAATTTCACTTCTGGTCCTTCAGTTCACTCAAAGAATTTATATTCTCATTTGTAAAGTTCTATTTAGAATGGAGACAATTCCTTTTATTTTCCTAAATTTAAAAAAAATCAGTAAAAAATACTGATATATTGTTACTAAGTAACACTCACGTGCAAATGGAAAAGAAGGATGGGAGTTCTCTTCATCCTTGCATTGTGTTCCCTTTTGAGTTCCGATCTTTTAAGAACGGTTTTGAGTGTAATCACGTTGTATGTATGTATGTATTAGATTTTGAGAAATAGCTTCTTTCGGCTTTTCCCTCTCAAAATAAACCTTGGTAGAGACAAAGTGGAAAAAATGTTGGCACTTAAAGGAGGACAAGAAGAAAAGGTTATAGTGCCAGTTAAATAAAACATGTTTGCATATATTCCATAGAGAAAGATATATATTCATCAGTTATTTCAAAAAAAAAAAAACTATGTTAGAAGGCAACAATAGGGGGGAAAACAAACATCTCCACCTATTCCCAAATATTTGTGAATAGGTAATTGTACTTCCCAGAGAGATGTGAGTTTGTTTGGTTTTACTTGGTTCTTTGTTTCTCCTTCTCCTCCACTCTCTCCTTCCTACTCCTTCTTTTGATTATAGTATCAATTTAGTACACACAGCTGCGATTTATTTATTTATTTATTTTTAAAAGGAATAGTTATTCAACAAGTTTCACTTAGCACAATACACCTAAAAGGAAAATCACAATACAATGAAAGATTTAAATCAAGGCCTCCGAATTTCATACAAACACCAAGACCAAAATCCTAAAGTATTGGTATTGTGTCTCAAATTTTCCCCGTTAACTTAAAAAAAAGCTTAAACTTACGTGCCATAGAGGTTATTAAATGAAACTAGGATTAACAAACATGAGAAATGTCTCACTTTTAATTGTAGACACAGATCCTATATTGAGTTTTACAAAAAAGCATGTCTTTCAACATGCATCCAGTGTTCAATGTAATGTGGTGTAAGAGCAACATTTAACATAATTCAACTGCTTTAACCTAAATACACCTACTGCTTAAGCACATCCTACAATATAACTAACTTGAGAAAAGCTGAAAATTACTTAACAGTCATAGATTACTCAACCTAGTTGTTACATCCTAAATGAATGTTTGTGCTCAAAAATACTGAAACTTAAGTCTTTAAAACAATGCTGATTTCCACTTAGAGTAAGCATAAATCACAAGCTTGTACTGCAAAACTGTTAAAACTTAAGTTTTGTTTTTCTTTTAAAAAATGTTGACCAAGAGTCAGTGACCAGGATCAATTACATTCCCCATCCACCACTCACACTGGACATGCTACAGACATCCCTCCCATTCCCTTCACTCCCATAGATGCTCGGCTTCCACTACTGTAGTAGCTGCTGTTCCCTGCTCCTTGGCTGCCTATGCAATGTTTGATTGAAAATCACTGATGTCTTCCTGTAAAACTTGGTCATATCCACTCATCAGGCTGCCCTGGCCACCATAGCCGCCTCCATAACCACCACTCAGCTGCCGGCTGGCTGGCTGGGCCGCCATAACTGGTTTGCCAAGCCCATGCCTCCCATCACTTGGCTACCATAAGCACCACCGCTTGCTCCTGCCCTAGAATTAGATAGTGGAGCTGTCGAGAGTCTCGGCGACTTGCTTGCTGCGGTATTAAGTGGAACCTGAAGCCGCCTCTGCAGAGCTGAGCCCGCAGCCACACCCGCCCCCTTGCGTTCGCTTGGGGGATCGGCCTCATCCCGAGAAGAGCGCGAGCTCGGAGTTTGGAGCATGCGCAGTCACAGGAGCCCGCGGGTTCTGTGAGTATCCTGACCTCTGTGCTCCGCGTCAGCAGCTGAGTTCTTGCAGAATTAATTTGACTGTTCAAAGACGGGCGACTTTACTTCAGACTACTCAGCTTGCTGGTAACGATTTTGCCACGGCAGTGGATCCCCGTGATGTGTCTTTAGAGCAAACTTTGTCTTGTACTTTGTCAGCTTAACTCAGCTGAATTTAACTTTGTGATAACAGCACAATTGGAATACCACGTTAGCCTGTTTGAAGATATAGATGCTCATACTACGTCTTGACACTGATCTTAAAAGATCTTACAGGTGTCAACTAAAATAGAACTGTTCCAACTGACAAAAAAAAAAAAAATCCATATTCAGGAACAGGATTTATAGCATGGGTTTCTCTGTATACTTTTCCAAGTATTTGTAGAAAGAATAAGACAAAGTATTTCTTAGAGATAAGGCAGAGAATGAGATTTGAATGAATTTCCTCTTCTGAAAAAACTGTCATAGAACTTTAAAGAATTTTTTTTCCTTTTCTTTTCCTTTCTTTTTTTCTTTAAGGGATCTGCAGTTTAACTATGGTGGATCTTAAATTTGGATTTAAGTTGTCCTCCTTGGGGTTCATTGGAGTTACTGCTTCTAATGCTTATATTCTTTCACCAATTGTGAAAAGTTCTCAATCCATATCTTCAAATATAGCCCCTACCCCATGCTCACTCTTCCTTGCCTTCTCTTGCTCTCTCTCTCTGTCTCTCTTTCACTCTCTCTCTCATTCTTCTCCTTCTGGAATTCCAGTTAGATATATGTTAGACCATCATATTCTGTCCTTCATTTCTCTTTCATGTTTTTCTACTGCTTTGTATCTCTGGACTTCAATTACAGACAATTTGGTATACACCATCCATTGAGTTTTAAATTTCTATTAATTTTTCATTTCTAGAAGTGTTGGGGTTTTACACATCTCTGTATTCTTTACTCATGATTTTCATGCCTTTTTATAGTTTAAGACATTTTAAACAAATTTATTTTTATTTTTTCTGTCTGACAATTCCTGTATCTGAAGACTCCTGAGGCTTAATGTTGTTTATGCTAGCTCTCATGCGTGGTGCCTTGTTTCCCTATGTGTTCATTGACTTTTTTTTCTTTTTACGTTGAGCTCTCATTTTTATTTGAACTTTATCTGTGGAAATTCTTTGAGGCCTGGGATGAAGGTGGATTCCTCCATGGGAGGATTAGCATTTGTTTCTGTGAGACATCTGTGGGCATTATCAGTGCTGTATTAATTTAAACTAAACTACCTGTTGATTTGAGAGGTTTGCTTTTGTTTGTGTGTGTGTGTGTGTTTCATAATATCATGTGATGTGTGTTCAGGATACAAATTAAATGGAAGCCAGATTGTGGTTATGAATTTTCAGGAGAAATCCTTTTGTACCTCCAATCAGAATCAAGGTTCAATGTTCATGTTTCAAGATGGGCAATTTTCTTTCTTTCTTTCTTTCTTTCTTTCTTTCTTTCTTTCTTTCTTTCTTTCTTTCTTTTCAGTTCTAGACTGGTGTCAGTGTGTCTTTCTAGTTCATTCTTAAACTGGGAGTATAACACTTTGGAGTCCAGTTTCATTTAAAAGGGGTCTCCTAATATAATCCCTACTTGAGTGGGGTGTGGGCTTTGTCTCCCATCCCTGAAACCTTAAAAATTAATGCTTGAGATCATCTGAGCTCAGCAAATGCCATTAAGGCAAAAAACAACCTCAGTGCTTTACTTACCTCTTGGAGTTCCTGCCTTTAACTTATTTTTAGCCTAAGTAATATTAACTTTTTTTGGTAGCATTTGCATGCATTTAAGATTTTTAAAAATATTTTTGCTCAGCAGTTTTAGTTGTTTTCAGCAATTAGGGTCAGTCCTGGTACTTAGTTAACCATGTTACCAGTAATGGAAGTAAAGTTGCCTTAAACTTGCTTTTTCTTCTGCACCCATTACAGTTATCTCAAGCCTTTACACCGTTTTATTATAATTTATTTTTTCCCTTGCTGTTTCTGGTATTACGGTTTATTTGTTATATCTACAATTATGGGTCAGTTCTCAGATTGTTTTCTTATCTCTGAATCTCCTTTTAACCTTTTAATTCTAATCATCTTGGTTTTTAGCTCTTCTTTTATTGGATTATTTACTTTGACATTATGTTATTGTATAGCATAAAACACTTGGGGACTCTGCCTCTGTAGTTTGAGTTATGCTAATTTCCAGACTTTTGCCTGTTATGAACTATAAGTCTCTTCCTTTTTTCCTTGTTTTCTTCCTTCCTCTGTATTCCCTCCCTCCCTCCCTTCCTTCCTTCCATCTTCATTTTTGCTCTATCATAGTTCCGTAATTGCCATGTGATTTAGTTTTACCTTGGTCACATTTATCATCAGGTACTGCTACAATTCAACATAATACGGATTTTCTTTGAATCACTTCTCATCTTATCTATAACCAGCTGGTCTTTCTTTCAAGCTTATGAGCATGTGGAGATGGCAGAGGTGGAGCCTTGCTGTGGAGGAGTGTTACCCTTGCTGTAGATCTGGCATCTGAGTTCTTCTCTGAGATTCTGTCATGAGTGGATTCTTGGGTTGGCTGTCATTCCAACATTGCACAGTACCATTAAGGATACTATTAAGCCAATTGGCCCTTCTTTTCGCTGATGAGTTCTCAAGCTAGGGTTGTATTTTTGTGGGTTTCTCCTTCATTTTTCTCACAGATACCTACTTAACTCCTCAGTCCACATATTTCTAAATTAGATGACATTAGTGAGAACTTTCATAATACTCTAGACTCATTTATCATGATAATTCTTCTGGGAGATGAAGGCAAGTTTAGGTGTAATGCAATGTGACAGTATTTTCTATGTCTTTCTTTGGCCCCATTTTATTATGGCATTACGTTGTGACCCTTTATTTATTTTGTTGCTGCTGGTAAATTTTACCCTCCCCCCTTTTGTAGGTTTTTGTAGTTATTTATTTGATCATTGACTTAGGTATTGGGGAATCTTGCTTCATTCCTGTCACCTTAGGCAAGTAAAACTTACTTAAAAATACCGTCCTGCAATAAAATTTATTATTTTTATGAACAGCTTTATTTTAGATACTTAGGTTTTAATAATATATATCTGTTAAGGATAGTGTGCATATAAGAGTAGTTATTCTATATAAATTATCACTACCCATAGAAGAAAACACAGGTAGAAATACAAGATAATTATTTTTATTGGAGGGGGCATAATTCTGAGTGCCTGGCATATGTGATAACCCACTGGGAGAGCCAGTGTTCTCAGTATCTAGAGGCAGTGAGCAGGTCCTGGTTGTCTGGAAGAAAGATCTAGAAGTACCAGAGGAATAAATTCCTACCAAAACCAGATTTGACCACTTCTTTTTCACTGACAAGCAGCCCAGCACTTATTTTTACTTAAACAAAAAAGCCACAAAAATCTCCCTTACATTAATAAAAACTTTCAGTGCTGACTTTAGATAATGTGAACTCACATTTATGCTTTATTCCTAATCAACTGCTACTACAATTCTGAAGTTTAAAGCACAGGGATTTGCACTACTATTTGCTGCCCTCTGCAGGCTGACTTAAAACTTACAGATAATACTGGAATTCTGGAAAAAGCAAAACCCCCTATATTTCAGTACAGATATATATTCGTGAACTTGAAGCAAGAAAGCTCATGAAATCTTACAAAGTATTTCTATTTCTGCTGCATAGATGCCATGTGACTGGGAACTATTACTTGTTAGATGATTGAGAAATGGAGACATCTTTTGAGGAGTTCAGCATTAAAAGGAAAAGAGAAATATGCTTGAGGTAGAAGTTAAGTGTTGATTTGGGTTTGATTCTTAAATCACAGTGTAGTTCAACATATGGGTCCATATGTGAAACATTGCTTGTTACTTTTTTTCCCCTGCATCTTCTTTTATTAGTTGACCCTCCGTCATTCAAGGAAATTTCTCTGGAATAAATGCTAAATATTGGCTTTCAAATTCAGAAACCTTGATGCAAGTATAACGTAGAAGGAATTTAAAACAATATTTGTCTCATTTAGTCTCTCCAATGATTAAGTTGCAAAGTATGGGGGGTAGATAGTAGAAAATCTAGAATGTATTGAGGGGACTCTGAAAGTGAAGGGTTTCTGCACCTACTTTCCACTAGGACCCTGAGCATCTAAGAGTTCCCACAGAATCAGCTACTCTAGAAGAGTACAGTAGCAATCTCTTAAATATAGTTAATAGGGTATGGGGGCAGAAATAAGGCTGACACAGGCCCAGTGAGCATCCTATGGCCTGTGGTGGCATGAGAATTCTCCCCAAAGACCCCAGATGTAGAAGTGAGGGAGAGAGAGAAAGAAGCATCTGTCCTGCAAGGGCCCTAGGGACACAAGAAGACATTACAGAAGATCACATCTCGGTTGCAATCACATCTTGATATTGATGCCAGCATGGCGAAAGAACGCTTGAGTACCTTATAACATGAGTTACATTTCAAAGATTGCAACACAGCATTGAGACAGACTGAACAAGAGAAGTAGATGTACTTTCCCAAACACAGGAAGAAAGAGGGGTGTGGAGGGCAGAGTCTGAATTTGAATAAAGCATGAAATACTCAGAAATCCCTGGAGCAATAGAATTTATTGGAAATAATTAAGCTTTATCCTTCAGAAGAATGGGTCTTAAGATAGAGATCTCATCCAGATATAAGAAAAATAAAGTTACATTTTTTTCATACCAGCATTTGTGACTGGAAAGATTCAAGTGAAGGTTTTGAAAGAAAGTGAAAGATTTAATGACCTTGTATGGGAAAAGAATCTAAAAAAGAGCGGATATATGTATATGTATAACTGATTCACTTTGCTGTTCACCTGAAACTAACACAACATTGACACAACATTGTAAAGCAACTATACTCCAATAAAATTTTTTTTGAAAAGTGAAAGATTCACAGAAACAGAGTGAAAGATTCAAAAGAATGTTCTGAAGAAATCACTCCAGCACTAGGACTTGGCACTTGTCCATCCTTCACTAGCATCTTACTCTCTGTTCACACTTGGTGTTCAGTGTCTCCTTTTCTTGTCTACCTTTAGCCCCTCTCTTAGTCTGGATAACTTTCCCCAGCTCAAAAGAAAGCAGCAGGAGGATAGGTATTGTATCGGTTTTGCTTATCATTTGTCTCCACTGCCTAGAATGGTTGCTGGCTTATGGTACATGCTTAATAAATAATGATTAAAATGAAATAATTTCTTAACTAGATGACTAAAGCTCAGATGAGAAACAGCCTTTTGTGAGAAATGCGGAATTAAGGCAAAATATTACTTTCACCTGTTCCTTCTCGTTAATGGACTGTGAATAAGTTTTGTGGATACTTTACTTGGTGTGTGGCAGTTCCTAGGACCCAACTTGGCAATTATAAGAGATTCACCATTTGTCAACACAAAGGTCTGGCAGATTTTATCTTTTCTTAGAATCATATTTGAAATGTTACAGTTTACTGTCTTCTCTTTTAGATGACCCTTTCATCATCAATTTCTCTAGCTTAGCATCACTAGGAAGAGTGGGAAAGGGGTCAGAGATGTGTTCATGAAGCAAAAACTAAGAGGACAAATTCCAGATTAATTTAGCTTAGTATTTCAAACAAACATTGTTTTTTGCTGCCCCTTACTGGTAAGATAATAAAATTGCTAAATCACATTTTAAAAGTGTAGTTCTTGGCACTGAAATCAGATTTTACAGGAAATAGCTCCTTTATCACACACACACACAAAATTACACAAGTGAATTGTCTCAAATACTGAACACCATGTGGGAAGACCACTTAATCAAAAGCAGTTTTCTGGCCTTCAGTTTGGATAATTGTGGAGAAAAGTTAAGTAGGAAAAGTACTAAAACAAACCTCATATGTGTAAGATGCTCTCCCTTGCTTGAAAACTTGGAAGTTTTCATTGGCAACGAATACTGTCAGTTGATTCCCTTGAAGTGACAAGCTCATTTATGAGAAAATACCTGCCAGATGCCCATGTCTGGGTAATCCGGGATTGTCTGCCAGTCACTCTTTCACATAAAACTGGCATTCGTTGTAAAGCGGCAGCTAATTTAGATTTCAGTTGACACTAGAGCCCAAGAGCTTTTGTCATGATAACCATCATAATACATCATTATGCAACAGAAGTGCGTTATGCACACTTCTCATGTTATCACACAGAAGTTAGCAGCAGGACTGAACCGCTGGGAAAACTGGCAGCAGAACTCGGAGGGCTCTCAGAGCCTTGGGGGTTGGGCCTCTGAATGTAGAGCCAGCAATTCTGCCCTGGTCTCTGTTAATGGTTAAAGAGCCCAGGGATTCCAGGTATTAGAGTAATGTTCTACCTCTAGTGCCAGGTTGGCTAGCCATGGAGGATTTTAATTTGGACATGAAAAATGGCCATGGTTTACCAAGGAGGTGATCCAGAACTGTAGGTTAACAACCTAATCTGTGGTTTCCTCTGCTGTATCTTCAGGAAACTCCACACCTCCTGGGGCTGGATTGAGATAGGCAGCCCAAAGCAGTGTACAGCAAGGACCTAATTCTTGGAAAACAGGTAGACAAGAATATGGGTAAGAAAACAATGCTGAAAATCTAGTCTGAAAGACAAGGCAAGGTTGAAAATGGAAAGTAAACAATGAAGGCCGAAGTCAGGATAGCGGAGAACAGACTGAAGGAGGAAGCAATTGAGGAATCACTTTGTGCAAAAGCTGAAGAAATAAAAGCCTCCATCAGCACAAGAGTTCCGGCAGTTGCCTCTTTGCAGTACCTGATTTGTGACATGGGGCTTAAAGGCAGTTCCCTAAAGGAATTGTGCAGGGCCAAAGAGGACAGCTAGGTGGGGAAAAAACTACCTGAAGCTAAAAGAAAACAGGATCAGAAAAAGTGGCCCCAGGAAGGGAGCTAAGAGTCAGATGGTAATTCTAAGCAGAGACCCAGCAGATCCTGTATTGTTTCAGATAGGCGTGTTCTCCCCTGTCGCTGTCTCTCCTCTGTCTGCCCTTAGCAGTGAACTACTGGAAAGAATAACACTGTCTCCTCTTACTCGTTTTCAGCCCTTTGCACTCAAATTTCATCCCCCGCACTCCACTCAACATTGTAAAGGTGACTTCCTAACTGAAGTGGCTTCCTAAATCTATAGGAAAAATCTATAGGAAAAATCCTATAGATTTACTTATTTTAATCGTCATTTTGCTACTTTATTTCCATCAAGCCTCTTCTCAAAAGTCTCCTGATCGAAAGTCTTCTCTCGAAAGAGAGGCCTTTCCTGATTCCCCCGAATAAAACAGTGCTTACTGTCATAGTGTCGCTCTTCCCTATGTTGTCCTCTTTTTATGTTTATTTTAGAAAATTCCAGATATAGGAAAGTAAACAGGTAATTCAAAAATTACCTAATTCACGGGCAAACTTGTTTTACCTAGTTCCGCACCAACTTTCCCCTCCTATGCTATCTTGAAGTAGTTCCCAGACATCATATCTTTTCATCCATAAATACTTCATATGTATCTCTATAAAATAAGGAAATTTTTTGTTAAACAATCATAATACCATTATCATAACTGAAAGCAAGATAATAAGTCTTGGTATATATACAATGGAATATTATTCAGCCATAACAAAGAGGAAATCATACCTTTTGCAACAACATGGATGGACTGTGCAGACATTATGCTAAGTGAAATGTCATACAGTGAAAGACAAATACTGTATTATCTCACTTATGTGTGGAATCTAAAAAAAAAAAAAAAATAGAGAGCAAGACAGAGAAAACCAAGCTCATAGAAAAAGGGATCTGACTTGTGGTTACTAAAGGCAGAGGGTGGGGGGAGGGTAAATTGGAGGAAGGTGGTCAAAAATACAAACTTCCAGTTATAAGATAAATAAGTACTAGCAATGTAATGAACAACATGATGGCTATACTTAACACTGCTGTATGATGTATAAGAAAGTCCTTACAAGAGTAAATCCTGAGAGTTCTATAAGGAGAATTTTTTTCTTTTTTTCTTTTCTTCTATCTTTTCCTTTTATTGCATCCATGAGTAGATGGATGTTAGCTGAACCTATTGTGGTCATCATTTCACAATATATGTAAATCTAACCATCATGTTGAATGCCTTAAACTTATACACTGTTGTATGTCAATCATTTCTCAATAGAACTGGGAAAAATATAATAATTCTTTAATATGGCAAATAGTGTTTAAATGACCCGTTTACTCATTAATATCATTTTCTGCCTTGTTTGAATCGGTATTTAAATAAGATATATAACTGATTTGTTGATAAGTTTCTTAATTCTCTTTTAATCCATAAGTTCCTTCTCTCTCTGTCTCTCCATATTTTTCCCTCTGCAGTCTATTTATTGAAAAAAAAACTTGATCATTTGTCCTGTATAGTTTCCCATTCTGGATTTTGCTGATGAGTTTCATTACTACTTTCCTCTCGTATTTTCCTTCAGTATTTCCTGTGAAGTGATGGTTGGATCATATGAGGTTTTCTTGGTGAAACTGCTTCATAGGGGTTGTGGTGTTCTTCCAACAGAAAGTATACTATCTGCTTTTGTGATGTAGGCAGAAATTGGCTGGTATTGACTTGATCCATTAACGCATTAGGAGTTGCAAAATGATAAATCTCAATTCTGTTGTTCTGTCTTAGTTTATTAACTGGACTACTGTTATAAAGAAAAACTTCCCCTCATCAGTTTTTTAGTTACCCAGCAATAGAGTTCATATAAGAAAGATGGGATAAATGCTTGATTGATTCTCTTGTTTAAAATTAAGTTTCAAAATAATGAGTTCCTTAGCATCCTGCAGGAGTTACCAGTTAGTGTTGTTATTTATCTCAGTTTGTTAAAAAAAACTCCCCCATTCCCACCCCTACAAACTCAATAGCTTAAAACAATAAAGCACTTTTGATTCTCACCAAGATGGAGAAACAAGACTCAGATTATTCTTCTGCCTAAAATAATTTTTAAAAAATACAAAACATATGAAACAACAATTTGTAAGACACTGGACATTAGACAACAAAGAACAATTATCTCTGAGAGACATGAAGCAAACAAGGTAAGTTCAGTGAATGCCCCACTGTACCAACTTGGGGGAAGTTAGAGGCCACAGAAAAGGGAGGGAAAACTGAGGCAGATCCCAGCATACTCCTGGAATTGAGGAGATGCAGCTAAGATTTTAGCGAGTCCAAAGAAACTAGAGTTCACAGGACGTAGTACCAGAGAAGAGAGAAGTGTTCATCGAGAGAACTGTGGAGATAAGTAAAGGTACATCCTCAAGTATCAGCTTAATACTGATCAGTATATGCACGTGAGGAAACTCCCTGAGGTTGAAGGAAGAACCAAAAGAAAAGATTAGAGGCAACAGTGCCCAGCACTCACACAGGGCCACAAATAGTGCTTGTTCCCACCAGCCAGCCTAGAAAACCCATGATTTATAAAACATTAGGAACAGTACATGGAAGGGCCTTATCTCAAGAGTAGAGATTATGTAGCTCTGGACTAAGCACTGAGCTGATCTCATCTAAGAATCTTAAATTCAAGAGTCTGAAAGGTCAAACCATTTTCAGGTCACATAACTGTAACCCAGAACAAAGTTTAAGAATCCTTATAGGAATGCAGAAAATATCCAATACCCACAAGATAAAATTTACATTGTCTGGCATCCAATAAAGTATTATTAGGCATGGAAAGAAGCAGGAGAATAAGACCCATTATTATGAGGATATAAGCTACTTGAAACCCATCCAGAATGGACACACCTGTTAGAATTAGTGAACAAGAACATTAAAAATTTATTATAACTGTATTTCATACATTCAGAAAGTTAAGAAGAGACATGAAAGATGTTAAAAAGACCCAAACCAAACTTTTAAAGATTAAAACTGCAATGTGTGAAATGAACATGTTGACTGTGAGTAATGGCAGGTTAGAGAGTCTAAAAGAAAAGATTAAGGATTAGTTAACTTGAAGATACAGCAAGAGAACTATTCAAAATAAAGCACACAGAAAAGAGGGGATTTTTTTTTTTTGAATGAACAAAGCTGTGAGTTGCAGCACAATTGAAGCAGACTAATCTACACGTATTTGTAGTCCCCGAAAGAGAGGAGAGAGAGAGAAGGAGACAGAAAAATTACTTGAAGAAATACAGCTAAAATTTTCCAGATTAAGTGAAAGCTATAAAGACACAAATCCAGGAAGCTCAACAAATCTTAAGCACAATAATCATGAATAGAAATATACCAAGGCAAATCATAATGAAATTGCTCAAAACCAGGGTAATCTTAAAAGCAACTAGACGAAAAGCTACACAAATACATAATACATACAGATGACAGCAAATTTCTTGTCAGAAACAATGCAAGTAAGAAAACAATGGAGCAAGAACATTAAAGCACTGAAGAAAAAGCGTCAATTCTATACCCAGTGAAAAATGTTTCAAAGCTGAAGGTAAAATAAAGACCTCTTCAGACATATAAAAGCTGAAAGATGTCCAATATACCCACACTGTAAGAGATATTCAAGGAAATCCTTCAGTTAGAAGAAAAATGACGGGAATATTATCAATACCAAGGAATGAATAATTCCAGAAATGGTAAATTCATAGGTAAATAAATGTGTGTTTCTTTATTATTTAAATCTTTTAAAAGATAATTGGTTATTTAAACAAAAAGAGTAACAATGTAGTGTGGAGTTTATAACACACAAACTATATAACAAAAACCATAATGACCACAATAGCAAAAAGGTCAGGAGAGGAGAAAAGGAAGTATGTACTACTGTAAAGTTCTCTTGCTATATTTGAAGATAGACTGTGAAAGTAAATGTATATATTATAAAACTTAAAGCAACCATGAATATAACAAAACAATAAATTATAGATAATAAGGAAACAATGGAAATAAAATAAAATTATATAAAATATTTACTTGAAGGAAGAAAAAGATGGAAAAAGGAGAAAAAACAGATGAATAAAGTGGAAAGAAAACAAGATGATGCTGTAAAATCTTATACTAATCACATTAAATGCAAATTGTCTAAATACCCCAATTAAAAGGAGAAAATTGTCAAATTGTTTTAAAAAATCAGGATCCAACTGTATGCTGCCTACAAAAAACACACTTCAGATATAAAGATGCAAATAGGCTAAAAGAATAAGAATGGAAAGAGATACATCATGCTGTTAATAATCAAAGAAGGTTAGAATGGCTATGTTAATATCATACAAAGTAGATTTCAGAACAAAGAATTTTACCAGGGCAAAGAATGTCATTTCACAATGATAAAATTGTCAATTTATCAAAAAGGCAAAGCATTCCTAAATGTTTATTCACCTAATAACAGAGCTTCAAAATACATGAAGCAAAAATTTATAGAACTATAAGGAGAAATGGGCAAGTCCGCAAGTATACTTAAAGAGTTCAATACCGTTATCTTAATAATTGTTGGAACAAGTAGATGGAAAATCAGTAACTGTTCTTAGATTTCAGGAATCTATGGCCTGAGAGCTAAATCCAACTTCTCCCTGTTCCACCTGTTTTTGTAAATAACTTTTTTATTAGGTTAAAGACAGGTTTTTTCACTTATATGTATTGTCTATGGCTTCTTTCACATCACAACAGTAGATATTTATGGCTGTTTTCACATTGTAACAGAAAAGTAGTATTTAGGGGGAAAGTTATAGCACTAGGTGCCAATATTTTGTACAGAATGAAAATGAAAACCAACACATCAAACTTTGTGAAACACCACTAAAGCATTACTTAGAGGGAAAGTTATAGCCCTAAGTGCCAATAAAAGAAAAAAAGATCTGAAATAAATCACTTTAACTTCCACCTTAAGATTTGCATAATGGTGCCAAAGACTCTATGGCCAGCAAAGCCTAAAATGTTTACTATGTTTCTCTTTAAAGAAGAGTCTACTGATACATGGCAGAGAAGATTAGAAGGGTACAACCACTTTGACCTAATAGACATTTATAGACCACTCCATTCAGCAATAGCAGAAGACATTGTTTTCAAGTGCACATGGTACATGTACCAAGAAAGACCATATTCTGAGCCATAAAACAAGTCTCACGTAATTCAAAAGGATTAAAGTCATACAACATTCGTTCTCTGATCACAATAGAATTAAGTGGGGATGATGGGGATACATCTGTCAAATCATCACAGTGATGGTTTTATGTGTGCACACATATGTCACAACTTATCACGTTAGACAGGTTAAATATGTGAAGTTTATTGTATGTCTGTTATAGTTCAATAAAACTGTTTTAAAAATAAACATGAAAAATAATCTGGGCAGTTCAGCTTCTCCAGGCTGAGCTTTGTTGGTCAGCAGGTGGCTGGCTGGTATAGAATGACCTCAGCTGAGATGACTTAATTCTGTTACACGTAATCTCTCATTGGCCAGCAGGCTAGCTTGGACTTTTTCACAATGTGGTAGGAGGGTGGCAAGAATGAGAAAGCACAACTGTGTAAGAGAGCAAGCAGAAGCATGTAAGGCTTCTTGAGGACTAGACTCAGAACTGGCACACTGTCCTTTCTGCTGCATTCTATTGGTCAAAGAGAGCTAGAGGGCCAGCCCAAATTCAAGGGATGGGGAAAAATACACTACCTACTGATGAGAGGAACTGCAGTCATGTGGTAAGGGGCAGAGATACAGGGAAGGAAATAATTGCGGCTGTTTTTGCAATCAGTCTTAGGATCATTATTAACTCATGGATTTAATCCTATTTGATGTATTTTAGTCAATTGCAGTTATTCTTATTGCTAGCATTCAAATTGTCCATACT
The DNA here is from genome assembly GCF_965194805.1 of Balaenoptera borealis. Lineage (NCBI taxonomy): Eukaryota > Metazoa > Chordata > Mammalia > Artiodactyla > Balaenopteridae > Balaenoptera > Balaenoptera borealis. Next base: position 40,849,286 of record NC_138862.1, read on the forward strand.
AGGACAGTAGGAGCCACTGTTTACTTGGAACCCCCTGCCACGTCCTCTCAGTCTAGAAACTACATTTCCCAGATTCCCCTTTTCTATGCGGGTTTAGGTCGGAGTTTGTCAATGACGAACTCATGCAAAATTTGAAAGTTGTAAGTGGGGGCAGAAACCATTATTCTCAGGAGTTTGCTGTGACCAGGTTCATTGGCTTCACAGACCTGTCCATGAGCTTCCACTTCAAAGTCACTGTAGGTTGAGTGACAGCTTCTCAAACTCTTCTAGAATTCTTGCTTTTCAAACTGATCCAATCTTCATACTAAAGACATTAGTGATGTGATCCTGTGGCTGCTTTCTCAGCTTTTCCACACTCATGTGAATTCAGATTCTTACAACAAACCCTTTTATTCCCATAATAATTGTTGTGGCTCTTCTATTATTTGAATCTGGGCTGATAAAGAGTTTCTTCAAGTTGGCTTCTGAGTCCTTTTGACGTTGTGTAGTCTTCAATAACTCTTACTTTCTGGTATAAGAAGATATTCTAGGGTTATCCTGTACCATTACTGCCCAAGATCTGGAATCAGCCGTTTCTTCAGAGACCAGCTGTTTTTTTGTTTGTTTGTTTGTTTTTTAAGTTACTTGGAATAGTTCCTCTCTGAATACATGGTTTATTAATAATATCTCCTTTCACTATCTGACATTAAATTTTTTATATATTTGCTTATTGTCTGTCTCCTCTAGAATATGTCTAATGAGAGCACGGACTTTGTTTACCACTGTATCCCTAGTACATTTTCAGATACTAAAAATTTTTATTTTCTTACTCTTATCAAGTGATTTCTTACATTTTCTATTTTATTACTACTAGCTTGAGCCCCTTTAATACAGGATTAACTCCTGCACCAGAAATTTAACAGTTTGTGTTCTTACCTTGTTTATTTATAAAATACATCCCACAGATTTCTGACATCTTTTTTTAAGGCTATGTGCAATGAAGAAAATGTTGGCAAGATAAGTTTAAACTTTTTACGTCAAAATTACTATGCAAGGTGACAAGTCAGCTGCTGTTTTTTTTTGTCTTTATTACACTAAAATTAAATTCAACATTTACAATTTCAAAAAAAAAAATCCCAGAAAAGTGCCTGTGATATGCCAGGCATTTTTCTTCCAAGGACAAGCCTTGGAATACATACAGTAAAAATCCACTACACTGGGGCAAAAGTAAGTGTGGCTTTGAGCAAAAATTTGCTGCAATGCAGCTGTCATGTGACACCTAGTAGCCCTGTGGGTTTTGTGGACACAAAAAATAAACAGTGAACTCAGAAAAATACCACCACGGTAGTCTATTTTATATAAGTACCCTGGTGCCAAACATTTGATGCTAACCACGGAGCAAAAAAGCCAGTATGCAGATTAATACATGGTAAAAATTGAAATGTAAATAATCATAGTCACACCAGTACAAACCACGTGTTTTTCATGAAATGTCTCCGATTTACTTACTGGCAGGTTAAGTATCTGTAATTGGACAAAGCCTTCAGACTAGAGAAATATAATCTTTCTACTATAAACTTCAGTGATTTGAATTGATTGAGATAGAGGAGTAGCTATAAATTTCTTGGTGTTTTAACAAATTTGGTGTTTTAACAGCTGAACTATGAGTGTAGTTAGAGAGGTCCTTTATGTTTTACCAAGTCAATATACTTTAATATAAAAATAAACATGTTGAAATTGTATTTGTAAAAAGGGTTTCCAAAATTCGTCAGGTTTTTAAAAACAATTCTTATCTTTATATTTTCAGTCTTCTTTATAACTTGCTTATACAATCTATAAAGATATTGTGAATTATTGGTATCTGAATTCTTCAGTTTTAGTGTTCTGTAAAGTAGGAACACATTGAAAAATGGAAAATGTTAACTCTAAATGAGTCAGAAACCACTCACAGATTTCTTAAAGCCAAAAAAGTAAACAGGAATGACCAAATCGGTACTGTCAAACCAGTATCCAAGCTGTGATCTACTGTGATCTACCAAATGAGTCTGTTTGGTAAACTACAAATGGGTTAAAGAGATAATAGTAAGCATTTGTATTCTTTTTATACTATAAATATAAAATACCTTATCTCAAGTGAGGGAAGGCTATAATAAAAAGAATCTATTGATCTGTAATAAAAATATATCTATTTTGATAGCTGAAGATTCATTTCACTGCAGGCCTTGATGGGAAAGGAATAAGGAAAGCAGAGCATGCTGGGTAACAGTAGTATATGTCCCGCGGCAGCATATGGAAAATAATCAGATTGCAATCTTCTGGGCTGGGCTTTCTACTTAACTAAATACCATACACACACACTCGTTTTCTCCTGTCTGTGTTGTCCCGGAAGCAGACACCAAGATGGAGTTAGAAATTCAAGAGTTGTAGTAGAGATAGCACCTGTGCAAGATCAAGAGCAGAGGGAGAAAAAGTGGTCAGAGAAAGCCTACAAGCCACAGCGCAAGTCTGACACTTGTGAAAGTGAAAGGGTAAGGACGAAAGACTGGGGAGGAAGAGCCTCAGACCATGCTGCAGCTCTGAGAAAGTCTCAGCCCAGTGGGGAACGCTGGTGCAAAGATTGCCCATAGTTTCTAATTGGGAGGAGACTGCCCTCCTCTAGTAGCGTGCTGTGCTTTGTCTCTCCAGGGAGCTGCTTGAAGACAGCTTGGCCTTGATTTGAACCCTGGGGTATAACCTGAAGGCACTGCAGTTGGAGGCTGTCAGCTCACTGTACTCATGGCAGCTTCTCTCTCTTTTTTTTTCTAATATTTTTTTCATTGAAGTATAGTTGATTTGCAATGTTGTGCCACTCTCTGCTGTACAGCAAAGTGACTCAGTTATACACATGTGTACATTCTTTTTTTATATTCTTTTCCATTATGGTTTATCACAGGATATTGAGTACTCTGTGCTGTACAGTAGGACCTTGTTGTTTGTCCATTCCAAATGTAATAGTTTGCATCTACCAACCCCAAACTCCCAGTCCATCCCTCTCCCTCCCCCCTCACCCCTCCCCCTTGGCAACCACAAGTCTGTTCTCTATGTCTGTGAGTCAGTTTCTGTTTTGTAGATAGGTCCATTTGTGCCATATTTTAGATTCCACATATAAGTGATGTCATATGGTATTTGTCTTTCTCTTTCTGACTTACTTCACTTAGTATGATAATCTCTAGTTGCATCCATGTTGCTGCAAATGGCATTATTTCATTCTTTTTTATGGCTAAGTAGTATTTCATCGTATATATATGTACCACATCTTCTTTATCCATTCATCTGCTGATGGACATTTAGGTTGTTTCCATGTTTTGGCTATTGTGAACAGTGCTGCTATGAACATAGGGGTGCATGAATCTTTTCGAATTATAGTTTTGTCTGGGTATATACCCAGGGGCGGGATTGCTGGATCATAAGGTAATTCTATTTTTATTTTTCTGAGGAACCGCTGTACTGTTTTCCATAGTGGCAGCTTCTCTCTTGAGGGGAGATCCAAACAGCACACCTTCATGGCTGCCACATTTTCCATCAAATTATAGTGATCCGTAAAGCTATCTTTCTCTCTAATGGTAGGATAGATTGTTTTTTGTTTTTTTCTTGTTTGTTTTTATTGAAGTATAGTTGATGTGCAATATATGTTACAGGTGTACAATATAGTGATTCACAATTTTTAAGGCTTATACTCCATTTATAGTTATTGTAAAACATTGGCTACATTCCCTGCATTGTACAATATATCTTTGTAGCTTATTTTATACATAATAGTTTGTACCTCCTAATCCCTTACTCCTATAATTCCCCTCCACCCTTCCCCACTGGTAACCACTAGTTTGTTCTCTATATCTGTGAGTCTGTTTCTTTTTTTTTATCTTCACTAGTTCGTTGTATATTTTAGATTCCACATATAAGTGATATCATACAGTATTTGTCTTTCTCTGTCTGACTTATTTCATTTAGCATAATACCCTCCAAGTCCATCCATGTTGTAGCAATGGCAAGATTTCATTCTTTTTTTATGGCTGAGTAGTATTCCATTGTATGTATGTATGTATATATATACCACATCTTTATCCATTCATCTGTTGATGGACTTAGGTTGCTTCCATACCTTGGCAATTGTATATAATGCTGCTATGAACATTGTGGTGCATGTATCTTTTCGAATTAATGTTTTTGTTTTTTTGGATATATACCCAGGAGTAGAATTGCTGGGTCATATGGTAGTTCTATTTTTAGTTTTCTGAGACGCCTCCATACTGTTTTCCACAGTGGCTGCAACCAGTTTACATTCCCACCAACAGTGTACGAGGGTTCCCTTTTCTCCACATCCTTGCCAACATTTGCTATTTGTGTTCTTTTTGATGATAGACATTCTGAAAGGTGTGAATTGATATCTCATTGTGGTTTTGATTTGCATTTCCCTGATGATTAGTGATGTTGAGCAACTTTTCATATGCCTGTTGGCCATCTGTGTGTCCTCTTTGAAAAAATACTTATTCAGTTCTTCTGCCCAGTTTTTAATCGGATTGTTTTTTGATGTTGCATTATGTGAGCTGTTTATATATGTTGAATATTAATCCCTTATTGGTCATATCATTTGCAAATATCTTCTCCCATTCAGTAGGTTGTCTTCATTTTGTGGGTGGTTTCCATTGCTGTGTAAAAGCTTTTAAGTTTAATTTGGTCCCATTTGTTTCCGTTTGCTTTTATTTCCTTTACTTTAAGGGACGGACCCAAAAAAATATGGCTGTGATTTATGTCAGAGAGTGTTCTGCCTTTGTTTTCCTCTAGGAGTTTTATGGTATCCGCTCTTACATTTAGATCTTTAATCCATTTTTGGTTTATTTTTGTATACGGTGTTAGAGAATATTCTAATTTCATTCTTTTACATGTAGCTGTCCAGTTTTCCCAGCACCACTAATTGAAGAGACTGTCTTTTCTCCATTGTGTATCCTTGCCTCCTTTGTCATAGATTAATTGGCCATACGTGTTTGGGTTTATTTCTGGGCTCACTATTCTGTTCCATGGAAGGAGAGATCATTTTTAAATGCCAAATATAATATATGTATCTTAACAATAGATCATATGGACGATTTGCTCTTTTATTTATTGTAGAAATAAAGTGTGTACAAGAAAAAAATACTCTAAAAGGTTTCAGAGAGCTTCACCAAGACACCTACAATGGAACAAGAATTAAAATGACATCAGGCTTCCCAACAGCAACAGCAGAAGCAGGGGGACAAGAGAGTACTCATTTGAAAGTGCTGAAGGAACTTTGAATTAGAATTTTATATCTAAGTGATCATTCAAATGTGAGGGTAAGATGAAGATGTTCTGAAGCATACAAGGTCTCAGAAGTTTTACCACACGTAGCCATTATCTAAAACACTTTTGGAAGAAGCACTCCAGAAAGAAGAGAAATGAACAATTAATGCCATTTACTGTTTCTTACATGACCACTACCAAAAAATAAAGAAAAAACATTAAAAAGAGGGAGAAAAGGAAAAAGACCCATCAATAAGGATTCTGAGATAAACTAATAGTAATGTTAACACAGTTGGAGGCTGCTAGAAAGACTGGAAAGAGGGCTGAGAGAGGGCTAAGGTATTAATTGTTTTAGGCTGGATTTTCCCCGGTCAGACCCTGAGCCAAGGATCTGAGTGCAAATATTTTATTTTTGATGGTGACTTAAAAAATCGCCAATAGGGGAATGAAGAAGTGAGACAGCGAGGGGAAGAAAGTCAATACAGAACATATTAAGGAACAAGTTATCACTTTGGACAATGAAACTAAATCCCACGGGGGCCCTCTGGGAGATGTAGAGCAGGCCTCAGATTTACCCCATTCGAAGAGCAAAAAAACTGGGTATTCACCCACCAACTCCAGTCCCTCATTGGTTAAGGGCTGTTCCCATGGTCATTAGCTCCCTGGACATTCCAGTCTGCCCCACATATTTCCAAGCACCCTCCTGAGATCCAAGATAACCTCTGGCTAAGATTCACAGTGCCTGAAGTAAGAAGCTATTAGGATGTATGGGAAACATAATCACACAGGGGATCTGGGTTGGACACCAATGGCAACTGCTGTAATCTTCCCCTTGCACTGCACAGATCTACTTATGCCCCACTGTCTAGTCACTATTCTTCAGTTTAGTGGACAATCACAATTTTAAAATAAAATGAAATGAAATACTAACAATAGGAAGCTAATAGGACAAACTACAGTCTCCACTGCTGCAGTTGGTCGCGAGCCTATGACAGCTGTGCAGCGTCTTACTTCTGTAGCAGCCATTGTATAGTCCACTCATCCTTGGCTAGCATTTCCACTAGTCTAGGTTGCTTCACTTTAGGAAAATTCAGACCCTCATCCCTGAGGGGTCTGATCCCTTTTTTTACCATTTTCTAACTAATTCATGGTTGTTGTAGTTGCCTTCTCACTGTTATCATCAGACATATGATCATCAAGAAGAAAGCAGTGAATCCCCTAAGTTCCAGACATACTTCTCTTTGGCCCCATGATGCAGCAGTAACTCTATCTTCTCATGATAATAACTCAATTACACCTTCCTATATAGTAACTCTTATTTGCTTCCTGGCCTATTGACCTGAGGAGTCAAAAGTGACCAGGTGGCAGTCACAGCCTCAGATTCAGTAGAACCTTAGTGGTCCCCTGTAATCCAGCATAACCCAAGTTTTGCAGATAGAAGGACAGACATCCAAAGTGGTTCATTGTGAGTGATGCCAGGAACCGCTTCTATTTCTATCCTTTCATTCCTATACCCATGTGTCCTGGCCGTTGCAACATATATAATGACCATTGGTTCAAAGTATATATCGCATCCTGAAGAACAGCACTCCAGTGCCACAGAGGGTCATCCACAAGCTGATGCCTTGGCTTGTACCTGTTAAGAGGCTATTTCAACATTCCATCAGACTGGCAGATTCTGGTAATGCAGTATACGGTAGGACTGTTGGTTCCTGGTCACCTGAATATTGTCACACTTCCTTTGCTGTAAAGAGGTCCAGTGCAACCAATTTGCTGCAGAGTTGTTGGTTGAGCTCCTTGAAGGACAGTACCGTTTTAGGGCTGAGCATCAGTCTGTGCTGCTGGGAGATATGATATTCAGCAGCAGCAGTAGTTAGGTTAGCATCAGTCAAAGGAAGCGACGCTATTGAGCTAAGATATTGAGTCTGTATACAGCCTCCATCTCCACCACCATGACTATTCTCTTTAGGCCCATTGTGAGCAATGGCATGGCCAAGGACAGAGACTGGTAAGTGTCCCTGGATGAGTTATCCTGTATACTTTGTTGTTCATTTCCTCCTCCTCATGCTATGCTCATTCCAAAGATTTATCCACGTGTCTCTTCCTCAATCTTCCTTCATCTGATCTTTCAGTGCTTCACCCAGGCTCCTGACCCACCAGCCAAGCCACATGGCACTTCTCAAGATCTTATGTACAGTCTTCTTTCAGACTACTGAAAGGGGTCACCTAGTGTGAGTCTTGAAGCCCTGCTCTCTGGGAGGATTTCCTCTCATTATCGTGTCTTAGGGCCACACTCGAGTAGGTCCACAGTGTAGCAGTGGTTTATGTTTAGCTCACTCCAACATATTATGCCAACTTATCTGTAGAACTAGGCTTAAAAGAATGCCTTAAAAAAAACACCAAACATGTTTTGGATATTTTAAATAGCATACTACTAAATGACCTTTTGTTAAACAAAAAAAAGCGGGGTGGGGGGAACTTGCAAAATACTTAGAACTAAAAGACAATGTACTGTATATCAAGTCTAAGGAACTTTACTCAAGCAGTGCTTAATGGAAACATTATAGTTTTGAATGTATTTATTAGAAAACTAGAACAATTGAAAACAAATGACCTAGGAGTTCAACCCAAGAAGGTGAAGAAGGAACAACAGAGTAAAGCTGGTAGAGAAAAAAGAGGAGAAGAAGAAGAAGGAAATAATAAAGATAGATGCAGAATCAATAAACTAGAGAATGACAAAAAATTAAAATTAAAATTAAAATTTGATAAGAGAGATCAAAAAACCAAGAGCTGGTTCTTTAGAAAGACAAATAAGATAGACAAGTAAATATGCATTTAACTTATGACTCAGAAACCCCACTCCTGGTCCTATGCCCCGAGGCAATCTTGCACAGGCCCGTAAAGAAACAGATACAAGCTGCTTTACCTCAGCATTATTTGTGGAAGTGGGCATTTGAAGGCACCTTAGTTATCCATCACTGAGACAATGGATAGTTAAAATGTGATGATGCATATTATAGTATGCTATGAAGTAGTCAGAAATAATGAACTAGATGTAATCAAAGCCACATGGATAGATCTTGTAAACATGCTAAGTGAAAAATACATAGTGCAATACCATTTGCGTAAATTAAAAGCACATGTATAGAAAAGAAACACTGCGTGTTTTAGGGATACAAAATTTTTCTGAGACATAAAATACATCAGCATATACCATGGGGGAGGGATGTAGATATAAGTTGGAGTAGGATCTGAAGAGGAAATATATCAATAGTAAAATTAAGACAAAACCCAACAAGAGAAGTGTGTGCCAATAATGATGGTGTACCATGATCCAAAAAATTAGAATGGCAACTATTTGTACCTGAGATTAAAAAAAATTTGTATGTCACTATTAACTACTAATTACATGACATGGAAGTTGTATTTTATATAATGTAGAGATAATTTTCTTTCATAGTGTCAGGTAAATACATACCTCTCTTTGAAAGATTTTGAGATTTGATTTCTGGTTTGGTTTCCCTTGGGCTTTCTTATTCTTTTTCTGAGAGCGAAGTTTGGGCATAATATTCTCAGTCCCTAAGGAATTCAAATATTTATCCAACTTAAAACTTCATAGAGTATTGTCATTCTGGATGAATTAATTAAAATAATGAATAACATTCAGTGAAGAAAGGTCAGAAGTATGATTCATAAATAAAAAATTCAGAAAATGTCTTCTACTTAAAGATATCTAAACAAAATATATTTCTTTCTGTGTATCAAATGTTACAGGCAGAAATTCCTAGATTTCTTAACATTTATTCATATAGTTTAAGAGGAAACATTTTTCTAATAAACATCAAAATAAAAATCTAAAAATACTTAGCAGAATAAAACATTCCCTAAATAGGGTCAGAATCAATTTTATCTTTATACAATTTCTAAAATTTTTATATCTAAATAGGAAAGTTGGAAACCATGGAAAAATATATAGTTAACCAAATATCAAGATATCCTAAAAATAATGAATTGCAGTATCTGATCATAAAATCCTAGCTTTAGAACTCTAGTTTTAATGTTTCAGTTCCATTTTTGGAGTCAATGTACCTTAAGGCATTTTTAGGTCAGATCTAACTATTAATTTACTTATGTTATAAATTATATATTTTATACATTTTAAAGTGTACATTTTCTAACTATAAAGATCTTTAACAGTGATATTAATTTATCTCTGTTTTGGACAGTTTCAGAACATAATAACCAAATTCATGTGTTTTCCATTGCTTTGAATACTGATGATAGCTTTGTCCTAAGCCAAACACAGTTTTGTACAAAAATAGACATATTTAAGTTGGGTAATCAATTTTGGAGTGGAGATAGAATAAAACCTTCCTTTAGGCAAAAATAATTGTCCCAAAGAAATTTCTTGGCTCCAGGATCCCTGGGTATTAAGGCTGGAAGAGACCTTAAGATAGTTCATGAAAACCAATTGCTAAAAGAATCATTTGTGTTAAAAAATAAAATGTATATAATTTAAGATGTATACTGGAAATATAGCTGGTACTCAATCAATACTTTTGAATGAATGAAATGCTAACATATATTATCACAGCATATCATTCCCTTTTAAATACGCTTCATTGAACTCTTTTGTCTGGAGAAGTAGCAGGAAGGATCAGGAGGCAGGAGGCAGGGCCTGAAGGATGGTGCACATGGGGCTGAGTGAGAGCTTTGTCTATTCTTTTTGTTTTCCCTACTAATGCTCCTCATGTTGCCTATAATAGGCCTCTGGCTGAATATGTATCAGGGGTTGTTTTATGTCCCTAAGGGTACAGATTAGGTGACTTTTAGAGCTGCTGTCCATCAGATTAAATATACGTATGTATGCATTCATGTTAGTAGGTGGGCTTCTACGAGTTTATTGCCATTAGTTTCACTTTCAGTTTCTCACGGTATAATGGTCTGGTTTGACAATGAGTGTTGTACTACTGGCACCAACTTTACCTTCCTTTAAATCTCTTTAACAAAAGAGCATCATATACCAAGCCTTTTACAAAATGCCCATCTAAAGGGTTATTCTGCATATTTAATTCACTTGGGTTTCTGTTGCCCAGGTTTTATTTAACACTATTTTTCTTGTTCTTAACTTCTTCTCTGACTCTGATTTTGAGAACATGATTTGTGTCCTGCTTCGCTCTGTGCTTGTAGATAATCTCTCTTGCTGAGTTTCATTCTGTATCTTAATAACTTCCATGTTTTTTGTGTTCTGTAAGCTGCCATGATGTGTAAATGAGCCCTTACAATTCCTTAGGTGTGAAACGTCTGATTTTACATGTCTGATTTAATTTCCAAATTCCTTCTTGATCTCTGAGCTCCACAAAGCCAGAAGCTGTAACTTATCTATCTTTGTATCTCCAGTATATAGATCAGAACCTGAAATATGGCAGGCATTCGGTAATTGTAGTGAATAGAAAGAGAAGCAGTTTCAGGGACTGGAATCTGGGAAAAACTTATTCTAATCATCAAATTTATTCTATACTATATGTCATATTTTGTGGCCAGGTTATTTTATGGAATATACTTTTGTTGATGAAAAAATAGTCAGTCGATCTAAGAAAGAAATGGAAAATTTTATTCAAGCCAAATTTGAGGATTATAACCCAGGAAGAGCATCTCAGAAAGCTCTGAGAACTGTTCCGCCCATTAGAAGTCAAGGCACAGTTATATAACACACAGTCAAGGCACAGTTTGAGACAAAGGGCTGTACCTCAAATGACGTATTATTGACAGTTTACATGATCCAGATCTAAGTGCCATGTGACCCCTTACGAGATCAAGAAGGAATGTTATCTTTAAGGAGTCATCTTGTTGATGCTAGGGGAATGTTGTTCTTTATGGTTGAACAGGTATTTCTGCAGGTGGGGGAGGTTTGGTCGATGCATAATGCAGATATGCAATGCAAAGTGGAGGGAGAGAGGAGGTCAAAAGGCAGAGATTTTTTTGTCAATATTTTTCTTGTCTTGTCATAAAATATGAATTTTATTTCATACTTTGTATGTGTATATTTGCTACCAACCTCACAACAAAGAAGGAATTATTATCCTCATTTTATTAAAAAAAAGAAAAGCGAATCTGGTGCTCAGAGAGTTTGAGTAATTTGCCTGAGGTGAACAGGATTAGTGTAAGTAGCAAAAAATTCTCTATCGAAAGTCTTGGCTCTTCTATCTAAATCTAGTTGATAGAAAATAGACAGGGAATTTCTCCCAATCCCAATATGGTGTCAACCATGAAAGGCAGACATATTTGGGGAGGAATTCCCAGTTTAGAATAAGAGGTTGTTGAATCTTACCTAATGGGCTTGGATTACCATTCAACAGACATAAAGGAATTCCGGTCCTCTAATTGGCAGGCAGCCAACCAAGAATATCAAGGAGAAGGAGCAAACAGATGTGTAGAAGTAATGCAATTCTCTTTCTAGATGTAACACTCCAGGAGTCATCCAAGATTAGAAGATCCAAGATTAGAAGGTCTAATGTCATAAACTGTCTCCCCAGTATACCACAAACCAAATAAAATTTCAGGGAAAAAAGACCTACTTCTAAGAATCTTTTATCATCTTGTTTCAGTTACCCATTGCTGCGTAACAGCTTACCCCGGGCTTTAGGAGCATCAAACAACAATTTTGCTGTATCTCACAATTTTGTGGGTAAAGAAGTTGAACAGGTTTTAGCCGAGAGACTCGTCTCCATGTGGGATTGATTGGCATCATCAAGTTATATAAACTGGTGAATGGGATGGTCTGGAAGGTCCAAGACCTTTCACTCGCATGACTATTACTATTACTTCTAGGAGGGTCTAGAAGGCTGAGGTCAGCTGGAACTATTGACCAGAGCATCAACATGTGACCTTTGTAGCATGACAGTTGCAAGGTGGTTGGATTTCTTACAGGACACCCCAGGGCTCCCAGAAAGAGTTTTTCAAGAAACAGGAAGTAGAAACTGCCAGTTTCTTATGTTCTGGTCCTGGAAACTGGCACAGTGTTGTTTCTGCCGCAATCTAATGGTAAAAGCAGGCCTGGAACCCACAATGATTTAAAGTGAGGGGACATAGACCCTCACTTCTAGATGGGAGGAATGTCAAAGAATTGGGGTTCATTTTTAATCCACCAAACAGCCCAATTACCATTCAGCAATTCTTGCTTATAAATGATATTCTTCAATATATTTTTTCGGTACCCAAAAGAAAGGAACTTTTTGTTCTTCTCTGTTCTCAGATTACTACTGCTATAGCTATCACATAGTACCTTATATTATGCTACTCTATATATTTTAATCACCACTTATCTTAGTCTACACTAAGATATGTTTACATTTATGCCCAAATTGTTTATATACCAGTATGAATGAAAAGTTAAGGCAGAAATTTCGTAATGCTTATTGTTGTCCCCACTCTTTCCTTCTTGGCCTCCAACTGTTTAAATACTTCCAGACTCTTTGCTCTTCTAAAGCAGATTGAACATGATACCGTTACCAGCATCTCAGCGTGGACAGACTTTTTCTCATTATCATTAAATGATAGACTGTAAGCCCAAAAAAGTATTTGGGGAATCACATAGACCAAACTTGGCATTTCACAGAAGTGAAATCTAAGGCTCAGAGAAGTCTGTACGAGCTTGTCCAAATCATGCAAGTAATTTATAGGTGAGCCTGAACTAACACTGAGGGCTCATTGATCCTCTTCAGTTGTACAGATGGCATATGTGTTTTGTGTTGGTATTTTTTTCAAATGGAATTTTATTAGAAAGCTAAAAAGGAAAAACTTTTTATCTTTTAAAAATTTTTATTGGTGTATAGTTGATTTATAATGTTGTGTTAGTTTCAGGTGTGAATTAGTTATACATATACATATATCCACTCTTTTTTAGATTCTTTTCCCATATAGGTCATTACAGAGTACTGAGTAGAGTTCTCAGTGCTGTACAGGAAAAACTATTTTTCAGTGCTAAATCAACCAAATCCAGAATACCAAACCATAGAAATGATTGAATTTCCTCTGGTTACACAATTAGAGCCTTCCTGTGTCTAAGATAGTTCTGGTCACTTTAGTCTAATGGGACCACTGACTCTTAACTGTTTACAAGATAATGTCTTGTGGAAAATAGAATGCATTTTCCTTCCATAGAAACGCGCGAGCTTGTTAGTCCCCATCTCGGATATCCGGTAGAAAACTTACCGCTCTTAAAGAACCTATGAAAGGCAAATCAACTTTAGATTTCATCTTAACCTATTGGCAGACATAGTTTCTCTGAACTTCCTCAGACTGCTTGCCTGGTACTGAGGATATAGATGATAAATAGCGCTTAAGTAGATAAAATTATAACACCAAGGTTTGTAATTAATGCATTTATTCATTTAATTGATTTTATAAATAACTAAGAGAAATTCAGTCATTATAAGAAATCTCACCTCAAGGAAATGATAAATCTCATTCAGTCAAGGTGCCAACCAACTCTCTCAAACTGCAGAAGCAAGTTTAAAAAATTTTTACAGTACTTTTCCTGTAGCCTGTTCTCATCACTGAGGATATAACACCTGCTTTATGTGACCACTATCATTAAGCTCTAGCTGTTGTAACACTGGAAGTGTAGACAAAATTCTTTAAAAAGAAAGCAATAAACACACTATTCCATTTTGCCAGGGTTATTAAGTACCATACACATGCTAGTGTGTCATAATAGCAGTTGAGTAAAGAGGGAGGATGCCAAAATGTATCAGTGATTCCTGAATTTTCAGATTATCAAGCATACAGTGAAACAATTGACACCTTTTATACAGATCCTCAAGATTTTAATTCTAAATTAATATGACCACCATACCTTGGGCACCTCTCATACTCATAAAAGCAGCACATATATAACAGAATCTCTTTGTAATGGATTTGATAGACTCCCATTTCCCAATGGTCAGTTGTTTGCTCGAGAGACATTTCCAGGTTAGAAAGTATAAATATGCATGTACCAGAAAATAAAAATCCCTGCAACTCTATTACCCAGAGAAAAATGTAAACACCTAAGGATGGATATATTTGTAATTTATTTTTTCATTTAATACAAAAATAGGACGTGAAAAAATTTTCATGTCTAAATCCTCTTCTACAGCATCTTTTTCTAAAAGCTGTGCAGCATTCTACCCTATGGCTGGTTTATAAAAATGTACTGATTATTAGCCATTTAATTTAATTACAATTTTGTTTACTAATAGTAGCAATGCTGGATGAATATCCTAGAAGCATATTGGTTGCATACATTCATGAATATTTCTTCATGACAGAATCAAAGACATGGAATCTGTGGGCCAAAGGTTTGCACATTTTAAGGCTTTTATGGCGTATTCCCAAATTGTATCCAGAATCTATAATTTTTATTCTCGCAGCATTGTATGAGATATCCATTTTTCCCATACACTGACTAACATTAAGAAATAATAGTCATCTTTACCAGCCAAAAATAACTTATCTCATTAATATTTCAATTTTCATTTATTTGACTAGAGTGAACTTATTGTCCTATACTGGAATTTGTTTCTCTCTCCATTTTCTCCCCTATCAGAGCTTCTTGAGAATAGGAGCCTAGTCTTGGTCCCTCAGGTCTAGAGCAAAGAGTGTTTCTCACAACACCTGACTGGTTTGTACCCAGTAATGTTTGTTGAATAAATGAAAGTGACATCAGAAAATATTAATCAAGAACTTAATAGAGAGTGAGTATGGGTCATCCATGATTAGAAATTTGTTAAACATGCATACACACAAAAGAACAATTCACACATACATAAATAATATTAAGAAAGAAATTCATTCTCTCATCATTATAATGTAAGAAACTTTTTTGGTACTAACTGGAAGAAGATCAGTCTAAAGTAATGAAAATCTTTAACCTTGGAATTTTTTTATGTGATTTTACTAATTTATGGCCACACACCCACAACTTGAAGTAGGAGCTTCCAGATCCTTTCTAAGACTACTTATGGGCCTGCTACAATGAACAGATGAGATGTATTTATAGTTAGAGCTTTCCCTTGCCTATATTAAATTCATTGCTAAAAACCTCAAAAAAAAGGTATATTCCCTTAAGTAATATGATGAATTCTGTTGATTATTCAAATGCTGATAAAAGAAAAAACCTAGTTATCATACATAATATAATAAAAGCCTTGGATCAAGGAATATAACCAGTAGAATACTAAGCAAAAATGTGTGGAGTGAGTGAGTGTGTTTCTGTGTGTGTGTCTCTCCATCATATTACCAACCAGTTGAGTGAAAGAAAAAGTTCACTGCCCTGAAGACTTTCTAGAGGGAAATCTTCCTGGATGACAAGGCAGTATGCATCAATATTTGCTGTTACCTCTGTGGGAACACAATTCAACTCCCAAACTCCTTTTGCTTTATCATTCTTCCTTTCACTAGAGCCTTGGGTTCAGTCATCAGAGGAGGAAGAGAATAGAAGATGGCATGATAGAGATTAAAATTTGACTTCCACTCACATGCCATTGACCAGGACTCTGTCACCTGGGAAAGGAGGCTGGGAAATGCAGTCTCGCCATCTGCAGGTTTGGTGAGCAGCTAACCATTCTGTGCCACATCATCTTTTGTTTTTTGTCATATTTGTGTAGCATCCCATGGTACCTTCGAGTATTTTGCTCTACCAAAGTCTCACAAATGCTATTATTTCCTTGGTATGTTTTACATTCACTTGCTTTTTATACTTCAAAAAATGTATTTAAAAAGAAAACCTTCAAAACTGTAATTGGAAAGCCAAAGTGAAATATCCACGAATAGAGCTTAACTATAAAAATACATGTACTAAAAACAAAAAGTTATAGATGCTGAGGCATTATCAGTGCTTGCAGAAGCCTCTAAGCTGACGTTGGTGTTTTCTTTGTTGAGAATGGGGATTATAAAAGGATAGAAAGAGGCACAGTGTATATTTGACCAATATCAAAAATTATTCTTTTCTGTTTTATTATAATTGTAAATTCTATTTGTTCTTGGTTGTAATATTGTCAAAGTTGTTCTTATTTTCTGAGCATTTGATTAATATATCATTTTCAAACTTTCAGCACAATTTTGTTGTAAGTACAGTTGTTTCAATCATACCTTGTTTTTCAAAAATCTAATTATTCTTTTAATAGAAGACTTTTATAAGTTATAATAACAGATATATTTGAACTTACTCCTGCCATCTTATGTTTTGTCTTTTGCACTGCTTTTTTCCTTTTCTTTTTTTGTTCCTTTCTTGCTTTGTTTGATTGGATTTCTTTTACTAAATTTCTTTTTTATTAGTGGGATTGGAAGTTACACATCCAATTCCTGCCTTTCTGTTTGTTTGTTTGCCTGTTTATATACAAATTTATATTTTTAGCAATATCAATAGTTAATTATAGCGACATCTGAAAGTTATAATTTTAGCAATATCAAGGATTAATCTTAGCACAGTTTTAGGTTTTATTTACTTTGGGTTTTACCCCATCCCTTTATCCCAATGTCTAAATGTTATTATCATCAGGAATTTTAATGACCACATTTTTCACTCTTTTTAAGCATTATATATCAATAGTATTAAGACTTAACTGTATATTTATGTGTTGCCCTTTCTTGTATATCACGTTTTCTGTTTTCTTATATTTAACATTTTTTTATATTTAACATTTTTCTATTATGATTCTCATGTAATTATCTCAGAGAGATTCTGTGGGTGGTAACTTTTGACCTTTGCAAGTCAGAACATTTATTTATTTTGACCTCACATTTAAATTCTAGTTTGGATGAGTGTATACTTGTGTTTTTGAAATAGTTCATACTCAGCATTTGGAAGGTATTTCCGGAGTGTTTTCCAACACCACCAGTTTTTCCAGTGCTCACACTGACTGGGTATCCTACAAATTTAACTCAATTCTGATACTATCTACTTGGAGATAGCATTAGATCCGACCAGTTAAGGGGTCCGTCCCATAAGACTGCCCCCATGTCAGAAGCCAATCACAGCCCAAGTCGTCTGTCACTTGTGTTTCTGACTGACCAACCTAACCGTATATCAAATGTTCCCACACCCCCTCCTCAGTTCTATTAATTTGCTGGAGCAGTTCACAGAACTCAGAGAAACATTTTCTTACATTTGCCATTTAATTATAAAGGATACTATAAAGAATATAGATGAATAGCCAGATAAAGAGGTACACAGGCAAGGTCCCTCATGACTGCTTAATGCTGATAGACCACCTTCTGACCCCTTATGGTGATCTATAGGGAATTCCTTTGGGTAACACTGATTTCATCATGGTTCACTGATGGTTCTTATTTAAAAACTGACAATGGCAAATATAGTGCTGGGTATGCTATTACAACTCCTCTGTTTTTTTTCATTTTTTTAAAATTGAAGTATAATTGATTTACAATGTTGTGCCAAACTCTGCTGTACAGCAAAGTGATTCAGTTATACACATAGAGACATTCTTTTTTTTAATATTCTTTTCCATTATGGTTTATCCCAAGAGATTGGATATAGTTCCCTGTGTTATACAGTAGGACCTTGTTGGTTATTAATTCTAAATGTAATAGTTTGCATCTACCAACCCCAAACTCCCAGTCCATCCCTCTCCCTCCTCCTCTCCCCCTTGGCAACCACAAGTCTGATCTCTATGTCTGTGAGTCTGTTTCTGTTTTGTAGATAGGTTCATTTGTTGCAACTCCTTATGATGTTGTTGAGGTAGTATCTTTACCTATGGCTATTTCCGTCCAACAGGCTGAATTATAGGCTCTTAGATAAGCTTGTACTTTAGCCAAGGACAAAACTGCCAATATTTATACTGATAGAAGGTACACTTTCAGAGTAGCTCATGATTTTGGAATGTCAAGGAAGCAACATGGCTTCCTAACTTCCAGTGGAAATAAAGTTTAAAATGACCCCTATGTTCAGGAATTATTGGTTGTAATACTTTTACCTACTGCTTTGGCTATTATTAAGATTCTGGGGCATTGTAAACTTGACTCACTGGAAGCTAAGGGAAATCACCCACCTTGCTGGCATTTTTGCAAGGAATGCTGCTGTTAAAGAGACCAGAAACAGCCAAATCTCTGTCATGGTTCAAAGGCATATTTCCCCAAATGATAACTTAGAAAAACTGGCTAGAAAAGCCCAATAGTTGGCCTCAGAAAAAGAAAAGCAAAATTGGAAATCAACAACTGTTAGTTTGATAAAAAGAGAAAGCTCTGGTTTAGACCAAATAACAACCCAGTCTCACTGGAGACTCAAATTCCCACTCCTAACCACTGTACATGCATTAAATCATTGATCTATTGACAAAATGACAGCCTTCATGAATAATGTTGGTGGGGAAACATTAATAAGGCCACAAAAATGCCTACCTTTCTTATCCCACTTGTCCAAAATACAACCCAGGGAAGCCTGTTCATACTGCTCCTGGACATTTTAAACTGCCTAACAGACCATTTGAAGTCTGGCAAATGGATTTCATACAACTTCCTCTGTCTCATGGATATAAATATGTTTTAGGCTTGGTCTGTATGTTTTCACATTGGACTGAAGCCTTCTTCTGCAGACAAGCTACTGTTTCTTCTAAAGCCCTTTTGGAAAAGATTATCCTTACCTGGGGAACTCCTCTTGAACTTTTGAAGAACCCATCTTGCTGGACAGGTACTTCAAAAAGTCTATGCTGTTTGGTCAGTTTTACAATACTCTCACTATGCTTACCACCCTCAATCCTATGTTGAACACACTAATGGCATTATTAAGACCCAGTGATAAAATTTGTAGAGGCCCTCCAAAAACCTTGACCAAAATTGTTGCTGCAGTCCTTCTAAATCTCAGATTCACCTCTTTTGGAACACATTAACTCTCACCCTTTGAGATAGTCACGGGACTCCCACTGCACTTGGCTCCTGCTTCTTTTGACCTACAATTCATAGAAGGAGATAAAAGGAGAGATACTCCAATATTACAAAGGCCTGATTGCTTCTGCTAAAACTAACATGTTTTGGTAGAGCAGTCTTTTCACAGTGTGCTCTCAGGAGATGAAGACCTTAAGCATCACACCTCGCAACATGGAGATTTCATCTATTGGAAAAGGCACCTCCAGAAGAACTCTCTTCAACCTCACTATAAAGGCTTCTATCAGATACTGCCAGACTCCAAGGAATAGACTCTTGGATTTATGTAATGCACCTAAAGAAAGCACTGAACTCTGACTGAACGTGCACATAATCTGGTGACTGAAAGTAAAGATTTTCTAGAATAGAAGCGGAGGAAATCTGATGAAACAGCTTTCCAAAGTTATCTGGATCAGACCTCACCAATGTCTATGATCTTGATAACATATGGATTTTAGATAAAAAGTGCCTGAGAGATCTCCCTCCTACCCCTCCTTGTTACTCAAATGTGACTTTAATAGGTTTTCAACCTGTGCACTTTCCCTCATATGTGGGACACTACACCCAGGAAAGGTCCTTCCTGGCACTAAGGAAGAGAAGGCCACTAAAACTATAAAAACCTGATGCTTGATCAGCAATGCTTTCAGAGCAAGATCTTGATCAAAAGGGGGAAATGTTTAAAATTAATAAATAGAAACCTCAATTAAATAGAGTCTGGAGAATAGAAGGGGGAGCTCTCACACCCTGTGACAATAGAAGAGCCCAACAGGGGGGAAGAAAGTCTACTCTTCTTTCCTGGCAGGGGCTCAGCCAATGAAAAGACATAGATTCTTTGTTTACTATGGCCCTTACAACTTCCTTTCCCCCTCTATAGAAGCATTCTCCTTCCCTTGCCCTGTGGGGACTTGTATGTAACTTGCCATGGTTGCAGACCCCAAATTGCAATTCTCTGCTGATCCTGAATGAACTCTTCTTTCCTGGAGAAATATCTGGCAGCCTATTTGTTTTCTGTCAACTCCTACCTATTTGCCAAAAGAAGGAAGACTTTACTTGGGTGATGTATTAGAGTTCTCCAAAGAAACAGAACCAGTAGGATGGATAGATAGACAGATAGACAGGTAGATAGATATAGATATAGATATAGTTATAGATATAGACACAGGTAAATAAATATAGATGTTTATCTATAACTATACATCTTACCGATACATATTATATGTATATTATATATGAAGAGATTTATTTATTATTATTATTTTTTAATATTTATTTATTTATTTGGTTGTGCTGGGTCTTAGTTGTGGCTTGCTGGCTCCTTAGTTGCAGCTCGCCTGCTCCTTAGTTGTGGCACGTAGGCTCCTTAGTTGTGGCATGTGAACTCTTAGTTGTGGCATGCATGTGGGATCTAGTTCCCTGACCAGAGATTGAACCTGGGTTCCCTGCACTGGGAGTGTGGAGTCTTAACCACTGCGCCACCAGGGCAGTCCCTGAAGAGATTTATTATAAGGAATTTGCTCATGCCACTATGGAGGCTGACAAATTCCAAGAACTGTAGTCAGCAAACTGGAGACCTAAGGGAGATCCTAGACAGCCAATGTTGTAGTTCCAGACCAAATATTTGCAGGCTTGGGACCCAGGAAAAACCCATGCCCCAGCTCAAGGCAGTCAAGCAAGAGGAGATTCCTTCTCAGTTAAAGGAGTATTAGCCTCTTGTTCTATTCATGCCTTCGACCGATTGGATAGGAGGACAATATGTTTTACTCATTCTACTGATTCAAATGTTAATCTCCTCCAAAAAACATTCTCACAGACAAATCCAGAATAATGTTTAACTAAATATCTGGGCGCCCCATGGCGCAGTCAAGTTGGCACATAAAACTGATCATCACAAGTCCACCCCTTGTCAACGTGGCACCCATATTCATCTCATTAAACAATACTCAAACAAAAACAATATTAAGACCACAGTTCCATCTAACATGATACAACTATCCTGTGTACAACTGAAAATGTACCAACCCCTTCCCTAGAAGAGGAGATAAAATCCTTCAGTGATGTTTACTCTTCTTCTTGATATCCTATAATTTCAATACTATGATGTAAAATTAACAGTACTTAAATACTGCAATATAACTTCAATACACCTACGTTATAAGGTAATAGGAGAGGAAAGAAGACAAAGACATATAGATACAGATAGATATATATAGATACACAAATGTATTCATAGCAGAATAAGGAGGAAATGCTCAATGACAGTTACAGTCCTTATATCTATAATTGGTCATGTGGTTGTAGCTGGTAGTTTTACTTTTCTTTCACTACCCACTCTATATTCCTTTTGCCTTTAGCAAGCACCTTGCCTTGTCATGTATCTTTACCTGGGGGGGGTGGTAATCCAAACCTTGATTCCTGAAGGGTCTGAGCCATTGGTAGTCCTTCCTGGATTGAGTTGTGGTAGTTTTCCATTGATTTTAATCACAAGGGTGGTAATACTAAGAGACGCTAAGAGATCTGTGTATTCCACACATACTCTTCATTACCTCCATTGTGGAGCAGCAGTCCAATTTCCCCTGGGTAGTCAGGATCGGTCTCTCCAGTCAGCACAGTAACTACCTTCTAGGCCTACTGATTCAGAGGCATGAGGAGTCCAAAGTGGCGGGGTGGCAGTCTTAACTTGCAGTTCAATCGAAAATCATTGTTGTGTCTCAGTGTGGAAGCATTCCTCCCTTTGGAACTAAGACCTCTAGGCCAGCAGAACATAAAGTCATGAGAACAGGAAGCACGAATTTTACTAGTGATCACTAGGGGTAATAGAGACTGGTGCCACTCCCATTTTCACCCCATGATTCCTGTACACCAGCTACGGGAGAAGTAGCATCGTATATCGGATGTTGATTCAGACTATATACAGCCTTCTGGAGAATCTTGCCCCCACCCTGCGAGGTATAGCTGGCCTTATTAGCCATTTACCCTTATAATTACTCAGAAACAACATCTCCTATTCTTCATATTTGTTCTTGAGCTTGCTGTTTTTCTGGTTCTGCTATGAATTCAGCAGTGGTTTTCTTCAGGATGTGGTTTTCTTCAAAGCATTTGAGCTTTGGTTTTTCTAGCTGTGTCACTTCTCAATCAGTCTAATACAAACTACAGTTGACCCTTGAACAACTCAGGAATTAGGGACACAGACCCCACCGCCACACAGTCAAAAACCCGAGTATAACTTTACAGTTGGCTCTCATATCTGAGTTTCCACATTCTTGAATTCAACCAACTGAGGATTGGATTGTGTAGTGCTGTAGTATGTATTTAGTGATAAAAATCCATGTATAAGTGAACCTACACAGTTCAAACCTGTGTTGCTCAACGGTTAACTGTGTTTTTCCATCATCTATACAGTTAATCATCCCATACAATCAATTTTTCCATCATCCAGGAATTCCTCAAGAAGTCTTATGCATTCATGAACCCTTTCTTATTTTATAATGCTACTATGAATTTCTTCTCAGAATTTAAGGGATTTGAGGCATAAAGGGAAGGAAGTGCATGTGTTTGACCTGTCTATCCAGTCTCTGGCTTTGATATTCAAACGTAGCATATTGAGATCAGAAGCAAAAGACTTCTGGTTAAAAATGGTGGATTAGCATGTATTTATCTCCTTTATCTCATAAAACTTCACTAAAATAAAAATACATGAATTAGAAATATATGTATGTATATGTGTGTGTATGTGTGTGTGTATTTAAAACTTAAGGACAAATGAAATGGAAAAAGACACATAATGTATGAGAAATTTCCTCAACCTTCAAAACATGAAGTGTAGTTGGATAGGTAATAAGTGACTGAGTGGCACAAGTACACAGAGCCAGTCAATTCACTCTACAGAACCCCTCAGAGGCTCAGCACTTGCAGGCTGCAAGGAAGCTCTTGGCATGCTCCAGGCCCACTTCCCTAGACCATACCAGTAGGCAACTATTTCTCCGTCCACATCCACACCCCTAACCAAGCAAGGGATCAGAAGCTTATTCTCTGGATAATTTGAACCAGAGAAGCTCCAGGTTCAGGAAAGCCAGTGAATAAAGGGTTGTAATGAGGCACAGGGCTAACAACATGGGATTTAAAGAATTATTACATATTGAATCATAAGCTCCTATATTAATTTCCTCACACTGCTCTAACAAAGTACCACAAACCACAAATTTGGTGGCTTAAACAACATAAATGTATTGTCTCACAGTTCTACAGGCTAAAAGTCTGAGATCAAGGTGTAGGCAGGATTGGTTCCTTCTGAGGGCTGTGAGGAAGGACCTGTTCTATGTTCTATGTTCTATGTTCTATGTACCTGTTCTATGACCTGTTCTCCTAGCTTCCCATGGTTTGCTGGCAATCTCTGATATTCCTTGGCTTCTGCCACATCACCTAGAGCTCTACCTTTAGCATGGCATTCTCCCTGTGTGTGTGTGTGTGTGTGTGTGTGTGTGTGTGTGTATGTGTGTGTGTGTGTGTGTGTGTGTGTGTCCAAATTTCCCCTCTCACAGGCACTAGTCCTATTGGATTAGGGGCCCATCCTATTCCAATATAACTAATTACATCTGCAATGACCCTTTTTCCAAACAAGGTCATATTCTGAGGTATTGGTGGGTTAGGACTTCAAGTTACAAATTTGGTGGGGGAGGACACAATTTAACTCATAATAGTTCTCTTATTCATCGTGTTCTCAGAATTCCAGTAATTGGGCATATTATTCACATTCTTGTGTTGACCAAACAAATAGACTGCCAGATACTTCTCCAGCAAAGATGGGTTTATTCAGGATCAGCAGAGAATTGCAACTTGCGGTCTGCAACCATGGCAAGCCATGTGCAGGCAAGCCATGGGTAAGTCCCCACATGGGGGAACGCTTTTATAAAGGGGAAAAGGAAGTTGAGAGGGCTATCATAAACAGACCCGTGGCTTTTCATTGGCTGAGTCCTTGCCAGGAAAGAATAGGAGTCTTTCTTCTTCCTGTTGAGTTCTGCCATCATCACAGGGCATGAGCGCTCCCCCTTCTGGTCTCCAGACTCTATTTGACTGAGGTTTCTGTTTATTAATTTTTTACATTTGTCCCTGTGAGTTTGAAGAAATTAAATGCACTTAGATAAAAGATTTTCAGCAACTTACTTCTGGAGTTCTTCAAAAATTGTGTTTTATTTCTGATTACCTGTTGCCTGGTCCCATTCATGCACATAGGGATTCCAATCAGCTATTTAGTTCTTAAATATGAATCAGCATCTATGAATCACTAGATACTTAAATAGTGCTTCCAATAAGGAAGAGACAGATTAAAATTAAACAGTCAGAAATAGAGGAGCCTGGAGGAAATAGAGACAGTGCAGGAACAGAAGAAAGCTTTTAAAAAATTACAGTTGTCACAGAGATAAAAGAAAATTCTGCAATCATAAACCTAAAATGGGATGCTATGAAAAGGAAGTGTTCAGAAAACAAGAAAGAGGTCTTAGAAATCAAAAGCAGGATGGAATAAATGAAGGAGAGTAGATTATCAAAGAAATAATATAAATATAATACAAAATAATATATATTCCATTTGTTTCCCTGGAGACCTTCCTTCCCAGCCCTCTTTCCTCTTGCTCCAATATGAACCTGTTTTTCTGTAGATTCAATACAATGGTACACTTAAAAATGTGGATTGATGACTACACAGATTCTAGACATGAATTTGCTACTTACAACTCTTGTGATCTCACAGTGAGTTGATAATATTTTGTGTTAGTCAAAGGAAGGTAATAGCATTAAGAATCCACAAGCGGAGAAGATGAAGAAGCATTAGAGGAGAAAGAAGGAAATCAGGAAAGAAAGATTAAGGACAGATGGCCGTTGGTAACAGGGAAAGATTGCACCTTAATTGTTTTGTGTTACTACTATACTAAGTAGTAAAGAAACTGCTGTTGTGTCAGCAAGCAAAGTGATGTTAGGTGATCCCCCAGTAGGAAAAGAGTATTTAGAAGAGTGTACATTCCACAATAGCAACCTTCATGGAGAGGAACAGAATTAAATGACAAATGATTACCAGACATGGAGTTCCAATCCTGATATAATGCTGGTTTTCTGAAACAGGAAATTAAGGTGTTAGATAGAAAAACTACCTGATGATATTTTATGACATTTGTTTTATTCTCATTAACTGACAGATTAGGAAACACCTACAAGGTTTTAGCAGTTATTAGATTTATGTTTGTTATAGGTATTATTGAAGCATTGTGGAGTAGTACTTACAACTACTATAAAAAACTAGAAAATGTTTAGGCTATTTATAGAGTACAGGGATACTAAAGTCATAGCTTTGGAATTGACTCCCCATTACATACTTAGTAATGAATAACTTGTGGAGAAGAATAATGACTTCACTTTGTAAATATGCAACTAAATTTTATAAAGATAAGTTTTAAAGAATTCAAAAAGATGTTTTAAAATATTTGTTCAGCAATTAAAATTCTTTAATATTCTCATTAATAAAGTAGATGAATTATGTGATATTGCTGTTCTTTACAGTTTGGATATAACTACTGTGGGAGCAAGTTTCAATAAAAATATAATTCATATTTTGTGTGTGTGACACAGATAACATGTGCTTGTTGTAAGTCAACATATGGGAGTATATAAAACAAGGCAAATATTGCCCCCCCACCCCATTCAGTATCACCACTTGTCAGTAATCTTAACCATTTAGTGTGTGTTTTTCACCACATACAAACATATTGTACTTTGCATAGCACTGTTATTTTTCCTCAAAATACACTATATATATTTATAAATGTATATATAGAGAAACTTAGCAACCTTGTAGGTGTCTCTTTTAATACACACTTTTAGGGCACTTGAACAATTCCATAATATTGATGTGTCATAATTTTTGGACCATTGCACTTTTGCTGGACATTCATAGTATTTGCAGTTTTTTATGATTATAATATTAAAATGAACTTCTTTTTACATATATCTTTATATATTGGCCATTTTGTTTCTGATATATTCATAAAAGTAGAATTTGTTAGATTAAAAGGAATACATAAAATTATTACTATTACTATTGAATATGTACTACATGAGCATACTAAGAAAAAAATTTTTAAAAATCAATGTGTTCTATTACATAGATTCCTTGTATGCTTAAACAGAAAAGGTTGTAGAATCTGTCATTTAATATACATACCAGCTCAGGGGTTTGGATTATGATCATCATTTGTTAATGTCTAATTGATTAGGTACACCAGTGACTATCTTGATATTCAGTATTCAATGAAGCTCTTGATGTATCATGGGCATTGCAGTAAAATGTGTGGCAGGTTCTTATTTACATTAGTCAATCCCATTGTTTAATAGAATTTAATCTGGAAAATGATAGTTTCTGTCTAACATATACTACCAGATTTTCAAAGGATGTGCACACATTTAATTTGGAAATTTTCAAATTTTATTGCTCTTCCTGTACAAAATAAGACTTGGAGAGTGTAGATGAAACCGGTGATAACTATTTTGTTGGTAATTTACTAGTCTTACAAGGAATGCTTAAAGAAGTTGGCTAGATAAGACAACAATATGTGCCCTCCCGCTCTTCTGCCCCCATCACTGTGTTAACGACAATAAATCATCTTTATTTTCTCTGATGTAGAGTAGATGTGATGGAGTGGCTAGAGTAGCCACTAGAGTAGCGTGGCTGGAGTAGCGTCAAGCACATGATAAGAACTCAGTAAGTACTAGTTGATTGCATATTATTCAAACTTAACCAAGAACTTGAGGCCATGGACTTTTAAATTATTTGATTCCAACATTTAAACAAGAGAGATCTAAGCATTCATTCTAAATAGTATGCATATAAAACAAATGAAATCAAGTAACATATTAGAGGGGTAATCAGATGGAAGTCATGTCATACGTATCAAATGCATCACATCACAAGTTTAAGTCCTATTCTACTTCCTAGTTTTAGTCTTTACTGCGTTAAGTTAGCTAGTCTGATCCCAGGAACATCTTTGCATCATGAGATACCATATTATAGGTGCATAATACAACTCAGTTTACACACAGAAAGAAAAAAAGGAACTATTATGAGACCCAAAGTCACACACATTCAATTGGTTTACATTTAATAAAGGTTATGATGAGATTCTTTAGGAAAAATGAAGAAAAGCCTCTGTTGGTTTGGAGATATTAAACTGGAAACAGAAGTATTGACTAATTTCTTAAGGTCCTTTCTACCGTTTTGATTTCAGAAAAAACAAGTCAATTGCTTTATAAATTCATTAATTTTTTTCCAAATAGAAGTAAATAGAACGAGGAATAGCTGTCCTCAAAACTATGTAAAACTAGTAAGAGACAATTTTCCACTTATATGCATTTTCTCCCCAGTGCTGATAAGAGTATAGCAAATCTTTCAAAAACCCAATAAAACTTACAAGATGCAAGTTAGGTCCTTGTCTTCCATAATTAGTCTTTCTAAAGGTAAAAAGTTACAGTATGTTTCCAATTAATAGCACTTATTAAGCTTATTTAAATATTACCTATATAATTTTAGGGGAAAGGGGCTATCTGTAGCTATGATGTAAATTTGGTTTGACAGAATATATATGCTTTTACATTGGACATAAGGACTAATAATCTTACAAAGAGATATAACTAGTAGAAAAATAAATCTAAATTAGTAAAGTTTTATTAATCTGTTGGAATTATGAAATATATGCTATTGACCCACAAAACAAAACATGCTTTCAAAAACTTCTGAAACAATTTTTGAAATTTATTTCTAAAAGTCACAGAGACAAAACTTTAAAAGAGACACATTTATACTAAGGATACATGCGTGAGCAAAAAAAATAAGCAAGGGAATACAAAAATGAACATAGTAAAATTTTAATGAATACAGTATTCTGGATACAAGTAGAATACCACTACATAAGAACTGTATTTACCTCAAAAGTCTATGGTAGTATGGATTGAGATAAACCAGGTTTAGGATAGTCACTTCACTATTCACATTTTAATCAGTGCTGACTAGAAGCCAAAGCAACTTATTTTAGGCTAAGATTTTCAGTTAAATCATAGAATGAATCTTCTATTTAATAAACATGTTTTAAGGTGATCTGTACTCATTTAAAGGCAGCTGGGGCAAGTCAAACCACAGAGAGCCCTTACAAAGACTAAGCACCAAATGACAAATTGTTTGTGGCTTTTGTTTGGGGCCACCTTACGTTTAATTTTGTTTAAATGTGTTTTCCATTAACATTTACATACAAATTCTTTCAGGCAAAAGATTTTAACATGGAACTTTCTGCTTAGCGATCTTGCCAACTGTTACTTACAATAGTTTTTAAGCAATGAAGACTTCAGAACAATCCCAAGCCGATACTTAATTGGTTACAACTGTAAGATGCAGAACTTTTTAAGTATTGGTATTTTGGTCCCTGAAATTCAGTAGGGCCAAATGCGTTAACTGGAAGTAACATTTGTTTAAAAAAAAAAAAAAAAGAAAAAAAGTCTTACTCAAAGATGATAATGAATAAAATAACTATTTAGGCTCCAATACACAATCTTTCTAAATTTCCACCCTGTAAGAAATGATTATACTGTCTTTCAGGCTTGCTATATGCCCCAGAGAATCAAAAGAAACCAACAAGGAATTTAACATTTCAACAAGCTAGGAACTATTTACTGTAAGCATATAGTGAAATTCTGGAAGACATACTATCATACTTTGAGAAAACACTATTAACAGGTAAGCATGTGTTGAAGGCAGTTTATAAATGAAACATTACAAATCTTATGTTTATGCATACAACTTATAAAATAGAAAAAATGTGCTATTTTTCCCAATAGTATAGCATCACACTAACACTATATAGTTAAGATTGAGAGCTCTGTACACACGTCCACACCTCCACAGCAGCATATGCCTCTTAGACATTCTCCATTTGTTACCCAACGTATGCTAACCATGGTTTCACAGATTTGTACCAGTTTGAGCAGGCTAAGACTTATCTTTTTAACTATGAAGTAAAGTTAACCAGTTTCAGGGAACGAAAAGTTTCACAATCAGTAAAGAAACACATTAAACCTCCACAACAGGATGGAAAACGCTTCTAAGGACATGATATAATCCTAACAGGAGGACGGATTATGCCCCTAGATATACTGGATATACAAAAAGTTAGGAGCCTGGAGAAATACATTAAGCTATATGGGACCTAAATGATCATCAAATTAGTAATAACTGCTAGAAACTCAAATGTGAATTATTGGTATTTTTCTAGTACAACGTCATCCAGTTTATTGTTTAGGACTACTCAAAGCCATCCTGCCACTATGTGTTTGCTGTTAGTGCAAATTAATGTCCGAACAATAGGGAGCAGTCTGAATCACATGAAAGTCTTGAAAAAATTAGAATGATTGTATGTCTAACCTTATCTTTGTATTCTGAAAATACTGCTATAAAAATCAATTATTTTCCAAGTTTCTTAGATCTTGTACCATCTTAGATAATTCAAATTAAACATGGTTGCCTGCAAATTCTTTACTAGAGGAAGTAAAAGCAAAGTACATTTTGGTTATGTTTTGCCACTGGTTTCCTCTTGCACGTGCTTAACAAATGAGAGCACTATTCTGGGCATTAATTGTGCTACTTTAACATAACTGAACATGAGAAAAACTGGTAGCTCAAATTTTGACAAGTGATTTTTTTTTTTTTTGGTGGCAGACTTATTTAAAAACGAAAACAACAACAACAAAAAGCCCACATAAAATCTAAAATAAGATGGGCACTTTGACACCTCATACTAGGAACTTAAGTCCACCAAAAAAACTTAGACGTGGAAAGCCGATTCTGAAAAACATAATATCTAATCTTTTTCTTATTCACTTTGGCTGTTTTTTAATGAAGACTTGTGGTAAAATGACTTCAAAGATAACTCCAAGTCACATAGGGCATCTTTTGTCAGTGCTTTGTAATAGAAATATACTTTATAAAGATTTTTAACTTGAATGGTTTCAAACACTTTGACTTTTTTTAAAGCTCTACTCCAAGTTTTCAGCTGTTTAATTTTTTAAAAATATAATTTGGGTATCCAACAAAGAGGACATACCTGGGCTAAGCCACTTTAATAACCTTACAGGATAGTGGAATTCAGATAGAGATCATTTCCTGAACATGGTTGACCTTTAACAGATCTGATTATTTCCTCACCCAAACAGTTATGCAGGATACTGCCAGATCTTCATTACAAAAATCTTGCCAGTATTTTTAGACAATG
This sequence comes from Balaenoptera borealis, assembly GCF_965194805.1. Lineage (NCBI taxonomy): Eukaryota > Metazoa > Chordata > Mammalia > Artiodactyla > Balaenopteridae > Balaenoptera > Balaenoptera borealis. The sequence continues at coordinate 40,879,786 of NC_138862.1, forward strand.
GTTTACCATCTATGATTAAAAACCTTATACCACCAGAGGCAAAGCACATAAAAGTGAAAGTAAGTAAACTTGTTTCTAGTCTATCTAAATAAACTCTTATAAAATCATGTGGAAAAATTAATGCATAAAAAGTAATTTCCTTATCATCTGATCTGTCAGCCAAAAAGTAATTACTAATTCTCTGTAAAAACAGGAAACTCAATCATAAAATGTCTACCTGTTTAAATTAAAATGCCAATCTTGAAGTCTTTTAACACCATGACATAAAAAAAAAAGTTTGCAAATTCAAAATGATGCTTGAAATGAAAGCTATGGTTCGAAAATTTGTTTATAGTATGAGACTAAAATCGTGTCACTGCAAAATTCCCGGTGGCTTTTGGCACTGACATTAAAAGATTTTAGTCTTTTGGTCACTTGAAGCTGCTACTAATACAACAATAAGCCTTTAAAAAAAAAAAAGGAAAAAAGACAGTGAGGAACTGAAAGATAGTTAACTACATCATATACAAGTAAAGCATAGTCTGAAATAAACAATCATTTTCTGCTAGGAATCTGAAGATATAAGAATAGTTTCCCACCATCCCTTCCTTTTTGAGGATCCTCTAATCAGAAATAATTCCTTTAAGTTACTGTGAGTGGTATTGCCTGGCAGCAGCTTCAACTTCCTAGGCTAGTCTTCAATCCAAGTAATTAGGTAATCTCACAAGGAATAATCATACATGGCAATGGGGTAAAAAAGCAGGGCAGTTCTTCCATGCACAAACATTTCAGGAGAAAAACCATCAATTTTAAAGATAACCATCAGGTTTCAGGTATCCTAGCACACTCTAAACCCTAAGTTTTGCTTTACACCATTGGTGACTAAAATTAACAATATGTTTTGCAGTGAGGTTTCTTTTTTTGTTGTTTTTTTTGTTTTTTTTGCCTGCAACTATATATACATTGCAAAACTATTATGCATCACATGATTTAAAATGAAATAAATATAAAAATGAACCACACAATCAACACATAACTTTAATACTCCACATTATTTATCTTGATCACAATGGTGATAACCTCCTTGTCAACAATCTTGTGAGTTAAGGAGTTGATTCTCATTCTCATATCCATCAGGCAGATATGCTCTCCTCAGTTGGTCTGACTTGGGTATGGAGCCTCCATTCTTCACATGGCGAGACAGGAAAGCACGGACTGCTGGGTGATCAGCCTTCTCAAGTGGGATGTTGGCTTCCAGGCACATTTTCACAAAGTCCTGGATAACACTGACTTTCTCTGTTTGCGCAGTACTGTTGCACTGAAGCGATGCAGTTAGAGGCCTCTGCTTCTTTCTCACGTTCTGCTCTTCAAATTCTGCCTTCCTCTTGGTATGAGTCTTTGACTTGAGGTGGTCACTAATGGCAGACTTGCGAACATGATTCAGAACCACATTGCAAGAAGTGCAGAAGAGTTTTCCTCCATCTTCGTGCAGCTCACCTCCAAACTCAGTGACTCGATCCAGGGGAGTCACATACAAAGCAGTCTTAGAACGGTTTCGAGCAGGTGGTGCTGTCACTACAAATCTTTCCATTCTGACTTTGAATAGGGTTCTTTCAAGACAAGAGAAACAGAGTGTTATAACAACACTTCACGAGGGAAGGAATAATAAAAAGGTAGATATAAACATTTTAAGATTAAAGGCTTCACAAAACTTAATTCCAATTAATAGACTGTGTGTCTATTAAGTCTTAACTTACCTGAGATATGTTAAGGGAAGGCAAAACCAGAGCAAGTTACTAGTAACAACTAGGTCCACTCCTTGATTTTGATGAAATTCAAATAAATTCAAAGTATGAAAAAAGAACTATCCCAGATGTCACTATCCTTTAGAAAAACCTAACTACAGGTCAACATTTATGGTATTAATTGTATTAATCTCATCCAATTTAGATATGTGTTCAAGTTTAAAAGAACTTCTTTACCTTCACAGTTCTGGGGCAACAGATTTTAGGGAAACAACTGCAAGGAACTGTGTACAAAGTTTGTTCAAACAGGTGGGCCACTAAACTGGCGTAATTCTACATGAAGTTGAATATAATTTCCAAAATTGTTCTGAGAAGAAAGAAAGTAAAAACCAAGAAAGAACACAGGCCAAATGCAATTAAAAGCAGCAACAATGATGTTAAATTTTAAAGTCAAAATACAGAGCTCAAAGTAAGTCATTTTTTTTAATGCATATACACCTCTACTAAGATACCTTTCCAAAAGGTGATAGACAAGCTATGTAAAGTGCCTTATCTAACACTTTTTATTCCATTAAAGAATAATATTTACATTTGCTAATATTTATTTCACTTATTTAACTATTAAGTTAGACCAAAATTAAGAACACAGTATCTTGTACATGACAGATGCTCAATCACAATTTGTTGATATGGAATAAGTGATTATCTTCACTATTTTTCCAAATATTTAACTCAGAAGCAGCTTAATAATTTCTCAATTTAACCCCAAAACAAATTTTTGTGATCATTGCCAAAATCGTAAGGTTATGGGCACTGAAAACTTGAGATAACAGAAGTTGTAAGTGATAACCATTTGTTCCCTGAGGCCATGCCATTGGATTAAGCTCTTACATTAACCTAGATATAAGAAGTTGAAATGAATTTGATAGAATTCAAGATGGAATTCTGTTCTGTTTAAATACATTAGAGAAAAATTCCCAGGTGTGCTCTGAAGAACTGTACTTTGTAAGTGTAATCAGAAACAATGGAGTATTCCGTTAATCTATGCTACAGAATTCATAGCTGGTTACCATGAAATCTCTCTCAAAAGAATTTATGTATTAGACACCTGTGGACATAACCTCAGAGAAGAACTCAACATTCCACAGAAATTTTGGAAAGTATGATCAAGTTTAGGTTTTAATAAGTTTAATTCTTTTTTTTCCCATTAAAAATGTGTTTAACGCAAGGCTCTTGTGTCAAATATTATTTAGGTTATAGGTTTTCAATGGCAGGTAAGACAATTCCTGCTTACTAAATAGTGAATTACCATTACACATAGTTGTACTTTAAGTTAATGGTATGTGTTTTATAATCATATAGCAAGTCAGTCCCTATTATAATTAATGGTTCTAAGCTATTTATGAAAAACATTACATATTTGTGCCCAGTAATGCTTAAATCATTCTATTTGAAAAGTCTTCTGTCTTTGGATTTCACACTCTAAAACAATTAACATGTTAGTTATTCTTTGAAGCATAAAACGCGCAATCACTTGTGCTAATATGAAAGGCCTACACATTCCAAAATCTTTTAAGTTTTAAAGTATATTTGTGTTACTGCAGAGGTAAATATCCACCCAGTAGAGGATGCTCGAGTTTACAGAACCGAAGAACGAAAGTGTTTTCCATAGAAGTAAAGATATTTTAAACGAGTAAGTTACAAAGTTAAGAGCAGGAATTGGCCAACAAAAAAAGCAAATCATTTACTAGATAAAAATAAAACTCAACAGAAGTTTTCAAGTTTAAATGTTTACCAGATTAGTTTCCAGTTTTTTTTCGTCTTGATACCTAGTAGCGAAGGGTCTCCAGCGCAAAACCAAAGACGCATGAAATCCTGGCACTTTCAGTTTGTTCAAACCCGGAGATGCCTTCGAATCAGTTTTTCAACAAGTGATGGTGTGGAAATAGTTTCTGGGCTTGCACCCTATTTTCCCTGAGGTGCTGGGAAGTCATGCCTTTACTGTAAAACACGAAAAACAAATGGAAAGAAAAAACGGGGGAGGGGGAAGGAAAAAGGGTGGATGAAAAAACGAACAAGAACGTCCACAACAGCCACCACGCAGGTGTGCTTAAAATCACTCTTAAGTCCACACCACAAATTCGGATCCCAACGTTCACCCCAACTCTCCTCATCCCAGTCCCTCCACAGTGGTGCGCCCGGATCTGCACCTCCCCGGGCGCCCAAGCCCCAGGGTTCAGGAAGAGGGAAAGGCGGGGCTCGCGACGCGCCCGGCGTCTAGACTCCCTCCTCCCGCGCGGAGCCCAGCACGCCGGCGCCCCACCGCCCCTGCCCGCTAGCTGGGCAGGGCCGAGTCCCAGCTGCCGGCCGTGGGCCCGGGAACTCGACAGCCGAGTTGGCGGCAGTCTCAAGGGAGGAGGCAGCAGGCGCCTGGCGGAGGCGGCCGCTGTCAGGCTTCCCGTCCCCTCCCTCTTCCTCCCGCCGACAACGGCGCCCCGGCCCCGCCCCCGGCTCCCGCTTTGGGACGGAAGGCCCCGGGCCCAAAGCCCGCACCAACGGCCGGGCCCACCCTCGGCCTCCCTAGCTCCTTGGTACCGTAGGATCGGGGCCGCCTTGAGGGGAAGTGGACGATACGCGGCCGGAAAGAAAAGGAAGAGGAAGAAAAGGAGGTGCAATGGGGTGAAGGCGGAGGACCAGTCGCCACCGCCGCCACCGCCGTCGCCGTTGCCCGATCGAGCCCCGCAGCGGCCGCCGTGTCCCCCGCCGAGCCCAGTCCTCCTGCGCCGCCTATGGGAGAGCTCGTAGGCGGTCCCCAGCAACCGCCGAGCAACATTGACCAACGGACCGCGGATCTATCAAACAGACGGCTGATTTGGCCAATAGTAGTGGAAGGGCGGGCATGTGCATGATTGGCAGCTAGAGTTCTCCAATGAAAACTGGGGGCGTGGGTGGGCGGAGCCGGAAGTAGAGCCAGCCGAGAGGCCCCTGTCCGGCTGGGGAGGAGGGAAGGGGGAGGGAACTAGACGAGGAGGAGGAGGTTAGCCGAGGCAGCTACAGCGGCGGAGGCGCAGGGGCTGGTACGCGCTGGGCGGCGAGAGCCTCATGGCGGAGGAAGAGAGCGACCAAGAGGCCGAACGCCTCGGAGAAGAGCTCGTGGCCATTGTGGAGTCCCCGCCAGGCCCTCCCGGGCTTAGAGCTGCGGGCGAAGGCAGAGGCGGCGCTGGCGGCGGCAGCTGCCGTGGCGGCGGCGTCGGGATCAGCAGTCGGGATTACTGCCGACGCTTCTGTCAGGTGAGGAGCCCGTCGGCCGCCAGGACTTGTCAGCCAGGTCCTGGGCCTCCCTGCTTTTCCTGGTCTTCCCGTCTCCGAATTTGGGCTGTGTCCAGCGCTCGCGCCACCAGCCCAACAAGGAGCTTCCCCCTCCACCTATCCGGCTTGGGGTGGGGGGCGGGGAGCGGGACGGGGATGACCTGCGCAGGTTTAGGGTTGCTGAGAAAGTGAGAGTTTGTCGGGGGTGGAGGGGCTGGAGAGAAGGAGGGCCAGCTGGCAGGAAAGCTCTGTACTGACAAGCCTGCCCTGCCCCAAACAGACCCCTTTCTGCCCGAGGGTCCCGCCTTTCTTGTGTTTCCTACCCTGTTTCTTGTCACCTCATTTGGAATCTCTGGCAACATTTCCTGCCTTCCCTTCTCCGCCCCTTGCCCCCGTATTCTCCCCTTTTCCGGAGATCGGAGGCTTGCCATCTCTCTACCGCCCCCTCTTCTGTCATCGCCACCCCTCCCCCTCTGCTAGGGTCTCCTGTCATCTCTTCACGAGACCCCGCTGGGCCGGTTCTCCAGTTGGTTTAGGCGCTGACACACAGTGATTTAGTTACTCTTTTGGGAGGTGGGGTTAAGGCAGTGGGATTGTCATCTTTCCTTTTCTTACCCCTTTCCCCGATACACGCAAGCTCTTTTCTAATTAACTGCTAATAGAGAAAGTAGCTTTCCTGAAACTATTGCTCCAGTTACATCACCACCAACCCCCTTCCTTTAAATTAGTGTATTTTATTTAGCTTGTTAAAAAAAAAAAGTGTCTGAATAGTGACAGTAAATTATTTACTTTGTCGACTGCCACTAAAATTTGATGAAGTTTAGACTGTTTGACCATAATCAAATATTAAAGCACCAAAGTACTTGTGTAGGGGTGAAATTTGTGTTATCTACATTCACATCTACATATATTTATAGTTTAAACATTTTGTTCTCTTTCACAACACTCTTACTTTGCAAACTCTTTTGGAAAAAAAATTTAACTGCTCCTTTTCCACCCCATTCCTTTATTTGTTTATTATCTTGGCTGTATAGCGTTCAAGTCATGGCTCTACTACTTCTAGCTGTGTTATCTTGAACAAATTACTTCACCTCTTTGTGCCTTAGTTTCTTTCCTCTTGTGTCAAATAGGGATAGTAATTAAAGGAATGAATATGTAAAGGGTTTGGATCCTTTACATATTAATTAAAGTAAGGTGTTAATTTCATTCCGGTAACAAGTAGGAAATAAAGTTAAGCAGAAGTGGGCATAATGTTTGCTGAAATTTGATTTTATGTCTTTCCAAGCATTGAAGGAAAAAGGGTGGGGTTGACATATTCAGGTAAGTTTTTATACTTTAAACTGTTTTTTGATTTCATCCCCCCTTCCCCCAATAGATAAGTTGGTTTGACAGTGGAAATTGTCTTGGTGTAAAGATTATGTCAGTTTTCTTTGGCATTGCTCTTAGTGACTTTCTTAAAATTTTTTTTGTTGGTATTGGCATTCAGGATTTAGAGGTTCAGTGTCTTTACAGAGCTTGTCTTCTATGTTTTATATCTAGAAACCATGTTATTAGTAGACTTTGTATCTACAGGAGTTTTAAACTTCTGAAAAATTAGGCTACAGTTGCTCTTTTTAACATAGTCATGGAAAGTCTTTTTATCTTTTTCTGTATTTTGCTTTTTATATCATTAATGAGCAACTTGGCTTTGGTTACATTTAGCTTTGTAAATTTACCTGAAAAGATAACCCTTACTTGCTGTAGAATGGGAAATTTAATTTGAGGGCCAGAACATTTTTGGAGAACTCTTAATTACTCTTATTCTGTTTCTTGAAATCAACTTTAAGAACAAATGAATAAATTTAGTTTGTGAAATACGGTGTCCGAATAGTGACAGTAAATTATTTTAAGAACAAATGAAGTTGACTGTTTTATAAAACTCCACTACCTCCTAAAATATCCAGGGAAGCAAAACTAAACAGGAAGAACTTAATGAACTTTTATTTTATATTGCTAAATTATGAGTGTTATACTGACATACTTTGATGTTACCAACTTTTACCTGAACCCTCATAACATATTTTATAATACTCTAGATTACCAAATGATCTCTTCTTAGGGTTCTTGTCCTGGTTCCACCTTGTAGGTGAGCTTTGTGAAGTCCTTTTTTGTATTAAAACTTTTAGATGGAATAAAAGATTACCTGTATTAAGTTGAATTTTACCGACTGATTAACAAAATTCTAGTATAGTAACTCTGTTTTATTTGCCAGTAAGGGAAGCAGTAGATTATATAATCTAATTCCTAAAGATTGTTTCTTTCTAAACGTTTGGTTTCCTAATGTTCGCTAAGGGTAACTTGCCTTCATTAGTAAATGACTTAATTGTGAGTAATCCATAAAATGGATAATACGCACTTGGGTTGGTGACAGTTAACTAAATATATGAATTATACACACAGCCTTGTGAAGTTGAGAAGAAAGGCTCCAATTTATCTTCCTCCTTTTAGAGAGAAATATGAATCAAAATTTCTTGGCAGTTAGTTGTGTGGGTGAAGGGAGAGGAAGGAACACTTCTTTTCAAAAATGCTTCTGTGTCTTTTACCACAGGGAAAAGTAAAACGGAAGACTAGATAATGTAAGTGAAAAATTATGCATGTACTCAGTGTATTTGATGATATACTTTTCTATTTGAGAAACAATACAAGTATAGTAATTAAAAATCTCAAACTAAGGGCTTAGGCTACAGCATTTTTGAGATGATGGATTTGGGGGATTGAATGTGTTCATTTCCAGTTACATTGAATAATGTTACACTAACTGCCCCATCATATCCTCCTTTGGCTCTTATTAGTGGACTCTCAACAATTGCTTAAATAGAATTGGCACTTAGCTGATATTTAATTTCAGGATGAAAGGAAGAGGAATGTAATTTTTATTGAGGACCTACTAACTCTTAAGGCCTTCAGATAGGTCTTGTTATGCAAGTTACATAGTTGAAATTGAGGCCTGAACAAGTTAATTTGTCAGGTGAAGAAGCTGGGATTTTGGACCCAGCCTTCAATTTCTCCTGAACAACAGATTGAAATTACAGATGAATCCTCAAATAATTATAAAGTGATTTTTTTTTTCTTTGTCAAGTTGTACAAAGGAGACAAAAAAGGTTACTGGAAGAACTCAGGGAATCATGGATGAAAAATTTAAAAAGTACTCTTTCATTATGCCACAGTATAAAAAATATTCCAAGAAACAGTTAATTATTATTTCTCTGACTTGTTAGGGGCTGTGAACATTTCCCCAATTCCTGAAGTTTGTGGTAATTCAACTTAATTTTGTTGCTAGATATATTGAAATATTTTTTATCATAAATTGTAAACTAAGCAAGTAAAGTTACCTTCTTAGTTCAGTGCCAGAATTAATATAATGAATGATAAATAAGTATTTCTGGAAGCACTTTGATTTGTTGACTAAAATAGACTTTAAAATTATTTCTTATTACAGTGGGGTTAAGTAGCCATCCCATGAGGATGTCAGGAGTATAAAATGAGAGAATGAACATGAAGTGCTCAGTACTATACCTAGCACATAGATAGGCTTAAATAGATAGAAGCTATTAATATTTCTTTCATGTGAAATCCTCTGAAGGTTTAAGAGGGACATTAGAGATAACCTAATCTGTCGGTCACTTTGAGTTTGTATACCACAATCAACTTTAGAGAGAATTTAGAAATGTTACAATTCTAAAATTCTGTTATTTAACTAGAAAAGCCAAATGTTCCTGATGAAGCACTAAATGATTTGCAAAAACAACTACATTTTTTTTCAGATTTTATTTCCTGTAGGGGACATTGGGCAGTGTCGGGAGATATTTTTGATTGTCTTAATTGGGGGGTTGCTGCTGGCATCTAGTGCGTAGAGGCCAGAGATGTTGTTGAACACCCTGCAATGCACAGGGCAGCCCTAACAACAAAGAATTATCTGGTCCAAAATATCCATAGTGCCAAAGTTGAGAAACCCTGCTATAGTCTTACTTTGGAACCCTTAGTGGATACTTTACATCTTAAAAAAGGTCTTTAATGATCCTCACATAATTTTAAGCAGCTACTGGGTACCCGGCACTTTAATAGATAAAGAGATAATCTAACAGAAAAAGGGTTCGCTTCATAGTTTTATAGAATACATGCTAATGCCTCTTACTTTAGAGAAATTAAAATTTAATTGTTTTAGGAAAATACAAGCTTTATCTCTTAGTCTTGGTATAAAATTTACATAATGTTTATAGTTTCTTGAGCAGTTTCTTAGGGTATAATAATACATTGTTACTAGTCTTGGAATTAATTGGAATTATTTTTTGATTTGCTATTACTTTTTATATGTGTTTTACATGTACTTAGTTTAATAAGTCATATATAACTTAAATATGAGGAATTGCATTTTGCTGCTAGTAGAGACCTGACTTAAACAGCTCAAACAATAGTACACATTTATTTCTCACATGAAAAGTCTTGAATGGATAGTGTAGGGATGATATGGTAGCTTTATCATCATTTTACCATCATTCACTCTTTCTTATCAGTCATCCTTATCTTCCTATCTCAAGTTTGCCTCATGATCCAAAATAATTGCTGAAGTTCCAGCCATCACATCTGAGTTCCATGTAGCAGGAACAGGGTGTCTCTGGGGTAAGCCAAAAACATCTTGCCCTAAGTTCTACTCAGTAACTTCCATTTCCATCTTGTTAGCTATTCCCATCTGAAAAGAATGTTAGGATTTGGGTTTTTTTTTTTTTTTGTATTTTTTTCCCTGATAGACACATGTCTATGATTCTATTAATAAGGAAGAAAACAAGAAGATATTGTAGAGGCAATTGTTGTTTGTTTGTGTTTTTATTTTGTTTTTGATTTTCTATTTTGCCACTGGTTATAATTTTATTATATAATATAATATTTTTTAGATAGCAGTCATTCCCTGTCCCTTTTCTTCCCTGCATCTTCCCCAGAGGCAATTACTTGCAGCTCTTTTAGCAAGTATGATATTTATCTCCATGTTATTTATTTATTATAATTATTATAATAAGGAAAAACAAAACAAAATGAACCCTGGATCTTGTTGGCTGTGTTTGGGGAGCTAATGCTTTGTTGTTATTTATGCTTTTTTTATGTTGACTTTCAGAATTGAATAGTGCTAATTGTTCATAATGACATTATTTGTAATACCAAATTATTGAAAACAACCTTTAGGCCAAAGTTAGGGGAATTGCTACATATAATGGAACCCTATGCTCTCCTAACAGTCGTGTATTTAAAGAATATTTATTCATATGGGAAACTGTTAGTGGTATAATAATGACTGAAAAGACACAGATGACAGGTGATGTCACTTTTGTAAATAAAAAAGACTGAAAATAAACATACCAAATCGTTAACAGTGGATAATTTATTAGTGATATGTTTATAGCTAAATTTTTTTCTTTACATTTATTTATTTTTTATGTTTTCTTGATTAAACCTACTATCTTTATAATCAGAGGAAAAATAAAATATAAAAAATACATTTTATTTTTTTCTCTCCCTATTTCACAGATTGCTTATTTTCTGTGAATAAATGCAAGAATATTTTGAGCATGATGAAATTTTAACTCCCTGTTTCTCAAAAATAATGTTCATTACTGCTTTCTAATAACCACTCATGACATTGGCTTGAAGAAATTTATCTCAATTTTTGTAGATAAGATGGTAGAAAAAAATATTTTTAAATGAAGTTCATTGCTTTAAAATGTTTATTGATACCATTATTTTGCAGTTCTGCCAAACAGAAGGCACCAATTGTACTGTTATTGTTGGCACAGAATCTTTTTGATTTTCTTGCCAAAATGTGGTCAACTATACCTTAGCAGTTACAAACAAAAGCAAAAAGAAAACTTTAAATTAAATTTAAGAAAGCTATGGTAAAATGTGTGTCTGGTGATGTATTTGAAAAAATAAAACATGATCAATAAAATATCGTCAATTAATATGCCATTTAAAATGTATATTAATATATAATGGAGGGACTTCCCTGGTGGCGCAGTGGTTAAGAATCCGCCTGCCAATGCAAGGGACATGGGTTCGAGCCCTGGTCCGGGAAGATCCCACATGCTGCGGAGCAACTAAGCCCGTGCGCCACAACTACTGAGCCTGCACTTTAGAGCCCGTGTGCTACAACTACTGAGCCCGCGTGCCACAACTACTGAAGGCCGCACCCCTAGAGCCCATGCTCCACAACAAGAGAAGCCACCGCAATGAGAAGCCCGCGCACCACAATGAAGAATAGCCCCCACTCGCTGCAACTAGAGAAAGCCCGCGCACAGCAACGAAGACCCAACACAGCTAAAAATAAATAGATAAATAAATAAATAAATTTATATTAAAAAAATGTAATGGAAAGGCTGTTAGGCCATTTAAGATCTAATGTAATTTATTTAACTAAATATTAATTTTAGTTACACTGTAAATACAGCAGTACCTAGTCTGTTTTGGAGAGCATTTTTAAGGTTTGTAATTTCGAATGAATCTAATACAAGGTAATCTTCAGCTGTCATGTAATATATATCACATTTATTTTTTAGCTCCTTTTTCCTCTGACAGGTCAGTTCATCACTTCAGCAGTACACTCTATTCAGTTTGGGTCTGCTCTCTAGGATGAGACCCAGTCAACATCACCTGGTTAGAGCTATGGTGGAACACTTGGTGGCAACTAAATATGAGAGGAGGTCAATCTGTATAAAGTGCTACATAAGATCCTAAAGTTCAGTACATTGACACTCTTGTACCAACCTCTTAATACCCTCAATTCTCCAAAGCAGCTATGAATGTGAAAATAGCTGAAAGGCTTTCCATTTAAACAGTAGAAAAAAGAGTCATTGATGTTAGGGTTGACACTTGTTGTTTATAGTGTTGGCCCTCCATATTCACAGGTTCTGCAGCCCCGAGTTCAACCAACTGGACATGAAAAAATATTGGGGGGAAAAGTTCCAGAAAGTTCCAAAAAAACAAAACTTGAATTTGCTGCGCACCGGCAACTATTTACGTAGCATTTACATAGCATTAGGTATTTAAGTAGTCTAGTGATGATTTACAGTATATGGGAGGATATGTGCAGATTCAAATATTACATCATTTTATATGAGAGACTTGAGCACCTGTAGATTTTGATATCTGTGGGTGGGGGTAGGGGTTGGGGGGTGGTCCTGGAGCCAGTCTCCCAGATCCTGACGAATGACTGTATAAGGCACTGGGCATATAATGATAAACAGGCATTGTCTCTGTTTTTGTATGTAGGTATAACTTTGATAAGTTCTATGAAGAAAAGGTATCATACTATAAAATGCAGGCTAATAAAAGGCATTCTTGGGCAAGTTGAACTTGGCTGAGATTCTTTGGTTTAGTTTGAACATGTTGAATTTAAGGTGCGTATCTTCACCGAAAAAGAGATCTTAAAGATGGCTAGATTTACATAATCCAGAGCTCAGAAGTGAGATCTGGTCAATCATAGTTGTGTGGATGGTATTTGAAGCTGTGTGTGTGAATGAGCTCACATAAGGAGATAATATAGAGTGAGTAAAGAAGAGGACTTAGAAGTGAAGCTTCAGAAACTCCATAGTTAAATGGCCTGGTAGAAGAGGTTGAGTCTTCAAATGAAGTCTGAGAAGGATTAAAGAGCTTGGAGAAAACCAGGGAACCATGGTGTCACAGAAGACAAGAAAAGAGAATATTTCAGGATGGAGTGAATAGTAACTGGCATCAAAAGCTAATGAGATACAACCATTGAATTAACGTGCAGGTCTTTGGTGACTTTAAGCAGAGCTGTTTTGATGTAACGATGGGAGCAGGAGTCAGACTGGAGTAGTTATTCAGAGTTGAGTGATACACTGTAATTGATCAGTTAATTAACTTTGAGAAAGAAGGGGATATCCTCATTTTCTGGCTACATTTGTGGTAAAATAGAGAAGTGAAAGGAGAAGAAGTTAGAAAAGTAGTTGTATCAGTAGATATTAATAGATAAGTGTACAACATTGTTCTGTGTACCTTGAAAATATGTATACACATATGATACCCCAATAAAACATGTACACAATTTATTAATATATAGTTCTATAACTAAAGTTTACTAAAATTAACCCATATCTGTTTTGGTTCCCCTAAAGTTGAAATGTTCTAAATATTCGCTAATCATTGTTGCCAGTGATTTGATATGTGTGTGTTATATTTTTAGTATCTGGAAGATTTATTTTATTGGAGTGCTCTATATATGTATATAACTTAGATTTCGAGTGTTTTCCATGTGTCAGGTACTGTGATCAGTCTTTCACCTGTTCTGTCTCATTTAATCCACTACCCAACAGGGTATGTGCCGTTATTCTCATTTTACAGATCAGGAAACATAAGACCAAGAGAGGTTAAATGTTTTGATTAAGTCAGGTTAGAATCCTGGCCCGTCTGTCAAGAGCCCGTGTACTTAACCATTCCAATATACACATATAATGTATCTAGGAATATGCATTTGGTGTCTGTTATAGCATCTGTGCATATGTATTGATATGTACTACAGCATACTTAAGCAATTATTGACCGAGTAAAAGTAGTGATTTAAAAAGACTCAAGGCAGCAGAAACTAAAGATGTTCATGAATGTAAAAGAGAGGGAAAAAATTGAACTTAAGCTATCAGAGGTTCCCTGTAAGATGTGATTCTCAACCTTTTAATTTTTTCCCCCAACTTACCTGAGTGGGATATGCTTCGCTCTGAAGCAGTGGTTCACTATAATGGTTATTTTTTAAATGCAAGAGTTATGATGATTACAGACCTGTTAACTTTATGTTATTACCTTGTGTTTTGAAGGCTGGAGGGTATGGAATATATTTTAGATGTTTTTCTTAATGATTAAAATTTTAAAGTTTGTTTCTCCATATTATTTAAGATTCAACCTTGAATATCTTGAAATCTTACTAACCTAGAGCACAGTGGATGTGCATTTTTAGACTTTATTATCTATCCTTTACCATGTTTTGAAAGCTTTTGCCAAAGATCTTTCAGATTATAGAACTTGTTAGTAAAGTTTAAGATTTATATTCCATGCTCATGAGGGTGTGGTGAAATGGATATCTCATTTTCAAATGGTGGGAGCAGAAATCACCACAACCTTTCTGAACCATAATTCATCAAAATATATTAGAAACTTTAAAAATAATTTGTACTTTTTGACTTATAGCATTAATTTCTGAGGAAATATAAATTTGGATTAAAGCGATTTATCATAGCATTAATTGTAATTAATGAAAGGAATGAGTTGAAAATGGAAAAGCAACCAGAACACCTAAAACAGTTGAACATTTTTCAACCCTCATAAACTAAAATATTATTCAACCTTAAAAAATGATGTCCTCAATGACTATATAATGATCTAGGAAAATAAAGTACAATGACAAAAAAATTAGGTGGAAAAATTTGTTTGTAGCAGGATTATACAGTTTGAATATAGGCTGGTCCATTCTCACTGTATTTTAGAGGGGGAAAGTGCTGTAAAGAAAAATCAAATGAGCTATTTCACTAGAAACAGGATTTCTTGATGATAATCCTTAGGGGCCATTCGTGTACTTCAGGAAGTCTGTGAACGCTGAAATTATTTGCAAAAAAAGTTGTATTTACATTTCCTTGGTGAGCGGGTCTAAGTTTTTTTGTTTTTTTGTTTTTATCACATTCTCTTAAGAATTTCAAAACTTGCTAAACAAGCACAGACCACAATCATCCAAACATACCAACAGGTTATGAACCTTTGCTGTAAGCCATTGTGACACAAGCAGCACTGCCTACTTTTGCAAATAAAACTTTATTGGGGTTTGCCCTTTCACTTCTGTGTTTTCTATGGCTGCTTTCATGATGTAGCAGGGTTAAGTAGTTGAGATGGAGAATGTATGGCCCATAAGCTGCTTTCTGGCCCTTTCAAAAAAAGTATGTCAGCTCATGTCCTACTTTCTTATTTATTCTTTTCGACAACCCTGTGAGATAGATAATATTTTTATCTTCATTTTAGATGAGACACAGAGAGGTTAAACAGCTAACCCCAAGTCACACAGCTAGAAAAGAGAAATTACCAAGATGTTAACAGTGGTTATATGTGGGCAGAATAGGCAGAAAATGATGGATGATTTTTTTTAAGTATTCAGATTCACTATAGTGAGTGTACATAACATAATCAAGCGGGGAGAAAGTTGTGAAAAAAAATTAGATAAAACTGAGTTATGAGAACCTTAAAACTCATTCATACTTTTTTATTATATTGATTTGCTACATTTCATCCTGTGTTTGTAAAGAGCAGATACGCTATTTCTGCTTCTCTTTTTGGGACTTAACTCTTATGCAGTCCTTTCTTAATGAGATTTTTTTGAAAAAAATAAATTATTCTGTTATTTATTCTGTTGATAGTTTCTTAAAAACTATTAACTGAAGCCATTTTGTCCTTTAACTCTTTTTTTTATTATTATTGTTGTTAAAATTTTATTATTTTGAATTACTAGTTAGCCTTTTTTTAATTGAAGTATAGTTGGTTTACAGTGTTGTGCCCATCTCTGCTTACAGCAAAGTGACTCAGTTTTACCATATATACATTCTTTTTTTAATATTCTTTTTAAAATACTGTTTTCCATTATGGTTTATCCCAGGAGATTGGATATAGTTCTCTGTGCTATACAGTAGGACCTTGTTGTTTGTCCATTCTAAATGTAATAGTTTGCATCTACCAACCCCAAATTCCCAGTCCATCCCTCTCCCTTCCCCCTTCCCCTTGGCAGCCACAAGTCTGATCTCTATGTCTGTGAGTCTGTTTCTGTTTTGTAGATAGTTTCATTTGTGCCATATTTTAGATTCCACATATATTTCCCTTTAACTCTTTTTTTAAAAATTAATTTTATTTTATTTATTTATTTATTATTTTTGGCTGTGCTGGGTCTTCGTTTCTGTGCATGGGCTTTCTCCAGCTGCGGCAAGTGGGGGCCACTCTTCATCGCGGTGCGCGGGCCTCTCACTGTTGCGGCCTCTCTTGTTGTGGAGCACAGGCTCCAGACGCGCAGGCTCAGTAATTGTGGTTCATGGGCCCAGCTGCTCCGCGGCACGTGGGATTCTTCCAGACCAGGGCTCGAACCCGTGTCCCCTGCATTGGCAGGCAGATTCTCAACCACTGCGCCACCAGGGAAGCCCTAAAAATTAATTAATTAACTTATTTTTGGCTGCATTGGGTCTTCATTGCTGTGCGCGGGCTTTCTCTAGTTGCGGCGAGTGGGGGCTACTCTTCGTTGTGGTGCACGGGCTTCTCACTGCGGTGGCTTCTCTTGTAGCGGAGCATGGGCTCTAGGCATGTGGGCTTCAGTAGTTGTGGCATGTGGGCTCAGTAGTTGTGGCTCGCGGGCTCTAGAGCACAGGCTCAGTAGTTGTGGCGCACTGGCTTAGTTGCTCCACGGCATGTGAGATCTTCCCGGACCAGGGCTTGAACCCGTGTCCCCTACACTGGCTGGTGGATTCTTAACCACTGCGCCACCAGGGAAGTCGCCCTTTAACTATTGAGATTCTTTTTTTTTTTTTTTTTAAAGTTAAGGGATTATTTATATGCTGCCTACTATGTTGGGATTCTTTTTAAATTATTTTATTTATTTATTTATTTATTTATTTATTTATTTATGGCTGTGTTCGGTCTTCGTTTCTGTGCGAGGGCTTTCTCCAGTTGCGGTGAGTGTGGGCCACTCTTCATCGCAGTGTGTGGGCCTCTCACTGTCGCGGCCTCTCTTGTAGCAGAGCACAAGCTCCAGACGCACAGGCTCAGTAGTTGTGGCTCATGGGCCCAGTTGCTCCGTGGCATGTGGGATCTTCCCAGACCAGGGCTCGAACCCATGTCCCCTGCACTGGCAGGCAGACTCTCAACCACTGCGCCACCAGGGAAACCCTATTGAGATTCTTTATCCTCTCTTTTATATTTTGAATTTAACTTCAACCACTATTAAGTGCTCATAACTTAATAGGTGGTCATAAAATGCTGCATATGTGCCTGTCTGACAATATATACATAACTTACTTTTTCTTAATATCAATCAATTGAATTATCCTTAATTATCTTAGGCATAGATCTAGATACATAAAAGTGTTGTAGAAGATATTCTTGAAAGAAAACATTGGCTGTGTACTATGTGGAAAGCTTCATCCTAATGATTACAGGGGATTTAGGGAGGAAAAGGTCACAACCCCTTCCCTCAAGGAACTGAATCATCTAGTAAGGGAGAAAAGTCATATCTGACTACTGTAAATGCTGTTACGACCTTGATCCAAGCTACAGTTGTCTTTCCCCTGGACAATTTTATCTCCCTGCTTTTAGTTTTTCTCAGTTTCTTCTCCACACAGCCAAAGTGATCCTTTTAAAGATATGAGTGAGGTCTCTTCTAAACCTTCCATGCTTTTCTATTTCAGGGTCAAAGCCAGAATTCTTACCATGGACTGCAGGGCTTCGTGATCCAGCCCCTGTCTAGCTCTTTGACTTGTCCCCTATTACTTTTTGTCTCCACTACTTACCTTCAGCTACCCTAGTGTTTTTGCCCCCTCTTTCGACTTGAATAACTATTCTCCTGCCACTTGGCCTTTGTTTTGTCTGCCAGAAACACTTCATTTGGATCAAATGAATTGTTTCCCATTATCAAGTTCACAAAGAGAAATTAAAATCTAGAGTCCCAAAGAGGTTAAGATACAAAATTCTTGCCTTCCTGGAATATTGCTTAATCAGAGACAGAGTGTGCCTGTCTGGTTAGGGCTGGGGAGTTTTCAGGAGCTGTAGCTTGGTCGTGTTCCTCTGACTGGGAGTGGCTTCTTTTACACCTCAAAAGGAAAATTATTTAACCTCCAATCTTACTTTTTAAAGAATCTGGAAGGTCCGTGGGCAAACAATACTTTACCCAGCCAACACCCATTAAATTTAGAAACGCTAGTAATTCCTTGAACTTAGTACATAGTACAGTTGACTCACATCACTTTCGCCAGTAGGATTTAGTGATATCACTAAAGATGGATATTAGAGGAAAGATGGGTGCACAAAAAACAGGGTACCAAGTCAGTTTTGGTTTCAACTTTACCAGGGTGCCAGTCAGTTATGGCAACTGCCAGTGTCTATAACTTGTAAAGTTTTACTGGGAAAATTCATCAAGTGGTTGTGCCACTGTGTGCTTATGATATTTTTCTGAGGGGTGGAAGTACTTTACCTGAACGTTTCTACTTCCTCGAAAGCTGTGTCTGAATTTCTGTCTTGCAGAGTTTATAAATTTCCATGGATTACAGCCGCAGGCACCAGGTCATACTTGATGTCTCTTCCTTTAGATTTCCTTTATATTAAAAGCTTTTACTTTCCATTTTATCTGTGTTGTCCTGGTACTCCTGTGCTACAGTGAGTATAGATTCTGTTTAGTGGCACAATTTCTATACTGCCTCTTGCAAAGAGTGTATCACTTACTTGTAGTGTGTAAAGCTCAAAGTATAATCTCTACAAGGCCCCACAAGGCTCCAGCCTTGCAATTTCCATAGCTCTAGTGTTCTGCCCTTGTCTCTGGACTTCTGTGTCCCCAACCTGTGCCAAGTCATTTTTAGCCCTGTGCTACCTTGGCTTTTGCCACTTTCCCTGAAATTCTTAGGCCTATTGAGCTAAAATCATAAAAGCACTCCTCTGGTGTCCCATATTTGTATTATTTGGATAATAACCATAAATGGGTACCTGAAATGAAGCTGCTTTTAATGTTTCTGATGTCTGCACTCATAGGAGTCCAGTAAAGACAGTATCTCTTCAGCCACTTGCTTCTCTAGACCCTTTCTTTATTCTGCTTTTAACTGTTATAGGCCTTACATAATTTGTTCTACCTCATTGGCAGTGTAAACATTCCTTTTTGTCACGTTCCTTCCAGCAATAATAGGATATGCCATTTCAGATAAACATAGTTGGTTTCTGTTTTTGTTTATATTTTAGCCTGTTCTTAAGTTGGCCCCTCTTGTCTTCCTTTCCCTTTCTCTTTGCTTTTGGGCTTAGGTTTTATTATTCTTCAATTATGTCTTGTAAGATCTGCCATAATGTCAGAGATGAAAGTCAAGGAATTCTGAGTTTATCAAAAAAGCATTCATTATCAAACAGATTTTCCCCACTCTCTTCTCTCAGGTTTAAGGAAGTCTTACCAGCTCAACATAAAACCTAGGTCTGACCTCTTACTTTGTTTTTCTTCAGATTTGCTTTTCCTTGTCCACTCCCTGAGGCCTAACCTTGAGTTCCTGGGGCACTTTTCTTTGTGACACCATGCCATATCATACATTGCCCTTGGTAATAACTAGTAATTTGAAATGCACCTGAAATTCTTCAGGTATTTAAAGGTAATCTCTCAGCTTTTTTTTAACCTTTCAAATCTGTACATATTTTATGTTACTGTATAGCAGTCGCAGTCTTCATGGTGTGGTTTTTTCACTTTTATTATGTACTTTCTGTCTATTTCTTTAAAATACCATCTTACCATACTTGAATTTCCAGTTCAGTTCACCGAGATTTCCATCCTACAGTTACCTGCTATCCCTCTGTTAGATACCTTTGGAATCAGTCACCCTTCCCTTCTGATGAGTAGCAACTAAAATACTTTTTTCCCCCATTCCATCTTTAGGAACACATAGTTCTGGTATATATATTTCCTTTGTCTTTTTTCATATCTGACTAGTCTAGCTTCTGAGATTGAACTTTTAAGGAAGTCCCTCTCTTCTTCCATCTTAACATGGCCTCCTTTTATTTATTTATTTTAACTCTTCCACTGTTATTTTAATTGAAAGTTTATCATCTTTTTAAAACAAATTTAGTTCTTCTTGAGACTAAGCAAACCTGGTACCTAAAGTTCGTTTTTGAGGCATAGGCCTTTTAAGTTTCCCTTTTGGCTTTGACTTTGTAATAATTCCATTGAACTTTCCTTCTTCCTCATCCTAGGAAAGTGATTTATGCCCTAAACAATAAAGAACCTTGACCCTTCTTTATCTCTGCACTTAATAAAATCCACTGGACATCTTCACTGAACTCAGATAAAATCTTGACATCTATAGCTTTGATTAAATTTGTGTACATATCAATCTCAGAAGTTACTAGAGATTATATTATGACAGTGACTCTAGAAGCCTTTGGACAAGTCACATGAATATAAGAGCTGTTCTCTGAGAACAAAATTAAGAGGGACAGAATTAAGTCAGCTGATCTAAGACTAATATTAACAATTTAAAGTCTAGACACTCACACACTAGTGTGCTAAGACCCATATGGAACTTAACCAGCTTTTCAGTTTAATCCTCTGGCTTGTAGTCTTTGTTGAGAAACCAGACAGAATGAACAAAAAGGATTTCCACCTACTAATATCTAAAAAACCTATATGGCTAATGGACATTTAAAAAATTCAATAATTATTGCCTCAGCCACACCTGCAATACCATCTGTGGCCAGGCCATGCTAATTTTTTTTTTTTAATTGAAGTATAGTTGATGTACAATATTGTGTTAATTTCAGATGTGCAGCATAATGATTCATTATTTTTGCAGATTATATTCCATTATAGGTCATTACAAGATAATGGGTATAATTCCTTGTGCTTTATGGTATATTCTGTTGCTTATCTCTTTTATATATAGCAGCTTGTATCTGTTAATCACGCACCCCTAATTTGTCCCTCTCCCCTTCCCTTTCCCCTTTGGTAACTACCAGTTTGTTTTCTGTATCTGTGAGTCTGTTCCTGTTTTGCATATACATTCATTTGTATTATTTTTTAGATTCTACATATATCATATAGTATTTGTCTTTCACATATTTCACCAAGCATAATATTCTCTAGGTCCATCCATGTTGCCGCAAATGGCAGTATTTTTAAATTTTTTTGTGACTAATATTGCATTGTATATATATGCCACATCTTAATTCAGTTATCTGTTGATGGGTACTTGGGTTGCTTCCATGTCTTGGCTATTGTAAATAGTGCTGCTGTGAACATCAGGGCACGTGTATCTTCGAATTAATGTTTTTGTGGGCTTTTTTCCATATATATACCCAGAAGTGGAATTGCTAGATCATATGGTATTTCTATTTTTAGTTTTTTAAGGAACCTCCGTACTGTTTTCCACAGTGGCTACACCAATTTACATTCCTACCAACAGTGTAGAAGGGTTCCCCTTTCTCCATATCCTCTCCAGCATTTGTTATCTGTAGACTTTTTGATGATAGCCATTCTGACAGGTGTGAGGTGATACCTAATTGTGGTTTTGATTTGCATTTCTCTTATAATTAGCGATATTGAGCATCTTTTCGTGTGCCTGTTAGCCATCTGTATGTCTTCTTTGGGAAAATGTCTTTTCAGGTCTTCTCATTTTTTGATTGGATTTTTTTTTTAATTGAGTTGTGTGAGCTGTTTGCATATTTTGGATATTAATGCCTTGTTGGTCGCATCATTTGCGTATATTTTCTCCCATTCCATAGGTTTTTTTCCTGTTGTCGATGGTTTCCTTTGCTGTGCAAAAGTTTTTAAGTTTAGGTCCTATTGGTTTATTTTTGCTTTTATTTCTTTTGCCTTAGTGGCCATGCTAAATTGAAGTCAGATGCAGATTTTTGCTTAGCCCATGCTAGTTAAGACATTGTCATGTGCACACACATCTGTGGATATCACCAGCTGCAGGCAAACGAAGATATTTGTTCACCCAACATGTTCATTTGATATTCATATACATTTCCATATATTTTGGGGTTCCCTTGTCTGTGTGCCAATTTTAATGTTTATACAGGGAGCATTTAGTATATTACTCTCCCTAGTGAGTTTGGAATCAAAGGAAAAATTGACAGGTACCAAAATTGATCTAAAGCCTTTAAAATGAGCCTACTACTTACCTTTGGACCTACTTAAGAGAAAAGTTGGGTCTTTAAGTTGATACTCAGCCAGCCACAGGGAGGACTCTGGCCTGCCTCATACCATATGGATGCAACATACTCAAGAAGAGAGATGAGAGTCTTCTGGGAGTGATACTTTTCACTGGTTTTCCACCAATGCTCTTTTTCTGTTCCAGGGTGTTATTTCTGATCTCACATTGTATTTAATTATTACTTCTCCTTAGTCTGTTTCATTCTGTAACAGTTCTTCAGTTTTTCCTTTCATGACCTTAACACGTTTGAAGAGTACTGATCAATTTTTTTGGTAGAATATCCTACAATTTGTGTTTGTTTGATGATTTCTCATGATTGGAATGAGTTTATGCATTTTTGGCAAAAGTACCACAAAAATGCTTTTGTATTTCTTGGAGCTTCATATCAAGAGATTTATGGTAATAATATGCTTTATTACTTATTGGTGATATTACCTTGATGACTTTGTTAAGTTTGTGTCTGTGGGGTTTCTCCACTCTAAAGTTGCTATCTGTTTGTAGCTGATAACGGTCTTGCGGGAGATGCTTTGAAACTGCAAATCCTGCATCTCCTCAAACTTTTCACCCACTAATATTAGCATTGTTGCATGGATCTTGTCTGCAACATTCATTGCTGTGTACAATATTTGCCTAATGGTGATTCTCTATTTCTCTCTTTTGTTCTATGTTTATTAATTAGTCTTCTGTGAGGAAGAGCTGTCTCTTACACTTATTGATTAATTTGATTATTTGTAGGGACTCATGGATATTTATCTGGTTCCATGGATTAAAGTCCAATACTATCATCATTTATTTTGTTGCTCAAATTGTTCTAGCTTTAACTGCTCGGAGCACCTTCAGGTTGGCTCCCGTGTTCTTATATTCCATCACTGTTTCAGCATTTCATTACTTAGTCCTATCTTGGTATTTTCCCTGTTCCATCCCTGCCGGAGGAGGGCTTGAGCAGCCCAAGTTCCTTGTGCCTGAGGAGCCCCAATTTCCTCATATTGGAGAATAGTGTTTAGAAACCAAGATTTGGGCCTTAAGTGTGTATGTTGCTACTGAGGTGTCATTGCTCTGTGGCCCTCTCAATGGACAGAGCTAGGAAAATATATATATATATATATAGATAGATAGATAGATAGATAGATAGATAGATAGATAGTAGGTATATTACAAATGAATAACCTAATCATACTGAAAGGGGGTGGGGAAAAGGCTAACTTAATGTTTCTTACAATGTTTATTTTAGGTATTTAGAAGATTAACAAGATTTATTCAGTGCATAGATTGGCATGTATTATAGGCATTTTTTGAAGCTCTTAGAATGGAAGGTAGTTGTGATGTGGTTAATCACATACGATCATGGCCATGGTTTGTAAATCAGATTTTAAAAGTGGGTGGATTCACTGTAAACAAGTAATGAAATTAACATTAGTGAACAGCTCCACTGACACCTGTGAAGTGTTTGATATAATGAAAGTTGATGCCAATGGGAGGTTTCAGGTAGGAAAATGACAGGGATGTGAATGGCCAGCTAACAGAAGTAAAGTCATGTGTGATAACTGTGTTAATGATCTAGTCTATTATTACCTGGGTTTAGAAATCAAGAGGATTGTTTGCTCAGTGAAAAACTAGTGTTTGGTAGTCTTCATTGTTACATTAGAAAAAAGGAGAATTCAGTTAAGAAACAGATAATCATATTTTAGTCAATCACTTTATGTGATACTTTAGGGGTTCCTAGACTGCTACGTTTGTATTATTTTTATACATTTGTGTATTAGGCAGCTCTGGCTGCCATAACAAAATATCACAGACTTGGCAGCTTAGACAATAGAAATTTATTTTCTCAGTTCTTGAGGCTAGAAGTCTGAGATCAGGGTGCCAGCATGGTCGAGTTCTGGCAAAGACGCTCTTCCTGGCTTACAGACTGCTGCCTTCTCTCTATGGCCTCACCATGGCCCTTCCTCAGTGCATGCATGTAGAGGGACAGAAAGATCTCTCCTCTCTTCCTCTTGTTATAAGGCCACCAATACTATCTGATTAGGACCCCTTCCTTATGACATCATTTAACCTAAATTACTTCCTAAGAGTCCTATGTCCAGATACTGTCACACTGGGGTTAAGACTTCAATACATGAACTTTAGGAGGACACATTTCAGTCTGTAGTAATTTGGATGATGTTCTTAAGAATGTAATTATACAGCAGTTCTTTACATAATAACAGTAAAAACTGTTACTTATTAGAATACCAAAGAAAGTGACAAATGTAAGATGTGTTGCTCACTGCACAATGACCTGGTAGAGCACATTCAGATTATGATGTCATGGTATCAGCTCTCATTACCTGAGTGCTTATGATAACAGTTATAATGCAGGAGAAAACTTTCAAAGTAAAAAGACAATGTAATGTATAGTTTTACATATTTTAAGGAAAATATTTAAAAAGTAGTGTTATAGTGAATGTTATAGTGAATTATTAGTGTCTGGCATGACATTAAACAGTGTAAGAAGATACAGTCAGCCGTCTGTATCTGTGGGTTCCACATCTGTGGATTCAACCAACCGTGGATCAAAAATACTTGGAAAGAAAATTCCAGAAAGTTCCAAAACACAAAACTTGAATTTGCTATGCGCTAGCAACTATTTACATAGTATTTACATTGTATTAGGTATTATAAGTAATCTAGAGATGATTTAAAGTATATGAGAGGATGTGTGTAGGTTATATGCAAATACATTATTTTATATAAAGGACTTGAGCATCTGCAGATTTTGGTATGGGGTGGGGGATCCTGGAACCAATCCTCCACAGATACTGAGGGCCAACTGTATGTAAATTTCAGCCAGTTTTGTTTATGTCCCTTCAAGGGTATTGTGGGAAACCTACTGGAGGTGTTGTGCACTAGTACTTTTATTGTGTTAGGTTTGGGCTCAGCTGGATCAGGCAGGGTATTAATAGCCGAATCTTGGTGAATGAGGGAAGCTACAATGAGAATAGAACCTGAGAAAGTAGAAAGCTTCTCTTCTAAGGAGGTAAACCCAGCCCATAAATAGGAAGTGAATAAGGTTGTAAGTAGAAATGTATTAGGGCAAACTATTTGGGATTAAAGGTAGAAAAAATGTGAGTCTGTTAGGTACCTGTTCTTTATGTGGCACCAGAATGGTGTTGTGGGGGCCAAAAAGAGGCAATAAAGGTGGTCAAACACTTTAGTGAAGAGAAAATTTAAAGCCAGGAAACCACCATTTATCTAACCTTCTTCTCCTCTTCTTTTTTTTTTTTTTTTTTTTGCCTGTGGTGGTTTGGAAAAATTTGTCCTACTTGGAGTCATCATAGTTACTAGTAGTTTTTACTTCCCAGCTAGTAAGGACTACTAGATACAGAAGGGGGATACAAGTTCACAGAGCTAATACTCTCTTGCTTTCTTCTTTATCCATACATGTTCCTAGAAACATTGGAGACATGCTAGACACCTGGTAATGCAATTTGGAATTGTCAAACAACTGTGAAGGGTCTGGGATTTTATCTAAGGTAGATTGCCACAGTTTCACAAATGTTGGCCCAAGACATGAAACTCCTGTGTCAGAGATAGCAGACTCTGTTACTCATGGCACAGCAAGCAGCATGTGCTTCAAGTTCATGATGGTTCCCTTTGCCCCTCAAGTGTCACAAAGGTGATGTGAGTGGCCCAGGTGGATCCTGAACTCATAGTAAGTTTATATCACAGCTTACGAACCCCAAGCTTAGGGAGTCCTAATCTTTTATAATGGTCTGCAAGCATATCTGCCTGACCTTTGCTCCAGAGAGACACATTGCTTTGGACAGGGGCATCATGGATATCATCTCTATTTTTCAAGGCTGTTTCCTATAAACATCTTTGAAAGGATGAAGGCAGTCAGGGCCTCTTTTAAAAAACTGTGGAAATACAAGAGACTCATGGAAAATTATCTCCAACAGGAAGTGATTAGTATGAAAAGTCCTTGAGCTCTGAATGTTCTTGGCTTTTCTACTCTGCTCTAGTTTTACCAGCTTTTAAATCAGGAGTTGGCAAACTTTTTCTGTAAAGGGTCAGATATTAAATATTCTAGACTTCGTGAGCCATATGATTTCTGTCACAACTACTCAACCTGTTGTAGCAGGAAAGCAGCCATAAATAATATGTAAATGGATGAACCTGGTTATGTTTCAATAAGACTTTATGGACATTGAAATTTGAACTTCATGTGATTTTCATACATCACAAAATGTTTTTTTCAACCACTTGAAAATGTAACATCCATTTCTTAGCTTGTAGGTCATGCAAAAATGTGTAGCAGGCTGAATTTGGCCTATATGCCATAGTTTGCCAACCTGTTTTATAAGATGAATTTCTAGACTATAATAGTTTTAATACAGCAGTCTTGCATATGAGAGATCATAATTAACATTTTACAGCAATTGATAGTTCTAAAATGTTTTCTCATAAATTATTCCCAATTTAGCTTCAGAGTAAATCTGCAAGATAAGCATTATTATCTCCATTTTATGGTGAGGAAACTAATGCATAGAGAAGGAAGATGACATACCCAATTCATAAAACTAGTTAAGTGACAGAGCCAAGACTGATTTTATTCTGTATTCTTTTCTCCTCAGTATGGTACAGTTTAAACTTTCCTAATCAGTATCACACCACTATAATACTCATTTGTTGCCAGAATGTTTAGAGTTCAGTCTTGTAAATAATAATGATAATAATAATGCATGCTCATTTCTAATTTTCTTTATTACTGTAGTCTACTGTCTAGCTATTTTAATGTTTGATAATCGGCATTTTGACAAAAACTAGATATAGGATGTGAAGGCATTTGTTACAACATTTGGTAAAGATTTGGCAGTTGAACCCTGTGGTCATTTATATACTATATTTCTTTTCCACATTTTCAAATAATAGTTCATTTTATTTTCAGATGTATACCATGAAACTAAACAATAAAGAACTTTTTCCCCCTCCTAAATCATGTGTTCATGCTGAACTAATGTTTTAATTTATCTGGTAAGTTTTATCCAAATTTAACATTTTCTCTAATAATGTACTTTTTGGATTGCTTCCCTATCAGGTGGTTGAAGATTATGCTGGAAGATGGCAGGTCCCTTTGCCACAGCTTCAGGTTCTTCAGACTGCACTTTGCTGTTTTACATCAGCCAGTGCATCATTCCCAGATGAATGTGAGCACGTACAATATGTTTTGAGTAGCCTTGCTTTGTAAGTACTCTTTAATTCTTATGAAAGTATTTTCTTGATATATTTGAGAACTGGTTTTTGCTTATTTTCTCTGCAGAAGGAACCTTTCCTAAAGTCTTCCCTCAAAAAGATTTCTATTTCTTCATTTAAGTGTTTAGGTTTAATTTTGAACATTTAACCACAATTTTGCTTTTAGCTTTAGAGTTAAGTGGAATTGTTATATAGATTCTTAGGTTTACTACTGGCACTTTCCTTTCCTTTTTAATTCCCCAGATTCCCTTGGCAAACTTTAATGGTAAATCCCAGCAGCAATTGAGGCCATCATAGTTAGCAGAGGGATCTTAAATCGAGCCAGAAAGAGGTTAGGAAACTTTGGTTTTTAAAAATACTTGTAAAGGACTTTGCGCTAAAGATCACAAACTGAGCACTTGTATTTATCCTTTTTGCCCTCCTAGATCCTACTAAAATAGTAAAGAAGTAAAAGAGGGAAATACAGTGAAAAGAAAATAGAGAAGAGTCATCAGTGAATGAAAAGATCTCAACAACTTTCTTTGGGAAAGAAAACAGATAGAGGAGTGTCTTTGAAACATGTCAGAGCAAGTCACAACTTAATTTTTTTTTTTTTTGTTCCTCACATTACACTCACATCACATTAGTGGGTTGTGAATTCATTTATCAACATTACAAAATACAATAGAAAGTATCAGAGTGTGTCTCATGGGATAAGTATTATTTTGTGAAACTCTTGTTTTATATATTTATTTTTATGTAGGCGTATATACTTTATTATTTGTAAAACATTTTTTGAAACTCTGGGTAGCATATAAAACAAAATTATCCTCTGCCTTATAAGATAGGAGGAAGACCATCTGTCCTGCCTCCTTCCCCTTGGAATCCTAGGGAGGTATAGAATTTGAACATTCAAGGTATGAAATAGAGAGTAGGGAATGAGACACTTCTGGAGAATACAGATAAAGGAGTTAATTGCAGTTTTTTCATTCAGGCCATTCACCAGACCCTAGGGCCTGGGTAGGGTGGGGAAACAGCATTGATACTTTCTTTTTTTCACTGATGAAATTAAATGACTTTGGAGCAGTGACCTTTGTATTCTGGCAATTAAGGGTTCTTCTTGAGACAGCTACCTAATCACTTAATTACCCTAAAGAAAAACTTACCAGTCACCAAACTCTAGACATGCTCACAGGGCTCCCAATTAAACTGCTTGTGGCTTTATTCTTAGATATTAATGGATATTCAAGAATCATCATACATTTGGGGAATGCCTTCAACATGAAAAAAATACAATGAAGACAAACTAAAAAAAAAAAAATTCTGGAAGAAATACTGTTAAGGTTGAAAACAAAAAATTTAAGGGAGAAATATAAAATCTATAATTAGCATTTTCAGAGAGTTGAGAAGATTTGTAGGACATTAAAACACCAACATATCATGCTGTGTGACAGGAATAAAGAGATACCAAAAATAAGTTTGTGGAAATTTAAAAAATGTGATGGTTAAAATTTAAAATTCTGTAGGAAAGTTGCAAGGTAAAGTTGAAGAAATAATCCAGAATGTAAAACAAAACCAAAGTGAAGGAATGCTCAGAAAAAAACTGATACAGTGACTTCATGTAGGAGGTTCATTATTTAACTAGCTGAAGTTCCAGAAAAGGAATTTAGAGAATATATGTTGGAGGAAATTTTCAAATAAATATATAATAAAAGAATTTCCCAGAAATAAAAGTCATAAACTTCCAGACCGAAAGAGCCCAAGAAGTGCTCAGCACAATGAATATAAAAAATACTCAGCTAAATACATCATTTTGCAATTTGAAAATACCAAGAATGAAAAAACAGATTTGAACACCTTCTAGAGAGAAAAAACTAGGTAACCTACAAAGGAACAAACATCAGATTGATATTGGTTTTCATACAACCAACAGTGGGTGGTAGAATATAATGAATCAATGTCTCTGAAGTTTTGAAGAGAAATTATTTTCAGTGTAGAATTTTATACTCATTCAAACTGTCAGTGAAGTGTGAGAGTAGAAACAATATTTCCAGGCATGTAAGGACCTAGGAGATTGATTTGTCCACATACTCTTTCTTGGGAAGTTATTAAAGAATGTACTCCAGAAAAATGGGGTATAATATAAAAAGACCAGATGACAATGGATCTAGAAAACAGTAGCTTTTACTTAAGATAGACAGAAGAGAAGTTCCAGGGTCACTGCTAAATAGTAGGTCTTACAGATATGTCACCTCCAAGAGGGGAATATCCAGTAAAAATGGAGACTTGAAACTAACCTTGAGCATTTGGAACCATTTAAGGTAGTGATAAAAGTAGACAAGGCAAAGGAAATAAAAAAGCAATTAGAAAAAATAATCTGAACAGGAAAGGACACAGAGTCATAGCAAACTACTTAGATATGCACTGAATGTTATTTATATATAGTTTTCTTCATGTAAATGATGCTTATTGACTTCAAACTTTTAAAGCACAAAAATAATTATCGTTACAGAACCGAGGACAATTATTAACCTTTCAATATAAGACTATTTGATGGAAATTGCAAGTTGAAAGTGAAGGACAAGGGCACTAATATCCTTCCTTAAAATTCTTATTTTACAAAATGGAGTGTCAGTACATGAAACCATAAATAAAGGTGTAAGTAAAGTTACAAAGATAAATAATAGAGGAAGTAATAATGAATAACTGTTGGGAGGATGTACTTGTTTGAGGAGTTTAATTATCTTCTATCACAGCATGAAGTTAAGAGATAATATTTAAAATTGGTAAATCAAGAAATACTAGCAAAGCTTATTATCACCAGCTATTAAAAATACTGAAAGTTGTTAACTCTGGGTCATTGGCAGTGAGAGAGAGTGTTGAAGCCTTTCTATACACTTAGCATTTTTAAATATTGAAGGTGTGTAAATTTAATATATGTGAACTTTTATGTTTTACATATATGCATAAAAATTTTAAAGAGTGCATGTACACTGTGCTTCTTTAAAAGTTTATATATATTTAAAGTTGTAGAAGCTATGTGAAGTGATGGATATGTTAACCAGCTTAATTGTGGTGATCATTTCACTATGTATCAATTTGTATATCTTAAATATATACAGTTTCTATTTGTCAATTATACCCTAGTAAAGCTGAAAAAAAATTATGGCAGGGGAAAAGAGTTTAGAATATAACGTTATTTAGACTTGTAAGAGGACAGCAGTTTTAAAAATATATGTATTATTTTTAAAAAATAGATTTTTTTTTGCGATGCCTAAATGAATATGGGAGGTATTAGGACTTCTTGATTATAATTGACAAATCCTACCCAGCCTAGTTTAAACAAAAAGAGAAGGGCTTGGAGGGATTTATTAGGTGACTCAATCATGGAAAAGCAAGGAGTAGAAGTAGTTTCAGGATTTCCCGAATCTAGAGAATAAAATATCTAGAATTGTTCTCTTCCTTTCCATCATTCCTTTTTTGGCTTCATTCTCTCAGGGCTGTTAACAATTCTGGGATTAAGTTTACTTTATTAACCAAGGGAGAAGAAACCCTCTGCTCCCACTTCTATTCCCCAAAATATTTTGGGAACTCAGGCCTGGCTGAGGTTATGTGCCTATTGCTTGAACTAATCACTCTGTTGAGAAGAGTATGGTAAGATTTTTGGCTATCTGGTAGCAAGCCCACCTCATGGCTAGGGGAAAGGAGGATACTACATTGGCAGCCCTGCGAGGACCATAGAAATGTTGGAGGGATAAGCAGTTTCCTCAAGAAGTGAATGTGGTAATGTGAACGAGAGCTGGCTAAGTAGACAAAAATAATGGATGTCACTACAAAGAATATTTTTATATGATATTTTGAAAGCTACCGAAGCAGTTTCAATTATTCTCTGCTGATTTCTGAGGAAAATAAATAAGTATTAAAAGAAATACATTATTTGTAAGCAAGAAGTATTGTTCTTGATTCAGTGCCTATTTGGATATTTCCCCCTTTTCATCTGTATAATCTTATTAACTTTTGTGTTGTAATGTGAAAATGTTTTTAAGGCTTTCAAAAGTACTTTTTTAAAAAAAAATTAAGTCATTTGTTGACTTACGTTTCACTGCTTGCTCGCTTTTTTTTTTTTTTTACTACTGCTCATGAAAAGAATAATGTATTAAGCAAAGGTAAATCTTATCTAAGATGGACAGCGCTGGGCAAAAGAAAGTAAATTATCTTAGTGGTTTGTTAAATAGTAATGTTTCTTATAAAGAAAACTTTCTGCATTATTTGAATTTACTTTAGTGGAAAAGATAATGCTACTTTTTTTTTTTTTTTTAAATATTTGATTAGCACTTAGCACAAGGCCTGGCACAGAATAAGCATTTAATACTTAGTTATTATTAATGATACTCCATTTTTTTTAATATTAATTAATTTATTTATTTAGGCTGTGTTGGGTCTTCGTTTCTGTGCGAGGGCTCTCTCCAGTTGCGGCAAGTGGGGGCCACTCTTCATCACGGTGCGCGGGCCTCTCACCATCGCGGCCTCTCCTGTTGCGGAGCACAGGCTCCAGACGCGCAGGCTCAGTAATTGTGGCTCACGGGCCCAGCCGCTCCGCGGCATGTGGGATCCTCCCAGACCAGGGCTCGAACCCGTGTCCCCTGCATTGGCAGGCAGATTCTCAACCACTGCGCCACCAGGGAAGCCCGATAATGGTACTTTTAATACCAGAAGAAAAATGGGGAAATGGCCGTATGGTGGTGCCATTAAAAGAGTTAGTGAGTCTGGAACAGTGTTCTATTTTATTGAAATATTTAAGCCAGAAAATTCTTCTAACAATTATTCCATAATTATTCATTCATTCATTCTGTAAATCTCTGTGCTTGGTTCTAGAGATAAAATAGAAAATAAGATTGGTGAGTCCTTGTTTTAAAGACCTTACAGAGCTAAAAGATATTACACAGGCAGCTCCACTAGTATGTATTGTTAAGTATGAAAGAATTATAGGGTACAGTGAGAGAGTTTAACTGGGGACCTTTCCCTGTCAGGGAAAATTTGCTCGGTGAACTAAAACTTGAGCTGAGCTGTGAAGGAATGATGGGAGTAAATTAGATGAAGGAGCAAAAGAGACTCCCAGGAATGGCAAACAGAATGTTCAAGGTGCCTGGACAGGATGTCAGGTTATTAATGGATTTCATTATAACTCATATCTATTTGTAGAATTCTTGTTTATGATATATATAGTGTATTTTAAAAGTTTTATTCACTTAAAAAATATATAGGTGAGCTAAAGAAGTAATGTTTATAACATTCTGTCTCATGCTAATATATATATGTATAATATATGTGTATAAAATATATGTTATATGTTAAGCATAAAACTACTATATTCTCTGGTAGTTTTGTCTGGTCTGTATATCTACCTTCATAAAAACCTATACCCACCTTGTAAATCAATACGTATGTGAAGATCTGCCTTCTGCAGACTGGGAGATTCTAAAAACTACACTTTTTCCAAGATGTTCTTTACAGAGAAGGAAACTGGATTCTGTTTTTATTCATACCTGAGTGTTTTTTAAAATTTTATGGAAATGCATAGTTATGTAGAGAATTGTCTTAAATTGACTAATTATAATTTTACCTGGGTTGACTCTCCTTGTAAGCTGTATTTTCTAAAGAAATGAAGATTTTGCTGTGTATGTATGTATGTGTTGGTACTAAAAAGGACCTCAAATTAATTCCTTTTTTATACATAAGAAAACTGAGGCCTGAGAAGTTAGGGGGCTTTTGCAAATCTGAGTTACTTAAGTTCTGACTGTTTATTTTTCCTGTTGTTTTCTTGTTTTAGATTGGTTAAATACTGATTTCTAAGTTTTCCAGGTAGAGCAAAGCCAAACACCCTGAAACTAAGTGGACCTTCAGGCAGAGAACATAGACTTTATAAGTTTTACATAAAAGCAAGCTTTAATGCTGCCTTTCTAGCCTGTTTTAGCCAGGTGGAAAGTAAACGTTCATAGATTTCAGCATTCCAGGCAGGGTTCAGTAATGGAAGTAGTAATTTGCCTGGCAGCCGTTAGGTCCACAAGGACCCACACAGTCCACTGAAGGAGGGAACAGTTCAGCTAGTAGCATTTAGTATATGCAGTGGCAAACACTAAAAGTATATATGTCAAGTTGCATAGGGAGAGAAGACCAAAGGGCCTTCTTTTTCATGGAACAAAGTGGGTATACTCAGCCTCTTGTTTAGAGTGACTAGACAATCATGGGCCACACGTATTACATGAGAGATCAGTGACCCTTTCTGATTATGTTGCTGAATTGTACCATATTTCATCGAATTTGTGCCTAACTTCAGTCTTTACTATATTAAACCATGTTTTATTCGATTACATTTATAACTTAAGTCCAGGCTTCAACTAATTTAGGAGACAGCCTGGAAATCAGAGGAAGAAAGGCTAATTCTAAAGTGCCATTTTTTTTCAGTGGTGCCAGGCCCCACAAAAGGTGTTAGTCTTGTAGGCCCCAGTCAGTATGTATATCCTTTCTCTACAACATGTAACAACTCTTATTACTTCCTGACTCTTCAATTATTTTTTTTTGAATTTTATTTTATTTATTTTTTTATACAGCAGGTTATTAGTCATCCATTTTATACACATCAGTGTATATATGTCAATCCCAATCTCCCAATTCATCACAGCACCACCACCACCATCCCCGCCGCTTTACCAGCTTGGTGTCCATACGTTTGTTCTCTACATCTGTGTCTCAGTTTCTGCCCTGCAAACCGGTTCACCTGTACCATTTTTCTAGGTTCCACATATATGTGTTAATATACGATATTTGTTTTTCTCTTTCTAACTTACTTGACTCTGTATGACAGTCTCTAGATTGATCCGCGTCTCTACAAATGACCCAATTTCATTCCTTTTTATGGCTGGGTAATATTCCATTGTATATATGTACCACATCTTCTTTATCTATTCATCTGTCGGTGGGCATTTAGGTTGCTTCCATGACTTGGCTATTGTAAATAGTGCTGCAGTGAACATTGGGGTGCATGTATCTTTTTGAATTATGGTTTTCTCTGGGTGTATGCCCAGTAGTGGGATTGCTGGGTCATAAGGTAATTCAATTTTTATTTTTTTAAGGAACCTCCATACTGTTCTCCATAGTGGCTGTATCAATTTACATTCCCACCAACAGTGCAAGAGTGTTCCCTTTTGTCCACACCCTCTCCATCATTTGTTTGTAGATTTTCTGATGATGCCCATTCTAACTGGTGTGAGGTGATACCTCATTGTAGTTTTGATTTGCATTTCTCTAATAATTAGTGATGTTGAGCAGCTTTTCATGTGCTTCTTGGGCATCTGTATGTCTTCTTTGGAGAACTGTCTATTTAGGTCTTCTGCCCATTTTTTGATTGGGTTGTTTGTTTTTTTAATATTCAGCTGCATGAACTGTTTATGTATTTTGGAGATTAATCCTTTGTCCATTGATTCGTTTGCAAATATTTTCTCCCATTCTGAGGGATGTCTTTTCATCTTGCTTGTAGTTTCCTTTGCTTTACAAAAGCTTTTAAGTTTCATTAGCTCCCATTTGTTTATTTTTGTTTTTATTTCCATTACGCTAGGAGGTGGATCAAAAAAGATCTTGCTGTGATTTATGTCAAAGAGTGTTCTTCCTATGTTTTCCTCTAAGAGTTTTATAGCGCCCGGTCTTACATTTAGGTCTCTAATCCATTTTGAGTTTATTTTTGTGTATGGTGTTAGGGAGTGTTCTAATTTCATTCTTTTACATGTAGCTGTCCAGTTTTCCCAGCACCACTTATTGAAGAGACTGTCTTTTCTCCGCTGTATATCCTTGCCTCCTTTGCCATAGATTAGTTGACCATAGGTGTGTGGGTTTATCTCTGGGCTTTCTATCCTGTTGCATTGCTCTATATCTCTGTTTTTGTGCCAGTACCATATTGTCTTGATTACTGTAGCTTTGTAGTATAGTCTGAAGTCAGGGAGTCTGATTCCTCCAGCTCCTTTTTTTTCCCTCAAGACTGCTTTGGCTATTCGGGGTCTTTTGTGTCTCCACACAAATTTTAAGATTTTTTGTTCTAGTCTGTAAAAAATGCCATTAGCAATTTGATAGAGATTGCATTGAATCTGTAGATTGCTTTGGGTAGTATAGTCATTTTCACAATATTGATTCTTCCAATCCAAGAACATGGTATATCTCTCCATCTGTTTGTATCATCTTTAATTTCTTTCATCAGTGTCTTATATATAGTTTTCTGCATACAGGTCTTTTGTCTCCCTAGGTAGGTTTATTCCTAGGTATTTTATTCTTTTTGTTGCAGTGGTAAATGGGAGTGTTTCCTTAATTTCACTTTCAGATTTTTCATCATTAGTGTATAGGAATGCAAGAGATTTCTGTGCATTAATTTTGTATGCTGCAACTTTTCCAAATTCATTGACCAGCTCTAGTAGTTTTCTGGTGGCATCTTTAGGATTCTCTATGTATGGTGTCATGTCATCTTCAAACAGTGACAGTTTTACTTCTTCTTTTCCAATTTGTATTCCTTTTATTTCTTTTTCTTCTCTGATTGCCATGGTTATTTGATTGCCTGGCTATTTGCCAGGACTTCCAAAACTATGTTGAATAATAGTGGTGAGAGTGGACATCCTTGTCTTGTGCCTGATCTTAGAGGAAATGCTTTCAGATTTTCACCATTGAGAATGATGTTTGCTGTGGGTTTGTCGTATATGGCCTTTATTATATTGAGGTAGGTTCCCTCTATGCCCACTTTCTGTAGAGTTTTTATCATAAATGGGTGTTGAATTTTGTCAAAAGCTTTTTCTGCATCTATTGAGATGATCATATGGTTTTTCTTCTTCAATTTGTTAATATGGTGTATCACATTGATTGATTTGCATATATTGAAGAATCCTTGCATCCCTGGGATAAATCCCACTTGATTGTGGTGTATGAACCTTTTAATGTGTTGTTGGATTCTGTTTGCTAGTATTTTGTTGAGGATTTTTGCATCTATATTCATCAGTGCTATTGGTCTGTAATTTTCTTTATTTGTAGTATCTTTGTCTGGTTTTGGTATCAGGGTGATGGTGGCCTCATAGAATGAGTTTGGGAGTGTTCCTTCCTCTGCAGTTTTTTGGAAGAGTTTGAGAAGGGTGTTAGTTCTTCTCTAAATGTGTGATAGAGTTCACCTGTGAAGCCATCTGGTCCTGGACTTTTGTTTGTTGGAAGATTTTAAATCACAGTTTCAATTTCACTGCTTGTGATTGGTCTGTTCATATTTTCTATTTCTTCCTATTTCAGTCTTGGAAGGTTATACCTTTCTAAGAATTTGTCCGTTTCTTCCAAGTTGTCCATTTTATTGGCATAAAGTTGCTTGTAGTAGTCTCTTAGGATGCTTTGTATTTCTGCGGTGTCTGTTGTAACTTCTCCTTTTTCATTTCTAGTTTTATTGATTTGAGTCCTCTCCCTCTTTTTCTTGATGAGTCTTGCAAATGGTTTATCAATTTTGTTTATCTTCTCAAAGAACCAGCTTTTAGTTTTATTGATCTTTGCTATTGTTTTCTTTGTTTCTATTTCATTTATTTCTGCTCTGATCTTTAATATTTCTTTCCTTCTACTAACTTTTGGTTTTGTTTGTTCTTCTTTCTCTAGTTCCTTTAGGTGTAAGGTTAGACTCTTCAATTATTTTGACCAACACTTATTCAAAACCGTCTCCAATTTTGTGTCCATCATCTTTACTAATCATTTGTGGAAGGCGAACCTTGTTTATTTTATAGAGAAATCAAGGCTGTCTAGCCGTTTTCTTTGTTTTCTCTCTCTAAGGAAGAGATGTCTTCCGTTTTGAGGCCATTGGCGGTCTTAATTAAATTCCCTTACTAACTTCTCTCAACATTGTTTTGTTTTTCTTTACTATTTCATTAGGATATTTTGTTTTCAGGATTTGTTGCATTTAAAGTCAAATTAGACAAACCTATGTGCATTTATTTATATTGGCCGTGTTTAGATGCTCAACATTTCATTTGGTGCCAGTTGTGGACTGGCGTCTTTTTTCCTTGTAATTTTGGTTTTTATTACTCATTTTGTTAATTTTGGAGTGAAGTAGTTGAGACTGTTTTAATGACAAAGAGATACAGGGATTGTTAAGTGGTATATTTGTATTGGCAGAAGTGAAAAGTGATCGGATGATGACATACTCTCTTCTCACCCATACTATGTATCAAAATCTAGAAGGATGTATGTGTGTAGTTTTAAAAATGGTATTTATTTTTTTCTGATCTAACTAAAGGAAGGAAAGCTTGATAATTGCCTTGATCAGTGTGGATACAGTAAAACTAGAGTGAAAAAGCAGTAGACTAAGAGGTGTTACTATTTCTGCTGCTATCAGGAAGATCGGTGTTATTCTTTAGAAGAACATGTATATAGTCATTATGAAGGAAGTAAATACATGTTTGAATTTTTCTAATATTTGAATGTCTTAATTTTATGCTCAGTCAGATCCCTGAAAAACTACAGATCTGAACATTTTAACTTTTCCTTCCTTCCCCTGCTAGCTTTGGTTCATAGAACTAGACTACAGCATTATACTGTCAGCTTTCACTGTGGACTGAAGTAAGAAGAAAAAGAAAACAAAAACAAAACATACACGAAATACATCTGTAGTTGTTGAAAATTTGACAAAATTTTGCTCATTGCTCCTTATGCAGAAATCTTAAAAGAAATTCCCCCAGATGCACCTAAATACATAAAGCAAATATTAAGAGACCTAAAGGGAGAAATAGACAAGCAATATAATATAGTAAGGGACTTTAATACCCCACTTTTCATCAATGGATAGATCATCCAGACAAAATCAGTTAGGAACCATTGGCTCTGAACGACACTTTAAACCAGTTGTACTTAACAGACATACAGAATATTCCATCCAAAAGCAACAGAATACACACTCTTCTCAAATGCATAGGATGGATCATATGTTAGTCCATAAAACAAGTCTTAGTACATTTAGAAAACTGAAATCATTTCAAGCATCTTTTCTGACCACAATGGTATGGAAATAGAAATCAATTACAAGAAGAAAACTGGAAAATTCACAAATATGTGGAGATTAAACAACATTCTTACTGACAGTCAGTGGGTCAAAGAACAAGTCAAAGAAAAATTTTAAAATACCTTAAGAAAAATGAAAATGGAAATACAACATATCAAAGCTTATGGGATACAGCAAAAGCAGTTCTTTTTTTTTTTTTTCAGTGTCTGGTTTTTTTTTTGTTTTTAACATCTTTATTGGAGTATAATTGCTTTACAATGGTGTGTTAGTTTCTGCTCTATAACATAGTGAATCAGCTATGCATTTACATATATCCCCATATCTCATCCCTCTTGTGTCTCCCTCCCACCCGCCCTATCCCA
The DNA here is from genome assembly GCF_965194805.1 of Balaenoptera borealis. Lineage (NCBI taxonomy): Eukaryota > Metazoa > Chordata > Mammalia > Artiodactyla > Balaenopteridae > Balaenoptera > Balaenoptera borealis. Next base: position 40,918,409 of record NC_138862.1, read on the forward strand.
CCCCTCTAGGTGGTCACAAAGCACTGAGCTGCTCTCCCTGTGCTATGCAGCTGCTTCCCACTAGCTATATCTATTTTACATTTGGTAGTATATACAAGTCCACGCCACTCTGTCACTTTGTCCCAGCTTACCCTTCCCCCTCCCCTTGTCCTCAAGTCCATTCTCTGTCTGCGTCTTTATTCCTGTCCAGCCCCTAGGTTCTTCATAACCATTTTTTTTTTTTTAGATTCCATATATATGTGTTAGCATACACTATTGTTTTTCTCTTTCTGACTTCCTTCACTCTGTATGACAGACTCTAGGTCCATCCACCTCACTACAAATAACTCAATTTCGTTTCTTTTTGTGGCTGAGTAATATTTCATTGTATATATGTGCCACATCTTCTTTATCCATTCATCTGTCGATGGGCACTTAGGTTGCTTCCATATCCTGGCTATTGTAAATAGAGCTGCAGTGAACACTGTGGTACATGACTCTTTTTGAATTATGGTTTTCTCAGGGTATATGCCCAGTAGTGGGATTGCTGGGTCGTATGGTAGTTCTATTTTTAGTATTTTAAGGAACCTCCACACTGTTCTCCATAGTGGCTGTATCAATTTACATTACCAACAACAGAGCAACAGGGTTCCCTTTTCTCCACACCGTCTCCGGCATTTATTGTTTTTAGATTTTTTGATGATGACCATTTTGACTGGTGTGAGGTGATACCTCATTGTAGTTTTGATTTGCATTTCTCTAATAATTAGTGATGTTCAGGATTCTTTCATGTGTTTGTTGGCAATCTGTATATCTTCTTTGGAGAAATGTCTATTTAGGTCTTCTGTACATTTTTTGATTGGGTTGTTTGTTTTTTTTGATATTGAGCTGCATGAGCTGCTTGTAAATCTTGGAGATTAATCCTTGCTCAGTTTCTTCATTTGCAAATATTTTCTCCCATTCAGAGGGTTGTCTTTTCGTCTTGCTTATGGTTTCCTTTGCTGTGCAAAAGCTTTTAAGTTTCATTAGGTCCCATTTGTTTATTTTTGTTTTTATTTCCATTTCTCTATGAGGTAGGTCAAAAAGGATCTTGCTGTGATTTATGTCATAGAGTGTTCTGCCTATGTTTTCCTCTAAGAGTCTTCTAGTGTCTGGCCTTACATTTAGGTCTTTAATCCATTTTGAGTTTATTTTTGTGTATGGTGTTAGGGAGTATTCTAATTTCAGTCTTTTACATGGAGCTGTCCAGTTTTCCCAGCACCACTTACTGAAGAGGCTGTCTTTTCTCCATTGTATATTCTTGCCTCTTTTATCAAAAATAAGGTGACCATATGTGTGTGGGTTTATCTCTGGGCTTTCTATCCTGTTCCATTGATCTACATTTCTGTTTTTGTGCCAGTACCATACTGTCTTGATCACTGTAGCTTTGTAGTATATTCTGAAGTCTGGGAGTCTGATTCCTCCAGCTCTGTTTTTCTTTCTCAAGATTGCTTTGGCTATTCGGGGTCTTTTGTGTTTCCATACAAATCGTGAATTTTCTTGTTTATAGTTCTGTGAAAAATGCCATTGGTAGTTTGATAGGGATTGCATTGAATCTGTAGATTGCTTTGGGTAGTATAGTCATTTTCACAATGTTGATTCTTCCGATCCAGGAACATGGTATATCTCTCCATCTGTTTGTATCATCTTTAATTACTTTCATCGGTGTCTTATAGTTTTCTGCATACAGGTCTTTTGTCTTCTTAGGTAGGTTTATTCCTAGGTATTTTATTCTTTTTGTTGCAGTGGTAAATGGGAGTGTTCCCTTAATTTCTGTTTCAGATTTTTCATCATTAGTGTATAGGAATGCAAGAGTTTTCTGTGCATTAATTTTGTATCCTGCTACTTTACCAAATTCATTGATTAGCTCTAGTAGTTTTCTGGTAGCGTCTTTAGGATTCTCTATGTATGGTATCATGTCATCTGCAAACAGTGACAGCTTTACTTCTTTTCTGATTTGGATTCCTTTTATTTCTTTTTTTCTCTGATTCCTGTGGCTAAAACTTCCAAAACTATGTTGAATAATAGTGCTGAGAGTGGGCAACCTTGTCTTGTTCCTGATCTTAGTGGAAATGGTTTCAGTTTTTCACCATTGAGAATGATGTTGGCTGTGGGTTTGTCATATATGGCCTTTATTATGTTGAGGAAAGTTCCCTCTAGCCTACTTTCTGGAGGGTTTTTTTCATAAATCGGTGTTGAATTTTATCGAAAGCTTTTTCTGCATCTATTGAGATGATCATATGGTTTTTCTCCTTCAGTTTGTTAATATGGTGTATCACATTGATTTGCGTATATTGAAGAATCATTGCATTCCTGGGATAAACCCCACTTGATCATGGTGTATGATCCTTTTAATGTGCTGTTGGATTCTGTTTGCTAGTAATTTGTTGAGGATTTTTGCATCTATGTTCATCACTGATATTGGCCTGTAGTTTTCTTTCTTTGTGACATCTTTGTCTGGTTTTGGTGTCAGGGTGATGGTGGCCTCATAGAATGAGTTTAGGAGTGTTCCTCCTTCTGCTATATTTTGAAAGAGTTTGAGAAAGATAGGTGTTAGCTCTTCTCTAAATGTTACATACAATTCGCCTGTGAAGCCATCTGGTCCTGGGCTTTTGTTTGTTGGAAGATTTTTAATCACAGTCTCAGTTTCAGTGCTTGTGATTGGTCTGTTTATATTTTCTGTTTCTTCCTGGTTCAGTCTCGGAAGGTTGTGCTTTTCTAAAAATTTGTCCATTTCTTCCGTGTTGTCCATTTTCTTGGCATATAGTTGCCTGTCCTAATCTTTCATGATCTTTTGTATTTTTGCAGTGTCAGCTGTAACTTCTCCTTTTTCATTTCTAATTCTTTTGATTTGAGACTTCTCCCTTTTTTTCTTGGTGAGTCTGGCTAATGGTTTATCAATTTTGTTTATCTTCTCACAGAACCAGCTTTTAGTTTTATTGATCTTTGCTATTGTTTCCTTTATTTCTTTTTCATTTATTTCTGATCTGGTCTTTATGATTTCTTTCCTTCTGCTATCTTTGGGGTTTTTTTGTTCTTTCTCTCATTGCTTTAGGTGTAAGGTTAGGTTGTTTATTTGAGATATTTCTTGTTTCTTGAGATAGGATTGTATTGCTGTCAGCTTCCCTCTTAGAACTGCTTTTGCTGCATCCCATAAGTTTTGGGTTGTCGTGTTTTCATTGTCATTTGTTTCTAGGTATGTTTTGATTTCCTCTTAGATTTCTTCAGTGATCTCTTGGTTATTAAGTAGTGTATTGTTTAGCCTCCCTCTGTTTGTAATTTTTACAGATTTTTTCCTGTAATTGATATCTAGTCTCATAGCATTGTGGTCAGAAAAGATACTTGATACGATTTCAATTTTCTTAAATTTACCAAGTCTTGATTTGTGACCCAAGATATGATCTATCCTGGAGAATGTTCCATGAGCACTTGAGAAGAAAGTGTATTCTGTTGTTTTTGGATGGAATGTCCTATGAATATCAGTTAAGTCCATCTTGTTTAATGTATCATTTAAAGCTTGTGTTTCCTTTTTTATTTTCATTTTGGATGACCTGTCCATTGGTGAAAATGGGGCGTTAAAGTCCCCTACTATGATTGTGTTACTGTCGCTTTCCCCTTTTATGGCTGTTAGCATTTGCCTTATATATTGAGGTGCTCCTGTGTTGGGTGCATAAATATTTACAAGTGTTATGTCTTGTTCTTGGATTGATCCCTTGATCATTATGTAGTGTCCTTCTTTGCCTCTTGTATTAGTCTTTATTTTAAAGTTTATTTTGCCTGATATGGGTATTTCTTCTCCAGCTTTCTTTTGATTTCCATTAGCATGGGATACCTTTTTCTATCCCTTCACTTTCAGTCTGTATGTGTCCCTAGGTCTGAAGTGGGTCTCTCGTTGACAGCATATATATGGGTCTTTTTTTGGTATCCATTCAGCCAGTCTATGTCTTTCGGTTGGTGCATTTAATCCATTTTCATTTAAGGTAATTATCGATATGTGTGTTCCTATTACCATTTTCTTAATTGTTTTGGGTTTGTTATTGTAGGTCTTTTCCTTCTGTTGTGTTTCCTGCCTAGAGAAGTTCCTTTAGCATTTGTTGTAAAGCTGGTTTGGTGGTGCTGAATACTCTTAGCTTTTGCTTGTCTGTAAAGGTTTTAATTTCTCTGTCAAATCTGAATGAGATCCTTGCTGGGTAGAGTAATCTTGGTTATAGGTTTTTTTCCCTTTCATCACTTTAAATATGTCCTGCTACTCCCTTCTGACTTGCAGAGTTCCTGCTGAAAGATCAGCTCTTAACCTTGGGGATTCCCTTGTATGTTATTTGTTGTTTTTCCCTTGCTGCTTTTAATATTTTTTCTTTGTATTTAATTTTTGATAGTTTGATTAATATGTGTCTTGGTGTGTTTCTCCTTGGATTTATCCTGTATGGGACTCTCTGTGCTTCCTGGATTTGATTAACTATTTCCTTTCCCATATTAAGGAAGTTTTCAACTATAATCTCTTCAAATATTTTCTCAGTCCCTTTCTTTTTCTCTTCTTCTTCTGCCACCCCTATATTTCGAATGTTGGTGCGTTTAATGTTGTCCCCGAGTTCTCTGAGACTGTCCTCAATTCTTTTCATTCTTTTTCCTTTATTCTACTCTGCAGTAGTTATTTACACTATTTTATCTTCCAGGTCCCTTATCCGTTCTTCTGCCTCAGTTATTCTGCTATTGATTCCTTCCAGAGAATTTTAAATTTCATTTATGGTGTTCATCATTGTTTGTTTGCTCTTTAGTTCTTCTAGGTCCTTGTTAAACGTTTCTTGTATTTTTCCATTCTATTTCCAAGATTTTGGATCATCTTTACTATCATTACTCTGAATTCTTTTTCGGTAGACTGCCTCTTTCCTCTTCATTTGTTTGGTCTGGTGGGTTTTTACCTTGCTCCTTCATCTGCTGTGTGTTTCTGTCTTCTCATTTTGCTTAACTTACTGTGTTTAGGGTCTCCTTTTCACAGGCTGCAGGTTCGTAGTTACTGTTGTTTTTGGTGTCTGCCCCCAGTGGCTAAGGTTGTTTCAGTGGGGTTGTGTAGGCTTCCTGGTGGAGGGGACTAGTGCCTGTGTTCTGGTAAATGGGGCTGGATCTTGTGTTTCTGGTGGGCAGGTCCGCGTCCGGTGGTGTGTATTGGGGTGTCTGTGACCTTAGTATGATTTTAGGCAGCCTCCCTGCTAATGGGTGGGGTTGTGTTCTTGTCTTGCTAGTTGTTTGGCATAGGGTGTCCAGCACTGTAGCGTGCTGGACATTGAGCGGAGCTGGGTCTTAGCGTTGAGAAGGAAATCTCTAGGAGAGCTTTCACTATTTCATATTACATGGAGCTGGGAGGTCTCTGGTGGACCAATGTCTTGAACTCGACTCTCCCACCTCAGAGGCATAGGCCTGACACCTGGATGGAGCACCAAGACCCTGTCAGCCACAGGGCTCAGAAGAAAAGGGAGAAAAAAAGAAAGAGAGAGAGAGGGAGAGGGAGGGAGGGAGGGAGGGAGGGAAAATAAGATAAACTTATTAAAATAAAGAATAATACATAATTATGAAAAAAATTAAAAAATTAAGTAATAAAAAAAAGAAAGAAAGAAGAGAGCAACCAAACGAAAAAATAAATCCACCTATGATAACAAGCGCTAAAAACTATACTAAAAAAGAAAAAAAAAATGGAGAGACAGAACCCTAGGACAAATGGTAAAAACAAAGCTATACAGACAAAATCACACAAAGAAGCATACACATACACACTCACAAAAAAAGGAAAAAAATATATATGTCGTTGCTCCCAAAGTCCACCGCCTCAATTTTGGGATAATTTGTTGTCTATTCAGTTATTCCACAGATGCAGGGTACATGAAGTTGATTGTGGAGATTTAATACACTGCTCCTGAGGCTGCTGGGAGGATTTCCCTTTCTCTTCTTTGTTCTCACAGCTCCTGGGGTTCAGCTTTGGATTTGGACCCGCCTCTGCATGTAGGTCCCCTGAGGGCATCTGTTCTTCACTTAGACAGGACGGGGTTAAAGTAGCAGCTGATTAGGGGTCTCTGGTTCACTCAGGCCTGGGGGAGCGAGGGGTATGGATGCAGGGCGAGCCTGCAGCGGCAGAGGCCAGCATGACATTGCAACAGCCTGAAGTGCGCCGTGTGTTCTCCCGGGGAAGTTGTCCCTGGATCACGGGACCCTGGCAGTGGCAGGCTGCACAGGCTCCCGGGGTGGTGGGGGAGGTGTGGATAGTGACCTGTGCTTGCACACAGGCTTCTTGGTGGCTGCAGCAGCAGCCTTAGCGTTTCATGATCGTCTGTGGTGTCCGCGCTGAGAGCCGTGGCTTGCGCCCATCTCTGGAGCTCGTTTAGGCAGTGCTCTGAATCCCCTCTCCTCGTGCACCCCAAAACAATGGTCTCTTGCCTCTTAGGCAGGTCCAGACTTTTTCCTGGACTCCCTCCGGGAGTAGTAGCTGTGTTGCGCTAGCCCCCTTCAGGCTGTGTTCACGCAGCCAACCCCAGTCCTCTCCCTGGGATCCGACCTCTGAAGCCGGAGCCTCAGCTCCCAGCCCCCACCCACCCTGGCCAGTGAGCAGACAAGCCTCTCAGGCTGGTGAGTGCTGGTCAGCACCGATCCTCTGTGCGGGAATCTCTCTGCTTTGCCCTCTGCACCCCTGTTGCTGTGCTCTCCTCTGTGGCTCCAAAGCTTCCCCCCTGCAACCCCCACGTCTCCGCCAGTGAAGGGGCTTCCTAGTGTGTGGTAACTTTTCCTCCTTCACAGTTCCCTCCCAGAGGTGTAGGTCCCGTCCCTATTCTTTTGTTTCTGTTTTTTCTTTTTTCTTTAGCCCTACCTAGGTACGTGGGGAGTTTCTTGCCTTTTGGTAAGTCTGAGGTCTTCTGCCAGGGTTCAGTAGGTGTTCTGTAGGAGTTGTTCCACATGTAGATGTATTTCTGATGTATTTGTGGGGAGGAGGATGATCTCCACGTCTTGCTCCTCCGCCATCTTGAAGGTCTCAAAAGCAGTTGTAAGAGGAAAGTTCATAGCAATAAATACTTACATCAAGAAAAAAAATGATCTCAAATAAACAGCCTAACTTTGTACTCCAAGGAATCAGAACAAGAAGAACAAATGAAGCCCAAAGTTAGTAGAAGGAAGGAAATAACAAAAGATCAGGGTGGAACTAAATGAAATAGAGACTAAAAAGATGATAAGAAAGATTGATGAAACTAAGAGCTGGTTCTTTGAGAAGATAAATAAAATTGACAGACCTTTAGCTAGAGTCACCAAGAAAAAAAGAGAGAGGACTAAAAGTCAGAAACAAAAGAGGAGATGCTATAGCCAATTCCACAGAAATACAAAGGATCATAAGATGTTACACTTGTCCCGTGTTATCCATGGGGGCTTAGTTCCAGGATTTCCCTACAGATACCAAAATCCACGGATGCTCAAATCCTTTATATTAAATGGCCTAGTATTTGCATATAACCTAAGCACATTCTCTCGTATACTGTAAATCATCTCTAGATTACTTGTAATATCTAATACAATGTAAATGCTATGTAAATGTAAATACAAAGTAAATGCTATGTAAATCATTGCTAGTGCTCAGCAAATTCAAGTTTTGCTTTTTGGAACCTTCTGGAATTGCCCCTCCCCCCCAATATTTTTGATCTGTGGTGGATTGAATCGATGGATGTGGAACCTACAGATATGGAGAGCTGACTATACCATGGATAATTATACCCCAATAAATTGAACAATTGAGAAGAAATGGATAAATTCCTACATACATATACTGCCTACCAAGAGTGAATCATGAAGAAATAGAAAATCTGAACAGTGCAATTATTAGTAAGGATGTTGAATCAGTAATCCAAAACCTCTCAAAAAACAAAAATCCAAGACCAGACAGCTTTACTGGCAAATTCTACCCAACATTCAAACAAATACCAATCCTTCTCAAACTCATCCAAAAAAAGAAGAGAAGGGAACACTTCCAAACTCATTTTACGAGGCCAACAGTACCTTAATATCAAAACCAGACAAGGGTATTATGAAAGAAAATTACAGGTCAATGTCTCTGGTGAACATAGATGCAAAAATCCTCAATCAAATATTAACAAACTGAATGCAACAATACATTAAAAATTTGACAGAAAAAGAACTGACAACTAAAATTTGTATGGAACCATAAAAGACCCCAAATAGGCAAGGCAATCTTGAGAAAGACAAAGCTGAAGGCCTCATACTTCCTGATTTCAAACTAAGTTGACCCTTGAACAATGGTGGGGTAGGGACACCAACTTTCCCATCCCCTGTGCATTTGAAAATCTGTGTATAACTTTACATTCAGCCCTTGTATCCAAGGTTCGACATCCACAGATTCAACCAACTGAAGATTGTGTAGTACTGTAGTATGTATTCAGGGAAAAAAATCCAGGTATAAGTGGATCTGTGCAGTTCAAACCCAAGTTGTTCAAGGGTCAACTGTATATTACAAAACTATAGTAATCAAAATGGTATGGTACTGACATAAAAACAGACACATAGGTCATCGAAAAGAATAGGGAGCCCAGAAGTAAACCAACACATATATGGTCAGTTAATTTATAACATAGGAGCCAAGAATATACAGTGGGGATTGGACAGCCTCTTTAATAAATGGTGTTGGGAAAACTGGACAGCCAAATGCAAAAGAATGAAACTGAACCACTATCTCAAACCATACACAAAAATCAACTAACAATGGATGTAAGAATTGAATGTAAGACCTGAAACTATCAAACTCCTAGAAGAAAACATAGGTGGCAAGCTCCTTGACACTGTTCTTGGTGATAATTTATTTCGATTTGACACCAAAAGCAAATGAAACAAAAAAGAAAAATCAACATGTGGGACTACATCAAAGTAAACAGTTTCTGCACAGCAAAGGTAACCATCAAAATGAAAAGCACCTTTACTGAATGAGAGAAAATACTTGCAAATTATGTATCTGATAAGGGGTTAATATCCAAAATACAGAAAGTATAAAGATTCATACAACTCAATAGCAAAAAACAATCAGTTAAAAAAAAATGGGCAGATCTGAATAGACAGTTTTGCAAAGAAGACATACAGATGGCCAACAGGTATATGTAAATGTGTTCAACATCACTAATCATCAGGGAAATGCAAATCAGAACCACAATAAGCCATCATCTCACACCTGTTAGAATGGCTGTTATCAAAAAGACAAGAAGTAGTAAGCGTTGCAAGGATGGGGAGAGAGGGAATCCTTTTGCACTGTTTTTGGGAATGTAAATTGGTGCAGCCACTATGGAAAGTGCTACTATGGAAGTTCCTCAAAAAGTTAAAAATAGAACTACCACATGATAGAGCAGTTCCACTTCTGGGTATTAATATGAAAGAAGTAAAAACATTAACTCAAAAAGATATTGCCAACCCTATGTTCATTGCTATTTACAGTAGCCAAGATATGGAAGCAACCGAAGTGTCCATTGATAGATGAAAGGATAAAGAGATGTGATATGTATGTGTATGTGTATATATATATATGACTATTATCAGCCATAAAAAAGAATGCAGTTTTGCCATCTGTGACAACATGGATGGACCTTGAGGTTATTATGCTACGTGAAATAAGTCAGACAGGGAAAGTCAAATACCCTAACGATTTCAGTTATATATGGAATCTAAAAGAAAACAAAACAAAACTGAACTCATAGATACAGAAAACAGATTGGTGGTTGCCATAGGTGGGGGTTGGGGGTAGGCCAAATGGGTGAAGGTGGTTAAAAGGTACAAACTTTGCAGTTATAAAATGAATAGGTCATTGAATGTATGTATAGCTTGGTGACTATATAGTTAATAATACTGTATTGTAAATTTGTAAGATGCTAAGAGAGTAGATCTTGTAAGCTCTTATCATAGGAAAAACATTATGGCTATATGTGATGACGGATGTTAACTAGACTTGTTGTGATCATTTTGTAATAATATGCAAGTATCAAATTATTGTACACCTGAAACTAATATAATGTTATATGTAAATTATATCTCAATTAAAAATTTTTCCTAGGATGAAGGCACCAAGGCAAACTTATGTTTTTAAAATATTTAATAAAAATAAATATGTGACTCATCTTGGCTGTAGCTTATTGGTTATATTTTTCTTAAGCCATGGACTTTTGAAAAAGTTTTCCATTCTAATTTTGGAACTGGGGGGATGGAATATAATTTCCTGCTGGTCTTATAGGGAATAATCACAAGTAAATTTATTTTTGTTTCCTTTTTTACTTTCTTTTTGATTAAGATAGGTTTATAGGTGGAGATAAGTTTATGAGTTATGGATAAGTTTTATAGGTTATTTAAATCAAGATCTCGTTAGGGAAATGTAAGTCATGCTAGGTAATTCAGTAGAGAGAATTTAATTTAATTTATAGAACCAATTTCATAGTTGTTAGAAGATCTAAGAGAATAGACCAAGGAGAGGATGATGAACCTACACTTAGCAACTAGTAGTTAAGTCGCTGTTAGTCCTGGAAATAGAAGGACAAAGGCACAAGGATGGAATACTAGAACTCGGAGACTGGAAATGGTTGATGAGGGGAAGAAGCATTGACTTGTGTGAGAGGAGACCTCGGAAGAAATATACTTACTGCTAAAGAGGTCCCAGAAGAAGAAGAGCAGGGGGAAAAGACCCCTTATTCCTCCCTTCCTCCTAACTTTCAGTTTTCTACCATTGCCTCCCTTGATCAAACTTAACCATTAACCAGTTGGCTTCTGCATAACTGACAGAGATCTCTGGGGTATTTTCCCCCATCAGTTTAGGTAATAAAAATGTATTGAGAAGTCCTGGGATGGTAGTTATTGCCTCCCAACCTCGAGGGAGGAACCAACAGTGTAGGAAACCACTGGAAAATCACACACTGTCCCAACACCTCAGGCCAACACAGTGAGGAGGAAAGTCATTCCCCTGAAAATGGGTCAGTTTTCATTCATCCAAGAAGGGTTGGGAGGACTGGAGCAGAGGGGACCATCACACGATACTGGGGTCAGGGTGGGGTTTGCTGGACCCCAAGCGGGCTCCTCAGACACCAAGGGAGAAAGAGATTTCATTTCTTCTCGGGGAGGAGTTCTTGGTCACTAGGCTCAATTCTTACCGTTTATAAAGCTGTCACTTCCTTGGGTGAAACTTTCATCCTGTAGGTTCATCACAAGGTTGTCAGCAGTGAGATGGATATGATTCTGTGGTGTGCTGATTGTCTTGGAGGTAAGAGACCTCTGTTTTTGAAAGATATTTTCACTGATTATTAAATTTTTGGTTGACAGGATTTTTATCCTCAGTACTTTAAAAGGTGTCCATCCATTGTTTTCTGGCTTGCGCAATATTTTTTTTCCTGATGAAAAGTCTGCCGTCCTTATTTTTGTTTCCCTGTATATAATGTACCCTTTTGGGAAGCTGCTTTTAATATTTTCTCTATCACTTTTTCTTTTTTGTTTTTGAGTAGGTAACACATGTTCGTGTTTCAAAATTCAAAAAGTATGGTGAGCTTACAAGGAGATATTGTTCAGTTTACATCCTTCAATTTCATTTACAGTGGAAATGCTCCCTAGTTTCCATTTCCATAGGCAAACAATGTAACTGTTCTCTTGGGTTTCCTTCCAGAGATATTTTATGCATGTACAAGAAAAATAATCATGTTTCCTTTTCCTCCATTTTACAAAAATGCTAGTGTAGTGTGCGCACTGTCTTGTACCCTTTGTTCATTCAGATATCTTCATTCAGATATCTTTCCCCAACATAGAAAAACTATCATCAGTCATTATAATGGTTGTAGAGTATTTAACTGTTATGGATATATAAAAATTTTAACTAACTGGTACTCTATTAATGTGTGTTTAGATTATGTTCCAATCTATTGCTGTTATCAACAATAATGAATCTTGAATTTTAATGAATTGCCACGTATGAGTGGCACTTGGAATATGTACATACCTTGTTTTGTTGCACTCTGCTTAATTTGATTCACAGATAACTGGTTTTTTTGCAAGTTGAAGGTTTGTGGCAGCCCTGCGTTGAGCAGGTCTGTTGGTGCTCAACAGAATTTGCTCATTTCATGTCTCTTTGTCATGTTTTGGTAATTCTCATAATGTTTCACACTTTTTCATTATTATTACATTTGTTGTGATCTGTGATCAGTGATCTGTGATGTTACTGCTACAACTCACTGAAGGCTCAAATGATGGTTAGCACTTTTTAGCAAGAAAGCATTTTTAAATTAAGGTATATACTTTTTTATACATAATATTATTGCACACTTAATAGATTATAGTATAGTATAAACATAACTTTTATATGCAGTGGGAAACCAAAAAATTCATGTGTCTTTATTGCAATATTTGCTTTATTGCTGTGATCTGGACCTGAATCTGCAATATCTGAGGTATACCTGTGCAAGGATTTTTGTATATTGTACAGGTATCCTGGGAGTAGAATTGCTAGATCAAAGAGTCTTAGGTTTATCATTTCGATAGTGCCAAATTTTCTCTGTAGAAGTTGAGCCAATTTACAATATTGCCAGCCATATAAGAGAGGACCTGTTTCCCTACATCTTTGTCAATGCATTGTTTTATAAATTTTTAAAATTATGATAATTTTCAAACCTACAGAGAAGTAGAAGGAATAGTATAATGAACTGCCCTTACCCATCACCAGCTTCAATAATTATCAATATATCATCAGTATTCTTTCATCTATACCTCCACACTCTTTACCCATTGCTAGTTATCTTTTTTTTATAGCTTTATTGAGGCATAATTTCCATGTCATTAAGTTCATGCAGTTTAAGTATAATTAAATGATTTATAGTAAATTTATAAAGTTGTGCAGCCGTCACCACAATCCAGTGTTACTACATTTTCTCCACCTCTAAAATATCCCTCATGCTTACTTTCAGACAATTCCCAGCCCAAGGCAACTACTGATCTGTTTTCTATCTTAATAGAGCTGCTATACCTAGACATTTAATGTAAACAATATGTCACAACATGTAGGCTTTTACATATGAGTACTTTCATTTAGAGTAATGTTTTTGAGGTTCATTCATGTTTTAGCACTTATCAGTAGCTCATTCATTTTTGTGCTGGATAGTAATCCATTGTATGGATATAGTAAATTTTGTTTTTACAATCATCAATTGATGGATATATGGATTGTTTGCAATTTTTTGACTATGAACATTTGTGTACAAGTGGGCAAATGTTTTTATTTCTCTTGAGTAGATACCTAGGGATGGAATTGCTAGATGCTATGATAAGTTTATGTTTAACTTCGGTTTAACATAGAACTGCCAAACTGTTTCCAAAGTGACTACACCATTTAAAATTCTAACCAGCTATCTAGAAAGGTTTCAGTGTCTCCATATGTTCACTAACACTTGTGATTATTTGTCTTTTTCATGATAGCTATTCCAGTAGTTGTGTAGTGGTGTCTTATTTTGGTTTAAATTTGCACTTCCTCAGTGCTGTTGATGGCAAATATCCTTTCATGTACCTATTTGCTATTGCGTATCTTCTTTGGTAAAATGTCTATTCAAATCTTTGCCCATTTTTAAATTGGCTTGTTTGCCTTCTTATTAAGTTGTAAGAGTTATTTATATATTCTGGTTGCACATTCTTTGTCAGATCTATGATTCGTGAATACTTTTACCTATTCTGTGGCTTGTCTTTTCATTTTCTTATTGGTGTCTTTTGAAATCTATTGCTGATTTTAAGAAACTTGATTGTAATTTTCCTTGTGTAATATCTCTCACATTTCTTACTCTTAAGCTTCTTGGAATTTTGGATTTGTACTTTTTTACCAAATTTGGGAAATTCTCTTAAGAATTTTTTTAGGAAAAAAAAGGAAGTAAGGTGGAAACTTATGGAGGTCTTTCACAGGATTATCATAAATTATATCCTACATTGCTTATTTGTCAGAATTTTCAGAATTCACTATTTAGCCAACTGATAAGAAAGCTAAGAAAAAACATGTATCTATAGATATTTCACAAGAATATGTAGAAATTTCCTTTCTTAAAATGAATTAAATATTACAAATAAATTTTATTTTCAATTGTAAAAAAAAAAGAATTTTTTTAGAAATCACCATTATGTTTTTTTAAAGGACACCACTTGAAGGGAATCCATAGTTGACCTGCACCTGACTGATTGTTCTGTTCATTTTTTTCAGTCTTTCTTTGTGTGTGTTTTGTTTTACTAATGCTATACCTTGTTTTCACTGATTTTATCTTCTGCAGAGTCTAATCTGACATTAATCCCATACAATGTATTTCTCATCTCAGACATTGTATTTTTTTATTTATAAAAGTTTTAATTGGGTCTTTTATGTCTTCCATTTCTCTGCTTAACCTGATTATTCTTTACCTTAGGAGTTGGCAGACTGTGGCCCATGGGGTCAAATGCTGTCCATGGCTGTTTCTGTTTTTTTTGTTTGTTTGTTTGTTTTAATATGGCTCCCAAGCTAAGACTGGTCTTTATATTTTTAAACAATGGTGTTAAAAAAAAAAATGTGAGAGAGACTTAATGTGGCCCAGAAAGCCTAAAATATTATCTGGCAACCCAGGCTCCACCCTCTACACAATGTAACAGTGGAGGAATTTGAAGCCAGTGGTGCACTGAAGGTCATGATAGCAACAACCCACATGATAGCAATAACACAAACTCACTTAACTCACGAGTAGATTTATTTAAATGCTCAACAGTAAAGGCTAGCAGAAGAAAAGGCTTGTCTGTTTCCAGGCACCAATTTTATTAACATCTGTTTATACTTTCATATATCATAAAGTCCAGCTTTCAGTTAAAAATTATAGACATATAAAAAAGAGCAAGAAAAAAATGCACTATTAAGAGACAGAGCAGTTTGTAGAATCAAATTTAGATATAAAGATCTAGTGGGAAAAGTGGATAACATGGTTGAACATATTGAGAATTTCAGCAGAGAGCTGGGACACTTTTTAAGAAAGATTCAAATGGAAATGCTGGAAATAAAAAATATAGTAACAGATGAAGAATGCCTCTGATGTGCTCATCAGTAGAGTCAACACAACACAATTGAGGAAAGAATGAATGAACTCAAATACAGGTCAGAAGAAATTACCCAAACTAAATGACAAAGAGAAAAAGAGAAGAAAACAGAACAGAGCATCTAAGAGCTTTGGGAAAATATGAAATTGTATAACATATGTCTGTTAGAATCCCAGAAAGAGAAGAAAGATGAGGCAGAAGAAGTGCAAAATAGTAGCCATGAATTTTTCAAATATAATGAAAGACGTTAAACCACAGGTCTAAGAAACTCAGAACAAGAAACAGAATAATTTCAAACTCTCTCTCAGACTACCACCTAGGTCCCCTAGATGCATCACATTCAAACTCAAAAAATCACAGAGAAAATCTTGAAGGCCACCAGAGAACAAAGACATTACCTAATTTAGAAAGCTACAGCAGGCATCTCAGAAACTATGCAAGCCAGAACACAGTCAAGTGACATCTTTAAAGTGGTGAAAGAACAATTCTTTCAACTATCAATTCGAGAGGGAGAAATAAAGATGTTTTCGGGGAAGCAAAAACTGCAAGACTTATTCCCAGAAGACCTGAACTACAAAAAAAAGTAGCACAAGTATGATGCCAGACAGAAAATCTACTTAAAGAAATGAAGAGATCTGAAAATGGTACAAGCTTGAAGATACAGTTGACCCGTGAATGATGGAGGGGTTAGGGGCACCAACCTCCCACACAGTCAAAAATGCATGTAGAACTTTACAGTCAGGTTTCCATTTCTGCAATTCTGCATCCATGGATTCAGCCAACCACAGATTGCATAGTACTTTAATACATATTTATTGAAAGAAATCTGCGTACAAGTGGACCTTCACAGTTCAAATCTATGTTGTTTAAGGGCCAACTGTAAATATAAAATTGAATTTAAAAAATTTTTAGTCACTGTGAAACATAACTGTCTAATGCAGGGGTTGGCAAACTTTTTTTTTTTTTTTTAAAGGCCAGATACTTTAGCTTTGCAGATCAGAGAGTAACTACTCAACTCTGCTCTTGTAGCACCAAGGTAGCCATAGACAACATAAATGAATGCATGTGGCTGTGTTCCAGTAAAACTTTTATGGAAACTGGCAGCCAGCCTATGGGTTATATTTTCTAAGTGCTGAGATTAAAGCAAAAATTGTAGTGAAGTATTGTTTGTAGCATGTAAAATTTAAATGAATGACAAAAAGAGCACAAGGATTATTATATTATACCTAAAGCAGCATAATATCATTTGAAGGTAGGCTAGGACTTATATATATAGTAAACACTAGAGTAATCACTAAAAACATTGAATACAGATGGATATATTAAGCGAAAATGGAGATAAAATGGAATCATAAAATCACTCAATCCAAAAGAAGGTGGAAGAAGCATCAAATGGAGCAATGAACAGAGAATAAATCCATAGTAGGTTTCAATCCAAGCAATATATGTAAATTGCCTAAACCTATTAAAAAAGACAAATTGGTTGGATAGAAAAGCAAGTTCCAACATATATATCCATACCCCTATGCCCTTTTTTAGATAAACAGGTACACTTCTACACTCTGCTTTTTTCACTTAATATTATATCTTGGAGATCACTCCATAGTGATACAGAGATAGTCCAAATTTCTTTTTACATCTTACAGTATTGTGTAGATGTACCATAGTTCATTCAACATGCCTTCTAATGATAAGTATTTGGATTGCTTCCATTCTTTTCCTATTACAAATAGTGCTATGAGTAATATCCATTGGCATACATCTTTTTGTATGTTTGCCAGTACATTTTTGGGGTAGGCTCCTAGAATCTGTGTCAAAGGATGAATAGATATGTAATTTTGCTAAGTAGTCTCAAAGTTCCCTTTATACAGCTTGTACCATTTTGCATTCTCACCCATAAAATAAAGCTTTACCTCCGACCTCACCACAGTTTTGTGTTGTCAAACTTGATTTTTTGCTATGCTAATAGAAGAGAAATGGCACATCAGTGTGGTTTTAATTTGTATTTTTCTTATTGTGAGTGAAGGTGAACACCCTTTTGCATATCCTTAAAGACCATTTTGTTTCATTTTCCACGAGCTACCTGTTTATATTATCTCAAGCCCATTTTCTATAAGTTAGTTGGACTTTTTCTTCTCAGTTTTCATAAACTCTTTATGTATTAGGGATATTAACCCCTTCCTCTGATATTAGTTACAAATGTATATGTTTTCATTTATGTTTTGCTTTCCTTATGGCATTTATATTTTTAGACGTTTTAAAATGTAATTAAAATTTATCAGTGTTCTGTTGCTTCTGACCATGAGCCATAGTTAAGAAAAAGTTCTCTATAACCAAGTTATATGTGATTACTTCTGATATTTGTAGTGTTTAATTTTTTATATTTAGGTTTTTTATCCATTTTGAATTTTTTCTTATGTTTGGAAGTTGGAGTAAATCAATTTTGTCTTTTAATATTGGGCTATCTGATATGGAGTAAACATTTCCCCTGATTTGAGATGCTGTTTTTGTCATATACTCATTTTTCACATGCAGTTGTCCTGTTTTTGGATTTTCCATTTGATTTCATTAGGCTATTTGTTGATGTGTCAGTATAATGCCAGTTGAATAATAAAGGCTTTACAAGATGTTTTAATATTGGCAAGTTCCTTTTCATTGCTCATGCTATTTCATGGTTTTCCTAGATATTAACGTTGTAATCAACTTTCTACTTTCAGAAAAACTTGAGGGTATGTAAATTTATAAATTAGGAGAATTTAATACTTAACTTACTGAAGTATATATTTTATATGCTTTTTATCTTCCTCCAGTTCAAAAACACTAGAACACTAAGGCTGAAGCTTCTCCTTCCAACTTTAATGTTACTGATGCAATGTATTTTTGCTATGACTTTTAAAGCCCAGATGAAATTATTATTATTGCTTCATACTGTCAAATGTTTTAGCCTATATGCTTACTAATTTGCATCTTAGGCTCTTCTTGCTAATTTAATTTCCTGTGTCTTTGTAAACAGTCTTTATTATTCTCTGGTTTATATATTGTTCTTTGTATTTGGCATTTTATAGCTTACTGTGATTAGCTAGGTATAGATTTATTTTTATTAATCATTATTGAGATTTCCTGGGCTTCCTGTACCTGAGGATTGGTATCTTTCATCAGTTACGAAAAATTCTTACCCAGTTTTTGTCTTAGCTTCATTCTCTCATTCTTTTTTTTTTTTGAAGTATGATTAGGCATGTTAGACTTGTACACTCCATTCCTCATGTCTTTAACTCTTGCTTGTATTTTCCATTTCTTTGTCTCTCTGTATTACGCTTTATTTTTTTACAGATCTTTCAGTTTACCAGTTCTTTCTTCAGCTGTGTCTAATCTGCAATTAAATATGTTCATTGGCTTTTAATTTCATTGATTTTACTTTTTATTTCTATAAGTTTTTTGACTGCTATTGTTTTTTATCATTTTAATATTTCTTTATTCCTTAATATTATCCTCATTTTATATTCTGGGTCTGGTTTAAATATATAAAGTCTTCATGGACTTTCTGTTGCTTCTTGCTCATGGTGTTGTGTTTCCTTATATACTGTGGTTTTTATTGTCATCATCATTATTATTTACATTGTGAATTTGTATTTTCTTGGAATAAGTTTATTTGCAAAAATTGGGGCCTGAATTTGAAGTGGATATTCAGAAAGGATCTACATTTGTTCTGGCAGGGACCTGGAGATATTACTAGTCCAGGACCAATTTTAGCTAAATTCTTGGCTTGAGAATTTTTGGACCACGTACATAATATGAATTCAGGTGACAACCTATATGAGAGGATTTTAAAACTAGATTTTTTTTTTTTTCTTTTCCAGGGTAGTTCAAAGTGCAACCAGGCAGTTTTCCTTAACAGTCTTAGAAATGTGGTGAAGTTGTTGGGAGGAGCATATCGGTATAGCTGTTTGAAGTTTTAGTCAAGGCAAAAGCCAGCTATTTTATCCAGCATTTTACTTGTTTTCAGAGGGTGAATCACTAAGGGTACTAGTCTGTCGTACTTTAGAGAAAATAATGTACAGTTTATCAGTATATAGTTGAAAAAAAAAACTATGAACCTCTTCTTTCCTCACTAAAGACATTACTGAAGAAAGTATTTTGAAGATAAATGCATTGGAATGCTTGAGTATGACAAAGTAAACGCTCTTTGTTAAGATTAAGTAGTGCTGGGACTTCCCTGGTGGTCCAGTGGTTAAGACTCCACACTTCCACTGCAGCGGGTGCGGGTTCGTTCCCTGGTCAGGGAACTAAGATCCCACATGCTGCATGGGTGTGGCCAAAGGGAAAAAAAAAAAAAAAAGATTAAGTACTGCTGAGTTTGAAACATCTATATGATCAAAGATTTAGAGTTAGTAAGTGTAGAAGAAATTGTTAAAAATGAGTGTTTAAAGTGTGGGCAATAACATTTTATTCTATTCTTATTTAATTCATGTAGAACAGACCTAATTTTCTTTGGCTTAAATTGGTAAGTGGATTTCTTATATTTGGATAGTTAAGCATCATAATTTAGTGGAATTTTCCTATAGCAGATAAATGCACAAATCCACATTCTTGTATTTTAGTGTGAAAATTACTTATCTGCTTCAGAGACCCAAAAAAGAAAAATAATTCTGGTCATAATTACCAATCTATTTATGTGTGCCTTTGTATTTTAAGAAGTCTGGTACCTTATTACCACTTGTAATATATGTGAAGTCTGGTAAACACTTGTAATATATGGTCTGAATTCCAAGCAACCCAAGGATAGAATATAGTTTGTTTCATAAATGGAAACTTTAGTGATATTCTAGTTATTTAAACTTACATAGCTAATAGGAATATACTGATTGATGAAAGTCAAATAAAAATGACGGTAAAAGGTATAATTTTTTAAATTCAGAGGGATTGCCATCTATAATATACTTGTCCCACTGCAAATAATTTATGTTTTTATATAAATCATTTTACCTGGGTATTTCTATTTTGAGTAATTATTTCAATTTAGGTGAATGAACTGTAGGTAACCCATAATTTGGACTAATATTAATTATAATTGGTTAATGTACAGACTATGACATATTAAGCATTATACTAAAGATCTATTTTATTATACAAATGTTAAACACTATATGAAACATATTCAACATTAAAAACCAATATAACATTATACAATAATAAATTTTTGGAAAGAAACATTTTGATGAATTTAGTTAGATATCTTAAAAAATCTTCATAATTTAAGTGAGGAAAAATTGGTGTCTTACATATCAGCAAAATTGACATATGCAGAGCTGAGAAGAACAAATCTATGAAGACCTCAGGTTTCTTCTTAGATTGTTGAAGGAAACTTTGATGGCAATGTTAATAATAGAAGTAGTAGTACTATATTATTATTAGCATGCACCTGTAGCACCCCCAGGGGTTGTTTTAAGTGCTTTACAAGAAGTAGCTACAATTATTGTTCCTGTTTTATAAGTAAAGAAACCGAGGCACAGAGATATTAAGTGACTTGCCCAGGGTCACATATCAAGGAAATGGTGGAGCTGAGATTGAAACCCAGTGTGGCTGTACACCATGGGTGAGTAAAGGGCCAGATAGCAAGTATTTTTAGGCTTAACTCATAAGGTCTCTGTTGCCACTACTCAGTTCTGTTATCTAGTGTGAAAGCAACCATAGTCAATATGTAAATATATGGGTGTGGTTCTCTTTGAATAATAATGTACTTACTGACAGTAATATTTAAATTTCATGTAATTTTTACCTGTTAGGAAATATTATTCTCTTGGGTTTTTTGTTTTGTTTTGTTTTGGGGTTTTTTGTTTGTTTGTTTTTGTCTTTGTTTTTTAACAATTTAAATATGGCTAACTATTCTTATCTCATGTATTATACAACAACTGCTATATATATTTTGGGGTCCTACCTTGTTCTACTGTGGATTCATTTACCCTGCACCTTGTAGAGTTTGCCTCCTTGAGGGCTAGACAATTTGATCTCTAAACATTTAGTTGATCCTTTACACTAGGCAATAGGAAATTCAACAGGTCTGAGACAAGAAGTTTCTACTTCTACATATACTCTAGGTTTTTCCCTTAGTGATTTCACTACTATGTAAATACTTATTGACTTTCCTGAATCTTACCCTCAGGCAGAGGTAGCTAGACCATATTGTTTTATCATTATTTACTCTACTTATTTTGCATGTAGTTTTTCTCATTTTAATGTCATTATAATGGACTTGGGCCTTGTTATTGAGGTAGCTGATAGTGAGGCATATACAGATCTCTTGTAATGTTGGCTCCCCTTTCATGTTCACATAATACAGACATAATTCTGCATATTTAGATTATCTACAAGGTCATATTAATCTGCACATTCATCTCTAAATTTACTGCCATAGCATATTTTATTTCTACTAAAAGCTTTGTATTTCTTCCTCCTTCAATAGAATAAGTGGTCTACCAGTCAGTACTATCTACTCAATGTAATGATGCAATTTCTACCCTATTCTACCTAGTACAAAGTTAACACCTCCTTGTTTCAACATGTTATAATAGTGATAGATGCAAAGTACAGTACTATGATAGTACAGAAGAATCACCTATATATTAGTCTGGAGAGAAGGAAGGGAGTTTTTAGGCTAAGTTCCTAGGTGGAATCGTATAAATAGGTCTTGAGGAAGCAACAGATCCAAACACCTTTTAGCACACAGGAGTTTTAGGCTATGTAGGGAAGTTTGCTGCAATTTGAGCATGGAATTTGGTAATAGCTATGTGTGTAAAAGTAGTTTTGGATCAGAAATAAAGGTTCTTATGTCAAAATAAGGAATCTGAATTTCCTCCTCTTCATCAGTGATCTCAAATACCTAAATAAAATAGGATGGGAATATAAGTAATAAATAAGTCAAGTAGGCAGTGTGCTGGGGAAATGGGAGGTGGATGGAGACTGGCAAATTGGAAAAGAGGTCCATGCCTTGACTAAAGGCAGTAGCTGCTCAGCTTATTTTGCAATGGAGAGATGAAAGCCCTGTGTTACAGGGGTTCCTCTTTATCAAGAGCTCAGAGAAATCTACATTTAATCTGAAATACCACAGTTTTTAAATATTGGAAACTAAAATATCTTAAAATAATATTTTATCTATATAAAACAAATGTGTCAGCTGAAGGTCTTTGCTTTAGATGGTAAAATCTACACAGCAAGTGGTAAGTCTGTAAGTAGATCATTCTGTGTTTTAGGAAGATAACAATGGCAGCCATGTTGAACATGGATTTTAGGTAAATGTGGAATAGCAAGACAAGAGATAGGGTCTATTAGAAGTTTAAAGATGAGATAGATGTGAATTAATGTTTTATTAATAGGGATAGAGAAGATTCCAGAAGTACATTGATGGTGCTATTTTATACTTACTTATTGATGGTAAAATAAATACATAATGGTTGATAATGAAAAATAATTCTTTTCATCCCTGACCCCTAGTTTCTGTTTCCCCTATGTAAAGGCAACTGTTTTTACCAGTTTGTTGCATATCCCTGTAGTAGTCTGGCAATATGCATTGGTGTACATGTGCCTTCTACTCTCTCCCTTCCTTTACACCAGTGATAATGTAATGAATAGATTTCTCCATCTTTGTTTAACAATACATGCCTGGAATTTTTCCCTTATCTATTCATATAGATGTAAATATATTCTCACTGATATTCTCATTAATATTTGTATTATATTTCACTTCATGGGTATATTATAATTAATTTAACCAGTCCCCTGTGGTAGACATTTAGTATGTTTCCATTGTTTTACTGCTACAAACCATCTGTGGATGCATATCCATATATATGTGTGTCTTTGAACTTTATATGTGTATTATTTGGAGGATTAAATTCTTATAAATGGAAATGGTAAGTCTAATGGTATGTGTGCGTTTAAAATTTTTTTGACTATTACTATGTTGCCTTTAAAAGTAGTACCACTTATCATCCCTCCAACTAGATAGCAGAGCCTATTTCTGTACTTCAGAGCCATCATGGGATATATCAACATTTTTATTTTTGTAAATATGATAGGAGAGATGACATTTCATCTTTATAATTTCACTTATTTAATTATAGTAGAGAATCTTTTCATATTTGAAAAAAAATCCCTTGCGTTTCTTTTCTGTGAAGTAGTCTTCTCTCCCAGTTTTCTACTAGGTTGTTAACTGGTTTTTTTAAAAACAAAAATTACTTGTATAAGCTTTTTAATTAAGGAAATCAGCAAAGATTCTCAGTGTATCATTTTGCTTTTGACTGCTTTTATGTGGTTTTGTTCTGTTGACATTTAAAAATTTTAAGTCAAATTTATAAATATATCAATTTATGGAGTATGGTTACTATACTGTATTTAGAAGGGTCTTTGCAATTATTGTGTAATACCTAGGTCTTTTATATAATTTTAAAATTCTCAGTTATATTCTGCATTTGCATTTGTATTTAAAAATTTGTCTTTATTAGTGATTTGCTTTGATTAAAGGCAAAAAGTAAAAAGACAAGAAATAACACATGTTGGCAAGGATGTAGAGAAAAGGGAACCTTTGTACACTGTTAGTGGGAATGTAAATTGGTGCAGACAGTCTGGAGGTTCCTCAAGAAATTAAAATTGGAACTATCATATGATCCAGCAATTCCACTTCAGTATTTATCCAAAGAAAATGAAAACACTAACTCAAAAAGACATATGCACCCCATGTTTATTGCAGCATTATTTACAAGAGCTGAGATGTGGAAACAACCTAAGTGTGTCCATCAGTGGATTAGTGAATAAAGAGGATGTGGTATATATACACAATCAAACATTATTCAGCCATTAAAAAATGCAGTATTGCCATTTGTGACAGCGTGGATGAACCTTAAGGGCATTATGCTAAGTGAAATAAGTCAGATAAAGACAAATACTGTATGAGCTCACCTATATGTTGAATTTTAAGACCAAAAAAACCCAAGAAAACCCCAAAATACCAAGCTCATAGATACAGAAAGCAGATGAGTGGTTGCCAGAGGTGGGGGGTGGGGAGTAGGCAGAATGCACGAAGGGAGAAAAGGTACAGACTTACAGTTATAAAATAAATAAATCATGGGGATGTATTAATAATACACAGTATGGTGACTATAGTTAATAATACTATGTTGCATATTTGAAAGTTGCTAAGAGAATAAATCTTAAAAGTTCTCATCACAAGAAAAAAATTGCAACTGTGTATGGTGATGGATGTTAACTAGACTTACTGTGATCATTTCACAATATATACAAATGTTGAATCATTATGTTGTACACCTGAAACTAATATATTGTTGTATGTCAATTATGGCTCAAAAAAAGGCACCAGAAGTGTTTAAAAAATACAACTTCAGGTATTCCTAGTTGAGTCTTCTAGGTTAATAAAATTTAAAATTTTTCAGGGATTCATCATTTGTGATACTTTAGGATTACTAAATAATTTTTAATAGTTTTCCATGCTCATGATTAGGAAATAAGTTATATTTCTTCCTGTGTGAACTCATGAATTGTTAAAGGCACATAAAGTACTTAGTAACAGTATTTTCCAAATAATTTATTTAAAAAGGAGGAACCACAGAGTTTGGACAACTTATCATAAGTGGGATAATCAAGGTAAGCCTAGGGTTTGAGGACCATGTGTCATTTATTAGGTATAAAATTGGTGATATTGCTATAATATAAATGTTGGCTAAGACTTTCATTGTGCCTCTTATATTTTTGGGTCAATTTTACCACCCCTTGTATCTCTTTGAAAAAAACTCAGAATTTGAGTTTTCTCTGGGGTCCATTGTTTTGGGGTGAAGCTGGACTGTGTGCCCATTTTGAATCATTGTTATATGTATAGCCACATTTTTGCCACCTGGTATACCACTGCATTTTTTCCCCCACTGTGAACACTGGTAGACATAAGTAATATAATTGTTCATTCTACAGGTATAGAATTTCAGTATATTTCTTTTTATTCTAATTTTACCGAAAACATAACATGAATCCTAAGTGATCAATATAATTTTTCAAAGCCAACTATTTTAAAACTAAATATCTGATATTATGTAACTGTTATCTCTTGAGACTTTTAAATTGGGGCAAAAATTCAGAGAAGCAATGCAAGTTATCATTCACTTATTCTTTGTAGGAGTTTCTTTGAGTTGCTGCTGTTCTTTGGAAGAGATGAGTTTTATGAAGAGCCCTTAAAGGATATTCTTGGATCATTCCAGGTAAAACAGTTTACTACTTACATTTTGTCTACATTTAAAACATGCCTTTATTCTCCCCCTAAAAATAGTATATTGATTATTTATTGATTATAAGCTTTTATATTTACTAAGGTGGCAATGCTTAAGATTCTGTTATGTTGGCAAAAAAGAAAGTTCTTAAAATTAATCTTTAGCTGTACTTCTAAGCAATTCATACAGAGGATTTTAATTCCACATTTGCTAGACTAGAGCCTGCTGCCACCACCCTTATAGATTCCCAAGCGTATCCTGGACATATACTTGCTTTTTACTGCTAAAGGCTTTTATTCCAAAGCCCCATGTAGAACTCAGCCCTGGAAAAAGGACTCTTTTTGCCTAGACTAGAAGCAGGCTGTTTGTTCCATGCCACTTTTTCCTTTGGTTGTTTCCTGATTTTCCCATCTGTTTTCTTAATAGCCTTCCCAAGATAGGAGGCAGATTTTTTTTTTTTTTTTTTTTTTGCACATGCTCTATGAGTGAAGAGTAAATCCAGAAGGGAATGACAAAAGATCTAAGACCTCACCTGTAGATACAAGAACATTTGATGTTTTTACCATTTTGTTGGGAAGCAATACGTAGTACCATGGCTCACTAATGGGTCCTTGGCAGTCTCTCATTGCCCTTTTTTGGGGTGGAATAAAGATGTACTTTGAGCTCCCCCTAGGGGTACAGTTGTTCAGACAACGTATTGCAGTCTACCTTGAGGAAGGAAGTCATCAGAGTAACAGAAAAGTCATGCAGTGCTTTCTCTCACCTAGAATTTTTATTTCATGTTTATTTAAAGAACTTTTAGACTGAATTAAAACAGATTTTTATGAGTGATCACTCTGGTACATACATAAAATAGGAAAACTATAAACAAACTTAATTGGCTAAGGTATATCTAAAACTTCTTCACATTCAGAAGCTTACTCTAGAATTGCTTTTCCTTTCCAGTCATCAGTGTCTATTTTTCTACACCATTTTGTCTTCGGTGGCATCAAAAGTGTTGGTGATGCAGCATTTCCTAAAATAATTAATAAAAGAACTAAAAGTCACTGGTACTGGGCTTTTAAAAGCTTAAGCTGGCTTTATAGTAAGTTCTGTTTAATCAACTTTTGGCTCCTGCTTCAGGGGTATTGTTAAATTAGATTAATTACCCTATACCCTTCCTATACCATCTGATATCCAAGAGTTAAGAGAGTGCTCTGCTAGTCTCCTGGATTTTATTCTGTGTCACCAGTATACCCTTTTGCACGTTTTCATGTTGTCTCCGAATGTCCGTGCATGCAGAATGACAACTACATCATGACCATTACCAGGCTGACATGGATTCAAAGATAGCATTGAATGTAAAACATAATCTGATTTCAGAGTTATAAAAATATGAAAAAATGTATCTTAGAATCAGTGAAATTAGGTACATTATATTGAACTTTCTACTTTATCCATCCTTACATTCAGCAAGTGGTAAAAATACCTGTTCTCATGGAGCTTGCATTCTAATTAGAGTCTGTATTCAAGTATTTAAAACTTCTTAATTTTCCATTCCATTTTTCCTTTGACACTTGTGCTCTTGGCAATCTATTCTTGAACTTTTACTTCAGCAAATATTTATTTAGTCCCCATTGTGTGCTAGGCACTAAGCTCTGGAAAAAAACATAATAAGCAAAAACAAAAAAGCCCCTGCTATTGTGCAGTTTAATTCTAGTGTAGAGACAGAAAGACAAGAAGTCAAACCTTTGTAAAGTTAAGAGTATTTTAGAAAGTGACAAATGACTTCAGTGGGAACTACTGAAGCGTTTTTAGAGTAGATGAGAGACAATACTTGACTTCTGTTTTAAATGTGTGAAATCATAACATTTGTGAAGGGATATATCCTTTTTCTTTTTTTCTTGTGAACAGGATTTCCATTCAGTTATCAAAATAATTAATCCCTCAAGGGAGAGTTAATGGTTTTGTATTGTTTTCTGTCTCCTACTCAAATTCTAAGGCCCACCCCTTCTCCTGTTTGTTTGTTTTTAATCTCTGCATTTCCACTACTTTTGTTGCTGTTGCTTCTTCCTACTCTGAATTTTCTTGGGCCTCTAAGTCCTGCCTCCTTGGAGAGATTTCACCTTCTGTTCCCATCTTAGCTTTATCTGGAGAATAGTCTTCCATTTTCTAACTGAACTGCTGCTGCTGGTGCTTTGCTGCTGGTGCTTCCCAGACATGTGCCCTAAGGGACCCAGGAAAGGCCAACACGTAGTCCATCATGTATACTCTTCTAAAACCTCACATTTGCTAAGTTTTGTGAATTCTCCAGGCTTTTGACTGACCTTTGATAACCCAGTGACAATCCCAATGTCACCTTTTGAATTTTTTAATACTTTCTACTAGTGCAAGCCCTAGTTCCCAGGTGGTACCTTTCTATCCATCTTTCATACAGCTTAAGATCATGCTCTTTCTCCTCTACAAGAAGTAGGACAAACACAGCGCTGCTCATACTTTAATGTACATAAAGATCACCTGGGGATCTTGTTAAAATCCAAGTTATGACTCAGTAGTTCTGGGGTGAGGCCTGAGAGTCTGCGTCTCTAACCTGCCCTGAGGTGACGCTGATGGTGCCGGTCCCTGATCACGCTTCGGGTTAGCAAGGGACTAACATTCTTTGCTGGGTTTGAGTTAATCGCTCATCTGTTCCCCCATCTACTCCCCTCCCATTTTCCAACTGTGAGTATCCCAGCTTGCCACTCTGTCATCTTGGGCAAGTTACGTAATTTCTGTGTCAGTTTTATCATTTGTAAAATGGGGATAATGATCGTACTTGCTGTATATAGGGTCATTGGTTTGGCATGGTTCTTAGAAAAATGATCAGGCTTAAGGCCTAAGGCAGGCCTGTAACCTGTCTGGTGAAATGTGTGGACTCTGAAGTCATACTATTCGGATTTCTGTTTTTCACAGTGAGATCAAAACCTACCTCTTAAGCTTATTCTGTTCTTCCATGAATTTCAGAATTCCTAAACCTTGAGTTGTTCAAGTAGAAATTATTAATTTTTCTTATCCACTGACTATATTTTTTCCTCTGCTTTATTCCAAGAGGAAACTTCATTCTTAGAGCCAGATGTTCCATATACAGATGGTATGGTCTCCAACTTAACGATGGTTCAACTTACGATTTTTCAACTCTACAATGGTGTGAAGGCATACCATTCAGTAGAAACTGTACTTCAAATTTTGATCTTTTCCCAGGCTAGTGGTACGCCATATGATACTGTCTCATATGCTGGGCAGCTGCAGCAAGCAGCAGCTCCCCGTAGCTCCCAGTTAGCCATGCCATCATAAGAGTAAACAACCAATACACTTACAACCATTCTGTACCCAGACAAGCATTCTGTTTCATTTTCAGTATAATCAATACATTACATGAGATGTTCAGCATTTTATTATAAAATAGGCTTTGTGGTAGATGACGTTGCCCAACTGTAATGTAAGTGTTCTGAGCATTTTTAAGGTAGGCATGGCTAAGCTATGATGTTTGGGAGGTTAGGTGTATTAAATGCATTTTCGACTTATATTTTCAACTTACGGTGGTTTATTGGGACTTAACCCCAGTGTAAGTTGAGCAAGATCTATGCTGGCTTCTAAGACCTTGCTTACTTGGCACTTGGCTTCCAGTAATTTTTCTTTACCTCAACACAAGAAGATGACACATTTCTTATATGATGCCCCTACCTCATTATTATTTTTAATCTGTTCATTGGTGAGCTTTCCATAGGCTCGTGATTGAATTCATACACTCCAAAATCCATTAATTTAATTAAATATTTTAGATTCCTAATGAAATGACAAAAATAATATAAAATTTGGAAAAAATTCCTTGTAAATGCTGTTTACTAGGATGAGGACTTATTAACAGTCGATTAACTGAATGTGATTAAATAGGGAAATGAGAGAGAGAGATAAAAGAGAGACCTTCCAGTGCTATCCAGTAATACGCCACTCCCCCTACCAGCTTGTAACAATAGGGGCTGGAGGAAATAGCAGGTGGTGGGGCGTTTGGTATGTGACCAATCTCATTTTTGTTGGTGCTTCTTGAAGATGCACTAGGTGTGCAGCAGAACCAACAGAACAGGAATCGTGTTATACCTACATTAAAAATGGGATGTATGGCTCTGCATGAGAGCATTCCTTCCACTGAGAGAATGACTGTATGACCCAAACTAAATGCAGCCTGCCCCAATACCCAGAGGTCAGAAAGTTTTGTAAAGTTTTGTCTCCCACTGTAGCTTCCTCATAATTTACTGCCTCATGGGCCATTCGTCTAACAAATCAAACTTATAAACTTTTACCTTCTCTGTTTGGGCTTGAAGGATTTGACAGAGACCTGTTTACCCATTAGTAAAAGAGCTCTCTGTTCTAAATACTCTAGGTAAAGATGAATAAAGAGACTAACACCAATTACCATCAGTTACATGGTAAGATAAGACAGTTTTTAAAAAAAGGATCAGTTATGTTCTTGCTGTGGTTGAGTCTATGGTATCTTCCATGAAACTGGAAGTGAAATTGTAAAGAAGGGACAACCTCAGGAATGTATGGAAGTAAAATATTGTATGGAGATGAAACTACTAAACTAAAAGTGTGTTGAAGGGCGATCAACAGCATATTAGCTCCAGGAAAATCCAAATCAGTGAAGGAAATAATTTTTAAAAATTAATTTTCAATTCATAATTATATACAGCTATATCTTATTTCAGTTTTCAGGATAAAGAAAAATTCCTACAGATGCAGGACTCCTGTAGAACGAACAGGATTCTCACAAAGGAAAGAATAAAATCAGGTCTGCAGTGAACTTCTTCATTGTAACAAATGCCAGAATAAATAAATAATGTCTGGAGTTTTTAAAGGGAAAAATATTATTTAATAATACAGCTGCCAGGCCCTATAGTCTATGAGAGAGGGCAACAGAAATAAATAGTCCAAATACTTGGAAAACAAACCAGCTACATCTTTTATCAGGAAAACAAATAAAAGAAGTATGCCAGCTGATTTAGAAGTGATCAAAACAAAGAATTTACACAGAGTTGTTACAGAAAAAAAATAGGACTGACCTGAAGAAACAAGTAAAAATTAGCACACTATTGTTAATATCGTTATTATGAAAATCCTATTAATATCAGAAATGATTCTGAAAAAAGAAAATACAAGTTTTAAATAAAAGCACACACACAATAATCAGGAACTAAAATCTCAGATTATGTTATTGATTGGATGGAGGTAAGGAAGATAGGGAGGAGTCAAGTATATTCTTGGGCATCTAAGCTGAAGTAACCACGTAGAGTAGTGCTATTCACTAAGTGAGCAATGATCATAGGGGGAAGAGGAGGATATAGAAAGAAGATAAGTTCCGTTCTAGACACAAGAGTTTTAAATATCTTTGGAATATCCAAGTACTGATGATGTGCAATAATGTTTAGTTTCATGGGTCTATATATGTATCTTCCTAATTTGTTTCTTTTTAATCCAAGAACATATATAATTTTTATTAATCAAGAGAAAAATAGATGTTATAAAGATTTTTGTTCACTTGTTTAATTTAGGGGAAAAAAAACAGAGAGACCCTGGAGTAGTCAACAAAATGCCAACCAAGGGGGGTGGGATGGGGAGGGTGGGAGGGAGGGAGATGCAGGAGGAAGGAGATGTGGGAACATATGTATATGTATGACTGATTCACTTTGTTATAGAGCAGAAACTAACACACCATTGTAAAGCAATTATACTCCAATAAAGATGTTTAAAAAAAAGCGTTACTGCTAGAGCTCTACAAATGTTTTAATGAGCCTACCTTGATCTCAGAGAAAACTCTATCCCCATCCTTTGGGGTCAGTGTATAAATCGCAAAGATCTTTTTTGTTCAGACTAGAAGTTGGCCTTCCTTAAACTTTTTTTCCTGGGACTTCACCCTATTTTTAAATCTGCTTGACCTTCCTTGGGGGAGTAGAGGAAGGAGGTGGGAGGAGGTAGGGGACATAAACTTCCAAACAGGAGGAGGCCCAAGGCTATCTTACTGCAATAGCATCTTAAAAGGAGCAAAAAATAATCAGCAGTAAAAGAACCAGCCACAACAGATCGTTATGCCCACCCTGTTTCACTGGGGCAAGTGTTGATCTCCCCTGAGAAGTTAGAGTATATATTCATCGTGGTCATAAGACCAGCACATCTCCCAGATTTTATTATTTTTAGCTAATAGGAATAAGTTTAGAACTATTAACATTCCACTAAAACCTTCTAAAAACTGGGATCATGTCCCATCCTCCCTAGGCTACTTGGAAGAAATTCCCCAAATACTTAATTTGGCAAATTCCTCATCTTGGTATTCAAAACCAACTTTGTATTGCTGGTTAAAAGGTTTTTAAATATAACCATATCAGCTTAAGAACAAGACGTAAGTGAGAAGCAGTTTCAAAATTGTGTTCCCATATTTTCTGCTTGAATAGAAGCTCTCCTGTCTCTGCACAACTCCATCTTGATTGCATATGACTTGCCCCACCTAAGTTTTTCCACTGTTACAGAGCACTAATCTATATTCTGTCTGTGGTTTGATAGTCTCTCCAACTACGTAGTTAGATTTGGTGGGCAAAGACTAACTTTCATCCTTTTGTTTCCAACACTTAGTAGTCTAAGTCCCCTAAGGGGGACTGGTATGTCTGCCAGTACAAAGGAAGGATAAATAAGTCCATAGACATTTCTATCTGATGTCTAGCCATTTCTTTCTTGTAAAAAAATTCTATTTAGAGATGTATTATCCTTGCTGAACTCTTAAAAAATAAGAAACAATGAGGTGTATTGTCTGAGGCTGTTTACTTCATGGTCCATTGGTTACCACTGTGTACAGTAAGATGGGGGAGACATCAATAAATGTATTCATGGGATGAAACCATCAAATGTTTACTTGTAGATTATACTTTGACAATGTGTAGGAAAAAAGAGAAACTGAAGTATGTTTAATTGTGAGAAAAGTATAAGGGAAAAGATTTCACTATCTGTGAAAGAAACATGTTTGACAAGTGTGCCACATATTTAGTACTGGGAGTAAGAGGGATTGATGTTAAAATTAAAGTTTCAGATTCTGAAATCATTTTGTAAAGATTGTATTCCTTAGATAAATCTTGTGTTGAAATGGGTAAAGCTTTGATATTTTTCCCTGGCATTTATCTTGAAATTATTACTCACAGTTAATAATTCTTATATATCACCACCTCAGAAATCTTTTCACTTTTTCTGTGTTTTTTTAAATAATTTGTTTGAGTAGGAAACACTTTACTTTGGTTCAACTGTTGAAGTTCTACAGTCACTTTGAAGAGATAAAAGACCCAGAATTATTTCAAGCATAAAATATATAATAAATAAACTTGAGATAGTTAAGCTCAAGGGACCAAGAGCAAGCCTCCAAAAGACAGGGCTGTTAACATCAGTAAGTTGCATATCTCAGAAAAGGCCGGTATACCTGGGCATATGGAAGAGCAGTCATCTCAAAAGAGATGAACATTGATAGTTATTCACACCATAGTATCCAACATAAATGAAGATCTTAATATCCTGAGTATCTTGCAGTCTGTGTGTTGTCAGGAGCAGACATATAAGTGCCTTTAAAGTCAGTGATAGGACTTAACTTTGAAATTAGTTCTAAAAGCATATCAGGATCATTGAGGCACTCATTATTCACTGAAAGCTGATTCTGTAGAGTGTCTTTAATACATAATAATTAGAATTATCAACATATTAGTGCTTGAAGTAGTTTATATTTTCCCAGATAAAATATTAGCTCAGAGAAAATTTAGCTGTAAAGAACTGTAGAGGATATTAAGTCCAATCTAATTTTTTAATAAATGATGAAACCAAAGACCAGAGAGATTCATTAATTCATTCATTCAACAGTGTTTACTGACGCTTAAGTAACTTGCTCAATTTGTAGCATAGCCCATATTGTGACCTGTTCTCTTGACTGACTCCAGTACTATTTCTGCTGAGTCGTATTTTACATTCAGCTCTCTGTGTAGGAATCTATGCTCAAATAAATCTTGCATATACTTTAATTCTGCTTCAGGGTCTATCTTAGAGGCTAGAACTGTAACAATAGCACTTCTCTGTTGGCCATAATATTTCATTACTTATTTAAAAATATTGATAGTAGGGCAGGGTTGTGCTTTCATTATCATGGCAACCACCAACTAATTTTGAAATCTGATTATACTCTCAGTTGATAGTTTTACTGTATTTATGATTGGCTTCTGCTTCAGAAAAAAACTGATTACTAATTTAAGTAACATTTACATTGTTACCTAAAATTTTTTAAATGTATAAAAATGCAATCAGGTTTATTAAACAGGAGACAATTACTCATATTTAAATATTTGTTTTTTTCAAAAGCCCCAAAAGAGGTATCTTAAATAGTTCACTAAGTACGTGATTCTAGTTATTTTAAAAAATCAAGTATGTGTAATTTATATGCATTAATGAATTTTTATAATTTTAAGACTGAGAGTCACTTTAGAAATTATTTAATCCAATAATCCCTTATTTTATAGATCAGAAAATTAAGCTCCAGTGGAGCTGAGGTTTATAGAAGCAGAAAAAGGGCCTAAATCCTTTTCTCAACCCAGCATTCTTTTCAGTATTCCCTAATCTATTATATGAAATGATGTAACCATGTGTTTGCAATAATGTATATGTCAAAAGAATAGGTTTAAAGAAACGTTTTTATTTATACTACCATCTTAAATGCTTCATGGTCTTAACATTTTAAAGCCTTTTCAAGACCACCTTATCCGGGAGAGGGAGGAAGAAGAAACTTTAGTTTGGTTACCTGAGTGATAGCAGATGAAGGCATCAACTAGAGTGCAAATTATAGAAATGGCAAGGAAGAAGCAGATCAGGAGATGTTGAAGAAAACTGCCATGACATTAGGATCAATAGAAGCAGATGAGTTTTATGTTTGATTCCAAACACAAACATAAAAACAAATAATACCTAAAACCAGGAATCCCCAGACTTCTGATATAATACCCATCCAGATTTTTTTTAAGTTTGAGCACATATCCCCAATATATGTATATTTGTTATTTATGTACATGCACTAATACTATAATACATTATAAAACATAAAAATACATAGTAAAATATTTTAACAGTGTAAGACTTTAATGACATCAGTATGACTGAATGTGCTTTATTTTTGAAAAATTTTTAACAGTTCATATAGTACTTCAAAGTCTGATTTTTTAAGTTCAGTTTGCTTTGATACTTGGTTTTAATAGTTGTCATAGGTGAAAAAGATACCTTTGGTAGATCCAAATGGAAAAATTTTTTTTCTAAAAGTTGATACTCAGTTTTAAATGCCTTCCACCAAATTTATAATTTTTTTAATAAAAAATTTGCAATTTTGCAACTTTTTGCAAATTTGCAATTTTTTGTTGCAATTTGACTACTAAATTTCTATTGTTGCTGAAATCAATCATTGTTTTCTTGAATAGCAACCATTTTTTAAACAAAATAACTCATTAAAATGCTCCAAATGAAGGATTTTTTTTTAGAATTTTAGAATTTTATTTATTTTTTTATACAGCAGGTTCTTATTGAAGGATTGTTTTAAACAGAAAATTCTAGTTTAAGTTTTTTAATGGCATAGATACAAGCATTATAGGTGGTATCGATTTTGGGCAACAACAATCATGTAATGATGTAAATACGTCCAAGCATCCATTTTAAATGATTTTCTCCTTAAGAACTTTCTTTTACAAAGCAGTAACTTTTTCACTGTATACTATTCCCTTTATATGAGCAAACTCAGAATGTTTATGTTTTCAAAAACATCAGGTAAATACTTCTTAGGAACTTATCACAGAAATGAACAGCAAATTTGTGAGAATTGTCTTTTCGTAAAAGAAAACTGCGTAACATCTTTGAATTTTATCACTTTTAAAGTGCTTTGCCATAAGATAACCGATGAAAATATAATAATAAAAGATATGATCATTCTCATTTCAAAGTACTGTAAAGATTTTACTGTATTTTAAGGCTTTGTTTTTATAAATTAACCATATTGAATACCTTTTGTATTTTTGCTTTGATTTGCTGCAGTAGCTTGCTTATGAATGAATTTGACATGTGGTATTTTATACTTTTCTTCTGGAATCTGCATTTCATTCAAAATAAGACAGATATTTCATAGTGCTTCTACTTACACAGATTTCTGTAAATTCCTATTCTGATTTTAAAAATTATTTATTGCGAATACATCTTCTCTGATATACCTTTCCTTTTCTGACTGTTTGAAGAAGCTTTTAACTACGTAGGAAGTAAGATGGCAACACTTAATTAGTAATGCAAGGCCTTCCTCCTATATTATGAGTACCAGAAGAGTGGAGTGGTACAGATTTTCAGTACTGCAGGAGAAAGTATTATGGATTGAGGTGACTAGTGGAGGCTTCTCTGTGGAAAAATAGTTAAAAAAGGATTTAGATAGGTTTACCAAAAGTTGTAGGAGAAAGAGAATGATACGAGAAAAGGCATAGGCAAGAAAGGACAAGATAAGTTTGGGAGACATGGAAGAGACCAGGCTGGAGAAAAGGAGTCATGATGTGCAATAATAGGTGAGTGAGTAGGTAGGTAAATCCAGAGGTCCTTAAATATGAAGTCGGGGCATTAAGAACTTTTATCCTATGATAAGCGAAAGGGTTCAGATCAAGTTTGTGTAATGGCCAGAACACTGACCTGCAGCTTCACAGACATGTTGTGGTGGCTAACTCTAAAGTGGCAGCAGGTGCGGGGAAGAAACATCTTC
The DNA here is from genome assembly GCF_965194805.1 of Balaenoptera borealis. NCBI lineage: Eukaryota > Metazoa > Chordata > Mammalia > Artiodactyla > Balaenopteridae > Balaenoptera > Balaenoptera borealis. The sequence goes on from NC_138862.1 coordinate 40,954,595, forward strand.
TGGAACTAAACGGATTCTGAAAGAAGAGTGAGGGAGTTACGTTTTCTCTCTGCCTTTGGCAAAGACACAGGATTGAATGTAAGTTTCTGAGGAAATTATATTTAGCACAGTGCAGTGGGTAAATAAAGGATGAGGTTAATATACAGGTCCAAATTTAATTAAGTAAACATTCTAAAACAACACAATATGAATATACTCTAGAAAAGATAAGTTGTAAATTCTATAGTGATTTAAGTGTTTCCTTTTTCACTTGGGAGGCTTTTAAATTGAATATCATCCAAAAAGCCACCATACTATTTAAGGAAAAATAAGCCAGAAGATACTTAGAAACTTTTCTTTCATCCTGTGTCTTTTTAAATAGACCAAAGTGAAATCTTTCTTTCATCTCTATTTCCTATCCAGAGTTATTTCCCCATAGAAATGGTCTCCAAAATATGGTGTACTTGACTCAAGGAGTGCACGCACACAAAAACCAAAACTTTCATTTATAATTTTTATATTAGAAAAATGAATTTAAGCTAATTTACTACTCTTTAATAGAAGGATTGGTAGGAGTACAGATATATAATTTACAGTGTAAACATTTATGAAAGTGCACTCCAAATGTAGGAGGGATTGGGTTTGCCAAAAAGTTCATTCAGTTTTTTCTGTAAGATGGCTCTAGTAGTTAGTAGTGCTTAGTTGTCTTTAACTTCATTTGAAACAATTTTGTTAGATTTTATTGTGACAGCTGTCATATCATCGTGTGTTAAAAAAAAAAAAAAAACATCAAAATTGGTGAATTTCTGTATAGCCATTTTAATATTGAAGATGGAAGAAAAAAGCAACATTTTTGGCATATTATGCTTTATTATTTCAAGAAAGGTAAAAATGCAACTGAAACGCGAAAAAAATTTTGTGCAGTGTATGGACAAGGTGCTGTGACTGATCAAATGTGTCAAAAGTGGTTTGTGAAGTTTCGTGCTGGAGATTTCTCACTGGATGATGCTCCATGGTCGGGTAGGCCAGTTGAAATTGACAGCGATCAAATCGAGACATTAATTGAGAACAATCAACGTTATACCACGCAGGAGATAGCCGACATATTCAAAATATCCAAATCAAGTGTTGAAGATCATTTGCACCAGCTTGGTTATGTTCATTGCTTTGATGTTTGGGTTCCACATAAGTTAAGCAAAAAAACCTTCTTGACCGTATTTCAACATGCGATTCTCTACTTAAACGTAATGAAAACGTTCTGTTTTTAAAACAAATTGTGACGGGCGATGAAAAGTGGATACTATACAATAATGTGGAATGGAAGAGATTGTGGGGCAAGTGAAATGAACCAGCACTAACGAAACCAAAGGCCGGTCTTCATCCAAAGAAGGTGACGTTGTGTATATGGTGGGATTGGAAGGGAGTCCTCTATTATGAGCTCCTTCTGGAAAACCAAACGATTAATTCCAACAAGTACTGCTACCAGTTAGACCAACTGAAAGCAGCACTCGACAAAAAGCATCCAGAAAGTCAACAGAAACACATAATCTTCCATCAGGTTAATGCAAGACTGCATGTTTCTTTGATGACCAGGCAAAAACTGTTACAGTGGCTGGGAAGTTCTGATTCATCCGCCATATTCACCAGGCATTGCACCTTCGGATTTCCATTTATTTCAGTGTTTACAAAATTATCTTAATGGAAGAAATTTCAATTCCCTGGAAGACTATAAAAGGCACCTGGAACAGTTCTTTGCTCAAAAAGATAAAAAGTTTTGGCAAGATGGAATTATGAAGTTGTCTGGAAAATGGCAGAAGGTAGTGGAACAAAATGGTAAATAAAGTTCTTAGTGAAAATGAAAAATTTGTCTTATTTTTACTTTAAAACCGAAGGAACTTTTTGGCCAACCCAATACAATCAAAAAGTATGCCAGAGTTGACTGTGGGGTAGGGATTGTTAAATATACAGATTATCAGGGTTTTCTCCTAGAAACCTTGATTCAGTAGGTTTGAATTGAGGTCTGGGAATCATTTTTTAACAAGACCTCCAAGTGTTTCTTATTTTCAGCCAAGTTTAAGAAATTAGCAATAGACCTATTTCACCATATCTTGACTTTAGGCCCAAGTCCAGTTCTAGGTCCCACAGCACTAATGGCTGTATGATTGGTGCCTCACCTATCCTAACACAGCGAGAAAGAAAGATTGTCCAAGAGCTCAGCAGCAGAGCTAAAGCCTAATCAGTGATTCATGGGCTGGCATCCAGCTCACCTTATTTCTTGTGCTTTGACTGGACCAAAAGCCAGCTTACAGTAGTTTAATTTGTATGGGCAGCAATATGTATGTCTAGAGTAATTTAGGAGTTTGTTTACCTTGAGGTTTGAAATCGATGATTGTTTTTAACCATGAAGTCATTGCCACAGATCATTACTATATTCCATGTGTTAAAAAATCATGGCTGATCAATAACTTTATACCATATTTTTATGAGTGCTGTAATATGCTGACACATGGAAATGTAGAAATTTATTTTACGATAAGGCAGTTGGGTGTCCTAAAATAAAATATTTATTCAGAATCTTAAAAAATAGAAAAAAAATAGCTAACATTTATTAAGTACTTATTCATTGTCCTAAGCACTTTTCAATACTGTGTATTATTTAATCCTTACAACAATCCTATGAAATAGGTGTTTTTAGTATCCGTTTTGTAGAGGAGTTAACTGAAGGAGCAGAGAGGTTAAGTAACTTGCCCATTTGGTTATAGGGTTTTTGTTTGCTTGCTTGCTCATTTTAATTTGGGAATTCCCTAAGTAACTTTTAGAAGATACTTACTTTCATGTTTTGACTTAATGATCCTTTGGCTTCTTTGAATGATTCTTCATCTTGAAACTTGATTTCTTCTACTGCCTTGTTCTCTTATAAAACAAAATCTCTTTCATGTATTTTAACAATGAATGAAAAGTGGCATATAGATATCACTTTGGAACGTTGAAACGATGAAAGAGCATGACAATTTAATAAAAGCAAAGTGTTCACTGCCACTTTGAATATGTAGCCTAATGATTCATCTGATAAATAAAATTTGTAAATATATATGGTTTTATCCTGAAGCTTCGCTTTATAACCGTTACTAAGTTTTTTATGTCTGAGGGATTTTTTAGCACAGAAAGAAATTCTGACAGTCGCTTGTATTTTAATTGATGTGCAGTTTATTCCAGTTTTTAGCATTGCCAATTTCAATATCTAGTTTTTTCTTAAGGCCTTAAGCTCAATTTATGCATTAAAAAATCAAATCTATCCATACCTTCACTAGGCCTTCAGTTAATCTTTTTAAATTATCAAATTAAATTCCATGAAACATTTTAAAAAACACCTAACAAAGTATATAATGAATCAAAGCATCATAATCAAATGATTAAATCTTGTAAATCTAAGTCTAATAAATTTATAAATTCAGTAAACCAAGTTCTCCTAAATATTAAACATTGTTTACAAACTTGTTACATATTTCATATTTTAATCACAAGTCTAAGATAACAGATTCTCTAAAAACATTTCAAATATCTTTTTTAAAAAATCCCCCAAAATGCATAGACAAATTATCAGTTAATGCCCAACTTATCAATAGTATCTTTATCTTAAACCTAATGCAAAGTCTTCATATTATAGCCTGGATTCATTCCTTCAGCCTGTCATTTCTCATCCCAAGACTATAAATCTACTTACACAACAAAGTGGAATAGAATTTCCATCTTCCAGCCTTCTGCTACACCTAAGATTCTACATTTGGGATCAGGGACAGAGACCTGTACCTACCTGCCAACCAGAATCTGCATTGGACAGGGACCTCTCTATTACCTTCTTATTGTTAGGCCTGCCATTGTTAACGGAAACTTTATGAACCCTTACATAAATGAACGTACACATTTTACATTTTTGCAACCTGGTTCTTTTCCTAGGAATGATGCATCCTGTAAGTTTTTCCATTAGGTTTTTGCAGCCTGGTTCTTTTCCTAGAAATGATGCATCCCACATGTTTTTCCCTTAGGTTACACTTCATCCCTGTTATAATGGGATTTTCTAAGTCCAATTATGTACAAACTGTGTAACCTTTGGCATTAAAGCCTATTTGTGTACTAATGGGGTTTTGACACCCTAATTAGGTTACTAAAGCAACCCTTTCTCTTCTGTAGTTTAACAGCTGCCTCACTGACCATCAGTCATTTTATTGACAATGATGATCAAATTTAGTTTTTAACCCCTTTAAATTCACAAAGCCAAAATGATTTTTCTCTCCTAGGAATGCCAGAATCACCTCCGCAGATATGGAAATGTGAATCTGGAACTGGTGACTCGAATCATTAGAGATGGTGGCCCATGGGAAGATCCAGTGTTGCAAGCTGTTCTAAAAGCCCAGCCAGCATCTCAGGAGATAGGTACTTCAGGAGACTCAAACTCTAAACCAACATTTGTGAGAAGCAAATACAATTTCATTTTCTAACTAGAGCAGTAATAGTGATTTTTCTTTATTTTATAATACTGAATAAGAGTAATGTATTTTCACATGAAGTGTGTTTAATTTGTTATATTAACCCAGCCCAAGAGTGATTTGACATAAGATTAGGTACAATTATTTCTAGTAATTTCCTATTAAAATGGGAATTCAGAGTATTAACATATTTAGTATCCCCATGCTTTTTACAGAGTTTGTTTTCACTTCAGTTATGTTTTTTAAAATCTCTTTAAGTAGGAACACCCTTTAAAACAAAAAACAAAAAAAAAAACACCCTGCTTAAGCACATGGAATCTCCCTTATACAGGAAACTCTGTGAAGGATGGAACTCCTTCAGCTTTTGTTTTGATATACACTACCATATATCCTACACCTAGCCAGTGCTCAGTATAAATATTTGTTTACTGAATGAATGACCACAAGATGAATGCATAAGTGAATGAATGACTAATTAAATGAGTAAGTAAATTTCGATTCCAGATACTCTAGAGCAGTATTTCCCAAACTTCATTCATTAATAGAAGTTAAGTTTTGTCTCATCCCCTTACCACCTGCATACCTTTTGGACATCACTTCCTCTCCAACCTAGATGCACAGTGGTTCCTGTGAGCCAAAATCTGCTTTTGAAGGCAGGAAGCTCTGTCAACTATTTCTAGTTAATTCTTTTTTTAAAAAAACATTTGCCATATTATTCCTGAGCCCCAGAACATTTGGGTCACCAAAACTCAGAATGTAAGCTCAGCAGTAGTGAATAAGCACAAAAGTGTGGACACAGTTGAGAGCATGGAGAGAGCCTATGGAGTGCAGTTATAACATGGCCAAAGGGAAAGACAAGACCTGCCAGCTGGAACCATTCAGATATTGGTCTGGTGAGAAGACATTTCACACCACCAATTGCCTGAGCAGGTTAGGATCTTTCCATTTGTCCCAGGTAAAGGAGTGGGGTGGGTTGTGAGTAGAACTGAATGGAGAAGGGGCTATGATTCTAGGGCTTAAGAGCAAGCTGACCCCAGATACAAGTGTAGAGGACTAGAAGAGATGTTAGAGAAGATGAAAAAAGAGATAAGACCAGGAGAAGCAGTGGTGGAATGAGATGGGAGGTAGGACAAGACTAGAAGGAAAGAGCTAAGGTATATGTGACAATGGTGTGGTATAAATATAAAGGATACAAAGGAGACTAGCACTTGATGTGAGGGTCTTGGAAAGGAATAAAAACAAAAGAAAAAACTGAAGAGGGAGGCAGTAGTTAGATCAGAGGAGGAAGAGTCAGCTCATTGAGGAAAAGTATGAACCATCAAATATAGGGAAGGCAAGGGTGACAGCCTTGAAGGAATCTCTGAGGAAACTGGAGAATGTGGCCAGAGGGGACAGGAGCTAGGCAAAGACAGAATCATAGGGAATGAGAACAGGGGAGCAGAGTTTGGGGTTTTAGGGTAGCTTTTAGGCTCCTTTCAGTAGGAGCTAGAACAAACCTGTTGCTTGTTGGTGTGAGGGCTGATGGCCTCAATATATACAGTTTATAATATGTATATAGTCCTTTCATACTTACACTAGCATACCTCACTTAGGGAAAAGCTGCTCTAGAACCTCATTAATGTAGATGACTGTACTCTAGTTGGTACAGGGTACCAGCATATCAGGGTAAAGATCAGTCTGAAGTTTATCTTTGCATCAACTATACAAAATCAGTGTCTGCTTATCTTATAGTATAAACAGAATTGCAAGGCAAATGTTGAAGCCCAAATAAAACATTATTCATAGGCATTTCAGAAGCTACTGATTAAACATATGTAACTAATTAAAGGATTTTTGGATTTGAAATCATGAAATATGGGTTCCAGTTCCTGCTCTGCCACTTATTTAATTAATACTTTGTCCTTGGGCAAGTCATTTGACCTCTCTGAGACTCAGTTTTGTGATCTGTAAAACAAGTATTAATATTATACCTGTCATGAGGTTGTTGTTAGGTCTAAATGAACTTATACAGATAAAGGTTTTTATATATTTTAAAATTGTGTAAAAGCGAGTATTAATTAGTAATTATCCTTAGTGACACATGGGCATACATTAATAAGCAGTCCTGTTTGGCACTACTTGTAACTTAATTTTTTTGTTAGAAAGTAATAAAATATATTTCTTTTATGATTGAACTTTTTCATTAATTCAGATTACATTTCTCTATAATTAATCTGAATTAATATGGTTTAATGACAAATTACAATTTAGCCTTTTAATCTTATAGGAATGAAAATATTGGTCAGTAAGAAGATAAAGTATGTAATCTTAGACTAGAAAGAAATTCCAGATCCCATGTCGTTTGAAACATATTTTAACGTTAGTGAACACAAAAAAAGAATATTTCATGGTTTTTTTTGTTTTTTAAATTTTGCTTACTTTTTAGACTGAGAAAGAATCAGCAAATATTTCTTGGGCACAGTTTTGGTGTCTCTTACTTCCATTTTTCCAATCATTTAACTGAACATTCTTTTCACAAATAAACTCCTAATAAGAAAAATACTATTTAATTAAATAGTTGATTTAATTATATACCACATGTTAGCGCTAAGGTGTCAAAGAACAAAGTTCGAGACAGTCTTTTCATGAGAGTAATAAGAGTCTGTTTTCTTTTTAATATAGTGAACAAATATTTAAGTTCTGAAAATCCACTATTCTTTGAACTACGTGCCAGATACCTAATTGCTTGTGAACGCATACCTGAAGCAATGGCTCTTATTAAATGTTGTATAAATCACCCAGAAATCAGTAAAGACTTGTACTTCCATCAAGCACTCTTCACATGTCTGTTTATGTCACCTGTAGAAGATCACCTATTCCGGGAGGTATTGTTTGAGATTATGTTTGCCTATTACCATTTTAACCTTACCAAAAAAAAAAGTAGCCCATTCTTGTTAAATTCCTTTTACAGTAATATCAAAGGTTTTAAGATTACATTATCTAGATGTTCCCTTTGGCACCATTCTTTAAGCTCATATTGAATTAGAGTCTGATATTAACAAATGATGAAATTAAAATTTTTGTTGATAGGCATTATTCATGTTGAGTGAGCTTCTGGTGTGACAGAGGTTAAATAAAAACTGAGAAGCATTATGATTTTGCATTTTAAATAAACTCCTAAGAAATTAAATGCATATGTTTGTTATTTTGGTTTTTTTTAAGATGAAAGAACCTTTTTCTAATATGGACCCTACATACCTACAAGCTGTGGACATTGAGATTAAAAGTAGTCATTGTAAACTATAGGTTCTATATAGTGAAACTATGAAAACATGAAAATATCTCTGTACAATTCATCATTGTCTTTGTAGAAGAAAACTAGAAATCTAATTTCTCCTGACTACTTAATGTAAACATTTATTACACCTATCTTTCTAGATATTTTTAATGATACAAACTGGTTTTTCTTTTCCTCTTATAGCATTTACTGAAAACTGATTGTAAGAGTGGAATTGATATCATCTGTAACACTGAAAAAGAAGGCAAGACTATGTTAGCCTTGCAACTCTGTGAATCCTTTCTTATTCCACAGCTCCAGAATGGGGATATGTACTGTATCTGGTAAGTGTTCCTAATATAGAAATTGAAATGGTGAGATGGGGTACAGAAGAATTGGTTAGCAGAATTTGTACTTTATATTTTTTTTAAGTTACGTGAAAATGTTAAGCCACTTTTTCCCCCACATTTATTGTGCAAAAAATGATAGGTTGTAAGACCTATTGTAAGGATTAAAAAAGAAAATGATCATGTACCAGTAATCGATAGCGTTGATTTTTAAGGAATGTGTTACAATAAAATAGTTATGTTTTAAATTAAATTTAGAGTGTTATTTTTAAATTTTTTTAAGAGTTCATTTTTCAGAGCAGTTTTAAGTTTTACAAAAAAATAGGGAGGTACAGGCATTCCCTATATATTCCCTGCCCCCACAAAGGCATTTCTTCCCCCATTATCAAGATCACTCACCAAATGGTACATTTTTTACTAAGAATGAACCTACATTGACACATCTTAATTACCCAGAGTCCACAGTTTACCTTTAGGGTTCACTCTTGGTGTTAATTTTCTATGGGTTTGGACAAATATATAATGACATATATCCATCACTATAATATCATACAGAGTATGCCCTAAAAATCCTCTGTGCTCTGCCTATTCATCTCTCCCTCCCACCCCTGCCCCCACCTCTGGAAACAACTGATTTTTTTTTTTTTTTACTATCTCCATAGTTCTGCCTTTTCCAAAATATCATATAGTTGGAATCATACAGTATGTAGCCTTTTCAGATTGGCCTTTTTCACTTAGTAATATGCATTTAAGGTTCCTCTGCGTCTTTTCATAGCTTGATAGCTCATTTCTTTTTAGTGCTGAATAATATTCCATTGCCTGGATGTACCACAGTTTATTTATCCATCATCTACTAAAGGACATCTTGGTTGCCTCCAAGATTTGGCAGTTATGAATAAAGCTGCTATAAACATCTGTGTGCAGGTTTATGTGTGGACATAAATTTTCACCTCCTTTGGGTAAATACCAAGGAGCATGATTGCTGGAACATATGGTAAGAGTATGTTTAGTTTTGTAAGAAACTGCCAAACTGTCTTCCAGAGTGGCTGTACCATTTTTCATTTCCACCAGCAGTGTTTGAGATTTCCTGTTGCTCCACATCCTCACCAGCATTTGTTATTCGTGTCCCAGATTTTGGCCATTCTAATAGGTGTGTAGTGGTATCTCGTTGTTTTAATTTGCATTTCCCTGATGACATATGATGTGGAGCATCTTTTCATATGCTTATTTGCTATCTGTATATCTTCTTTGGTGAGGTGTCTGTTAAGGTCTTTGGCCCATTTTTTAATTGGGTTGTTTGTTTTCTTATTGTTGAGTTTTAAGAGTTCTTTGTATATTATGGATAACAGTCCTTTTTTGGATGAGTCTTTTACAAATATTTTCTCCCAGTCTGTGGCTTGTCTTTTAATTCTCTTGATATTGTCTTTCACAGAGAAGTTTTCAATCTTAATGAAGTCCAGCTTATCAATTATTTCTTTCATGGATCATGTCTTTGGTGTTATATCTAAAAAGGCATCAACATACGCAAGGTCATCTAGGTATTCTCCTATGTTATCTTCTAGGAGTTTTGTAGTTCTGTGTTTTCTGTTTAGACCATGATCCATTTTTAGTTAATTTTTGTGAAGGGTGTAAGGTCTGTGTCTAGACTCTTTTTTTTTTAATGTGGATGTCTAGTTGTTCTAGCACCATTTCTTGAAAAGACTATCTTTTGCTCCATTGTATTGCCTTTGCTCCTTTGTCAAAGAACAGTTGACTATATTTATGTGGGTCTATTTCTAGCTCTCTGTTCTCTTCCATTGATCTATATGTCTCTTCTTTCACCAGTACAACTCTGTCTTCATTATGTTAGTTATATATTAAGTCCTGAAGTCGGGTAGTATCATTCCTCCAAATTTGTTCTTCTTCAGTATTGTATTAGCTATTCTGGGTCTTTTGTCTCTCCACATGAACAGTTTGTCCATATCCATAAAATAACCTGCTGGGATTTAGATTGGGATTGAATCTGTAGATTAAGTTGAGAAAAACTAATAACTTGACAATATTGAGCCCTCCTGTCGATGAACATGGAATATATCTCCATTTATTTAGTCCTTTGATTTCATTCATCAGAGTTTTGTAGTTTTCCTCATGTAGATCTTATACATATTTTGCTAGATTTTTTCCTCATGTAGATCTTATACATATTTTGCTAGACTTATACCTAAGTAACTCATTTTGGGGACACTAATATAAATGGTATTATGTGACTATTAGTTTTTCTAAGCATTTTTAAAACCACTTAAAAATTATTAGCAGAAAAAAAAATTATTAGCAGAATATTATGAAGCATCAAATTTATCTAGCAATCATGTAATTTATAATGTGGTTTGAGAGTATTTTTAGTACCAACCCTTAAGTGCTATTAGATGAAATCATGAATAATAATTAGAAAATATTCTAATAACTTCTGCCTCCCCTACCCCAGTACACACGCACACACACACAAAAGAAAAAAAACCCTACCACTTTGACATGTCATTAATTCTTAAGAGAAAAGTAGGTTTCATGTGCCTAACATCATAATATGAAATGATATGGGCTATAAACATTTTTTAATAAATGCTTTCAAATTTTAAGTTCTTAGATACTTAAAACAATAGCTTGAAGGGGGTTTAAAGATAAATGTATTTAATATATTATAGATTTTATAGATTAAAATCTTCAGATTCAGAGATAGAGTCAAATAGCTAATTAATAGAACTGGGTCTAGAAACTAGTGGACTTATCTTCTATGGGACTGTACTCTTAGAATATACAAATTTTTATTCAGAAGTTTACCATGTAAATTGAAATTATAAATAGAGGAGAGGATCAGGAGACGATGGTAAGACATACACTTCTAAATAGTTTCAAAGTATTATCATTTCTTGATATGTAGTTATTTTGAAACAGGATATAGCCATTACTATTATAGTATTTCTTTTCCTATGGTGATAGGAATGTTCTCTACCCTTGGCTATATTAAACTATTTAAACAGAATATCCATTGTTTTCATTTTAACACACTCATAAATAAACTGGAATCAAGTATAAACAAACCAAAAAGGACCAGGAAAACATTTTATTTTCTTCTTCTCTTGGCTAACCAATTTCTACTCTTTAGGGAAGAACTTTAAAAATAGAACAGTGCCTATCTTTCCTGCTCCTGGCCACAGTCACCTTCTAAGAATAGAAGCTGGGTGTGTGACTCCCAGCTGCCTAACTGAAAAGGAATCTTTAGCCTGCTTCTTTGTCCTTCCTTCTGAGTAGGCTGAGTTCTGATCGCCTGCCCTCTTATTTCTTCTACCTCCCTCCTTTATATTTCTGAGTGCTGGGGTCCGAAAAAGTTGATTTTCACTGTAACTTCAAGAGCCGGATTCTCTCCCGCTTATAAGGTCCGTGTTGTCTGTCTCATCTTGCTCTTCCGCTCACTCTGCATCTCCCCTCTCTGAGGACAACACCTGATCACAGTCCAGCTTTGCTCTGTCTCAAGCCAATGAAGCCAGCTGCTAATCCAGTTCTCTCACCATCGATAGTAATAAGAATATTATAATAATAGCAGCTGCTTATATTTGCTGAGTGCTTCCATTAGTCTCTGCTTTATATATGCATTATCTCATTTACTCCAGCAATCTTATGGGGTAGATAATATTATGCCCAAACCATTCAACTAGTAAATAATGATTCAAACCCAGGCAGCCTCTGCTATTAAACATTACTTACTATAAAATGGGTATAGTATGAAAAAAAACCTATGTGGTAAGGGTGGCTATAGACCTTGTTATAGTCTCTCTGCAACTAGATAACTTGGTGGTTATATTAGCAGTTAGCTACCTGGGAAATGTGTTTGTACACCAAATCAGTGCTGTGTTGTTTCTTTTTTAAGGACCCTTTTTTGGAAAGGAAAACATAAGCTTCATTAAACTTTCCCTTTGGTCTTCACAAAGAAGACTATCTGAGCAATTTATTAAACATCAGTATATACCAGACATTTCACCTTAGGTGTTTTCACTTATTTCTCTTAATTCCTTTTATGTATAAGAAAACTGTGGATAAAAGAGATAAAAGCCACACAGCTAGTAACAAAATGGAGTTGGAATTTATACTAGTCAGTTTCCAAGTGATAACATCCTATGTCTAACTAGTTCAGGGAAAAGGTAGTATTTATTGAATGTATACTGGGGTATGACATGAGCCACAGAAAGGGCAGGGTTATAGGTGGTCCTCAAAGATAATTGCTAACAGGGACGTTGAGATTGCTGGGGGTTTTTAAAAGTATCTCTGTTCTGCCATTTGGCTTCAGTCTTTCCTGTTGCAGACCAGAAGAATGCCAACAGTCCCCAGGCTTCATAGTTTAGAGTTGAGAACATTCCAGGGATTCTGACCAACTTAATTGGGGTCGGTTTCCCATCCCTGAATTAATATTTTAAGGAGAGTGAGGAGGGTCACTTAGGAGGCATGGCTACTGAGGTTCCAACCCTGCGTATTTGGGCTGTTCTTAGAAAATGGTGGTTCACTGTGAACTGGGGAGTACCATCTCAGTTGGTATGTAATGCCCTATTGAAATGTAGGTCTCTTATTCCCAATCTCCTGTTCTTTTTCACTACCTCCACTATATAATGTGTCATTGAGAAGATTTACAATGTATTAATAGTTGGGGAAACAGGACTTATAAACAAGGAAGTATATGAAAGGCATTAAATCAATAAGAGAGAGAAGATCTGTTCTGAAGTAGTTATCACTTTAGTTTGGGGTATTCATGAAAGTTTTCATGAAGAAGAGGCACTTGATATGGACTGTGAAAGATAAGCTTGTCTTAGAAATAAATATTTTCCAAGTAGAGCAATCAGCACAACAGAAAATGAGAATAAATGAAGCACATTAACTGACACTGAGGAAACCAACCTAGAAGAATGCCCAGGATTCAAATCCTGATCCTTCTGACACCAAAACCCATGTTTCTGTTGCTTTTAACACCACAAGGCATATTGAACAAGTACTAAATGAAATAATCTGGGAGGCTGGAAGCAGATCAGTTTAGCAACCCCTATAGAAGTACGTATGGAAAATTAAAGGGCCTAACGTGGTAGCATTGAGAAAGAATGATATAACTGTGGGCAAAAATATAATAAAAATATAAAGACTATGAAAAACAAGCAGGTTAGAACCAGACAGGTTAGAGGAATGTTTAGTGTCATTGATCTAGGAAAAGATAATCAATTTTGCAGGAATTTGATTTGTTCTAAACGGATTAAAGTGATAGAAACCAATCTCAGTTGAAATATCCAGTTATGGAAACTGGGAAAGAAGTCAGAGCTAGAGATTTGGGAACATGGTGTGAAACCTGGTGAGCTTTCCAAAGGAATATGTGTGCAAAAAATAAGTGAGTGGTGGACGGAAACTTAGGAACACCCACACAGCTAGTGTGAAATGGAAGAGGAATTTTGGTTTTACTTTCTGTGTTGCTTGCCATCATTTTTTGTTTTGTGTTCTGTGTTGTCTCTCTAAATAGAGTATGCATACCTTCATGATAGTAGTCAAGCTGTCCTTAGATTTAATAGCTGTATGTGCTGGGTTCAAAGTACATTCTCAGTATATCACTTTTTTTTTTAAACATTTTCATCAATTATTTTAATACGTTTTAGATTATGATGTTTTATGTAACTTTTATGACACTTTTCAAGGAATTCTAATTTGCTAAAATGTGATATCCAAATGTAACAATTATATCTTATGATTTCCTTTGCCTCAAAACCCACTGCTCCTACCTTGTTCATCTAATAACCTTGGCCACATTTTAGAAAAGAATCTACCTGTGAAGTACTTTAAATGGTCCATAGCTTGTCTGTTTAAAATACTACATCTTAATGGAAGAGTAGATGATATAAAACATAAAATTTCAGAATCAGTACTATAATATACTTACACTTTTAATCTGTAGTACTTTTGGTATCTTAATAGATTGAAAAGTATGAACCATTTCTTCTTTGCAGAAATTCTACAACATTGATTTCTAAATTTGCAAGTGGGTATTAATTAAAGGTCAAAGTTAAATTTTTTAAGCAATATCATTAATATTGGTATACTGAGATTAGAATTTGTTTTGATCAAGTACTAGAGATGCCTTAGGTTTGTTGGCATATAATTAGAATGCATTCCATACAGCAAATTGCAATTTCTAATCTCACCTTTTCTCCTAGCTTCTATTAGTCCCAAATAGGTAGCGGAAGTAGCTTGGAAGTTAACTTAATGTCCATTTACACCCACTTTGTATACATCCCAGCCAGGGCACTACAGAATCAGGGAAAGACAGCTAATGTCTGTATTTGAATAAACTGTATTTTTGATATTTCTCTTTTTTTCTCATTTACAGGGAGTTGATTTTCATATGGAGTAAACTTCAGCTAAAGTCTAATCCTTCAAAACAAGTTTTTGTAGATCAATGCTACCAGCTTTTAAGAACAGCAACTAATGTGAGAGTCATATTTCCTTTCATGAAAATCATTAAAGATGAGGTAAATAGTATATATTTATCCCTTCATTTTAAATTAAATTTAAATGACAGTTCACTGAAACTTGAATCTCTTGTGGTAAAATTTATTTGATCATGTAATTGAAGAAAAGGAGGATTTTAAGGCCACATTCTCCATATATTATATCCTCCCCTCCCCACCACCTCAAACTCCCAACATGGTACAAAGAGTATGCATAAATGAAAATAACTGAAAAAAGAGAAAAAAAATTTAGTGTTACATAAAGTTTAGTATGGGAACAACTGCTTCCATATGAAGCTATTATCTCTTTTCTTAAAATTAAATAAGCCTGGCACTTTTAACATTATTCTAAATCCTGTATGTAGAATCTTAACTAATTTGCAAATGAACTTTGTGTAACTATAGGTAATACCTGTTCACTATCATAGAGAAATACAGTTCATAGTTTTACGTTTGGTGTTTAGGTAAAAATGAATAATGAATTCTGAGACATTCTTGAAACCTAAGGACAAATTTTTAAAGTGTTTACTTAAAATAATAGTAAAAACCCATTACCTGTTTTTAAAAATAGTTCTGAAGCAAGTTTTTCATGGGCCACTGGCAAGTGAGTACAATTCTACATATGATTCTTACATAGACATAAAAGTAGATCCTACAGATCTTTTTACTTTTTCTCCTCAAGTATTAACAGAACTTTGAATACAAAGATAGGAAAGATAAAGCTACCTTACATTTTAGGTAGCTCCATTTAACTGAATCTTTATGTGGGTTACTTTTAAATATATAAGGAGGCATCCATTAAGTAATATATTTTAATTTTTTTACATATTTATGCATTTATTACATTCATTATCACATCACTCATTAGATGTATGACCATGTAGTGATCATATTCCCGTGATAAAAAGCATTATATACGAGGGTTTTGTTTTGTTTTATTTCCTATTTATTTTGCTAACTGCATTAATAGCTTCATTATTAAAGAGTGAAATGTCATTTAAATGCATTGTCAAAGTTAACCTCTCTCCCCACCAAAAAAACAGGGAAAAAAACAAACTATGCTATAGAATACTTCTTAATATTTGAAGTACATCAGAATTACCTGTAAAACTTTTTAAAAAATATTTATCTATCTCTGTTTTTTTAACATATGATTCTCATTTGTACCAAAAATCGAGAGACTTTGTTATAGAAAATTTACAATATAGGTGAAGTTCAGCCAGTTATCATAGAGCTTTCTCGTTTTCACATGTGTGGTCAACCTAAGAATACATGATAAGAGGAAAAATTCAAAGATGAAATAAATATTTAAAATGTGCTTAATTTCTTATACACTCTATTAAAAACATTTTTATCTGATGGAATAGATCATTCCCATGCCTCAGTGCTAAGAGGCACAGGCAATGCTGTGTGAGTTCAGAAGGAGACATTGCAGATAGCATATCTGAAAAGCCTTCACAGAGGAAGATGCTTTCAGCTGGGTTTTAAATGACAGAGAAGGATTATACTAATATTTGTAGAGGATTTTGTAGTTTACAGAGCCCCTTCTCCTCATTCTATTATTTGGTTCTCACAACTGTCCAGTGGCATTAATAGGGTGGCACAGAAACGGGGACATGTGTGGATGACGAAACTAATCGAAGAGTTTAGTTTCTGTGGGGTTGGGGGTGGGGTTGCTATAGACCCTAAAGGGACTGAATGCTACTCTAAAAATTGAAATGTCAGTCCATAAATATCCTGGAATTGTTAAAGGCTTTCAGGTAAGAAAGTAGCCTGTTCCCTTTTGTGATAATCCTGAAATTTTTAAACCTCAGCAACTGTGAGTACATTATAATTTCATGAGGAAAGAGAGGATGTAGATAGAACATTGGACAAAGAGAATGAATTGTTTTGAAGCAGTGGATTTGAATTTGCTATATCTGGAAAATTTAGGTAGGTTTTATAACTGACAATTATAGAAATGAGAAATTTGAATTCAGAAAAGGATTCCAAGCTGGAAATGGTGGATTTATAGGAGGAGACTAAATCAGTGGAATATATCTGATCTCATTCATTCTGCAAACATTTAGTCAAAGGTCATTGTATGCCAACTCCTATGTTAACCTCAGAAGGATACAAAAAATGAGATACTGTCCCTGTGATTTAGGAATTCCAAGTCAAGAAGTAGGGGCATAGACAATTATAAAACAATAGTACATGCTTTTTAGAAATAAGTATAAATTATTTTCAGTGGAAAGAATAGCGAATGTTTTTAACTCTACCCCAGGGCAGGGGCCAGAATGAATCAGAAAAACTTTCAAGGCAGAACTGATTCTCAAAGAATGAATAGGAGATGGGTAGGAATTTACCAGCGAGGTAAAGTGATATGCAGAGTTCAGGTCTGCTTGTGGAACTGTAAGTAAGGGTTGCATAGCACGTAAGGAACTAAGAGGACGTGAGGCTGGCAAGGTAGTGTTCCTCCCTGTCGTCTGTAATATACCATATGCAGGCAGTATGATACACAGACACAACTGTTAAAGACATATGATTATTTTATCTCTTTCTATTCAAACAAGCATTTAGATCATTCTAGAGGCATTATTTATAACTTGAATTAAGGTGGATAGACAACGAACTCCCAACTAAAAGCTGATGCAGTTATCTTTGAGTCATCAGTAAAAGTTTCAAAGCTTGAATACTTTTCAGATAACTTCCAGTAGGTTCATTATTCTGATACCTTATTAGATTTGGAAAGTTTGTAATTGCCTTCTTCATGTGGATTATACTTCTCCCCTTATTTGGATAAATCATGTCACTTAATAAGTACAATAAGTAATATTATTTAGTGCAGCTTTGTGAAAGTTTCCATAAGCAGTTCTTTTTTTTTTACTTTGGTATTTTTTTAACATCAAAAATTGATAACTGTGTTTTTAAATACATATAATTTAACCCTTCTGCCACAGAACGTAAGACTGGTACCTTAAAACAGGGGCCTAGATATGTAAGAAACTTGAATCACCGTAAGTTCATGAAGCATTTTATATTTTAAGAACCATAAGGTTATGAAGCATTTTGTATTATGGTCAGTAGGGCTTGTCAGACTTGAAAACTAAATAAATTGGAAGCTAAAACACTATCTTTTCCAGGTTATTCTCAAGTTAAAAAAGATTTATTTGTATATTAAAAAGTAGTTAAACATGGCTACCCATTGAAGAAAATTGCACATTTAGAATACTGTGTTTGTTTATTTAGCTTTCATTTCAGAGTTGTAGTGGGTTGGCCAGAAAGTTTGTTCGAGTTTTTCCGTAAGATGTTACGGAACTTTTTGGCCAACCCAATATTTTAAAAAGATAAACTAGTAAGTGTTAATAATTTTTTTTTAAAAAGTAGCAGTAATATTTTTCTTTTTACAGGTTGAAGAAGAAGGCTTACAAATTTGTGTTGAAATATGTGGTTGTGCTCTACAGCTAGACCTTCATGATGATCCCAAAACTAAATGTCTAATTTATAAAACAATTGCACATTTTTTGCCAAATGATTTGGAGATTCTCAGGATTTGTGCACTCTCAATATTTTTTCTTGAGCGCTCCTTGGAAGCTTATCATACTGTTGAAGAGCTCTACAAACGTCCAGATGAAGAATATAATGAAGGCACAAGTAGTGTTCAAAATCGTGTTCGTTTTGAATTACTTCCAATTTTGAAAAAGGGATTGTTTTTTGATCCTGAATTCTGGAACTTCATAATGATTAAGAAAAACTGTGTAGCATTACTGAGTGATAAATCAGCAGTTAGATTTCTAAATGAAAGTACACTGGAAAATTCTACAGGTAATGTAAAAAAGGCAGTGGAACAGCAAGGTTTAGATGAAGGACTTGACTCTCTTACAGATCAGAGCACTGGAGAGCTTGATCCTGATGATATATCTGGAGTGCAACCAAAAGGTCATATTAATGCAAAGAAAAACCTCACAGCTCTTAATGCTTCCAAAGTAGATCACAATGTCCCAAGGCATCGGTGTATGTTATGTAACAAGGAATTTCTAGGTGGTCACATTGTGAGGCATGCCCAGGCTCATCAGAAAAAGGGCAGTTTTTCATGTGTGATATGTGGTAGAAAATTTAGAAACAGAGGACTTATGCAGAAGCATTTAAAGAATCATGTTAAGAAAATACAGAGACAGCAACTTGCTGCAGCTCAACAGGAGGATCAGGAAAATCCTGCTTTGGAAGAAATAAATTGTTCTGATACTTTCATTTCATTTGAAAATGGGAAGTCTGATAACAAGGATTTGGAAGTAGAGACTATTACCGGTTCCAGTGATGGAAACAAAGATGTCATCCCTTCACATGTGGGTGAATTCATTGAAATTCCCGGAAGTGTATCGGAAGATGTTATTGAAAATATTACTGAAAATGGCAATCCTGATACTTCTTTAAATAATGTCTCAGAGCCATTACCTGTATGTGTGGATGACTATGAGGAGGAAGAAGACGAAGAAGGTGATTATGAAGAAGATGATTACGACCTGAATCAGGAAACTTCAGTACTTCATAAAATCAATGGAACCGTGTGCCATCCAAAAGACATATATGCGACAGATCAAGAAGGAAACTTTAAGTGCCCTGCTCTTGGCTGTGTCAGGATATTTAAAAGAATTGGATTTCTAAATAAGCATGCAAGGACTGTACATCCAACTGATTTAAATGTGCGGCAAACAGTAATGAAGTGGAGCAAAGGAAAATGCAAATTTTGTCAAAGGCAATTTGAAGATTCTCAACATTTTATAGATCACCTTAATAGACACAGCTATCCAAATGTGTACTTTTGTTTGCATTTTAATTGCAATGAGTCATTTAAGCTGCCAGTCCAACTTGCTCAGCACACAAAAAGTCACAGGATATTTCAAGCTCAGTGTAGTTTTCCAGAATGCCATGAGCTTTTTGAAGATCTTCCTCTGCTATATGAACATGAAGCTCAGCACTATTTAAGTAAAACACCAGAATCATCTGCACAACCAAGTGAAGCAATTCTTTGGGATGTTCTTACAGACTCAAAATCTAATCATCAGGAAAAAGACTCATCTAGTAATGAGAAACAAACTGTTAGTCTACCAGTTTCTACTAGCAAATCAAGGAAAGATCCTACAGAACCAAAGACATGTATAGAAAGTATGGAAAAGAAAACAGACCGTTTAGTTCAGAATGGAAATGAACATTCTGATCACACTGTTTCTGATATAAGCTTGACAGACCAAAAGATGCCTGACATAGAGCCAAATTCTGAAAATAATTGTAGTATTAGTGATTTAGTCAATGGACACAGTGGAATAGAGCAAACACCTTTAGTTTCCTCAGATCCTGCTTTGAAAATTGATACAAATAGAATCAGGACAGAAAACGGTTCCATTTTACCTAGTGTTGTACCACAAGAACACAGTACCCTGCCAGTACCTCAGGCACCTTCCAAACCAAATCAGACGAGTGAACATACTTCATATGGCTTAATTTTAACAAAGCCATATGTCAGACCATTGCCTCCCAGTTACCTTGATGAACGGTACCTTAGTATGCCAAAACGCAGAAAATTTCTGACTGATAGGGTAGATGCCTGTTCTGATCAAGATAACGTTTGTAAAAAATCAGTGAAAAGATTAAGATGTGGCAAATGCCTGACCACCTACTGTAATGCAGAAGCACTTGAGGCTCACCTTGCACAAAAGAAATGTCAGACACTCTTTGGATTTGATTCAGATGATGAAAGTAAGTCTTCTATCTTCTCAGCAGGTATATCTGTAGAAATAGAAAATGCCATAGATCTTTGTAAGGTTAAAAAAATTAACATTTATATAACACAGGTAATAAAGCACTACCCCATACATTATTTCCTTTAATCCATACAACCACCATGAGATGCTATCACTATTCCTGTTTTATAGATCAAGCAACTGACATTCACAAGTAATTTGCATAGGCATACACCTGTGAACTTGTGGAAGCCAGAACTTGAACACAGTTTTTTTATACTTTTGGATCATACTCTTTAACTGTATCTGAGGCTTTTCTTCATTCCAAGTTTTATGTAATAAGAGATCTAAAAACAAAGTAATTATGATGGAAATGTTTTTCATCTGCATGCCAGAAATGTAAACCAAGTTGAGCCTCTATTACAAAAACAAAAATAAGAAAGAACCAGAAAATAATTGAAAACTAAAACTGAGCAAAAGAAGAGCTTGCCTTTCTACTAATATTAATATTCTTTAAATGAGTAAGGGTATAAATAAACAGGAAATCTAACTTAGAATACTAGATGAACATCTATAAATATGAATTAACAGACGTGTTCTGTTTTACAGGTGCCTGATAAAAATGTTTCAGAACGATCTGTCGATCAAGCAGTAGTGTGCAAAAAGCACTACAAGAAAACGCATCATCAGTTTGCTATTTCCCTGATGGCCTTAATTTTAGAGCGGTCTTGGATTACTAAAGATAAAGACAAAGCACATTTTCTAGAATGAACTCACAGAGGAGATGTGCTGGTTTAGACTCCAAAAGGGTTATTACAAAACTCCCAAAGTACCAGTTATCCAGAAAAACCACATTTTTTTAAGAAGTCGATGATGATTAATAGCAGCATGTTCAGTTTCGCTTATGTGAGAAACATATGCAGGCAACTAGTCAAAAAGAACAACCAGCTATGGCCTTACAGAAAGGGAAAAACCCATTACAAAAAACGGAGAGGGGGGGATGGTTTACAATAAACAACTTAAAAGTATTCCACAAATAGGGTTTGTTTTCTTGTCATGCCTAATCAGATTATGTCCTCCTTTCTGGTCAAACATGCTTTAAGGAACCATTTCTGTTTGGTTTATTATTACTTAGAAACTGATTGATAAGATGAAAGTAAAACGATTTATCACCATCCTAGCTATAAAAGATTGTACCTTGTTTCCAGATGATTGATTAGGTCAAAGTTCAATGAATGACATGCCAGCATTTAAAATTAACAAACAAAAGAAGACAAAACAACAGTGCTTTGCTAATAAGCTCTTGACAGAACCTTCCACTTTCCATTTTTATAATACCAATGAGTTATATTTAAAAGGCAGCAGCGTCAATAGAAAACATATTATCAGTAACTCTGGGAAGAGATGGGAGGATCTAAGACCATTAAAGGCTATCTTAGTTGAAAGAAAACACTGAATTGCAAATTCTTCAATGTGAATAATGGTATAAGCACACTGGGATATTTCTGTTTGTATATAGAGTAGTGTTAGGACATTGCTTGATGATTCATAGTAAGGTCCTTTAGACATTAATGTGAGTTATCTAAGTACAGTCCTATAAAAATAACTGACTATAAAAAAAAAATATGCAGCTAAGAATCCGGTCAAGAATTCATTGGTTTTATTCAATTAGAGTTAATTCTAAAATAAGCCATATTACTCATGCTTTCTTATTTATTTCTGATGAATTTGGTCTGAATAGTAATTTTTATATATAAAAAGAAATATTTACACAAAAATTTGCACAGCAAGAACACAGTAAGATATATTGATGCATTTATTTTCTTTGATGACCAGTAATTTTCCTAAGGAAGATTTTTAACTTAACAACAGTCAATAAATCGTTAAAACAAAAAGGTTTTTTAAAATACGCTCTCAGATGTGTTCCACTTGTATAGTCTTTAAAAGAGGAAGCTTAAAGACTTCCTTTTACCTAACAAAACAGTGTGTTAATCTATAGCAGGGGTAAAATGAACAAAAATGCAAAGGCAAATTCTTCAAAAACAGAGCTGTTAATGTACCAATGTCAACCAGATATTCCAGTTATTCCAACTGATACATTCTTGTTCAAAGTATATAATCTCATCAGACCCTACTATTATAAATTTCTGGATATTAAAGCTTCGTGAATGAAATTACTAAGGAAGTGTGACTTTTCTTCCAGGGTAGCATCCAGGCTTTATTAAATTAGGATTTCCAGGTCATGATAAATCAGATATCTAAAAAACGACCCAGTTTTATTAGTTTATTTATCATAGGCATTCACTACTATGCAATTGATAGTCATAAGTCCATATCAATCAAATCAGGTTTTTGTTTTGTTATGTAGCCTACATTAGGCTGTGGAATTTACATTTAAATAACATAAGTAAACAACTCAATAAGGTTTTTAAATCCTTTAAGGTCAACTAAAGAAAAAAATGTTTTCCATACTTCCTGATACTAAAAATATAATACTTGAGTTCTATTTCAGTTCAGTCTAAAATACATCATGTAATAAAAAGTATTTGGAAACTAGTTCATATGGACAATGAAGTTATTTTGAAATATTTCTGCTTTGTACATTTTCCAGATGTTTAAAATCACAGCTTAACATTTTATCACATTTTTAACTTTTTATTTTTTATAAGTTGTAACTATTGACATAAATCCATGTCTGCAAATTATTTTCATTCATTTTGCAGTTCATACCAAGATGTTTTAAACATATTCCACTTGTTATTTTTTTGTCTTTGAGGTTTTATTTCTACTTTTGTGTTGATAAGGGAAAACTTTCTGAAAGACTGAGATCAAATTGGTTTATACATAACTAGATCAAGGAATGTTTTATAAAATTCTATTTGACCACATTGTTCTAACCTCTTTATATACTTATCAAATAATTGCTATTGAAAGAATGTGTACATTTTCTTATGTATGCCTTATAAAACATAAACTTACATCATTTTGCTTTTATGGGGTGCATAAACTTCCAACAGTTCCAATGTGGGATTCAGAAGACAAGGAAGCTTTCTTCTTATTCCTCAAATTCTTCTCTTTTTCTTTTCTACTCCTTCTGTTTTAAGGATGTGTTTATCTTACATGGACCAAGTTTCAATCCTTCATTTTCAAATAAAAATTTCCTTTGAAACATTAAATATTAACTTTCTGCTATGTTTCAGTAAGGTCAAAAAAATAGCAAATCTGAATTTTTGCTGCTCAGATATTATGGAGAAGATAGATAGAAAAGGAGAACCTTCTTGGACAGGGGCACTGGTACTTTGGGCTTCAGCCATATTTTTTTTTTTATAAACCACCAATTATATAATGAAAACATAACATAACATTGAACTTGTGATTCTTTTCAAATCACACTTGAAGGTTCAGCTATACTCCTTTCATGTTTGGTTCAAACTGTAGTATGGGTGAAAAACCTAAAAGGGATGGTAGTGTTTATTTTTTAATTTATTTGGTACTGTAAAACACCATTTCAGAATGACTAAATGCTGCATATGCATTTTGGAATTGTTAATATGTGAAAGATATTACAGATTCAGCAAGAAAGGAAATTTGTGCTTCCTTGTTGAACATTAAATTATTTTACTTTGCATTTTATAAGAGTACAAATTAAAACTGAGCCATTGAACTGCAATAAATCAACAATAGTGTCATTTCAAGAAATTTTTTTGTACTGTACATAGATTTGTTCAATAAAACATTGTCCTTGTTGGTAATGAAGTGTTCAGTTTTATGTAGCACATTACTTCAAAAGGAATTAGGCTTAAGGTATATGTTAAATAAGAAATTTCTATTATGTTTCATAAGAGAATGAGGTATTTCAGTTAATATTACCATATTCAGATTATTGAGTGATTTTAAAGAACATAGAAAACTCTAAAAGTCTACACAAAATAGATATTTTTAGACATTGTTTAAACTAATGTCTATATGCAGGAATTAAAAGTTGATAGAACACTGGTTACTAAAGTCATTTCAGGTGAGTGGTTTCAGTGTGAAATAGTACCCTCTGGAAACTTAGTAGGTGGAAAACAAATACCAGAACTCTCCAAGACAGTGGATGGACTGATCTGCACTGGTAATTCTTCAGAGATGAAGAGCCTCTGGTGGAACTTAAAGACGGTGAAGTCGCTTTGAAATAAGATGTAAATTATGAAAATTACTTCCTACAAAAGTATTTCAATGGGAAAACGTTCAAGCCAATTAGTAATCTGTATCTAAAAGTGGGGTCCTGGGGGCTTCCCTGTTGGCGCAGTGGTAGAGAATCTGCCTGCTAATGCAGGGGACACGGGTTCGAGCCCTGGTCTGGGAAGATCCCACATGCCGCGGAGCAACTAGGCCCGTGAGCCACAACTACTGAGCCTGCGCGTCTGGAGCCTGTGCTCCGCAACAAGAGGGGCCACGATAGTGAGAGGCCCGTGCACCGCGATGAAGAGTGGCCCCCGCTTGCCGCAACTGGAGAAAGCCCTCGCACAGAAACGAAGACCCAACACAGCCAAAAATAAATAAATAAATAAATAAATTTTTAAAAAAAATAAATAATATAAAATAAAATTTAAAAAATAAATAAATAAATAAATAAATAAAAGTGGGGTCCTTGGGCATGGGGGCTCCTACTCTTTTGGCTCACTAAGAAAGGAAAACCTCCTACACTTTTCGCTATAACTTGCAGCTTGGGGCTGAAGTAGAGAGAAACTCTTTGATGCGATGAGAGCACTGCAAATGAAAGAACAGATATTGTGTTAATTACGGTGATTTGCACATATTACAAATGTTATGCTTTGAAAAACTATGAGAAAGTTACTGAAACATTCTAGAGCTGAGATCTAGAATTCTCCATCTATGATTTACGGTCATATGATCTTAGACTATTAAATAAATGTATTGAGGTATTTAGATAAAGTTATTGGGGTTATCTAGACTTTCCATTTTTTCTTTTCTGAAATTTGAGAAATGCTGGGAAGCAATCAAATATTAAATACACTTCCAAGATAAACAAATTAGATTGCTTTCATAGCATAAGATCCATACTAATTTCAAGAATCAACTGATAACAAGGCCAGAAGTTTGGGCTGTACATCAATATTTAAAATGGAGGCGATCCAATATTACATGGAATAAAAACTAAAGGGAGAGAGGTTCATGCCTTATTTATGGGTGCTGCAGCTGGAGAAGAAATTACTGTGTACCAGGTTACTTTATATGTGTTACCTCTTATTGTTAAAACAACCCAAAGGTAGATATGAAAAATGCTTTTTAGACAGCAAGGCTCAGAAAGGTTAAATAACTTGACTAGTCACACAGCTAATAAATGGAGAGGTGGAACTGAAAAGTCAGATGTTCCCTCCTAAAATCCTGCCATGCGGTTTCCATTCTGCCATGCAGTTTTCCCTACAAATTGTACAGCATGAGTGGATCTAATGTATCCAGATGGAGAGGGTTAGTCTTGCCTAAGGATCAGTGATTTCACAAAGGATGAAGTCTGGTACAGACATGGCTGTTTGGTGTTCCATTCTCTTCTACTAGCAATGATTCTTAAGAGTGTGGTCCCCGGAAGAGCAGAATCGCTATCACCTGAGAACTTGTTAGAAATGCTAAAGTTTGGGGAGTTCCCTGGCGGTCCAGTGGTTAGGACTCTGCGCTTTCACTGCCATGTCCCCAGGGATCGGGGAACTAAGATCCCATAAGCTATGAGGCGTGCCTGCTGCCCTCCCTCAAAAACAAAGAAATGCTAAATTTTTGATCAGGTGAGGGACCAATCTGTCGTTTAACAAGTCCTCCAGGTGGTTTTGATACACACCAAGGTTTGAAAACCACAGATCTAAAGCAACAAGTTTCTTCATAAAGTATTAAATTTATAGAGCCTTAGAAACTCAATTTCCAGGACATTTAAAGAAGTCCCCTATAAATAGGTACTTAAATAACTACTGTTGAATGAATGGATATTTTAACAGATCTAATACCCCAAAACCATTCTAATCTAGAAAACTTTTTTCAAAGTATTCAGTGATTGAAACTACCACAATGTAATTTAATGAAAACAGCTCAAAGATGTATGGAGATCAGCTACATTCAAATTCCACCATGAGAGTTTTAAGGCAATTAAGTGTATCCCACTGAGCTCAGACTTCCACATCTGTTAAAAGGGGAGAGCCGTTCTTGCAAGGTTAAGAATTAAGCTCCTGAAGGGCCTGGTGCTGAGGCCTTCCTGTTAATGATTTTACTAACTTTCTCTTGGTTCCAACCAAAAACAGCCATGCTGTTTTATTCCATGCATTTTTCACATTTTGCTCCCTTCACCTGTAATTCTTTTTCTGCCCCACTCCTCATTCTTTGCTTAATCTTCTTGGGCATCACCACTCTCCAGAAAGCCTAATCTCTTGACAATTCTGGATTTCTCTATTGAAACCTATTTCTCCCAGTCTTCCTCCTCTCAGTAAACAGCAACTCCAGTTGCCCAAACCAAATCATTGCAATCATTCCAGACTCATTATCGTGTCCTTCACTCTCACCTGGACTACTGTATTAATCTTCTAGTTGGGTTCCCTGCCTCTACCCTTGCCCTTCTGGCAGTCTGTTGTAGACACCAGCAGCCAAAATGATACTGTTTGAAACAAGTCAGATCATGCCATTCCTCAGTTTAAAATCCTCCAATGGCTTTACAATTCATTCATTTATTCAACAAATATTTATTGCATACCTACTATGTGCCAGCCTCTGTAATAGACAATTGGAAAAAAAAAAAAGAAACAGATAAAAATCCCTGAATCTCAGAACTCACATTCTACTGGGGGGATAGGGAGGGGGGGGGGCAAAAGTACAATATAAGTGCTATAGAGAAAAATTAAGTGTGTAGGGAAAGTATACGTGAGCATGGCATTGTAGGTGGTGTTTAAACAGGATGATGATAAGACATGATGATACCACCTCTTTGATGACTGTTGAGCAGGGAAAGTAATGAATGAAGTAAGGGAAAGAGAGCCACTCAGATATCTGAGGGGAAAATGTGCTAGGCTGAATAGCAAGAGCAAAGGCACTGAGGCAAGGACCTGCATGGCAAGTTTAAGGAACAAAATAGCAAGGGAACCACTGACTGGTCTGGAGTGAGAGACTGAGAGAATAATAGGAAATGCAGAGAGAGGTAAAAGATAAAAGCCAAAGTTTTTACAATGGGCTGCAAGACTCTAGACTACACTGATACAATAGCCACTAGCCACAAGTGGCTATTAAAATTTAATTGAAATTCAAATAAAATTTAAAATTCACCACCTGAGCTGTACTAGCCACATTACAAGAGCTCAATAACCATATGTGCCCGATGGTTACTGTATTAGACAGCTCAGATGCAGAATATTTTCATCTCAGAAAACACTTTTGGACAAGTGGTTCTATATCAGTGGTTCTCAACTTGGGGAATTTTGCCCCCCCCCCCCCAGGAAACATTTGAGAAACAAGGTAGGTTTGGTAGGGGGGAGGAGGTGCTACTGGCATCTAGTGGGGAGAGGTCAGGGATGCTGAAGCATCCTACAATGTTGTGGGACAGACCCACAACAAAGAATTATCCTGCCCAAAATGTTAGTAGTCTCAGCCACAGCTGAGAAACCCTGCTCTAGATCAATCTCGACAACTCCAACCTCACCACTCACTGCTTCCTCTTTGCACAAGCTGCTTCAGCCTCCTGGCCTCCTTCCTACATGCCAAGCACTCTGTTCTTTCCTCAGAACCTCTACTTTTGCTTCTTCCTAGAACACCCTTCTGTGGTTCAGTTTCACACTTTTTTTAGGTCTTTCCTTCAATGTCACTTAGAGAAGTCTTTCTTCACAGCCTGTATAAAATAGCAACATCCTCTCCTCCAACCCTCTCTTTCTGATTTCTCTCCATAGAATTTCCTGCCATAGTATATAGTTTCTTATATGTTTATTGTCTATTTCCTTCCACTAGAATACAAGCTCCAAAGGACTTGCATTTGTTTCCAGCATAAAGAACAGTGTCTGGCAAGTCATGCTCAGTAAACACATTTTTAAAAAATGAACGAATGAAAAAGTTGGGCATGTCTTCTTCCATTTGGTTCCACACCAGTATTGTGAGCACTTATCTATTTATTTGCAACACTCCCAAAAGCTCCTTGAAGGAGGGTCTGTGTCATTTCTCAGAATCTTCAATATCTAGCATAGTAGGCACTCAATGACAAATGAAGAATTGGTATCTGATGAGTAAATGGTACCCCCAATAACATCCACTGGCAAATCAGTTTAACCATGGTTTGAATGCCTTATTTTAAAGGCTGTATTTACAGTTCATTTTGACTGATATTTAGCTGTGATATTTTTTTTAAAAAGTTAAATCTGCTCACCTGTATCTGCAGGTGTGTACATTTCAGCTACTAACTGGCAATAATCTAATTAAATGTTAACAAATCTAAAATATGGCTAAATCAATGGAAGGAGACAGAAGCCAGTGACAATGCGTTGAAGTCTGAAGTTTCCCTCTCGTGAATGTTGACACCAACAGTGATAACAATAGCTAATATATACTGGGCTCTTTCTAGGCGCCAGGCACAGTTCTTCACCCCCCTCCCTGCGCTTCAACAACCCTATGAGGTAGGTATCTCTACTAGATCCGTTTCGAGACAGAAAACTGGAAGACCAAAGAGCTTGCTCTCGGTCACAGTTAGTAAATGACGGATAAAACCCTGGGAATCTGGCTTTCAAAGACCCCAACCTTAAACTATTCGCGATACTGCCTCGCCTAAAGCCAAGCCGGCGAGGATAAGAAGGGAAGCAACAGCGGACCGCAGCTTATTGGGGAGTTTAAGTCAGCTGCAAGGCGGGCAGGCGTGGCACAGGATAGGTGATTTTTTTCCCCTTAACTTTTCCAAGTATAATGTTAAACAAAACCAAATTGTTTTAGCACAGAACTACGTAATTTAAGAATATCAAACTACAGGTGCTCCCAACGCAGAAGTGGCCGCAGAGAACTTTCGAGCGCTCCCGGGGTCCCGGCCCAAAGGCGGGGAGGGGGCGCCTCCATTGGCCGGCCCCGCGGCATCACGGGAGCTTGTCATGCGCTGGGGCCGCCGCCGGCTTTCCACGCACCTGCCCTGCGCAGCCCTCCCAGGCGTTCTTTTGGAGGAGGGACTGCTGAGGAGTTTAGGTTTCGTTTTCCCTTATGGAAGGTCGATGTTCTCGGTGTAAATACGGAGTTGCCCTAAAGTGAGATCCGTGGGACTCCACTCAGTCCCCGAGAGCCCGGAACCACCGGTCGGAGCACCGCGTTCCCTTAGTGCCCTCATTAACGATCACTTCCGCCCACGGCTCTGGAATACCCGAGGCCCTTTGGCTGCGAACAACGGGAAGGGCATTTCCGGTACCTGTTGCCACGGCGCCGGTCCAGTGGGCCTAAGGGGGCGAAGTCATTGGCGTCCTCTCCCCCCCTCTCTGGGGGTAGAGATGTCGGGGCTCAGCTACCCAGAGATGGAGGGCTGTCGTAACCTGCTCGGTCTATTGGACAACGACGAGATCATGGCCCTATGCGACACCATCACCAACCGCCTGGTGCAGCCTGAGGACCGCCAAGGTAAAGGTAGACCCTTCTCCCCAAGGGCGGCCGTCCCTCCCCAGGCCTCACCCGGCCCCCAGCTGGCGGGAGCGTGTGAGTGGAGGCCGTGGTAGGCCTCCTTCCCAGCCCGTCCGGGATTGCGCTTGTGCGGAACCCTCGGGAATCTCGGCCCCTATAGCTGCTCTGTTGCTTCAGATGCACGCTGAAAATGGCGCTGCTTCCAGGTTTTATCCTTTATACGTTGTGGGCAAACGCTGCTTGTTTCGAAGATGCAGAGTACGTGAATAGTGATTTTGTTTGTTTGTTTTTTGAAGATTTTCGGGGAGTCAGGGTGTTTTCCATTTTCAGTTTCGATCAGCTGAGGAGTGTCAGCCGCTGCTCATTTTCTTCAAGCTTGGGGGAGGATATCATAAACACTTTTTATCAGTCTGCTGCGTAAAACAACTACTGTGATAAAAGAGCAGATAGGATGAATCCATGTCTCTTTTTGGATCCCAAGTTTTTCAGAGATGATTCTGTGTACTAGGACTACATTACTTTCAGAGCCAAATAAACATTTCGGTAGAGTAGATTTCATGGATTATAAATATTCAGTCTGGTTGCAATGTAATGAGGAGCTTAAGCATTTATGATTTTGTATATTACCTGGCTAGTTTTAGTTTAAATTTGCTGAATTTTAGTTTAAAATGAGAAAATGTCCGCCTCCTGTATTAGCATATGACTTAAGTATCTACAAAAGAGTCTGCCTTTTAAAACTTTCTCTGCTTTTAACATTTCCGCCATTTAAGGTCATTCATTTGAAAGTGAACCAAGAACACTAAATGAATAAATTTCTAAGAATTTAGACTGAAAATAATTTTAGACTTAATATAGTTCTTTGGCATTTATATATTTTACATGCTAATCGCCTTCTAACAGTCTTGGTGAATGTGAATTTAAAATTGTAATAGATAAAATTGCTGAATTTAATTGATGGTGGATCCAAAAGCAAACAAGAAACGAAACTACCCAGTACAAAAATGTTAAATGATTTGAAGTCATTTCTCAGAGAGGAAAAAATAATAAGCATATTGAAAGATACTCAACATCTTTAGAAAGCAATGAAATGAAAACCAAAACTACATGGTGTCTTTCATATGTACCAAGTTGGCAAAAACTAAATGTAAAAACTTCAAGTGTTGTTGATCTTGTGAAGTATGTCGTTGATAACTACTGAAGGAGTGTAAATTAGAACTAGTACTTTGGAAAACAAGTTCTATATTATCTCCTAAAATGGAAGGTTACTTACCTGAGCTTCTCAAACTTGAGTGTGCCTATGTGTCCCTCAATGATCTTGTTAAAATGCAGATTCTGATTCAGTGGTTTTGGAGTGGGCCCAGAAATTCCACATTTCTAACAAGCTCCAGGTGATGCTCATGCTGCTTGCCCCTCTGGGCTGGGAGACAAGTGTGGAAGTGTCCAAAGTAATAGTATTTGTAATTGGATACACATAATAAAAGTCTATAAACAAAAGGATAGCTACCTTGTGGTATAGTCTATAATTACCTATGGTACAGCTCTGAAAATGAATTAACTACAGCTGTGTCTGTCCACATAGATTAATCTCAGAAACATTAAAAGTTAATTATAGAAGACTATATATATTGATGGATTAGATTTATAGAACATTCAAAGAAATACCCAACTATATTTTGTAGGGATACATAGTTATGCTGTACAACTCTAAAGAAAATCGAGGGAATTCTCCGGTGGTCCAGTGGTTAGGACTCTGAGCTTCCACTGCTGGGGGGCCCTGGTTCGATCCCTGGTCAGGGAACTAAGATCCCGCAAGCCCCGCAGAGTGGCCAAAAAAAAAAGAAAAAGAAAAGAAAATCGAGGGAATGATAAAATTTTGGAGAGTAGCTACATGTGAGGTGAGCGAGGAGAGAGAGGGAATAGCATCAAGTAGGGAGAGGTAAAATGAGGGCCTCAGAGATACCAGTAATTCCTGTGTCTTAAGCTGTGTCGTGTGTATGTAGGAGTTCATTTTATTACCATTCTGTATACCTCACATATGTAAAAATCATCTTTAGTCTGTTGTTTAATAGAAGTTCTTTAAAATTAAAAGTCCTGGTTCTGCCATTTCTTAGAAGTATGATTGTTGATACCTCATGTATCCCTGACTTTCGTTATCTGTAGAGTGAGGAGATTGAAAAGTATTGTAATTTTACCTATATTTTAGGGATTGTGAATGAATTTAGTTCCATTGACCTTATTAAAATTTTTTCTTCTCTTATTCAAATTTTTTCTGAAAATACAACCATTCTTTAAAAGAAAATGCTTAAATTCACAATCTCGTATGAGAAGTGAAAGGAAGGAGGAATTTTAGGTGGGGAAATTTATAGTTTAAAGAAATTTTTTTAAAATCCAAAACCTGACAACCCACTTCCTGGTTTTTAGAAATGATAACCATCTTATACAAAAGCAATAATGCCATGACAAGAGTTTATAAATATTATTTGATAGAGTTTCTGCTGACCCTGGACAAATTTACAAGTGACTCATGATTTTCTATTAATCTTCATAATTTTCTTTTAGATGCTATTCGTGCAATATTAGTGTACAGTCAAAGTGTAGAAGAACTTCTGAGGCGGAAAAAAGTCCACCGAGAAATCATATTTAAGTACTTGGCAACACAGGGGGTTATTATACCTCCAGCTACTGAAAAACACTGTCTTATTCAGCATGCAAAGGATTACTGGAAAAAGCAGTCACAACTGAAATTGAAGGAAACGCCAGAGCCAGTTAAGACAGAGAACATTAGACTCTTTGAACAGGTAAAACAGACCTTATAGTCATATCCTGAACTGTAGTTCTGTGTAAAAATCTTTAGATAATCCTAGATCTGGAATGATGTGGTTAATGTTCTTTTTTTTTTATAATTTTAGCTTTACTTTCTATCTTTTGCATCCTAAAGAAAGAGCAGTAAAGCACCTGAGACAAAGTATTTTTGATATTTAGTAATGTATACGTAATATTCTATTGATTTGTGAGAAAAAATGTTTTGTATCCCTTTATCAGATGGGGACTATTGATTTTTAAAAAGAATGGATAGACTACAGGATCAATTTAATTTTAATTTAGCCTCTGGTTCTCCAATTTCTTTTTTCCACTTTAGAAGAATGCTGTTGTAAGCCCTTTCTCATTTTGAAGACTTGCTTTGGTATTAAATTGCAAAAATTTCATGAAAGAAACTTAAATTTTTTTATTTGTTAGCTAAAAAAAAATCCTGTTTTAGTAATTTCCTCCAGCTGACATTGGCTGTTCGTATTTCTTTTTATCTCCACTGTACATTTTAAATATTGTGTGAATATTTAAATATCGATTGAACCTTTAGGTAACTTGCAGTTTTTGAACTACATACCCACATTGAATTAATGGTATTTTACAGTGAGAGAGGTTTGCCTTCACATTAGGAAAGGAACTTCTAAGCCTTCCTTAATGTACTGAAAAGAATGTTGACTTTAAAATCATATAGATGTGATTTCATATTAGGGTCTGCTGTATACTAGCTGTAAATGAGCAAATAAGGACCGTTGTGAGCCTTGTTTATAAAACGGGCATAACGATAATATCTGTGTCATAAAGCTTGTGGAGAAAGAAGGAAATAGCACTTAAGTGCCAAGCACAGTGCCCAGTACATTCAGTAATAGCACGTGCCCAGTACATTCAGTAATAGCACGTGCCCAGTAAATACAAGATCTTTCACCATCTAGATGAGGTACTATGCTCTGGAATACACTGTTGAATAAAATCTAGCCTATCAGGTGTATTTTTGCAGTATTCATTTTGGAAAGAAATAGTATAAAATAATCCCAATCATAGAAAATAAGCTATTTCAATCATATTAGAAGTGTCTGTTTAAAGACGTGTTTATTATAAACTTTGCTGCATATAAAATATACCACAGTGAAGTGTATTCATTTAAAGCATACAGTTTGAAAGTTTTGACAAATAACACACCTGTGAAATCACTGCCACAATCAAGAAGAAAGTGCTTATGTAAATCCTTATTATTGGCTCTTAATTCATGCTGATATTTTAAGAGACTTTGAACCTTAATTTCTTAGAGGAATTTTCAGAAGTTTAAGCTGAGAAATTCTAAAATGACCTCCCCTTTTTGAGAAATAATTTACTGTGCAAGATCGGTTCAGTGAGTTCACAGGTAGTTCATTTCCTTTCTGCTATAATTAGTACCTTAAAAGTTAGCTATGAAACAGGCAAGATAGAAAATAGATACAAGAATTAACGTTGGTTTTATTAATCAACAGGAGAAAGAAGATAAAAAAGCTGAAAAGGTTGATTTTCGTCGATTAGGTGAAGAATTCTGTCACTGGTTCTTTGAACTTCTTAATTCTCAGAATCCTCTTCTGGGACCACCTCAAGATGAATGGGGGCCACAGCACTTCTGGCATGATGTCAAGCTTAGGTTTTATTACAACACAACTGAACAAAATGTGATAGACTACCATGGAGCAGAAATTGTGAGCCTTCGTCTGCTGTCACTAGTGAAAGAAGAATATCTTTTTCTCAGTCCCAACCTAGATTCCCATGGACTGAAATGTGCTTCTTCTCCCCATGGTCTAGTTATGGTTGGAGTTGCTGGGACTGTCCACCGAGGGAACACTTGTTTGGGCATTTTTGAACAAATTTTTGGACTCATCCGCTGCCCTTTTGTGGAGAATACTTGGAAAATCAAACTTATCAACCTGAGAATTATTGGAGAGAGTTCCCTTGCTCCTGGAACATTAATGAAACCAGCTATTACATTTGAACCAAGTGATCTAGAAGCCTTTTATAATGTAAACACTTTGTGTGGTCCAGTGAAGGATGACTCAATGTAAGGCAGGCATTGGATAGTGAGACTGGAGACCAAACTTTATCTAGTGGAAATGAGGCACTTTGAACAAAAGAGAACTAATTTTACCTAACCCTTGAAGCATTGAGTACTATATGTCAGTCTAAAAAATGTTCTATACAGAAATTCTTCCAAATACTACATCAGTAATGTCTAAGTGATTTCAGATTCAGGGATTGACGTATTTTAGTTGAAATGTCTTTCTTGACTACAGGCTAACATATTATGTGAACACTTGCCTCTTTCTACTTGAGTTGCAGCAAATGTTCTGAAGGCTTCATGCAATTCATCAAATAAATCCCACTTTAGATGTTGTAACTAACTGTGTGCCTTAGAAACCAGTTAATATTTTCATTTTACTTGGTGGATATTCTGCTAATATCTGTACTTGTCATGCGGGAAAAAATTAATAGTGTTCAAGGCTTCCCCTTTTAATTCTCATTTACTTTTGTCTGAATCTGGGTAACTTTACAAATGCATCTCATGACAGTATTGCTTAAAAAATACAAATTTTAGAGATGTTTACTATAAACTCAGTAAATGAGTAAGCTCACTTTCTAAAATGAGTAAACTCTCATTTTAGAAAACTTGAATGACATTCTTATACAAAAAGTCCAGTAATTTAGCTGGTGGAAAAAAATTTAATTTGCCTTTTAAAATATTTGAGGAACATTTTTCAGAGTTATCTGCTGTTGTCCAAGCTAAGTATCTTAAAATCTGCAACACTTTCTGAACAATTTTGGGCAATGATAAGTGCTGTTCTCAAAACAGACTTTTTTCTTTATCTAAAGTTTCAGCTAACAGTTTTATAGAGCATTTATTGTAATAGCATATAAAGGAAACATACTATTGAAATTTTTTTAAAAGGTTTGCCCAGTTCCTAATTTAAATGAGTTACTCTGTTTTCTCTTGAATGATTGTAGAAGAGGTGACAAAAAAAAAAATTAATACATATATTGAGATATACTCCCACATCATGAATTAAAATTATTAGGATTTTTTTAACCTCTTAATTTGTTTTACTAGATTTGAGTTACAAGGTTAAGTTGCCAGATTACACAGTTGGTTTCAAGTTTAAATTCCTCATCACCCAGCAGCTACTTGCTGAATCTGAATTTAATTAGTAATTTTAATTTACAAAAATGCCATTTGGAAAAAATTCAACTGGGAAATGTGATGAGGTATTGTTCATATTAATTTTTTTAACTTTAACTCTGCTCATGATCATCTAGGGTAACTGATAAAATTTTGGAAGCAGGAGGAAAAAATTGATCTTTTTTTTTTTTTAGTCCTATGCCTCTTACGTTACGAGGAGTACAAATTGATGTGTCCTAAAATAAGAACTTAATAAAGGAGAGAAATCCCTTTTTCTGCTGTAAGAATAGTTTTTTGTTTAGATTTAAACCCGTTATCTTTTTCTTTAAGTTTGAAGTATCATTATAACATGTAATCGATAAATATCCAAAGTAAAGGATAAAATTTGAAATTATTCCCATCTGTTTTCTTTGTGCTATTGATGTCAAGTACTGCAGAAATAATACCAAAGATGCTCAGGACGGGCAGAAATTACCTGTAGATATGTTCAGTATTGAATTTTTGAATGTGTAATGCTCAAGGAAGGCTGTAATCTGCATGTTCTTTTAATCACCCTTAAAAATGTGAAATCTTTCCAATAGACCAAATGAGAATTAGAGCTATATTTTATTCCCTTTGAATCCCCACAGCTGGGCACACAGTAGGACCTAATGTCTAAGTGAGTGGGTGAATGAATGAGCAAAAGAAGCTTATATACTTTATAAAAGACTTTTTTGCATGTAGATTTTGTCTTTGGTTCTAGTCATTAGTGGTGGTTTTGGGGTTATATCATGTTTGACTTTAATACGTGAATACACAAACTTTTAGACCCCAAACTAAGATTTAGGATAAAATTTTAACTTTCCATTAAAATTTACTGACTTCCAAAAGCCCAAGGTCAGAGTAGGATATACTGGAGGGCCCTAAGATACCTAGAAACCATTATAAGGGAAGTGTATACTTGCTGTTCAGAGAAAGAAGACCTAGTAGAACTGAAATTTGCTCATGAAGCTTAAAGCTTGGTCAGGCCTTTGAGAAGGTCCAAAAGCACAGTGCAGATTGAACGCTACTTTTACTACCACTCACTACTTTATGTTAGGGAATAGTAGACACTACAGCTTTGTCTCTTACTTCATTATACTCAGCTGGTATTTATGAAGTTTGTGGAGTCAAGTAGTAAAGAATACAACTAACTCCACACATAATTCATAGTAATTGGGTGGTCAAACCAGGGGACACCCGGTCTTTATTTACTGGAGGCTGATTTGCTATAGCTAACAGTATACATCAATATCCTTTTTTGTTAAAAACTTAATAGTTGTATTGGGATGTTTTACTAATATCCAGAATACCGAAAAACGTATTTCATGTGTCTTACTAAAATACCAAATAATAGAAAAAAAGCCGTATCTAATTTATTAAATCAACTTGAAAATGGCAAACACAGGAAAACATTCTTGGGTTTTCAGAAAGGCAACATTTTTATGCTAAAGGAAGGCTAGTTACCTAGTCCCAGTAAGAAATTGTAATAGCACCCCAGAAAAGGATTTAAAGAATAATGGTTTAACTAAATGAGATAATCAGAAACATTGTGTTTTAACAAAATGGCTCTTGTGGCTTAAAAGGTCATAAAAATGAGTGAACCATACCTTGATGTTTTTCTCAGCATCTATTTTCACAAATTTAGATGCCCTTTTCACTGTTTTTTTGGGTTGCAGGGGATGGTCATTGACCTTTTGAAAAAGAGAGCTATATTCTTTCTAGAAAAAATATGTTTGCATATAGTATTACAATTTTTGCATATTTCATTGAGTTCTTGGACTTCCCTGAAGCACATCTGTGAGTCCTAACAGGGATCCTTATGCTCCATATTCAAATCCTGCCGTAATAATTTTATTTCCCCCAGACTACTCTACTGTATTAAAAATTAAAATTATTTTTAGAAACTTTTGTGCCCTTGCCAGAGTCCTTAAGCTAGAGGACTGAATCTTACTAATGAAAGAATAATCTCTAGAAAGTCTGTCAGTTTACGATAGTTGTTTGTATCTTGTTTTTCAATAGATGTTAGATATTAAGGCAAAACCTACTGCAGTACTGTCAAGTGAAACATTAATGCAGAATTTATTTTATTTGGACAAGACAAGTTCAATGAACATGCTTTGGAGAAAGTCATAAAAATGTGAAAAAAATATTATGTTCTCATGATCTTTACAAAACTTTATCCTAAGGAGATGTTTATTTGGTAATGATTGCGTATTGCTAATTCTAATGAAAGATTTTAAAAATACGAACATTTCTTCTGAAGGGTCTATATTTGTGATCAGCTCCCTCCCCCTCTCCTCCCCAACCCTATTTATAACCTTTGTATATAGCCAGTTTGAAGGTACACAGCCCAGCTGTAATGCTGGGAAACAAGACTTACAGATCTGGGTTCTCTTCAAGTTTATATGCATATATTTATTGAGCATCTACAATCTGTAAGTCACTGAATCAAGCGTAAGATAAAATAATACATCAATAAGTTGATTTACCTCAACTTCTCATGTTGAATTCAAATCTCAATCTCTGGGTTTAGATGTCTTAAAGTGAGAACTACATTAGGCCCTTTGCTAGAGTTGGAAGGAAAATAATTTCAGAACTGTGTCAGAGTGCACTAAATCCTTTCAGCTTTACTTTTTCTAGTTTGAACCTTTCCTGTAGTCTTTCAGTAAAGTGTTAATATTAAAATTGAGTATGATGTTTACTGTGAGTTATAATGTACTCCAAAATATTAAACCAGAAACTCCAGAGTTACTTCTGTTAGTCATGTAATGTTAATAGAATCACTGGCCTTAATCTTATTTACCTTGTCAGTGAGTCATTTAGTGAGGGTTCTTTGGTTAGCAGTTTTCATCTTCAGTTTTTAGGCACCCTAAATCTCAAGTATGAAATTAGTTATATTTCAATTAATGAATTGAAGGATTGAAGGAATCTCCTGCTGTCCACTGCCAACTGTATTACTTGTCTGATGTGATGTTTTCTGAACAAAAAATCAGTAACTACTTAGGAAAGCCTTTTTGCTTGAAGCATTTAGTTTCATAAACTTGCATTAGTCTTTTCTGTCTCTGATATTTTACTATACTGATTGTGCTCAAGTTGTTACGTGTAAGGTACTTTTGCCTCCCTAAGTACTTCCTAGGACTTGTGATTCCTACTTATTTCTCAGTCTTTTCCCCACTGGGCTTTGCACAGGATAAATAATTCCTACATTTGGGGTGCTTATTATATGGCAGTTACTTTTCTGTGCATGTTGCCTGTATTAATTCATTTAATCCTGTGGACAGCTGTCAGTCTTTAACAGGGTTGAAGTAACTTCCCGAGCTTTCATAGCTGATGGTAGAGCCTAGATTTAAACCCAGGTTTTAGAGCCTGAGAGCCAAGTGGTAACTAACTACTACACATACTGCCTCTCATCTCCAGTAAGTTTTTTTTGTTTTTTTGGCTGCGCTGTGAGGCATGCGGGATTTTCTTTCCCGACCAGGGCTTGAACCCGAGCCCCCTGCGGTGGAAGCTCAGAGTCTTAACCACTGGACCGCCAGGGCAGTCCCTACAGTAGGTTTTTGATGAATCCTTTTTGACTTATTGTCATTTGCTGGCACTTATTTCCAAAGCAAAGATGCCTTTGAGTTGTTTATCTGGATTAGGTAGGAGTGTTAACGCATACTGCATCCTTTTGTAATTATACCTCTTAAGTTGATTGTTTAGTGATATAAAACCACTTGGAGGAAAGATAATGTTTATGTATGACAGTATTACTTATGAAAAAGAATAAACTGGGTAATTGGGAAATAAAAAAAAGTATGTAACAATTTATATCAAATTTCTTAAACTCACTGTATTACCACAATCTCTGGTTCTCTTTCCTTCCTCTTTGACACCCTTGTGCTTTCGGCCTCAGAAATAGTCTTTGTTTCACACGTTCAGTTTCTTGCCACATCTGGATGTAGCATATCTGCAGTATTTTCTATTTCAGCTGCTGTAATTAGACCCTCTTTACCTACACCTTGACTTATATAATAATTTATTTCTTTGCTTTAATATTTCTTGCATATTTGTGACATTAAACTTCCTTAAAGTACTACAGCTTTCATCATATCTTCCATGCTCAGAAATTTCATTGGTGTTACATTACCTCCAAAATAAAGTCAGGATTTTGTAATCTGCTTTTTATCACTATTTAGCTTTGATTCCATTCATTTTCACACATTGTTTGATCCAGCCAACATCTATTGCTAGTCTTTGTATTTATCTTGTGCTTACTTAGCCCTTTGCTTTTACTGGCAAGTATCCAAAGTTGTAGAATTTAATTTTTTTGTTGTTGCAGACAGTCTAAAATATTGTAGAAAGAAAAGGACCCTGATAGAAATGGAGTTTAAAAACTAAAAATTTCTCAAGAAGTCAAGCGTTTTATCTCTTTAGGAGTTTTGTGTACATT
Organism: Balaenoptera borealis; assembly: GCF_965194805.1. NCBI lineage: Eukaryota > Metazoa > Chordata > Mammalia > Artiodactyla > Balaenopteridae > Balaenoptera > Balaenoptera borealis. The sequence goes on from NC_138862.1 coordinate 40,994,938, forward strand.
GTCTAGATTAATCTTTCCCCAGGTTTTGCATGGCTGCTTCATTTTCATCTGTGAGGATTTGGCTTAAATGTTTTCTCCTAAGTGGACTCTCTTGTTAATATTTATCAGAGCACCTCGTTTCAGTTTTAGCACTTTAGATATTATTGCTAATTTATGAATTTCCCCTACTAAGATTTTAAGCTGAGAGCAGGGACTGGTTTACTTTTCATTGTACTTCCACTGCTTTGCACAGAGACAAGGTATTCAATAATGTTTATTAAAGATATAAGTAAGGGAACAAATGCTAGTTTTTATTCAGAGCCTTATATATTTCTAGTCCTCTGCCTATCTGCTAAAGACAATACCTAGCATATATATTAGGTACTCAGTAAATACTTGTTCAATGAATAAAGCCAAAGTTATTTTTGTGAATAATGACATATGAACTCAAATCAACAATACTCTTTGGTAGATAGTATTATTAAAGTCTTATGCTTTTGTAAAAGATGAAGAAACTGAAGCCCAAAAAGTCAAGTAATGTGCTGAAGTTAACGTAGTTTTGTTGTAGAGATTTTTTTCCCTTTGGCTTTTTTTTTTTTGGTTTGTTTTATTTTCTTTTTAAACTACAAAGCCTATTTTTTTCTCGCACTTTATTTCCAGTCTGACTTTTGCTACTCCCTTATTTTGAAAGAATTTAAACTCGATTCCTCATTTCTTCACATGTAAAAATGAACCAGTTAGATGATTTCTAAGGTCTGGAACAATTTTGTTACAGGTTACACGATTTTGTGATTGTATGCCTTCTCAGCAACTTAAGAATATTACTTTTAAGTGAATTTGTAGTTCATTATTAAGGAAATTCTTTTATTATTTTGCTTCCTCATAAATCATGCTCATTGAAAAAACAAAGAATGAAAAATGTGTTTTTCAAACATTTTTAAGGATATGTGTATAATGTGTTTCTATTTACAGAGGAAATAAAAGAAAAAAATTACAGATCATATCTAGAATAGAAAAGGGAAAAGTATGAAGCCTTTAAAATACCATCCTACTTTCTAATCACTAGAAATGCTTAAGTTGTTTGAAAAATTGGTGTTCTGTACAACTTTTTTGCTTTGTTGCATATGGTTAAAATATATGTCCATGTTTTAGTCAAGAAGAGTGTAAAGTGGTTGACAGAAGGCCAAATTATAGACTGCCAGCAATCCCTAGTAAAAATAAAGATGTTAATAAAATAATCAAATATAGATGACTCCAAGAGATTGAGTAGTAGGAATTGGCAAATATTTAAGAGTGACATTGGAGACAAGTGGCAGATTTGGGGTAGGATTTTTCTGTAGGAAGCATGGCCCTGGATGGATACTGCTCTTAAGGTCACTGAAAGTTATTCTAGGAAGTGTAATGGAAAAACATTTGTTGAGCAGATAGGAGGTTTTGCTGTACTGACTGCATTGATTAGAGAAGTACAGGTTTATGATAAAATGAGTTTAGAGTGCAGAAACTAGATAACGATAGAAAATTGTAGCATGTCAGGTCCTTTAATGCTGGAACTAGTAATAGAACAATCAAAATCATTGAACAATAGACTCCTAGAAATTAAGAGAAATGTAGAATAAGCCATTATTTTAATTCTAAGAGCAACCTTATACTAGAGCAAGAGTTTTAGACTGAGGAAACAAGTTGATTTTAAATAGCATATCAGTGTTTTCTCTTAAATGTTCTTTGAATTTGGTAAACATTTATTGAGCACTTACTATGTACCAGGTATTTTAACAGAAGACAGTCGGTACATAAAGTAGCTTATTGTTTCTTCTAGTTTATGTTTTTCTCACTTTAACTTGTATAAAGTAATTTTACTATTTAATAAAGAATTTATTTTATTAGAAAGTGCTTCTCTGTGATCTCTCATTGATGCACTCTTACTACTTTAACTATTGTCATCTTTTGGTGCTTAATCTAAATTGTAGGTAAAATCCTAACCTTCAGATCAGAGCAATGCTGCTAAAAGAATGGAGACCCTAGTAAACAGTTTCACAGTTCAGAAGGAAAAAAAATGCACTGAAACATTTTTTTTCACATGTATTTTGTAATTTTTTTGCACGTAATTCACATATTTTGCAAATTTTAAATGTAAGATGATTTTCATAAAAATCTCATTTTTTTAAATGGTGTTCTGTTCTTAATGTACATTCATTAGGTACATATGTATACAACAAGGACTGTGTTGGTCAGTTTAGCCAACATGAAGTCAACAAGGTGTTCATCTTCACTAATGTACTTTCCTATTAATTTTCATGTTTATTAAACTTGCATTTTACAATTGATACTCCTTTATTCCCAATTCACAAAAATGACTTACTGAAAAATGATGAAATAGTACAAATACCACCATTCATAAAAATTCCATAATGTAAATAGTAGAAAGAACTTCAGTGTGAATGCAGAGTTAAAATCTGTATATTCTGTGCAGGCGATTCTGTGAGTGTGATGTCTTCAAAACATCAACTGAACCATATAAGGAAGGACAATGATAAACATCCGAAATTTTTTTTGGACTGCAATCCATTTACCACTGGTCAATAGCACACAGCCTATCAAATATTTGTGGGCAATAGCACACAGCCTATCAAACATTTGCATGTCGCCAAAGTTTTCACATCCTTTTTAAAGCACATTGATTTCTCTCGTAAATGAATTTAGTTAGGTAATTTTATATTTTCTGGATAATTTTAAAATAATACATCTCAGTTTAAAATTTGTTATGCAAGATGGAGAAGAGTCCAAAATTATCGAGGCATCATCCTGAGTTGCATTCCTTAAAGCCAAGTGTAAGATACTGTTGCCAGTTTCTGTCCCAGGCACCTGGCTCACAGGGCTCACTCAGCACCTGGAGGTGTGAAGCCACCTCACTTTAATAATAAGTCCCTGCCTTAGAAGGGTCTCCCATCTTAGCTCAATCACTTGGACAGTAAGGCACATTTTAGCATCTCTTAATGATTATGTCCATCTGTCCTTTGTTTCCTGCCATCAGATGTAATCCTCAGAAATAACATAGATTTATATATATATAATAATAAAATAATAACACTAGCCTCTAACAACCATGAAGCAATCCATTACATGTGGGTCTGAACTTGTAGACTCAATTCAAATATCAAATCTATAACACAAGGTAATAATAATAAAGATAAAAAACTGTTGTTGAGAGGTTATAAAAAAGTCTCACCATTAATAACAAGCATTATCAGAGAACAAAAAAGCTACTGGAAAAATTCTATCAGAAAATTTCATAATTCAGTGACATGGAAGAGTAACTCTTTTCATATGTGTTCTAGAGGATGTTTTATTTTGCAGACAGAACCACTGATGTGCAGTGTCTGGGTCATTATTTGGTGTATGTTTTACATATATTAAGGGAGAAGTCCTTAACAACTTGTCCTATTCACCCCTGAAAACTTGTGAATATAGAAAACAAGATCACACTGGAAAATAAATTTTGGTGAAGACTAGAAAGGATGTATCATGATCTTTAATGATAGAACACCAGCTATTTGGGTAGCAATGAAGGTGGTGGTTAGGTAAATGGAAGTGTTATGCAAAACAGCCAAACTACTCATCCCCTTCTTAAAAGAACAGTTAATTATCAACAGTAAACTGTCAGATGTTGATCCAGTGCTGAAGGAGAAAGAAAATACCAAATTTTATCTCTTAAGTCTACACCATTTACTTTTATAACACTGCATGAAAAACTGGGCAGGAGGTTAAACAAAACTTTTTCCTCGATACTGCCTTTTTAGAGGAAAGGTGTTCACATGAGGTTTGAGATAAGAATAGAGAAGAAAATTATTTCTTTGAGACACTGTTTATGTCAGTAAAGGGCTTTTCATTGATTTTAGGTGCCTTGCTCATGTGGCATATCAACCAGTCGACCTACTGTCTTGAAGAGACATCCCTCAGGTCCATAATGTGAATTGTAATGGCAAAGAGATCAGATTATTTTAAGATTACACAACTCTTGTGCAAATGGCTTAGTTGTACAGAGCTTTATCCCCACCTAACCCCCATCTCATTTTCTTGGCTTAATGTAGAAATATAGTATATTAGAGTACTTCTTTAAAACCACATACTGCAATATAACATGAAAGAATTCTTTCCTGAGCTGAATGCAAAAGACAGATTGGGAACCCATTTAACATCATCTGCAGGTAGATTTTTCTTTTGGTGATTCAAGGTAAGAAGATTATTGTGAGAGAAAGTATATGACTAAAAAATAATTTTATATGTGGATCATAAAAACAAGAGGTTTTGTGCATCACACGCCTGTTCTTAGAATGCCACAGCAGTGACAAGCTTCCTCTTTCATATGAACATGGTAATATAGAACAGAATTGTGGGAAAAGATAAGATTGCTTATATATCATTCTTTTTTTTTTTTTTTAATTTTTCTGGCTGCACCGTGCAGCATGTGGGATCTTAGTTCCCTGACCAGGGATCAAACCCGTGACCCTTGCATTGGAAGTGCAGAGTTTTAACCACTGGACTGCCAGGGAAGTCCCTTATACATCATTCTTAACAGAGGTTCAACTATTTGGACACTAAAAGCTTATACTGACCTGACTTTTACTTTAAAAACAAAACAAAACAAAACAGTAATCACCTTTTCTCACCAACAATTTAACTGAAATCATTACCTGCATTTTTTTTTTTAGCAATGATTCAACGCTCTTATTTTCTGTCCTTTCATAACCCCCACATTCTGACAATTTGTCAGAGATCATCTCACTATCTCCTTTTACTTTCTACCCAAATAAGGCTACTTTGAGATACCTTCAGTACTGGAGTGAAAAAACTTTAAAAAGATCCTATTTTCGGGGATCAGATCAAGATGGCGGAGTAGGAGAATGTGCAGCTTACATTCCCCAACAAACAGCTCAAAAATACATACACATGCAGAACAATTCTCATGGAAAACTAACTGGAAACTGGCAGGACTCCTATACAACCGAAGCTGTAAGAAAGATCTCCACATACTGGGTAGGATGGAAAAGAGGCATAGGGTTGGGACCTCTGCCCCTGAAAGGAATCTGAAAGGAAGAAAAGGTCTTCATGGGTGGACCCTCACCCTGTGGAGCAAACAGGTTGAGCCACAGACTGGGCATCCCAGTTGTGGGGTTCTACACAAAGGAGACAATCGCCCTTGGCTGCTGGGACAACCACTGGGACAGATAGAAAGGCTGGAGAACCCTAGACTCCACTCGTGAAAAGTGTGCAGGGGCTGGCTGTGAAATAAAATTCATATTTTATGGCAAGACAAGAAGAATTTAAACGTAAAAATTTTTCTCTGCCCTTTGGCCTCCTCCCTCCCCTCTACTGTGCATTGTGTATCCACATTATGCATCAACCAAACCTCCCCCATCGGCAGAAATACCTGCTCAACCATAAAGAACAACATTCTCCTAGCATCAACAAGACAACAGTCCTTCTTGATCTCGTGAGGGGCCACATGGCACTTAGATCTGGATTGTGTAAACTGTCAATAATCCATCATTTAACATACGGCCCTCTGTCTCAAACTTTGCCTTGACTGTATGTTATATAACTGTGCCTTGACTTCTAACAGGCAGACAGTTCTCAGAGCTTTCTGAGATGCTCTTCCTGGGTTATAATCCTCAAATTTGGCTCAAATAAAAATTTTCATTTCTTTCTTGCATTGACTGATTAATTTTTTGTTGACATATGCTTGGTGCAGCCTGCAGGATATCAGAAACACCCACCAGAGGATACCTGGAGTCTACCCGGAACCGGTGCTCAGTACCAGCATGGGCCCATTGTGCCCCACCGGCTTCTCGGTACTCCTCAGTTGTTCCAGTGAGTTCTCCTCAAATATTTGGATCTCATTGTTTGGGTGATGATCCCCAAAATTTTATTTGGGCTCGTTTTCACTTAAGACTTAAGTGAAATTATTTAAGTTATTCAGCTCTGAAGAATACAGGGACGTTTTGGCCCTTCTGGCCACAGGCGTCCTCAGGAGACTGAGGACGTAACGAAGTGTCTGAGGATCAATCCTCCTGATGTGGTGCGGTCCTATAGCGGAACCCCACCGCAACCATTAAGTAAATACTGCTCATCAGGGAGGTACAACAGAGAATGATAACCTAGCGCTCTGAGCACCCATGACGGTTTTAGGCTGTCATAGGGAGAAATCGAGCCATGTAAAAGAAATCAAATTGACCCAGATGTAACTCCCTGGGGAGCTAGATTCAGAAGCATCACACGTGCAATCCATCACACTGTCCTCAGAAAGTTGTTCAGATCATATCTCATATCTGAATTAGACTATGAAATTAATACTGGGAAATTGTGCCTCAAAGGCCAAACAGCTCCCATGCAACAGTCACCTATGGGAATATCGGCTGGGTTTCTGTGTGTTTGCAAGTACTTAATTGGAAACTAAAGGAAATCAGGCCCCGAAATGGCCAAGTTGGGGTTCTTTTGACACTCTAAAAAGTTTTTGAGAGTTCAGTTAAAACCAGCAGTTTTCTGGATCTGTGCCTGTAGGGTCTACTGGAGACAACAGTGGTAAGTCTTTCTTTTTTCTAAAATTAGATTAGCAGGGAAAAATATTTGTATGGCTGGCTCCATGGATCTTTTGAATTGGTGCAACATCTAAATTGTTAAAATTTTAGAGAGCTCTTGAAACTGAGCAGGACCCTGTGGAGCCCTCCCAGGTACAAATCCTTTCCATGTCCCCAGTTTCTTGTTTGTAGGAAATAGGCTTCACTCAGCCTCACTGACTTTCCCTGAGTTCCAAAGAGCAGATTCAATAAGTTGCTTATCAGGGAAGGGAGGGAATGCAGAAACAAAGGAAGAACAAGAAACAATAAAGCAGCATTCCGGTTCCTCCTCAAGAGATATACATAACAATATCTTTGAGCTCTTCTGCAGGAACTAAGGCTCCCACCCAGATGGAGGATGGTAACTGCAAGCTGAGTACAGGATTCCTGGAACACCACCCTGTTATCCCATCACCAACCAATCAGAAGAAAGTATGCACAGAGGTGAAGATAACGAAGATTCTGACTCCTTCCCCAAATGATTAACTTCCCTTTCTCCCTTTAAAAACTTTTATGGTCAAGCCTAATCTTCAGAGTTTGTTTTTGGACATGGGTTTGCCTTCTCCCCAGGTTGCTGGCTCCTGAATAAACAACCTTTCCTTTCCAACCAACACTTATCTCTGGAGTACGGGCTTTTGAGTGGTGAGCAGCCCAACCTGAGTTCAATAACACTCTCATCTTAAACTATGGTACCTATCCTAACTGGTATGTGAAAGCCCCCAAAGACTTCAAAATTCCAAATAGCCTTATTGAAAGATTTGTTGTAGAAGTCTATAATGAACGATTAATGATATAAAAGGTACTTAAAACTTTAACTGCTGCTCCCCTCTATCTTTCTTTGAGTACTCATTCTAGTAATATTCTGTCCAATTGCCTTTCCACTCTGAAGACATTATTAAATGGTTACCTTTAGAAATGGGACCACATGAGGCTGTAAGGGAAGCCCCTTCAGATCAAAGGCTGATCTGAGGGCCACAGTTAAAGAATGTCTTAAACCCAGGGAGAATCTTCAAAAGTGTTTGAAAATGAATTACCAAAATGGGTGGCCACAGATCTGGCTAAACTGACCATAGCTGATATTCAGAGCCTGATAAGAATTTTTTTTCTTTTGTGGTGGTGGTGGGGGTGGGGGGCTCTCCCCTAAGCTAAATGAGGAAAAATAAAACATTCCAACACAGGTGAATGGATATGTCAGTCCTTTCATATCATTGAGATGGCCACCTGATTCTTTGAGGAAAAAAACAACTCTTCTTGTTTTATAAATCAATCAATGTGATGCACCACATCAACAAAAGAAAAAAACCACATGATTATCTCAATCAGATGCAGGAAAAGCATTCGATAAAATTCAACATCCAGGGACTTCCCTGGTGGCACAGTGGATAAGACTCTGAGCTCCCAATGCAGGAGGCCTGGGTTCGATCCCTGGTCAGGGAACTAGATTCCACATGCATGCCACAACTAAGAGTTCATATGCCACAACTAAGGAGTCCATGTGCCACAACTAAGGAGCCCGGCTGCCACAACTAAGACCCAGTGTGACCAAATAAATAAATATTCAAACATGCCTTAAAAAAAATTCAACATCAAATCATGATAAAAACTCTTACTAAAGTGGGTATAGAGGGAACATATGTCAACATAATAAAAACTATTTATGACAAACCCACAGCCAGTATAATACTCAATGGTGAAAAACTGAAAGCCTTCCCACTAAAATCTGGAACAAGACAAGGATGTCCACTCTCACCATTTCTCTTCAACAGAGTATTGGAAGTCCCACCCACAGCAATCAGACAAGAAAAAGAAATAAAAGTTGTTCAAATTGGTAAGGGAAGAGGTAAAACTGTCATTATATGCAGATGACATGATACTATATAGAGAAAACCCTCAAGATTTCACACAAAAACTACTAAAACTGATAAACGAATTCAGCAAGGTATTAGGCTACAAGATTAACGTACAGAAATTGGTTGCATTTCTTTACACTAACAATGAAATGCCAGGGAATGTAAACAAACAATCCCTTTTAAAATCACAGCAAAAAAAAAAAAAAAAAATTTTTAAATACTTAGAAAAAAACCTCACCAAGAAGGTGAAAGACTTATATGCTGAGATTAATAAAGGAAGCTGAAGATGATTCTAAGAAATGGAAAGATATCCCATACTCTTGGATTGGAAGAATTAATATTGTTAAAATGGCCATACTACTCAAAGCAATCTGCAGATTTTATGTAATCCCTATCAAATTACCCATGACATTTTCCACAGAACTAGAACAAATAATCCTAAAATTTATATGAACTATAAAAGACCCAGAACTGCCAAAGCAATCCTGAGGAAAAAGAACAAAACAGGAGGCATAACCCTCCCAGACTTCAGACAATACTACAAAGCTACAGTAATCAAAACAACATTGTATTGCACAAAAACAGACAAATGGATCAATGGAACAGAATAGAGAGCCCAAAAATAAGCCCACACACTTATGGACAATTAATCTTCAGTGAAGGAGGCAAGAATATACAATGCAGAAAAGACAGTCTCTTCAGCAAGTGGTATTGGAAAAGTTGGACAGCCACATGTAAGTCAATGAAATTAGAACACATACTCACACCACACACAGAAATAAACTCAGAATGGCTCAATGACTTAAATATAAGACATGACACCATAAAACTCCTAGAAGAGAACATAGGCAAATATTCTCTGATATAAATAGTACCAATGTTTTGTTAGGTCAGTCTCCCAAAGCAATAGAAATAAAAGCAAAAATAAACAAATGGCACCTAATCAAACTTACAAGCTTCTGTACAGCAAAGGAAACCTTAAACAAAATGAGAAGACAACCTATGGACTGGGAGAAGATATTTGCAAATGATGTGACTGACAAGGGCTTAATTTCCAAAATATACAAACAGCTCATACAACTCAATAACTAAAAAACAAAAAACCCACTTGAAAAATGGGCAGAAGACCTAAATAGACATTTCTACAATGAGGTACCACCTCACACCACTCAGATGGCCATTATCAAAAACTCTACAAACAATAAATGCTGGAGAAGGTGTGGAGAAAAGGGAACCCTTCTACACTGTTGCTGGGAATGTAAATTGGGGCAGCCACTGTGGAAAACAGTATGGAGCTTCCTTAAAAAACTAAAAATAGAGTTGCCATATGATCCAGCAATCCAACTCCTGGGCATATACCCAGACAAAACTATAATTCAAAAAGATACATTCACCCTTATGTTCATAGCAGCACTATTTACAATAGCCAAGACATGGAAACAACCTAAATGTCCATCAACAGATGAATGGATAAAGAAGATGTGGTATATATATATATATACAATAGAATATTACTGACCCATAAAAAAGAATGAAATAATGCCATTTGCAGTAACATGGATGGACCTAGAGGTTATAGTAAGCGAAGTAAGTCATAAATAGAAATACAAATACCATATGATAGCACTAATATGTGGAATCTAAAATATGACACAAATGAACATATCTATGGAACAGAAACAAACTCACAGACATATAGAATAGACTTGCGGTTTCCAAGGGGGAGGGGGGTGGGGGAGGGAAGGACTGGAAGCTTGGAATTAGCAGAGGCAAACTAGTATTTTTAGGATGGGTAAAAACAAGGTCTGACTGTATAGCACAGGGAACTATATTCAATATCCTGTGGTAAACCATAATGGAAAAGAATATGAAAAAGAATACATATATATATATACATATACATACATACACATATGTACATGTATGTATAACTGAGTCACTTTGCTGTAACAGCAGAAATTAACACAACATTGTAAATCAATTATACTTCAATAAAATTAAAACAAACAAACAAAATAAAAAACAAATCTAGTCTTTACAGGACTGGAGGTGTAACTCCAGGAATAATCCTAAAGCTCACCAATCCTTTTACCACTCCCCAAAACTCCCCTATCTATCTTAAGAGGCTTGTAAGTATTGAGAAAAAAAATTTTTTTTCTGACCTTAAGGGAACAAAGTCTTCCTAGAAGGAACTTGCCTTTCTCTTCCTATGCCTTTCAGATGCAAAATTTCTACCTGGTCTTCAACAGGAACCCTTATCTCGACCATCTTTTTAAAATGCAAATTTTGGGAAAGGGTGTAGGTAATTTGGATCTTGACTGGTCAAGAACAAATAGAAATCTTAAGTGTCTTTTCCATAAATACTAGTTTAAAAGGGTTTAGCCATCTAGACAGGTGACGTTGATTTGTTTCATCTGCCAGAAACACAATTTGAATCCAATCTCTTTTATAACTGATGGGTTTTACATTGTACCTGATTCATGGCTGAATTTTTGGAATGTGAACTATGAGGTCCTTGTGTCTGTTTGTGTGTTTGTATGTGTTTATATATGTGTGTTGTAGATGCATGGTACTGCCAAAATTAATTTGTAAAAGAGCTGTATTTAATTGGCTTAAAGGGAAATAAGGGCTCAAATACTCAGAAATATAAAAGAAACTGGCCAGAATGAATTTCAGGTTCACATAATCTGAAAAATATTCAGTACTGAATTAATGTCTAGTATTAATGGTAGCTTAAGCTTGTTGATTTAATTAATACAGACGTCTTTAGAGTTATCAACATTAAGTATAATGCTTTTATTGTATCTAGGTTTACTAGTAGTCAAATATTGTTACAAAATATGTCAGCAAAATTTGTCAAGAAAAATAATAATATGATGAAACTTTTAAGTAAATAAAATATAGGTAAATGAGATAAGGGCTTTTAAGTAAACTCTTTAGGAATAATTGTGTTTTGTGAATGTCTGCTTTAAGGACAGTATCTCCAGATTTTGGTAAGTTGAAACTAAGTTAAATTATGAGAATTCATTCACTATCTGGGTCATTTCAACTTGGATAAAATACTGGAACATTAATTGCTGGGCAGGTCTAAGTTTACCAACTTTTATCTTCTTATGAGAAATTAAAGATGTTTGAGTATACTACATACATGTCTTGTACCACATTGAGGAAAGAAATTCTGTGAGAAGATGTATGTTTCTAGAGGTTATAAAATACATTCACATAAGTGTCAATCAGGAATTGCTGGTGTGACAAACAGTTTATAATTACTTGCTTTTTGGTTTTCACTAGAGATTAAGGTTTTAAGGTTAAGAATTTTCCTTATGGGAAACATTTCAGTATGCAAGGAAAGTGGGATGTGTGTTTTCAGCAAAGAAGGTATGAGGAATGGAAATGCATTTTGTTAAAGGAAAGAAAGGTGGTTTTGTCCTAGAGCTAGTTGTTTCTGAACGGAAAAGAAAATAAGGGACAAAATAATATGGATAAAGGAAGTTGTAGAAGGTTTGTGGAAAAGGAACACTGAGAAAACAGTTTTGTACATGGTCAGGATAGGTTAAGATTGCATTAAATTTAATTATGTAAACAGATTTTGTTATTAAGAGTAGGCTGGTGCAAGACTGGAGTTTGGTTCTCTCTCTGTTAAGAGAACAAAGTTTTCTTGGAATTCTTTTGTGTGAGATTGTGTGAGGTTCTTTGCCTTTAAGTGATTGGTATTTGCCACTGAAATCTTTGTCACTTTGGTTAAATGAATGGGTATTGTTTCACAGTGACCTATGATTCTATGTAACAAAGAGATTTAAAACTTTTTGATATTTTTGACAGACTTCCCAAAGATTAAATTCTAAATGAAGTTTGTCTGACCCATGGCTAATTTTGAAGTTTTCCAAAGGGTCCCTGGAACACCTCAAAATATTTGTTTTCTTGCCATCTAAGACAGAGGAATATTAAACTAATTACACTTATTTGGTATGTTAAATTACATGGGAAGCATTGTCAAATAACTGGTGATGAAACTTCTTAGGTTGTATTGTATGGGTAAACATTACTATTAATATAGATATTCTTGAAATTACATGGAACTCCTAAAATTCTGGTATGTCCTGGTAAATGAGATCAGTCATAATTTTAGTAATTATCTTAAAAATTGTTTCATGTCACAGCAGTAACCAAGTTTCTTTGTCAATTGCATTGTAATCAGATCTTTAATCTTGTATTTTAAAGTCTTTTGTCATTCACAGAGTTATTATTCTACTCCAACACTTTTGCAAAATGCTTCATCTTCAAGAAGATTCATAGAAAAGAATTTTTGAAAAGTACAGATTTCTGATAACTTTCATATTACACCAGTGAACTGGGTAAGAAATTAAAGAACTCTAGTGGAAAACCTGATGGCTTCATAAAACTGTTAACAGAAGATTAAGATTAACAGTTATTTACGTAAGACTGAGCAAACTTATGAGTATGGTTATAATTTTTGGTTTTTGTCTGAAATATTACTGGTTTTTAATCTGTATTTTCTAGATATAAGAAAACCTTTAAATTACACCTCTGTAAGTAGAAATGAAACATTTATCTTTTCTCTCTACCTGATCTCTCCAGAATTTGTAAACTTTAGGTTCCCAGCAGCTTTCTCAGGTATATAAAGAAGGCCACCTCCTAACTGGTGCAGGAATCTCAAGATATTTTGGGGACCTCGAGAGGAGAAGAATTTGTCCAAATCTATCACCCAAACCTATAGGATATCACAGGCAGAATCCTTGACACAGTTTTGCATGGCTTTCTTGGCCTTGAGGGTTTTTAAAAAGTTCAATCTGAGATTCTTTATGAAAAGTTCCAACACAGCTAATTTAAAAGAGTCTATGTGGTCAATTAATGATATTTGGTAGTATGAGGGTAATTTTAGAGATAAAAAGATTATGTTTCAGTGACAATTAAATTCTAATTTTCTTAATTGAGGTCTGTATTTACTAGTTAACACTCACTTCCCAGATAGCTCCTTGTAAAATTCAGTTATTAAAAGGACACTCTAAGTTTGTTTCCAAAATTAATCACAGTAATCTAACTTTGGATGAAGATCAGATGTGCTATTACCTGCAACAAGGAGATTATACATATCAGAAAAGACGTCATATAAAGGACTCTTTACAGCCATGTCAGAAGGGACCATATCAGGCCTCTCCTGAATGAACTGCAATTCCTGTTTCTGACTTCAACTAAGAACAGCAGTACCCAACCAGGACAAGAAGACAACAACATCTGAAGTAGACAGCTGACCCAAGATGCTGAAGCAGGCCTGTATACTGATTTCTTTGACAACTGCTCACACTTTTGCTTGTGAATCAAATGTATTTCTTTGGCTCAGTCATACACAAGTTTTAAAAATTAATCCAATTGTTGGGTTTGTGGCCAATTACCAACATCCAGTACTCCCTGGTTGCTTTGGTGGAGTTCTCCTTTCCAAAACTCTAATTGGATGGTCCTTGAAAATTTTATTTTTTATTAATTTATTTATTTTTGGCTGTGTTGGGTCTTCGTTTCTGTGCGAGGGCTTTCTCTAGTTGTGGCAAGTGGGGGCCACTCTTCATCGCGGTGCACGGGCCTCTCACTATCGCGGCCTCTCCTGTTGTAGAGCACAGGCTCCAGACGCGCAGGCTCAGTAGTTGTGGCTCACGGGCTCAGTTGCTCCGCGGCATGTGGGATCCTCCCAGACCAGGGCTCGAACCCGTGTCCCCTGCATTGGCAGGCAGATTCTCAACCACTGCGCCACCAGGGAAACCCCGAAAATTTTATTTTAAAAGAAAGAAACTCTAGCATTGTGCAAGCTAATGTTACCACCAATATCACTAAGTGAGACCCTCTTACCAAGCCAATTAATGAATGATGCCTGTTCTGAGTCTGGCCATAAATACTCCTTTTCATTACATGTTGAATATTGGGTAGCTCCTAATAAAATACTAAACAACTTGAAACTAGATCATATCTATAGTTCTCTATAAAATAATGGACATATACAATGCACATACAAGGGAAACTGGCTTAAGTCTTATTGGACAACCTAGAGTTGCATGTCACTCCTTGCTCAACATTCTGCTAGTATAACTCCCCCAAAAGGAGAGAACTGGGCTATTAGGACCAGCATGGAGGTACATGATGGACCCCACCCTGACATTGAGGGACCAGACATTTGATCACCTGCTGCTTTCTATAGAACAATTAATGATCAAAAGGAGAAAATTGTGAAATAAAATTCATATTTTGTGGCAAGACAAGAAAAGTTTAAACAAATTTTTTTCTCTGCCCTTTAGCCTCCTCTCTCTCCCTACTGTGCACTGTGTATCTGCATTATATATTGATGAAACCTCCTGCATTGGCAGACTGAAAGTAAGGGGATAGAAAAAGATATTTCATGCAAATTGAAATGACAAAAAAATCAGGGGTAGCAATACTCATATCAGGCAAAATAGACCTTAAAACAAAGGCCATAAAGAACAACAAAGAAGGGCATTATATAACGATAAAGGGATCAATACAAGAAGAAGATATTACACTCATTACCATATATGCATCCAATACACCTATATTTAGGTGCACCTAAATATAAATAGCAAATATAAATAGACATAAAGAGAGAAACAGACAATAACACAATAATAAAAGGAGACTTCAACACCCCCACTTGTATCTATGGATAGACCATCCGGTCAGAAAATCATTAAGGCAACATAGGTTCTAAATGACACAGTAGACCAGTTATACTTAATTGATATCCACAGGACACTACATCCAAAAGAAGCATAATACACATTCTTCTCAAGAGTACATGAAAAGTTCTCCAGGATAGAACACATACTAGTGCACAAAACAAGCCTCAACACACTTAAGAGGAGAGAAATAATCTCAAGAATCTTTTCTGACCATGAGCGTATGAAACTAGAAATCAACTACAGAAAGAAAAATGGGAAAAGAACAAACATGTGGATACTAAGCAACATGACTAATGGGTCAATAATGAAATCAAAGAAGAAATCAGAAAATACCTAGAGACAAATGAAAATGAAAAGATAACCTTACAAAATGTATGGGTTGCAGCAAAAGCAGTTCTAAGAGGTAAGTTCATAGTGATACAGGCCGCCCTCAAGAAACAAGTAAAACCTTAAATAAGCAACCTAAACTACCGCCTAAAAATTTTTGAAAAAGAACAAATGTAGCACAAAGTCAGCAGAAGGAAGGAAAGAATAAAGATCAGAGAGAAAATAAATAAAACAGAGATCAAAAAAACAATAGAAAGATCAATGAAACCAAGAGCTGTTTTTTTTTTTTTTGAAAAGATAAAATTGACAAAATTCTAGCCGTGCTCACTAGAAGAAAAGAGAAAACCCAAATAAACAAAATAGGAAATAAAAGAGGAGAAATAACAACCAATATCACAGAGGTACAAAAAAATCATAAGAGAATACTATGAACAGTTATATGCCAACAAAATGGACAACCTATAGGAAGTGGACAAGTTTCTAGAAAAATACAGCCTGCCAAGACTGAGTCAAGAAAAAACAGATAATTTGAACAGACAGATCACTAGAAGTGAAGTGGAATCTGTAATAAAAATATTCCCTCCAAACAAACGTCCAAGACCAGGTGGCTTCACTAGGGAATTCTACCAAACATACAAAGAAGAACTTAAACCTATCCTGCTCAGAATATTCCAAAAATTGAAGAGGAGGGAACACTCCCAAATTTGTTCTATGGGGCCACCATTACTCTGATACCAAAACCAAACACTACAAAAAAAGAAAATTACAGGCCAAATTCTTTGATGAATATAGATGCAAAAATCCTCAACAAAATATTAGCAAACTGAATCCAACAATACATAAAAAATATCATACACCATGATCAAATTGGATTCATTCCAGTATCATAAGGATGGTTTAACATACACAAATCAATCAACATGATACACCACATAAACAAAAGGAAAGACAAAAAACACATGATCTCAGTAAGATGCAGAAAAAGCATCTGACAAAATTCAACATCCATTCCTGATAAAAACTCTTACCCAAGTGGATATAGAGGGAATATATCTCAACATAGTAAAAGCCATTTATGACAAACCCACAGCCAATATAATACTCAATGGTGAAAAATTTAAAGCCTTCCCACTAAATTCAGGAACACAGCAAGGATGCCCACTCTCATAGCTTCTATTAAACATAGTACTGAGGGACTTCCCTGGTGGTCCAGTGGGTAAGACTCTGCACTTCCAATGTGGGGGCCCAGGGTTCAATCTCTGGTCGGGGAACTAGATCCTGCATGCATGCTGCAACTAAGAAGTCCGCATGCTGCAACTAAAGATCCCGCATGCCTCAGTGAAGATCCCATGTGCTGAAACTAAGACCTGGTGCAGCCAAAATAATTAAATAAATATATATTTAAAAAAAACCAGTATTGTAAGTCCTAGTGACAACAATCCAAAAAGAAAAAGAAATAAAAGGTATCCAAATTGGAACAAAAGAGGTAAAACTGCCACTATTTGCAGACGACATGATACTCTATATTGAGAACTCTAAAGTCTCCACACAAAAGCTATTAGAACTAACAAATGAATTCAGCAAGGTTGAAGGATACAAGGTTAATATACAAAAGTCTGTTGCATTTCTTTACACTAGCAATGAAGTTTCAGAAAGTAGAAAGACAATCCTGTTTAAAATTGCATCAAAAAATAAGTAAGTAAACCTAGGAATAAACTTAAACAAGGATGTGAAAGAGCTACATGCTGAAAATTATAGAACACTGACTGATAAAGGAAATTGAAGACGATTCAAAGAAATGGAAAAATATCCCATGCTTTTGGATTGGAAGAATTAATATCGTTATAATGGTCCTAGCAGCACTATGTTCATATAGCTACTATAGCACTATAATGTTCATAGCAGCACTATTTCAATAGCTACTACCCAAAGCAATCTACAGACTTAATGCAATCCCCATGAAAACACGCATGATATTTTTCACACAACTGGAACAAGTAATCCTAAATTTTTTATGGAACCACAAGGACCCAGGATTGCCAAAACAATCCCGAGGGTAAAACAAAGCTGGAGGCATAACCCTTCTAGGCTTCATACTAAAGAACTACAGTTGTGTGGTACTGGCACAAAAACAGACACATAGATCAACGGAACAGAAAGAGAGCTGAGAAATAAACCCACACACCTATGGTCAGTTAATCTACAGCAGAGGAGGCAAGAATAGACAATGGAGGAAAGACAGTCTCTTTAGTAATTAGTGCTGGGAAAGCTACATGTAAATCAATGAAATTAGAACACTCCCTCACACCATATGCAAAAATAAACTAGAAATGGTATAAAGACCTTTCTAAGACATGACACTGTAAGACTCATAGAATAGAACACAGGCAAAACATTCTGACATAAATCATAGCAATATTTTCTTAGGTTAGTCTCTCAAGGCTAAAGAAATAAAAGCAAAATAAACAACTGGGACCTAATCTAATTTAAGAGCTTTTGCACAGCAAAGAAAACCTACAACAAAACGAAAAGGCAACCTATGAAATGGGTGAAAATATTTGCAATCAATGCTACCAACAAGGGGTTAAAATCCAAAATATACAAACAGCTCATACAACTCAATATTGAAAAAACAACTAAATCAAAAAATGTGCAGAAGACGTAAATAGTTCTCCAAAGAAGACATACAGATGGCCAACAGGCACATGAAAGTATGCTCAACATCACTAATTATTGGAGAAATGCAAATCAAAACTACAATGAGATATCACCTCACACCAGTCAGAAGGCTATCATCAAAAAGTCTACAAATAATAAATGCTGGAGAGGGTATGGAGAAAAGGGAACCCTCTTGCACTGTTGGTGGGAATGTAAATTGGTGCAGCCACTATGGAAAACTATATGGAGCTTCCTTTAAAAACTAAAAATACAATTACCATATGATCCAGTAAATCCCGCTCCTGGGTATATATCTGGAAAATATGAAAACTCTAATTTGAAAAGATACATGCACCCTAATGTTCATAGCAGCACTATTTCAATAGCTAAGACATAGAAGCAACCTAAGTGTCCACAATAGACAATTGGCTTAAGAAGAAGTGGTATATATATATACAATGGAATACTACTCAGCCATGAAAAAGAATGAAATATTGCCATTTGAAGCAATGTGAATGGACCTAGAGAATATTATGCTTAGTGAAACAAATCAGAGAAAGACAAATGCTATATGATATAACTCATATGTGGAATCTAAAAAATAATATTAATGAATCTATACACAAAACAGAAACAGACTCACAGACTTAGAAAACAAACTTATGGTTATCAAAGGGGAGGGGGAGGAAAGAGGAATAAATTAGAAGTATGGGTTTAACAGATATAAACTACTATACATAAAATAGATAAACAACAAAGGTTTACTATATAGCACAGGACATTACACTCAGTATCTTATAATAACCTATAATGGAATATAATCTGCAAAAAAACCAAAACCAAACCAAACAAAACAAAACCTGAATCACTTTGCTGTACAACTGAAACTATACGTCAATAAAAAGTTAAAAATGACAAAAAATTCTTATTTTCTTTTGTTCACATTTTATGAATTACGATTACCAACATTTTCAGAACATCATCATTAATCAGTATACATTCTTTCTTTTAGATGTATGTAGAGCAAGGGCATGTTTTTGCACGATGTATTGGTGGGAGGGGATATTTTCAGCAGATGATTTTTATATTCTTTGTTACTTCCTAGCCAAAATAAAGCATTCATTCATTATCATAATTAGTAAGTGGGTAAATATATCTTATTTCTATCCCTACATTCAGATGGTGTGCTGTGATGTCTTTCTTCATTTTATAAGTTAGTCTTTGTAAGGCTGGATCTTTTGAAATTCTTGGGTTTGCACATTAGGGAAAGTCCCAAGAACTGCACGCAGGTACCTTTAAAATACTTCTGGTCCCAACTGCTAGACTTTGCATAGTGATTAACTTTTACTGGTAATAGATGTAGCATGCCAATAAACAAGTTATCAAAACACATAAAGTATAATGAGTACTATAAATATACACCACTCTTGAATAACTAAGCTATAGCTAATTTTTCAAGTCTAAATGGACTTGAATTATAAAAAGTTTTAGGGACTGCATAGAACTATGTAGATGAATAAACAGATAAATCAAATATACCTTAGGAAATTTAATGTAACAGTTTATTTTCACCTATAAAATGTATAAATTTTCTGGGGATTTTAATAAAATGTTATTCAATGTTCCATTTTAGAGTACCCTACTTTAAATTATTAAATTTTAATTCCATTTAAACATGTTGGATTACATTTTGCTAGAAACAAATCTGTACAGGCTCAGATAGCATGAAATAATATTGCAAAACTATCTTGCCTGTCTTCATCATCCTTTCTTTCTGCAACACATTTTTTTCCTTGGAAAATTAAGAAGGAATCAGGGGTACTTTATCCTCCTCTTGTTTAGAACTCAAATGCTGTTGCTGATTATTCTGAAGGAAAGGAGCTTGCAATAGTATCTTAAAGTAGAATATGTGGAATTTTAGTGACATCTTGTGGCCAAGGCTTTTCTCTGAGTGTTCTATGTCTATGTCATAGAATTGGTTTTGTACTAGTGGACTTCCAACAGGAAAATGTACTAGCGGACTTCCAACAGGAAAATGTACTACTTCTGAGAGTACCTGAAGACTCCAAAAATTTAAGCTGTTATAAAGGGTTTTAAGGCAAT
This sequence comes from Balaenoptera borealis, assembly GCF_965194805.1. Lineage (NCBI taxonomy): Eukaryota > Metazoa > Chordata > Mammalia > Artiodactyla > Balaenopteridae > Balaenoptera > Balaenoptera borealis. The sequence continues at coordinate 41,015,173 of NC_138862.1, forward strand.
CAATTTCCTTATCCTCAATCTCCTGCCCTCTCCCTATACTAACTGACCATGTGCCTGTGGTCTAGGGACTGTACCATTTCCTTTTTTTCCAACCTTCCTTTTATAGCTACCATTCTCCCCTTTACCAGAGAAAGACCTACTTCTCATCTCTCCTGAGCTTGACTGTAGTACATTACCCTATGGTATCAAAACCTTTGGGTGCTAACTACAGAGAATTTTGAATTAATTGATATTGGTATAGGGAAAGGGAATCACTACAATTATCATTCAACAAAAGCTTTGCAAGTCAGGTGGTTGCTAAACTTTCCTTAAAATTATTTGTTTTCAACAAAATTAAAGAAAAACTGAATTAAGTTTTCACCTGATAGATCATTTATTAAAATGAATCTTGGCAATAAATTACCATCTGATTTTTTTCCTTTTGGTCTAAAATTTATATACACTAAAATGTACAAATCTTTACTTAGAAAATGTTCAAAATATTGGGGTTCAAAATATTATAATTTCATTCCTCTTTACTGATTAGTGTAAGCATGATTTCTCATGATTATATAAAAAAATAGAATTGATGACATACTGATTTATATATGAAATAAACCCATCTCATTAAATTATAGATTTCCAGTGTGAATTAGTTATATTATTTTGATCAATTATATAATACTGAAAATTATAATAACTCAATCCAGAAGACATGTTTAGTACTTAAAACACTGTAGTAAAATTTTTAAAAATTGTGATTATATTTTTCTTGCATAGAAGTGTTATACAGTGATTAATAGGTTTTTAAATCATAAAATATCATATTGGGATAAAATTCTGTGGGACAACTGGAATAAAATACAAATATATATATATATATATATATATATATATATATATATATATATATATATATATACACACACACATACACACACACTGGAATATTTGCCATAAAAAAGAATGAAATAATGACATCTGCAGCAACATGGATGGACCTAGAGATTATCATACTGAGTGAAGCAAATTAGACAAAGGCAAATAACATATGATATCACTTATATGTGGAATCTAAAAAAAATGATACAAAGGAACTTATTTACAAAACAGATATGGACTCATAGACATAGAAAACAAATTTATGATTACCAAAGGCGAAAGGGGGGTAGGGATAAATTAGGGATTCTGGATTAACAGATACACACTACTATATATAAAATAGATAAACAACAAGGACCTACTGTATAGTACAGGGAAAAATAGATAAACAAGGACCTACTGTATAGTACATGGAACTATATTCAATATCTTATAATAACTATAATGGAAAATAATCTGAAAAAGAATACTTATATATAACTGAATCACTCTTATACACCTGAAACACTGTAAATCAACTATACTTCAATAAAGGAAAGTAGAAAAAAACTACAAATTAAAATAGTGCAAGTAAAATTTCTAGCTGTTAAAAGAGTTTGTTTGTAAATGTTTAAATAGATACTGGTGGGTAGAGAACACAATGAAGTTGGATACATTTTAAAAAATTAACACATTTTAAAAATGGAAATTACTTCTTTTCAATTATTTAATATAATGAAATATTTCAGATGTCAACTCAAAATCTGTGAGGGAATAAATTTTGCAAACATTTTTTTAGGGGATATACAAGCAAACAAGTTTGAAAGGCAGGACTTGATATCATTTCTACTTGGCTTTCATTTCATCGACTCAGAGAGATGTTTGGGAGGAAAACCACTTTCACTTGTGCTTCAGACTGTGGTAATATTTTCTGAAACTAAAAGTAGGACAAAATCTGAGTACTCTATAGAATATTTCAAACCAAAACCATATTCCTAGGTCTAGGAAGCTGTGGTCTGCTAAGCTCAAATCAAAACAAAAAAAAATTTGTAGAAGAAATTTTTTTCTTTTTCTGACTAGAATTGGAGTGTCCTATAATTGTCTGATTGTAAGATTCCATTGATTGTAAGCTGCACCACTGATTCAATTACTTTTTGATGCCAAAAACTGGCATCACACTCAATGGATATATAGAGTAAAAAAAAAAAAAAACAACTAAAGTCATAAATGTTAAATAATGGTGTGTGTGTGTGGTGAGGAAATGTCTTAAGATGAAAGAAATAAGCTACATATAAAAAATAGTTTTTAAAAATAACAGATCTTTAATATATATATTTTTTATGGGGCAAGGTTAAGTGTGATGTGAGTAACATTCATCAAAGTTATTATCAGTAGTGACAGCAAACAGCAAATGCTGAGTGCCTAGTATTGGCATAACATGGTGCTGGGGTTACACAGAGGTATACTATATGGTCATTTTTGTTATATAAACAGAAGAAAATTTAATAAGGAGAAGATAGCACAGTTGGTACTAACAATTTGGAAGCATACACAGAATAGACAGAACTGTAAATGAAGAGCAGGATTTACATCCATGTAGAACAGAGGGTGGCAAACTGGCCCCAGAACCAAAGCTCACCCAACATCTGTTCTGTATAACACCTCAAGCTAAGAATGGTTTTACCATTTTTAAATAGTTTTAAAAATTTAAAATAATATTTGGTAACACATGAACATTATGTGAAATTCAAATGTTACTGGAGTACATCTATGCTTATTCATTTATTGTTGGGTTCATTTTGCTCTACAGCGCAGAGTTGAGTAGTTATAACAGAGACCGTATGGTTAGCAAAGCCTAAAATATTTGTTATCTGATCTTAATACAAAATGTTTGCCTATTTCTGATGTAGAGAATCAACTTTATAGGCTGAATTGGTGACACTCACAAAGGTTCAGTGGTGGGAGTGTAAGGTGATGAAGTATAAGTAGTAGAAGAAAAGTCTGTAGAGGTGGATGAGAGCCAACTTGAGAGACTTTACATTAGGCATTGAGATGCTGCAGCAATTTTCTGAGCCAGGGAATGACTGTCATAGTGCTCTTCAGAAAGATTAATTTGGCAGCAGTATGTAAAATAGATTAAAATACAGTCTTAACAACTGAAGTAGAGAAGCAAGTTAGAAGACTAAAACAATGGTATAAATATAAGGCAGTGTGTATCTGGAGCTCAGTGGTGATTTGGGAATGAAAAGAAACGTAAAAAATTAACTCTAATACTTATTATTAATAACTAATAGTAATATAATATTAAATATATTTTAATCTGAATTTTATCCCAGGTCTAGTACACATTATTTGACCCAAATCTGTTATACAGAACTATGTTTATAATAAGGCACCTCGCCAAATGTGAAATTAACAAGCCAATCACAACATTCCCCTCTTGAATGTAATGTTGTTAATTAGTCATCTATTAAATCATTTATTCACTAAGAATTTATTCTGTGCCTACTATGATCTAAGCACTATTCTTAGTGGTGAATGAAAGAGCAGTGAACAAAATAGACAAAAAAATGTCATCAAGATGGCAGAGTAAGAGGATGTGGCGCTCACCTCTCCCCACAAACACATTAAAAGTACACCTATATGTGGAACAATTCTCACAGAAAACTAATTGGAAACTGGCAGATCTCCCATACAACCAAAGCTGCAAGAAAGATCTTCATGTAACTGGGTAGGATGAAAAAAAAAAAAAGAGGCATCAGGTTGGGACTTGCACCCCTGGGAGGGATCTCTAAGGAAGAGATGGTCCACATGGGAAGACCCTAGCCCAGGGAAGGGGGCATGTAGACCTATAATCTAGGCATCCCAGTAATGGGGTCCTGTATGGAGGAACAAAGCTCCTTTGCCCACTGAGAAATCTGCTGAGACAGATAGAAGGGCTGGAGAAGCCTAGACTCTACTTGCAAGGAGTGTGCACATGCTGGCTTGCTAACAGTCAAGGCAGAAAGAGCCTTGCACTAGTGGTTGCCACCTCACCATACTTCCCAACCCAAAGAAGCAAATGCCTTGGCCTTGCTCACTCCACACCACAGCCTGGTGCTAGGTCAGGGCAAAGTTTGATCTAGCTACACAGAAAGACTGGGGCACCTGGGGTGAGCCCTAGAGACCATGATCAGCCCACACATGGAGGTGGCAGGTTGAGCCAGGCAGATGTTGTCAGTGCATGCACTGGGTAGCACCATAGAACATGCAGTGGCTAAGCACTGAGTGTCAGGAAGACAGAGGACTTTATCTAGTTACACAGAAAGAGACCAAAGCGCCTAGGATGTGATCTGGGTGGAGCCACAGAGCCCACAGTCAGCATGAACACTGGGCAGTGCCACAAGAATGTGCAGCAAATAACCACTGAATCTCAGCCTGACAGTCCCTGGGCAGGGGTACACAGAGATTCATTTCCCAGTGAGAGGATCCTGGCCCTGCCCACTCCACTCTGCAGCTTAGCCCTAGCTCTGGGGCAGACAGGTCATGGAAGAAATCTGTCACAGAGGCAGCCCAGATCCCAGGCAGCAGGATAGCCACCTCAATTTCTGCAGCCACAACACCCTGACACCCAGCCTAATCTACACCTCAGCCTTGCACTAGATCTGGGGTGAACACAACAGAAAGGGATGCAACCTTAGGCTGCTTCTGGGTAGAACTGCAGATGCCTATACCGGTGGTGCGTAGATTTGCCGTGATTTCACAGGCCTCACTTGCTTCATCAATCACCTCCTTTGAGGTGGGGCATGCAGTCAAGGGCAATGGAGCTTGACCCAGCCCACCCACCGGACTTCTACCCCAACAACTGGGGAGCTGGCTCTGCCCTAGACAGGGTGGTGACAGCCTCGGAGGAAAGATGAAGCCTGGCCTCACATCCAGTTCAGGTTCTAAACACCACAACACCAATCACCCATCAAGGGAATCGTGTCCAGCACACTGAGGAAAGATGTGGCTGGCATCCATACCAAAACGAGCCCTCATGTAGAAAATATTGGACGCACACAGCAACACAGAGATGCTCCCACATAAAAACACCCCTTCAAGACCAAAATAGATAACTGTTTCTCCTAAATTCATAAAGACAGAGAAAGTTAAATAAAATGAAAAGCCAGAGGAACTATTGCCAATTGAAAGAACAAGTAAAATCCCTTGAAAGAACAAATAGTGAAACAGACCTCACCACTCTACTACACCCCAAGTTCAAAAAGGAGGTAATAAAAATGCTAAAGAAATTAAGAAAGATTATTGATAGAAATGCAGATCACTGTAACAAGGAAATAGAAGCTATAAAGATTAACCAATAAAAATTAGACAATTCAACTGCCAAGATAAAAAACAATTTAGAAGCAATGAATAGCAGACTAAACGACACAGAGGAATGAATAAGTGACCCAGATATAGAATAATGGAAATCACTCAATCAGAACATCAGACAGAAAGACAAATGAAACAAAAAAGGAAAGCAACATACAAGATCTATGGGACAATATAAAGCTCGTCAACCTATCCAAAATAGGTTTCAGAAGGAGAAGAGAAAGAAAAAGGAATTGAAAATGTATTTGAAGAAATTATGGCTGAAAACTTCCCAAAACCTAAAGAAGGAAACAGATATTCAGGTACAGGAAGAACAGAGGGTCCCAAACAAGATGACACCAAACAGACCCACACCAAACATATTGTAATTAAAATGTCAAAAGTTAAACAAAAAGAGGATTCTAAAGGCAGCAAGAGAAGAACAAAGAGTCATTTACAAGAAACTGCCATAAGGCTATTAGCAGATTTCTCTGCAGAAACTTTGCAGGCCAGAAGGGAGTGGCATGATATATTCAAAGTCCTGAAAGGGGAAAATCTGCAACCTAGGATACTCTACCCAGCAAGATTATAATTTAGAATAGAAAGAGATAATTTCTCAGACAAGCAAAAACTAAAAGAAATCATCAATACTAAACCTATGCTAAAAAATATATTGAAAGGTCTTCTCTAAATAGAAAAGGAACAAAAATCTATAGAAAAGGGAAAAAAATCACGATAGGAAAGGCAAATATATAGAACGATTAAAACATAACACTGTAAATCAAATATACTCCAATAAAAATTTTTTTTAAAAAGGATTGAGGATCATTTAAATAAGCCAGTACATATATTTTAAAAATAATCAATAAACTTGCAAAAGCAAAATGGAAACAGACTCACAGACATTAAAGATAAACTTATGGTTACCAAAGGGGAAGGGGGGCAAAATAAATTAAGAGTATGGTAATAAGAAGTACAATATATATGTATAAAACAGATAACCAAGAAGGATTTAATGTACAACACAGAGAACTATATTCAATATCTTGAAATAACCTGTAATGGAAAATAATCTGAAAAAATATATAACTGAATCACTTTGGTGTATAGCTGAAACTACACAATATTGTAAATCAACTACAATAAAAAAACTTCAGAGATTTTAACTGAAATTACAAGAAAAAAAATGAAAGCGATCATATCTACAATTAACAGTAAAAGAATAAGCATGAAGATGTAAAGTAGGACATCAAAATCACAAAATGTGGGAGAGGGGAATAAAAAATGTAGATCCTTTAGAATGTGTTTGAAGCTTTATGACTCATTTCAGGGCAAAAGACACACACACTGAAAGTGAGGGGATGGAAAAAGATATTTCATGCAAATAGAAATGGCAAGAAAGTGGGGGTAAAAATACTCATATCAGAAAAAATAGACATTAAAACAAAGGCTATAAAAACAGACAAAGAAGGACATTTGGGACTTCCCTGGTGGTCCAGCATTAAGACCCCATGCTTCCACTGCAGGGGGTGCAGGTTCAATCCCTGGTCAGGGGACTAATATCCCGCATACCATGTGGTGTGGCCAAAAAAAAAATTTTTTTAAAAAAAGAAAAAAAGACAAAGAAGGACATTGTATAATGATAAAGAGATCAATGCAAAAAGAAGATATTATGCTCATTAACATATGCACCCAACACAAGAGCACCTAAATATATAAAGCAAATACTAACAGACATAAAGGGAGAAATGGATAATATTACAATAATAGTAGGACATCAATAGAAAGATCATCCATAAGGCAACAGAGGTCTTAAATGACACAATAGATCAGTTGGACTTAATTGATACCTATAAAACACTACTTCCAAAAAAACCCCACAAAAACCCAGAATACACATTCTTTTCAAGCATGCATGGAACATTCTCTAGGATAGACCACATACTAGGTCACAAAACAAGCCTCAACACATTTAAAAGGATACAAATTATCTCAAGCATCTTTTCTGACCACAATGGTATGACACTAGAAATCAACCACAGAAAGAAAAACGGGAAAAGAACAAACAAATGGAGACTAAAAAACATGCTATTAAAAACCCAATGGGAATACTTATGAAATCAAAGAAGAAATCAGAAAATTCCTCAAGACCAATGAAAATGAACACATAGCACTACAAAATCTATGGGATGGGAAATTCATAGTGATACAGATCTTTCTAAAGAAACAAGAAAAATCTCAAATAAACAACCTAATCTACCACCTAAAAGAATTAGATAAAGAAGAACAAACAAAACCCAAAGTCAGCTAACCGAAGGAAAAAATAAAGATCAGAGAGGAAATAAATAAAACAGATCAAAAAAAGAGTAGGAAAGATCAATGAAACCAAGAGCTGGTTTTTTGAAAAGATAAAAAAATAAATAAATAAAGCTCTAGCCAGGCTCACCAAGAACAAAAGAGAGAAGATCCAAATAAACCAAATAAGAAATGAAAGAAAAGAAATAAAAACTGATGCCACAGAAATACAAAAATCTTTAGAGAATACTATGAATGGTTGTATGTCAGCAAATTGAACAACCTAGAAGAAATGGACAAGTTTCTAGAAACATATAGCCTGCCAAAACTGAGTCTAGAAGAAACATTTAATTTGAACAGACTGATCACTAGAAGTTAAATAGAATCTATAATAATAATAAAAATAACTTCCTCCAAACAAAAGTCCAGGACCAGATGGGTTCACTGGAGAATTCTTCCAAATATACAAAGAAGATCTTATAACTATTCTGCTCAAACTATTCCAAAATATTGAAGAGGAGGGAACACTCCTAAATTCATTCTATGAAGCCACCGTCACCCTGATACCAAAACCAGACAAAGACACTACAAAGAAGAAAAATTCTTTGATGAAGAATTTCAAGTCAGTATCTTTGATGAATATAGATGCAAAAGCTTCAAAAAAATATTAACAAGCCGAATCCAACAATACATAAAAAGGATCATACACCATGATCAAGTTGGATTCATTCCAGGGTCACAAGATAGTTCAACATATGCAAATCAATCAATGTGATCACCATATTAACAAAGAAAAGACAAAAAACACATAATCATCTCAATGGACGCAGAAAAAGCACTGGACAAAATCAACATCCATTCATGATAAGAACCCTCCCAGATGAATTTAGAGTAAATAAATCTCAATATAATAAAAGCCATTTATGACAAACCAACAGCCAACATAATACTCAATGGTGAAAAACTGAATGCTTTCCCGATAAATTCAGGAACATGACAAAGATGCCCACTCTAACCACTTCTATTCAACATAGATTTGGAAGTCCTAGCCTCAGTAATCAGACAAGAAAAATTAATAAAAGGTATCCAAATTGGAAGGGAAGAGGTAAAACTGTCACTATGGGCAGATGACATGATAGTCTATATAGAGAACCCTAAAGTCTCCATACAAAAACTATTAGAACTAATAAAGGAATCCAGCAATGTAGCAGGATACAATATTAATATACAGAAATCTGTTGCATTTTTTTACACAGATAACAAAATATTAGAAAGAGAAAACCCCTAGGAATAAACTTAACCAAGGAAGTGAAAGAGCTATAGGCTGACAATTATAAAACATTAATAAAGGAAATTGATGATTATTCGAAGAAATGGAAAGATATCCCATACTCTTGGATTGGAAGAATTAATATTGTTAAAAAGGCCATACTGCCCAAAGCAATCTACAGATTTAATGCAATCCTTATGAAAATACCCATGACATTTTTCACAGAACTACAACAAATAATCCTAAAATTTATATGGAACCACAAAAGACCCAGAATTGCCAAAGCAATTCTGAGGAAAAACAAAGTTGGACGCATAACCCCTCTAGACTTCAGACTATACTACAGAGCTACAGTAATCAAAACAGTGTGGTATTTGCACAAAAACAGACATATAGATCAATGGAACAGAATAGAGGGCCCAGAAATAAACCCACACACCTAAGGTCATTTAATCTATGACAAAGGAGGCAAGAATAGACAATGGAGGAAAGACAGTCTCTTCAGCAACTGGTGTTGGGAAAGCTGGACAGCTACCTGTAAATCAGTGAAATTAGGACACTCCCTCACACCATATATAAAAATGAACTCATAATGGTTTAAAGACCTAAATATAAGACATGACACCACATGACTCTCAGGAGAGAACACCAGCAACACATTCTCTGACATAAATTGTAGCAATGTTTTCTTAGATCAGTCTTCCAAGGCAAAAGAAGTTAAGGTAAAAATAAATGGGACCTAATCAAATTTAAAAGCTTTTGCACAGAAAAGGAAACCATCACACAAACAAAAACACAACCTATGGAATGGGAGATTATATTTGCAACTGATGCTACTGACAAGGGGTTAATTTCCAAAATATACAAACAGCTCATACAACTCAATATCAAAAAAGCCAACAACCCAATCAAATATAGGCAGAAGGCCTAAATAGACATTTCTCCAAAGAAGACATACAGATGAACAATAGGCACATAAAAAGATGCTCAACATTGCTAATTATTAGAGAAATGTAAATCAAAACCACAATGAGGTATCACCTCGTACTGGTCACAATGGCTATCACCAAAAAGTCTACAAATAATAAATGCTGGTGAGGGTGTGGAGAAAAGAGAATCCTTGTACACTGTTGGTGAGAATGTAATTTGGTGCAGCCACTATGGAAAACTGTATGGAGGTTCCTTAAAAGACTAAAAGTAGAGCCACCATATGATCCAGCAATACCATTCTTGGGTATATATCCAGAAAAAAGTAAAACTCTAATTTGAAGAGATACTTGCACCCCAATGTTCATAGCAGCACTATTTAGCCAACACATGGAAGCAACCCAAGTGTCTGTCCACAGATGACTGACTTAAGAAGTGGTATATATATATACAATGGAATATTGCTCAGCCTTAAAAAAGAAAATATTGCCATTTGCAGGAATGTGGATAGACCTAGAGAATATTATGCTTAGTGAAATAAGTCAGAGAAAGACAAATGCTACATGATATCACTCTTATGTGGGATCTAAAAAATAATACAAATGGATCTATATACAAAACAGAAACTGATTCACAGACAGAGAAAAGAAACCCGTGGTTACCAAAGGGGAGAGGGAGGGGAGGAGGAACAAATTAGGAATATGGGATTAACAGATACAAACTACTATACATAAAATAGATAAACAGCAGGGATTTACTGTATGGCACAGGGTATTATACCCAATATCTATCTATAATAGAATATAATCTGCAAAAATCAAAACAAACAAAAAACCCCAAAATTTGAATCACTTTGCTGTACAGCTGTAACTAACACAATATTGTAAATCAACTATACTTCAATAAAAAAATTAAAATATAATTATTAAAGAAGGGGAGTGCCTTAGGATATGTAGATCATTGCAATGAGTAGGGCATTGTTTTGCATAGTTTAATGGCTTGAGATTCAGAGCTGAGTGTTTTCAGGGAGGAGTGAGGGAGAATGGTCATCTTCATGCTGACTGATAAGAGAACTGGAGGAGAGAAAATAGCTTCTATTTGATGAAGCTGTAAAGGAACATCTTTCAGGTAGACTTTGATCAAGAAGTTCAAGAGAGAATATTCATAGCAGAGGTCAGATAAGGCATTTACCAAAAAAAGCAAAATTTTATTTACCAAAGTACAAAAAGCTTCACTTGAGGGATCAATCTTGAGGGATCAGTCAATCTTAACTCAGAAAGTCTTGGCCTTCCTTGCTTTCACAATTATATTTGCATTGCCTTATTGTCTGACTTCTCTTTTATCAAGAATTCAGTTTCTGGGAATTGTGTGTAACTAGAATGTCAGTAAATAAAATAAGTGCAGTATGGGAGTTTATCATTTAAAGCAACACAGTGGTAAGTCTTTCTGTGTTGTGCCATGTCTTTGTGAACACGATTTCCCATGTTCCCTTTTGACTGACAGGTTTGCCACAAGGAATAACCATGATTGCGATGAGGGGAGTCATCTATGCCAGAAAGGGTTAGCTGGGCAAGGACTAGAGGGGGTGCTGGGGCAGATGCCAACAGTGAGAGTTAACAGCTGCACTAGTGGCTGCAACAAGGGGAAATTGTAATCACTACTCAGGAGGAGTCAAGGGGCATCATGGGACCCAGATAGAAGGAGAGACACTGAATCAGCAATTTTTTGAGGGGGAGGGTACTATTATTATCCACATCGTTCTGGTTTTTCTTTTCCAAATTAAGGTTTTCTGTGTTTTACTGATGATGGATGCAGGCTATCTGCTGAAAGGAAGCTCTGGAATGCCACCCTGTTTTAAGCAAGTCTCAAGAAAAAAAAAAAAAAAAAAAAGGATTTTGCCCACTCAAAATAACCATTACTTTGCTGAAATAGGATTATTCTGGAAGAATGGCTAACAATTTAAATATGAGTGAGAGATTTTATAGCTAGTCAAGGTGGTAGAGGTGGGTAAAGAAGATTTATAGAAAGTAAATGTTTAACGGTCTACAACAGGATGGGCAAATACTTGATTCTAAACTCCTCCACCCTCCTATACCCCCAACCTGTAGTGGACGTCAGTCATCAATCTTCCCATTCTTTCCCACTGAGCTCAAAGGAGGTCACACATTCTTGAATACATTTTTCCAGGCACCATTCCTAATCAATTGACATTAGAAAGAGAAGTAAAATCCAGCCATCATCTCAGATCTAGATGTCTTTTGTGCTTCATGGGAAAGGCAATCTCCTTGCTCTGTTCTTCAAAGGGGGCCTTGTCCTTGAACCACAAAGTTAGCATTTGTGAATGTGGTCAATTATTCAGTAACATGTGTTTTATATTTGGCTATAAATTTTATTGTGTTTCATGAATGTGGGATGAATCCTTCAACAGTTTGTAATGTAGATATGTTATATAGTGCCTCTGGTATTGGGAGATGATTATTTATGCAGTAAATCCTCCATGGTTATTATAGTGATTATATGTAAGACTTGGTTTAATAATTTGCAAACTGTATTTCTATTATAATATATAAATAGACTTTTTAGTTAATGACATTATTTATGTCTAACATTTACATTTGAATAGATATTTGTTTATGTTTTCTATTGTGATTTCAATGAGAAACTTATCTTGGTAATTTAAATATCTTTAATTAAGATCACATTTAATATAAATAATGTATTTCATCATATAATTATATGGTTTAGAGTCTGAAGAGATCTTAGAGATTATCTATTCCCCCCTAAAAGGTAATGCACAAATTCTTTCTATAGCATTTTTTATAGATAGTCACCCAAATTTCTTAGACCATAGTTGGTAAAAGGGAAGTCACTATATCCCTAGATAGCTCTTTTAATGTGCAGGCAACTATAATTATTAAAAGTTCTTTCTTTTAAAAGCAAATCCCAAATATATCATTTCACCCTTAAATACTTCAACAAATACAGTATTCCTCCTTCATCTGCAGGAGATTCGTTCTAAGACCCCCCAACGGATAGTACCAAATCCTATGTTTTTTCCTATGCATAAATACCTATGATAAAGTTAATTTATAAATTAGGCACAGTAAGAGATTAACAACAATAGTTAATAATAAAATAGAACAAGTGTAACAATATACTGTAATAAAAATTATGTGAAGGTGATCTTTCTCCTTCCCTCTCTCTCTAAATATCTTATTGTATAACTTTAAGTGCTTGGTTAAGATGGAAGAGGCATTATTGCACACTATGGCTGGCAGTTTGAGGTGCATCAGCAAAACTAGTACAAATTTCTTTTTCTTTCTTCACAAGTTCATGCTATCTAGGAAGATCTGTTCTTCCTGTAGATCTTAGCAACCTCAGCATTCAATTTTTTTCTTTCCTTATTAAGTCAAGAACTTTTTCCTTTTCATGTGGAGGAAGCATTTCATCGCTTCTCTTTGGCATATCTGAATTGCCAGTATCACTACTCTTGTGCTTTGGGGCCATTATTAGGTAAAATAAGTCACTTTAGCACAAGCACTAAGATACCGTGACAGTTGATCTGATAACTGAGATGGCTACTAAGTGACTAACAGGTGGGATACTCTGGACAAAGGGATGTTTCACCATCAGAGAGGGATGGCTGCAGATTTCATCATGCTGTTCAGAAGGCACACAATTTAAAACTTAGGAGTTGCTTATTTCTGCAATTTTCCATTTAATATTTTTGGGCCACAGTTGAACATGGGTAACTGAAACCTCAGAAATCAGTACCATGGATAAGGGAGGACTACTGTAATTTTTTTTTTTTTAATGGAGGGGGAATTTGCTAACAAAACAATTACACTATTGTTACATCTAACAAGATTAAACAGAATAGATTAAGTAATTATTGAAAAAATTATGGTTGTTTTAGCTGGGTGAGTGGTAAATGGGGATTATTATGCTGCCTACTTTTGAATTTGTTTAGAAGTTTTCCTAATGAACTTATTTAAGGAATATTACCAGAAGTTATATATATATATATATATATATTATAAAAATTTTATGTTGAGTGGAAATCTGCCACTTTGTAATTAAAACCCATTTTATCCACTAGAGCAGTGGCGCTCAAACTTTAGTGTGCATTTCGATTATCTGGACGGTTTGTTGTAACGCAGATTGCTGCCTCACTCACAGCCCCCCAAGAAATTTGGATTTCTTAGTTCTGTGGTAAGACTGATGTCTATCTAGGGACTCATTTTGAAAACTTCTGACCCATGTTAACTCTATTGGAGCCCAAGGTATGGCCCTAGTACCTGATGACATAATTACTAACAGCTATAGGGGATAAATAATGTTAGGGTTTGAGGTGTTTAAATAAGAAATGGGCAGAAAGTCAGCTTCTATACCATGTTCTCATACATCCCTTTACATTTCCAAATATAGATCCATAGAAACTTTATACAACCTGCCTACCTGAACTGAGCTTTGAACTAGGTATAAGTATGAATTCTATATGTGAACATGTGACTTTTACCATGCAAATTAAAGTTTAAAATACTTCTACTCATATAGAAAAACTCAATTATTCTGATATCTGTGTTTAGCTGGAATAAATAATTGTGCTGGGATGGTAAGATCTTCCTGGATTGATAAGGTTGGCACCTCTATGGGCACCATAATCATTTCAGTGCCTGTTATATTTGCTAACACTTTTACCCCTAGAAACTCACTTACTCAGCCTGGAGGATATAGGTGAAAATATGATTTAGAAATGATACATGCATTTTTCACTTTTATATTACTCACAGGGTTGAAGGAAATTTTCCCTTCATAATAGCCTTAGATCAAAAACCTGAAGGAACTAACTTTAGTCATAATTGGCAAAGCATATAAAACACTATGCTTAAGAATCATCTGGGATAAGGACATTAAGGAAACTGGTTTCTTCATCAAATAGGTATTGAGCACTATCTATATATAGGATACTGTGTTAGTATATGGAGTATGCAAAGATGAAAACGCATGAATCTTGTTTTCATGCTACAAGTGAGTAAGCAAGATATCATATGTACATAAGTAAACTTCAAATTATCTCCCATGCTTAGAGAGTTCCACAAAAGATGCTAGTTACTGAATTTAAAATATTCTCAATGTCTGAAAATAAAGTTATTAGATATTCTCAATTCTACCTCATTCTTTCCTGTCACACCTAAGCTTCTGGAAACCATACTCTGTATTTTTTCCTTTTCTTCTTTACCTTGCATTTACTTCACTTACTGCAATTTGTCTTCTGTTCTAACTATTCCTCTTAAAATTCCTCTCGACAAGGTCATCGGTGACCATTTTAACTGCAAATTTAAAAAAAAAGTTTAGACTTTTTTCTCTTACTAGATCTTCTTTCTGACTTAGTAGAGTTGGAAAATTTCCTTGAAACTTTTTATTCCCTTAAAATCTATGACATCCTGCTCTCATACTTCTTCTACTGTAGGTAAATATGGTGAATAATATATTAATGATAGCAACCTAATATGTTTAATCCATTTTATTTTTATATCACCCAAAGCTTGGCACATTTTAGGTTTGGTGTCCTCCAGGAGGAATTAGGACAGCCAGCCATAAATCTTCAACAGCAAATATATTATGGACATTTTCTTTATGCAAGTAGTCTTTAAAGGTACTAAGAGGGAGAAAAGATGAGGATGTATGTATATTCTAAAGAAATTTACAATCTATTGGATACTATATAGTCAAATAACTATACTATTAGGAAGTTTAAGGTACTAGCTATACAAGAAGTAGCAAGTAATTTTCAGCATTTCTTTTCTGGAAATATGGCCAACAAGACATTTAAAATCCTTTAGTTTTTCAGGAGGAGAATAGAAATATTGATTAACTTTAGAATTTATGTAATTGTACATGTTACAATTTTAAGGGTGATCACTAAATTGAATTTAATTTACAATTTTCATGAAGTAAAATGAGGGGACACATGACGTCAATGAGGTTAAAATCCAAGAGAAAAGCAGGACAATTAAAAAGTACAAAATAAAATATTAGCAATAAGTCCAAATATATCAGTAGCCATAATAAATGTAAATGGATTAAACTGTCAGTTAAAAGAAAAAGATGTTCAGACTTGATAAAAAATGTTTTTATCTATTAGTATCACTGATGATACATATGAAAACAAATGACCGACCACTCTAACTCCTATAGAAGTCACTTCCATATGGTTTAACCAAATAAAGGAGAAAAGCAAAAACTTCAGTCTCTCAGAAGAAAATAAAGGAGAAGACATTTAACCACAAATAAGAAAGTATTTCTTAGACAAGTCATAATAGCACAGACCACAAGGGAGAAGATGGTTAAATTGACTACAAATACATACAATTATTTAATTCTTGTGAGGCATTTTTGGACACTAATCAATATTAGCTATATTAATATTTTAAAAATTCTGTTTATCTAATGAAAATATAAAAAACTAAAAAGATAAGCTAAAGTTGAGCAAAGATATTTGAAAGTAAAAGAGTGATAAAGGCTAGCATCCAGAATTTTAAAATATCTTAAGGAAAAGATAAATTCAGTTGAAAAATTGGTAAAATTGATGAATAGGCAATTTTTAGGAGAAGACAAGTGACTAATAAACTTGTTGAAGTTAGGGAGGAGTCAAGATGGCGGAATAGGAGGATGCAGAATTCGTCACTCCTCACAAGTACATCAAGAATACATCTGCAAATGGAACAGTTCTCATAGAGCACCTGCTGAACATTAGCAGAAGACCTCAGAATTGTAAAAGGACAAGAAAAATCCCCTCGCAACTGGGTAGGATGAAAAAAAGAAGAAAAAAAGAAAAGAGTCATCAAAAAAGGGACCAGCAACCCTGGCAGGAAGCTGAAGGGGAGGGGAGGTCTCTGCACTCAGAAAATCTCCCTCACAGTGGGGAAGTCAGCTGGGACAGAAAAGGACCTTTGGGGGATCAAAGGAGAACACCGCAGATGGTCTGTGGAAGGCAGGACAAAGTAAGAACTGCACGCATGGTCTACACTGCAGTTCTGCACATTCCAGCCTGAGTCGTGAGTCACCTGTTGTGAACGGGGGCTGGGTGCTGGAAAGTGGGGTTTGGAGCATGGACCCAGGGAGGGGACAGCTGTTGGCTGTGAAAAGACAGCCTGAAGGGACAGGAGTAAGGAGCTCCACAACCGGGAAAGTCTTTGGAAAAAGCCTGGGACACCATAAAAGCAAGGTGTCATTGCTGAGTGGCTCTCAAGGGGCAGAGCTGCCATTATAACCCCTCTCCCCACCTGCCAGCTCCTTTGGCCTCCTCCATGGGCACTGGGAGGGGCTCCCATCTGAGTGGGCCTGCCTGCCCCTTGGGCCGGGGTCTCCTCTGCCCATGGGCTCCGGGACCCTGAATGACGCCCATCCCAGAGCCTCCTTGGGAATCAGCTCTGGGTGCCCCTGCCTGGGATGAGAGTCTGCCGATGGTGGTGGGGGCTGAGTGCTAAAGTGTGGAGTTGGGAGAACAGATCTAGAGAGAGGAGCGCTGTTGACTGTGCAGATACAGCAGAGGGGACGGGAGTGAGGGGATGTGAAGCTGGGAATGCCCCTAGAGGAAGTGTGGTCTGCCTGGAAAGCAAGGTGCCATTGTTGAGAGGTGCGGAGGGGGCGGGGTCACCATGGCCCCTACACGCCAGCTCCTGCCTCTGTGGGCACTGGGAGGGACTCCCACGAGAGCAAGCACACCACAGTCTGTTGCAACTGCCTGCTGGTTCCATCCCCGCAGGCAACTCGCATAAACCTCAACTGTGGCTGCCATACCCCCCCACCGTCTTGAGTGAGTAATTGTGCCCCAAGCAGCTGCTGCTTTCGCTCCCTCTCACCTGGGCTGGGAACAGACGCCTGAGGGTGGTGCACATGCAGAGGTGGGGTCAAAACCAAAGCTGAGCCCCAGGGGCAGTGCAACTAAGGAAAAGAACAGGAATCTTTCCTTGCAGCTGCATAAACTGGAGATTAAATCCCTGAGATCAGCTTAGTTAACCCTGAATCTGTGGAATACCTGAAGAGACAATGAGTGTTCCCACAATTGAGACAGGTCTAGCCTTTGTGGCAGTGGACATTGGGGGGCAAGTACACACAGGAGTCAGACCAGTTCAGAGTCTGAGCTGTCCCCACAGTGCCCACAGCCAGTCCAAAGACCTACCTAGAAGTATTGGAAGACCTCCTGGGGAGGCGGGGATTGGCTTTAGCTCACTGTGGGAGCAAGGACACTGACACCCCAGGAAAATATTATTACTATTATTCTTTTTTTGTTTGTTTCATTTTGTCCAGTTGTTGGTGTTGTTGGTTTTACTATTGTTTACTTTTTATTTTTAATTTTGATTTTTTCTATTTTTTAAAATATTTATTTATTAGTTTTCTGTTTTTACTTAACTTTTTAGTTGTTTTGTGGTTCTTTTCTTGTTTTTGTTCTTTGTATTTTATTTTATTTATTTATTTATTTTCTTTATTTTTTTGATTGTTTTTATGTATATATTTTATGTTTTCTTTGCTTTTTTTGTTGTTTGTCTACTTTCTGTTTTTGTTTTATTCCTCATTTTTTGTTTTTCTTAGTTTGGTCCTTACTGACTGTTCTCATTTTTGCGTTCTTCTGTTTATTTGTTCTCTTGTTTGCTTGTTTCTTTTTCTTTTTTCTGTGTGTGTGTGTGTTGTGTTGTTGTTGCTGCTGTTTGTTTGCTGTTTTGCTATTTGTCTTGGGTTTTGTATGTCTGGGTTTTTTTCTTCCTTTTCTTTCTTTTTTCTCTGGCTGCACTGTGTGGCTTGTGGGCTCTTGCTTCCCTGGTCATGGGTTGGGCCTGGGCCTTCAGGGTGGGAGCTTCAAGTCCAGGACTCTGGACCACCAGAGAATTCCTAGGCTCAGGATATATTAATCGGTGTGTGTGCTCCTGGAGGTATCTATATCAACACCAAGCCCTGCCCCCACACAGCTGCCTGCAGGCTCCGGTGCTGGACACCTTATGGCAAACAACCAGCAAGACAGGAACACAGCCCCACCCATCAGCAGACAGGCTGCCTAAAGTCATACTAAGCTGACAGATGCCAAAACACACCACCTGACACGGTCCTGCCCTTCAGAGGGAAAAGACTCAGCTCCACACATCAGAGCACAGGCACCAGTCCCTCCTACCAGGAAGCCTACACAAGCCCCAGGTCCAACCTCACTCATCAGGGGATAGACAACAGAAACAAGAGAAACTACGACCCTGCAGCATGCGGAAAGGAGACCATAAACACAGTAGGTTAGACAAAATCAGAAGACAATGAAATATGTTGCAGACGAACGAGCAAGGTAAAATCCCACAAAACCAAATAAATGAAGAGGAAATAGGCAATCTACCTGAAAAAGAATTCAGAGTAATGATAGTAAAGATGATCCAAGATCTCAGAAATAGATGGAGGCACGGCTTGAGAAGATACAAGAAATGTTTAACAAGGAACTAGAAGAACTACAAACAAACAATCAGTGATAAACAACACAATAACTGAAATGAAAAATATACTAGAAGGAAACAATAGTAGAATAACTGAGGCAGAAGAACAGATAAATGAGCTAGAATGGTGGAAATAACTGCCAAGGAGCAGAATGAAGAAAAAAGAATGAAAAGAAATGAGGACAGCCTCAGAGACCTCTGGGACAACATTAAACGCACCAATATTCAAATTATAGGGGTCCCAGAAGAAGAAGAGAAAGGGAAAGTTCATGCGAAAGTATTTGAAGAGATTATAGTAGAAAAATTCCCTAACATGGGAAAGGAAATAGTCACCCAAGTCCAGAAAGCACAGAAAGTCCCATAAAGGATAAATCCAAGGAGAAACATGCCAAGACACATATTAATCAAACTAATAAAAATTAAATACAAAGAAAAAATATTAAAAGCAGCAAGGGAAAAATCAACAAATAACCTACAAGGTAATCCCCATAAGGTTATCAGCTGATTTTTCAGCAGAAACTCTGCAGACCAGAAGGGAGTGGCAGGACATATTTAAAGTGATGAAAGGAAAAAAACCTACCAGCAAGATTACTTTACTCAGCAACAATCTCATTCAGATTTGATGGAGAAATCAAAAGCTTTACAGACAAGTAAAAGCTAAGAGAATTCAGCACCA
This sequence comes from Balaenoptera borealis, assembly GCF_965194805.1. Lineage (NCBI taxonomy): Eukaryota > Metazoa > Chordata > Mammalia > Artiodactyla > Balaenopteridae > Balaenoptera > Balaenoptera borealis. Next base: position 41,034,989 of record NC_138862.1, read on the forward strand.
CCAAACCAACTTTACAACAAATGCTAAAGGAACTTTTCTAGGTGGGAAACACAAGAGAGGGAAAAGATCTATAAGAACAAACTCAAAACAATTAAGAAAATGGTAATAGGAATATACATATCTATAATTACCTTAAATGTAAATGGATTAAATGCTCCACCAAAAGACACACACTAGCTGAATGGATAGAAAACCGAGACCCATATATATGCTGTCTACAAGAGGCCCACTTCAGACCTAGGGACACATACAGACTGAAAGTGAGGGGATGGAAAAAGATATTCCATCCAAATGAGAATCAAAAGAAAGCTGGGGTAGCAATACTCATATCAGACAAGATAGACTTTAAAATAAAGACTATTACGAGAGACAAGGAAGGACACTACAGAACGATCAAGGGATCAATCCAAGAAGAAGATATAACAATTGCAAATATTTATGTACCCAACATAGAAGCACCTCAATACATAAGGCAAACGCTAATAGCCATAAAAGGGGAAATTGACAATAACACAATAATACTGGGGGACTTTAACATCCCACTTACACCAATGGACAGATCATCCAGACAGAAAATAAATAAGGAAACACAAGCTTTAAGTGACACAATAGACCAAATAGACTTAATTGATACTTATAGGACATTCCACCTGAAAGTGGCAGAATACACTTTCTTCTCAAGTGCTCATGGAACATTCTCCAGGAAAGATCACAGCCTGGGTCACAAATCAAGCCTCAGTAAATTTAAGAAAACTGAAATTGTATCAAGCATCTTTTCCAACCACAATGCTATGAGATTAGAAATCAATTACAGGAAAAAAAAACGGTAAAAAGTACAAACACATGGAGGCTAAACAATACATTACTAAATAACCGAGAAATCACTGAAGATATCAAAGAGGAAATAAAAATAACTTAGAAACAAATTACAATGAAAACACTATGACCGAAAATCTATGGGATGCAGCAAAAGCAGTTCTAAGAGGGAAGTTTATAGCAATACAATCCTACCTCAAGAAACAAGAAAAATCTCAAGTAAACAATCTAACCTTATACCTAAAGCAACTAGAGAAAAAGAACAAACAAAACCCAAAGTTAGTAAAAGGAAAGAAATCATAAAGTTCAGAGCAGAAATAAATGAAAAAGAAACGAAGAAAACAAGAGCAAAGATCAATAAAACTAAAAGCTGGTTCTTTGAGAAGATAAACAAAATTGATAAATCTTTACCTAGACTCATCAAGAAAAAAAGAGAGAAGACTCAAATCAACAGAATTAGAAATGAAAAAGGAGAAGTAACAACTGCTACTGCAGAAATGAAAAGGATCATGAGAGATGAGTACAAGCAACTATATGCCAATAAAATGGACAACCTGGAAGAAATGGACAAATTCTTAGAAAAGCACAAACTTCTGAGACTGAACCGGGAAGAAATAGAAAATATAAACAGACAAATCACAAGCACTGAAATTGAAACTGTGATTAAAAATTTTCCAACAAACAAAAGTCCAGGACCAGGTGGCTTCACAGGTTAATTCTATCAAACATTCAGAGAAGAGCTAACACCTATATTTCTCAAACTTTTCCAAAAAATTGCAGAGGGTGGAACATTTCCAAACTCATTCTATGAGGCTACCATCACCCTGATACCAAAATCAGGCAAAGATATCACAAAAAAAGAAAATTACAGACCAATATCACTGATGAACTTAGACACAAAAATCCTCAGCAAAATACTAGCAAACCAAATCCAACAACACATTAAAAGAATCATACACCATGATCAAGTGGGATTTATCCAAGGAATACAAGGATTCATCAATATACACAAATCAATCAATGTGATGCACCATATTAACAAAGTGAAAAATAAAGCCATATGATCATCTCAATAGATGCAGTAAAAGATTTTGACAAAATTCAATACCCGTTTATGATTAAAAACTCTCCAGAAAGTGGGCACAGAGGAAACCTACCTCAACATAATAAAGGCCATATATGACAAACCCACAGCAAACATTATTCTCAATGGTGAAAAACTGAAAGCATTTCTTCTAAGGTCAGGAGCAAGATAAGTATGTCCACTCTTGCCACTACTATTAAATATACTTTTGGAAGTTCTAGCCACAGCAATCAGAGAAGAAAAAGAAGTAAAAGGAATCCAAATTGGAAAAGAAGAAGTAAAACTGTCACTGTTTACAGATGACATGATACTATACATAGAGAATCCTAAAGATGCCACCAGAAAACCACTAGAGCTAATCAATGAATTTAGTAAAGTCACAGGATACAAAATTAATAACAGAAATCTCTTGCATTCCTATACGCTAACAATGAAAGATCAGAAAGAAAAATTAAGGAAACAATCCCATTCGCTATTGCAACAAAAAGAATAAAATACCTAGGAATAAACCCACCTAAGGAGGCAAAAGACCTGTACTCAGAAAATTGATACTGATGAAAGAAATCAAACACAACACAAACAGATGGAGAGATATACCATGTTCTTGGATTGGAACAATCAATATTGTGAAAATGACTCTACTACCCAAAGCAATCTACAGATTCAATGCAATCCCTATCAAATTACCAATGGCATTTTTCACAGAACTAGGACAAAAAATGTTTACAATTTATATGGAAACACAAAAGACCCCGAATAGTCAAAGCAATCTTGAGAAAGAAAAACGGAGCTAGAGGAATCAGGCTCCCTGACTTCAGACTCTACTACAAAGCCACAGTAATCAAGACAGTATGGTACTGACACAGACACAGAAATACAGATCAGTGGAACAGAATAGAGAGCCCAGAGATAAACCCACACACCTATGGTCACCTAATCTATGGCAAAGGAGGCAAAAATATACAATGAAGAAAAAACAGCTTCTTCTATAAGTGGTGCTGGGAAAACTGGACACTACATATAAAAGAATGAAATTAGAACACTCCCTAACACCATACAAAAAAAATAAACTCAAAATGGATTAAAGACCTAAATGTAAGGCCAGACACTATAAAACTCTTAAAGGAAAACATAGGCAGAACACCCTTTGACATAAATCACAGCAAGGTCTTTTTTGACCCACCTCCTAGAGAAATGAAAATAAAAGCAAAAAGAAACAAATGGGACCTAATTAAACTTAAAAGCTTTTGCACAGCAAAGGAAACCATAAACAAGATGAAAAGACAACCCTCAGAATGGGAGAAAATATTTGCAAACAAAGCAACTGACAAAGGATTAATCTCCAAAATATTCAAGCAGCTCATGCAGCTCAATATAAAAAAAAAAAAAACCTAATCAAAATATGGGCAGAAGACCTAAATAGACATTTTCCCAAAGAATACATACAGATGGCCAACAGACACATGAAAAGATGCTCAACATCACTAATCATTAGAGAAATGCAAATCAAAACTACAATGAGGTATCACCTCACACTAGTCAGAATGGCCATCATCAAAAAATCTACAAACAATAAATGCTGGAGGCATTTATTGTTTGGTGTGGAGGAAAGGGAACCCTCTTGCACTGTTGGTGGGAATGTAAATTGATACAGCCACTATGGAGAACAGTATGGAGCTTCCTTAAAAACTAAAAATAGAACTACCATACGACCCAGCAATCCCACTCCTGGGCATATACCCTGAGAAAACCATAATTCAAAAAGACACATGTTCCCCAATGTTCACTACAGCACTATTTACAATAGCCAGGACATGGAAGCAACCTAAGTGTTCATCAACAGATGAATGGATAAAGAAGATGTGGTACATATACACAATGGAGGGACGAAATTGGGTCATCTGTAGAGACATGGATGGACCTAGAGAGTGTCATACAGTCTGAAGTTAGAAAGAGAAAAACAAATATCATATACTAACGCATATATGTGGAATCTAGAAAAATGGTATAGATGATCTTATTTGCAAAGCAGAAATAGAGACACAGGTGTAGAGAACAGATGTATGGATACTAAGAGGGGGAGGAATTGGGAGATTGGATTTGACACATATACACTATTGATACTATGTATAAAATACACAACTAATGAGAACATACTGTATAGCACAGGGAAGTCTACTTAATGCACTGTGGTGACCTAAATGGGAAGGAAATCCAAAAAAGAGGGGATATATGTATATATATAGCTGATTCATTTTGCTGTACAGTAGAAACTAACACAACATTGTAAAGCAACTATACTCCAATAAAAATTAATTAAAATAAAAAAAATTTGTTCAAGTTAGTTAAGGATCTGGAGAGTACAAATTAAAACCACAATAAGAAAGAAGCTGCATCTCTCAGATTAACAAAAATTGAAAAGCCCTGAAAATACCAAGTTTTGGTGAGAATGTGGAACAATGGGAACAATGCTGGGAGTGGATATTGGAACAAATGCTACAACTCCAAAACTTAGCTTCTAGGCATATAAACTCAGAAAAAACCTCTCGAATATATGTACAAGGAAATTGTTTTAACAACTTTTCTGGTAATATTAAAAGAAAAGCAGAGAAAGTTTGAATGTCAACACGGAGAATGGATAAAAAAATTGTATATAATGATGATGGAATACTCTCTGTTAATAAAAATAAATGAGTTAAGATTACATGTATCAGCAAGGCTAAATGTTGATCACCCCCATCCCACCAAATTCCCCTAAATCATACGATAAGATGAATAACATGACATCATTTTAATATATTTTAAAAAATGAAAAGCTGTATTACATATTATTTAGAATATATAATTAGAAAGATACATTTATATATAAATATTTGTTATGTATGTGTATATTTACATATATACATATAAATTATAATGAATGCACATGAATGAAAAATACCAAAATTATGATTATGATTATGGTTACCTCAGAGAGAGGGAGAAGAATTCCTTTGGGAAAGCATTCTGAGATCCTCAGCTATGTTTTTAATTCTTTGTTAGTTATATTCTTCTCTGTATCTTCTTATATATTTGAAACGGTTCAAAAACATGAATATTGTAAGGAATTTTCTGAAGGAATATAAGAGTTGGAGGAGGGTGGGGAAGTAAACTCTGAACGGAGGGAATCAAGGAAGGTAACGACCTGGTCAAAGCAGCAAAGGGGTGAAAGGCTGGGATGGAAGTGAAAGGGCACTACAGGGGAAGGTAACACCTTGAGCTTCTTCCTGAAACTAAGAGCAACCGTAGAGAACTGGGGATGGCTCGGTTCCACTTGAACGTGGAGACAGGTAGAGAACAGGAGGAAATGTAATTTAGGAAGCTCAGGAAAAGCTTTGACCATTAGGGTTTTCTATTTTGTTCCCATAGAGTGGAAAGATCCATACAGGGCTTTTCAGCAGGGAATTATAAGATTTGCTGTGTGCTTTAGAAATACTAAAATGGTACGGAATAAAGCAAGACTTTTATTGTAAAAATGATGAATCTGATATTTGAAGCATACTTAAGAAACCACTGCAAGATTCCAGGCAAGAGATGATAGAGAGGTACCTGTAGCTAGGAGGGTGGCACTGGAAGTTGGAAAGAAAAGATAGTTGTGAGAAAGAGCATTAAGATAAGAATGAAAAGATTCAGAGTCTGACTGAGCATGGGGTGTGGGGATGCCATGTAAGATTCACAGATAACTACAAGGTCATTAATAGAAACAGAAATATCAGAAGGATGCGCTGGTTTTGAAAAGAAAGTTCAGTTTTAAACGCATTGAATTTTATCTATTCCTTACAGAGATATTGAGAAGGCAGCTGAGAACCATGTATCTGGTCAATGATGATATTAAAACACATGTAACATCCTAAAAAAACAAGAAAATATTGGTGGGATAGAATCTTCTGGAATGACTATTTTTATGATGCTGAAAAAGAACCAGGTAGAGTTGCATAAGTGGTGCTAAGAAAGGGTCTAAGTAGATGGTCACAGCATCATGCTGAAGCGAGGTGAAGGAACTAGAACTGAATTTGAAGATTCATAGGTCACCGGTGCCTATTGAGAGAATAGTTTTAAAAGAACGGCTAAAAATGTAATGCATTGTTTAAAAACTCTAACGAAGTTCTGATTATAACTTAGTTTTAAAGCGTTTCTAATGCTATTTTAACTAATTATGTAATTTGATTCCAATTCTTTGATTGTTTCTTACTTCTCTTCCTATTTATCACTCTTGTAGGGATTTTCTCATCTTCAGGGCATTTACCAAACAATAGTTTCCAGAAACAGTTACAGGACGAATGAAGTATAGTCAAACAATCTAGCTTCATTTTTTCCCACTGACACAAGTGTCTTCCAAAGCCCTAAGGTTTTGGTTTTTTAACTTTTTGGCCTTGCCACGGGGCATGTGGGATCATAGTTCCTGACCAGGGATCAAACCCGTGCCCCCTGCATTGGAAGTGTGACGTCTTAACTACTAGACAGCCAAGGAAGTCCCCTAAAGCCCTAAGGTTTTAAAAATTACTTTGTGCCAGGAATTTTAGTGTAATGCCTATTATGTTCACCTATTTTAGCTACATCCATTGAATTAATGGGATTAGTTTGTGTTTTTCTTTTTAACTAATTAATCTGTCAGCATATGACACAACCAGTTCCTCAGATATAACAATATAATTTTGGTATTCCATGTATTCAAGTCTTTTATCAATAACATTTGTATGGTCCAGTTCATATTTTTACAGACTTACAGTAGCTTTCTCCCTTCAAGTATTTCTCTAAAAAAAGTCATAGTAAATCCTAAATATTAGGCATTTGGTTAAAAAATTTGTATTTGTTATTACTTATAATTCTTAATAAAATTATTATTATTTTCACATGCAGAATCACCATAGCATCTTAAATCTGGAAGAGGCCTTAGAGAAAATTAACCTAATTTAACCAAATTAAATTTGACATATGAGTAATGAAAATCCCAGAAAAATTAAGAAACTATGTTAAAGTCACATAGCATGTTAACAAATCATACATGATTCAGTTACAAAGACCAACACATAATAAAATGATGAAACAGTTATCTGCCTGTTTAGTCATTCTAATATTATTAGATTTCCACTATAGATATCAAATTATATTAGGAGCTTATGAGGAAACAAAAGGAGGTGATAACATTGTTCCATCCCTCTAGGAGGTATACTTGGGAAAAATCTTTACTGTGCCATCTGCAGAATCTAATATAGAAAGCTGTCAATGTTGGATGAAGGAAGAATGAGGAATTTTAGTTAACAAAATGCCCTTTCTCTATTACATAGTAAAAGTACTAACAGACAAGCCAATCAAGGGACTTTACAGATTAATATTTTTAAACAAAGCAGTCAAATTCATTATCAAGCGCCAGATGCTTTAAGAGTTCACTTCAACTCAAATTTTTTTGTCATCAGAAAGGCTGACCAAGCAGGATTGGGAAATTTAGCTAGATTTTTCTCCCTTTTCCCTTCATTTAGGAAATCTCTTTACTTCTCACTCAATACTAGAAGTAGAGGGGTGTGCACAAAGGCACGTTGAAATAAGTATATATGAAAACAGTAGATCTTAAATATTCAATGTAATAGCACAAAGATTTGAAATAACTATAAAATTTAAGCTTAAGGTCAGAACTCAGGTTATTGTATAGTAGATAATTTTGGAGGAAAGGAGTAACAGTTAATAAAGGAAGTTACTGTTAAAATAGAGGAAGAGAGATATAATATAGTTCCAATTTTTTTCTAAATCATGTATTTGAGTTTTTAAAAAAATTGCTTTTGGATATGAGTAGGATGAAAGACAGAGGAGTGGGCCATTAGAAAATCAGCCACAGTAAACTATGCCAGCGTGACATTAAGCCATGATGATTAAGGGGTACTAATAAAATTCTGAAAGATTTATTTTCAAGAAACTATTCAAATTAGTTCCGTTTAATATTAAATGAATGCTTGGGTGCATTACTCTTACTAAAGACATGAAAAGCTTATGTTCCCACAGAGTAGTAAATGATTCTAGATTCGGCCACAGTGTGGAGATGTTGTGACACAGATTCACCTTGCCATGCCAGCGGAATGCTGAGTTCTCATATTGGAACAGGGATTTATTTCCACTACCTGCTCCGATTTTCCTTTCCACTTTATAACATCTTATCATAAACGAGTGCTTCCGTTTTCTAGTATAAGTTCACACGTGTATGGCACACTTTTTTTGGGAAGGAACATTAGAATTTCTATGCATCTGGTACCCCTAAATGTTCACATATGATGCTTTTAACTGTTCCTCCATATTACAACTAGGAATCCATGTAATGCCAAATGAATCAATTTCAATATACAGTGTTCTTGAAAGACCCACTAGAGCATATAAAATAATAGCAAATACCACCACAGTTTGTGGGTTTCATCTAAGAATGAAATGGCGTTTGTGGTAAAAAGCATTCATGAATTCATGTGCAAATCAAGCTGTTCACTCATTCCACAAACATGAAGTTCCTACTCCGTGTCAGGCATACTTCCTGGATGTTCAGGGAGAGACAAAAACATGATACCTCCCTACTGGAATACAACGCCATTGCAAAGATATAAAAAGACATAATTACTATGTGAATTAAACATAATGAAGGGAAAATAAAGAATATAATAAAATATTTTAAATTGATACAGATGAGAAGAGAGGAAGGAGGGAGGTAATGTTATCCAGGTGGAACGTGTTCCAGGCAGAGGGAACAGCATTTGGGGAGGTCCTCAGGGGGAAGGAGTTTGGCCAGCAGACTGAAAGGATGTTACTAGGTCAATAGGGCTTGAGCCTGTTGAGGACGGTGGGCTGAGAATGGCAGGAGATGACCTGTCATGTCAGCAGAGGCCAGAACATTAAGGCCGGTGAATGAAATGACAAGGATTAATAGATTTTGTTCCAGATTCTGTGGGAAGCCACTGGAGGGTTTATAAGAAAGAGAACAAGAAGATTAGCTTTTTGCTTCCTGCTATACTATGTAAATTCCAACACTGAACATTAAAAACTTTAAGGACTTTTTTTTTTTTTTTACTAGTTTTCTTTTTTCTTCAATTTTATATTTATTTTCCCAGAAAATACCTTGCACAAGAGATGCTTAAAGTTTAAGGATTAGAGCTTTTTGGGTAAAAAAAAAAAAAATCCCTTTGAAAATATGTTTGATTCTGGTGATAATATTTCACTTTTTTACTACAACATAATTCTCCATTCAGCCATGAATTTGTGTAATTTGATAGTTGAATGGACTTTACCTTTATTTGAAAAACAGTTGGATCATTAAACTACTAAACTGTATTTTAGCAATGTTCATTGAATTTATTATTCAGGGAAGAAAAAGAACAAAAACATCCCAATGATGGTGTTCAGTACATAATTTGCAGGAATGTAGATCCTTAAAACTGAGCTGAGTATCTTTTGGCAGACAGTGAGAAAGCCTAGGCTCTTCCCTATTGAATGAATTTGCTATGTCACTCTATGTAAACTATTTACATTCTTTTACCGGCTGAGAATTCCAGCACCTACATTACCACACAGCATGTCTTGGAGAGTGATTGTTATATGCTGAAGTGACTGAAGGTGCTTCAGAATTGGCTACATGTTAAAATAGTTAAATGTCATCCACACTCACCAGCTACAAAGCTGCAACATAAAGGGAAAAGAAACAGAATGATGAAGAGTGGATAATAATTACAGGGATGAAATTAAGATACAGAGTTTTCTCAAATTGACTCTACTTGCAATCCACCCTCAGGGTAAAAAGTAAAAAATTTACAGAAATAAATGCATGGGAAACCTGCTTCAAAAACATACAGGTTTGGAGGGATAAATTTGTTTGTTTTTTAAAATGACATTTTAAATAAATTAAAATTGATGATGAAGGTCTTTTGCATTTGCCCACATACCATTTTTGAGATGTTCTTCTTTCTTTCGTGTATATTCAAGTTTTCATCTGGTAGCATTTTTCTTCTGCCTGTTCTATTCCATTATCATTCTTCCTAATTCCTGACTGTTATGAATTCTCTCAGCTTTTTTGAAAAGTTTTTCATTTCAATTTTAGTTTTAAAAGATATTTATTCTGGGTACAAGATTCTAGGTTGACTTTTTGTTTTCTTTCAGGATGTTAAAATGTAGCTTCATTCTTATTTTTGACAACGAGAAGTCTAAAATCATTCTTATCATTGCCCTCTATACATAATGAATCTTCCCTCGCCTCTGGCTGCTTTTAAGGTTTTCTCTTTATTACCTGTTTTCATCAATTATGATGTTCTCAGTATAGTTTCTTTTTTTCTTTATCTTGCTTGGGATTTATTAAGCTATTTGAGTCTGTGGGTTTACAGTTTTTATCAAATTTGGAAAAAAATTGTCATTTTTTTTCAAATATTTTTTCTATTCTACCCTTTTCTTTCACACTTTTTCCCCTACCTGGAGATACCATAAACACAGGTTAGGCTGCTTGATATTGTCCCACAGGACAGTGAGGCTCTGTTCATTTTTTTTTTTCATTTGATTTTCTCTGTGCTTTTTGGGGGGATAGTTTCTATTGCAATGTCTTCCATTTACTTTTCTTTTTCCCTCCTGAACTGTTTAATTTGCTGACAACCCATCCAGTGAAATGTTCATGACAAAGTATTTTTCATTTCTGGAAGTCTCATTTGAGTATTTTTTATATCTTCCAATTCTTTCCTCATTATATTTATGTTCTCTTTTAAATTCTGAGCATATTTACAAAGTCTTTAGTTGCTTTAAAGTCTTTGTCCACTAATATCATCATCTCTGTTATTCCTTGGTCTGTTTATATTGATTGATTCCTTTTTTTCTGGGTTAAGATTTATGTTTTCCTGGGACTTCCCTGGTGATCCAGTAGGTAAGACTGCACGCTCCCAATGCAGGGGGCCCGGGTTCAATCCCCGGTCAGACAACTATATCCTGCATGCGTGCTGCAACTAAAGATTCCACATGCCACAGCAAAGATCCTGGTGCAGCCAAAATAAATATTAAAAAAAGCATAGGTAATTTTAAACATACGTTTAAAAAAAAGATTTACATTTTCCTACTTCTTGGTGCATTTAGTAATTTTTGATTGGATGCTAGACATGGTCAATTTCTGGTTGTTGAGTGCTAGATTTTGTTGCATTCCTTTAACAAGTTCTGTACTTTGTTCTGGCAAGTTACATTACTTACAAATAAGTTTGGTCCATTCAAACCCTGCTTTTAAGTCATTTTTGGGTGGGTAAATGTAGCCATTCTTTAGGACTAGTTTATCCCCAATATAAAAAGTAGTCTTTTCTGGAGACCCTATAGACACCCAGTGTATTAGTCTGCTTGAGCTGTGATAACAGAATACCACAGACTGGGTAGCTTAAACAACATAGATTTATTTTCTCACAGTTCTAGAGCCTAGAAGTCCAAGATCAAGGTGCTGGAAGGGTTGGTTTCTGGTGAGAGTTCTCTTCCTGGCTTGTAAATAGACACCTTCTTACTGTGTTGTCATATGGCTTTTTCTCTGTGCATGTTCTGAGACAGACTGAACTCTTTAGTGTGTCTCCTATCTTCTTATATATAAGGACACCAGTACTACTGGATTAGGGTCCCACCCTTATGACCTCATTTAACCTTAAATATTTCCTTAAATGATCTCATTTAATCTTAATTATTTCCTTGAATGTCCTATCTCCACACACACTGACATTGGGGGTTAGGGTTCCAATATATGAATATTGGGGGAACACAATTCAGTCCATGAAACCAGTATATTCAATGAGGCTTTTCCACCCTGGTTGGTGTTTTACCCTACACTTGTTCATATTATTCTTCAAAGACTTCATATCTCTATAACCATATGTAGAGTCTAGATAGATAGAAGGCAAGTCTAGATATATCTAGAAGGCAAGATATATATATATATATATATCTTGTTAATCTAAATATATTATGTCATACTGTGGTTCTACTCACAGCCCCCAAAACCTAAAATTTATATTTAATTAAAATCTGACATGAAATCCTTACAAATAAAATTCAGTCTCACAATAGTGAAAATGTTGTGAAATATATTGTGGAAAATTGCCCCCAGTTGAGAACCACTGCTGTGATGTATCTTTAGATTGACCAAACATGTGAAAATAATGAAGCTCTTTGTTAAACAATTGAATTTCACTGCTCTCACGAACATTCTATAGCAATGTCACTTAACCTTCTGTGTAAGTGAGAATTACAGAGATGCAAGTAAGTGTAGGGAGTGCATCTGAGTTTAAAAAGTTGTACAGGTGATAATGATGCACAAATATTGAGAATTACTGTTCTAGAGCTCAAACTTGAGTGTGTCTCAGAATCAGCTGGAGGCCTTGTTAAAACACAGATTGCCAAGGCTCACTCCCTGAGACTTTGATTCATTAGGACCAGAGCTTAAGACTGTGTGTACATTTCTAACAATTTCCCAGGTGATGCAGCTGCTGCTACTTAGAGAACCCTAACCTTGAAAACCATCGTTTTATAGCGTAGTTATTTGTGCTATTTAACTCTGGCAATAGTAATCTTTCAAACAAAAATTCTATTAATAATGTGATAAGTTTGAGAGCACCGTGTTTTATAGTCAAAGAAGTATGGGAATTAGAATCAAAATGAAAACAAGACACCTTAGTTCAGATCTTGCTCAACCCTAACTGGAAAGTCATTTTGTGTTCCTGAATCTCAGATTCATCATCTGTAGAAAGGGAATTATCCTATATGATTAGCTATCTTGTATAAGCAACATTTTTACATTAATTAATTTTCAGTAATAAACACTACTTTCACTCCACCTCTTTCCTCATACACACTTCACCGAAAAAAAAATATACTGATGATAGTGTATGGACACTTTTAACTAAAAAGGCTCTAAACAGTTAAGGCAAAAGTCACTGGCGGATCCTCTGTCGGGATATCTGGAGCATAGTAATCATTTTAATCTTCTTGGTCAATTCTGGAATAGTTCTTAAGAAATACAGTGGGCCCTGAGTCCTGATTGGCTAGATTACATCTTGAATCTCTTTAACCTTTCTTGGAATACACAAATTCTGGATTTACTTTAGAATTAACCAGAACTTTTGAGATTCTAATAATTTGAGGAATAACTAGGAATATATCCACTATGATTATTTCAGACTGAACTGAAAACATTTACATCTACCTTATTGAACTTTCTGGTTACTTTTGGTCATTTATGAGAAATAAACATGACTTCACTTGAGAGTCTGCTTGAAAGCTTTGCCAGTAAGATGCATCAGTCATTAGGAGCTTGCTTCTTAAGATAGACATATTACACAATGTTCTTTACTACATTTTCCTGATGGAAGGCTGTGTAATGCATGTTACCACTTCTGTCATTAAGGGTATGGATCTTGCTTAGCATGACAGTTTGTGGGATCCTAGTTGTGTGGTATATTTATAGGCATCTAACCAGATGAATAACATCTGATGAGTTCAAAGCACACACATTAATGGTAATATGGACATCTTTCTGAATAAACTACAAAAACAAATCCAAATTCTGTGGTAATGCTTCCATCTGTCCAATGATATTCCTTATTGTAGAATATCATACAGTGGTGGTGTCACTAATGTTATGTCTCTAGAGCATCATGTAACCTTGGGAGCAGAAATATCTGAAGAACCAAAAAAGAGTAAAGGCTGTAATTAAAAATAAGCCCCAAGAAATAGTTTCCATGTGGTTGTGAGAAGCCCTTGAGCACAGCTGGAAAATTTCAGGCTGAAATATGTTGGAACAATAGTTTACAGAGGAAAGTAGCTGGGTTTGTGGTTACACTTGGAAGTGAAATTTCCTTGCTTGGTCATAATAGCAAACTAGCTATAAAGTTTGGAAGAATATTCCCTGAAGAAGATTGTCACTCCCTGAATTACAAAGAGAAGTATAATAGAAGATGATTTCTTAAATGAGCAGATGGGCTTATACTCACATTAAGTATAGTTTAGGAATAATTTATTATATACAAATGAAAATAAGTTTCTAGGTGTAAAGAAAAATACAGATTTATTTAATAATAAAGGGTTGAAGAATCCAAAATTTGGGAGAGAAGATTAGGATTTAGTATAAAGTTGTAAAATAAGGTTACATTTTAAATCTTATGGTACAAATCTCTCCTTTTAGTATTTGAATAAACATCCCAATATATCCAAAATCAACTCACTGTTTCCTTCCAGAATTGCTTTTTCTTCTGCATTTCCTTTTTTGTTGTTATTGTTACTGGCATCATCTTCCTTCAAGTCATCTACTCTTGAAACTTTGGTGTTATTTTTTACTTCACCTTCTATTCATCTTTCACATTAAATCAATTGTTAATTTCTTTCATCTGGACTGCTAATAAGTCATTCACATCCATCTCTATTTTTTAAATTGTTTTAAGATGCTGGGATTATTGAAAATAGTCTTAAAAGAAATGCCAGGCCAGCAGAGAAGTACTGTAAGTTATAAAGTCTTCAGGTGTGGATAATCATTTGGAAATGGGAGGTGGGGGGATGGGTGGTTAATTTGTGGTTGATGAAATTTTAAGAAATCAACCCATTGAAAAGCTAGAGTGGAATCCAAGAGTAGGGATAGAAAAGCTGAAAACAGATGTGTGGCAGGCACATGTGGGCAATCATGAACAATATTTTGGATGATAGAGGTGCATTTTAGAAGAAGAACGTATATTGCTGCTGACAAGCAGTATTATCAAACTATTAAAAATGATTCCTAATATGGGTCTATCTGGGGTAAAAACGAAATCTGCCTTCTAAGAAAGTAGCTTCAATCAACGTTTCTTCAACCTTCAGACGTATATTAGTAAATTATGTAGTTGTTAGAATATAACGCTGGAGATTTTGTTCAATGTTTGTTTGTTTTTAAAATAATGATAAAAATTTTTATTGCTGCTGAAAAGGAATTTAAAAGACCAGTGCAATCGATAGTTGCTATAATGTGCATGCTGGCTTAGTGGTTAGGATATCAACATATGACAAATTTAAGTACTTCGTTAGAGACCCAAATCATCATGTAAGTTCAGTGAATCACTAGGTGAACATTAGGGTTGTTCCTAGTTGAATTAGTTTTCTATTGCTGTATAACGAATTACCCCACATTTAGCAGTTTAAAACAAAACCCATTTATTACTCACAGTTCTGTAAGTCAGAACTCTGGGATGGCGTGGCTGGGTTCTCCGCTCAGGGTCTTACAAGGCTGAACACAGGGTATCAGCAGGCTTTGTTCTTAACTGGGCGCGGCGTCTTCCCATAATTCCTGTTATTGGCAAAATTTAGTTCCTTGCAGTTATAATAGAGAGGTCCCCGTTTCTCTGTTGGCCATCAGTGGGCAGCTGTTCTTATCTCCATAAGGCAATCTGCAACCCTTCTTAGGTGGCTCCTTCCACCCTCATAAAAGCAAGTCTTCACGCTTCCGATCTCGCTGACTTGCTCTTCTGCCATCAGCTGGAGAAAGCTTTCTGCTTTAAAAGACTTGTGTGATCGAATCAGACTCACCTGGATAATCTCCCCGTCTTAAAGTCAACTGTACCACAGAGCACAACATAATCGCAGGAATGATACCTCATCATATTCACAAGCTCTGGGGTTACGGGGAGACATCTCTGTGTATGCCTGTGGCTGGGTGGCGGCGGGGATGCATTTTAGAAATATTGCCTGCCACCCCTGTGTGATGTCAGCAACGGGATAGAGGTGGTAGGTCACAGTGTGAACCAGTAAGAAAGACAGGCAGGATGGGATTGTCCTTCCTATTGGATCTGCAAGTACCAGAATGCCCTGATTAAATGAGAGTTAACAATGCAGGAATCAGTAATTTTCAAAGAATTAGAGTAAAATTCACTTAGGATGGTATTTAACAAAATGAATATGGAAACATTTTTGGTAAATTTGAAGACAACGAAGCCACTAACATCTTATGCAACTATTCTCATGATCCCAATAAATTGCATACATGTTGGCCAAAGGGCTGCAATGAGATAAAATAATTTACCATTCCTAGACATTCTCAAGGAGAAGCATAAAAATGAAATCTTGGATTGCCATGATTTTCTATGGTTTAACAGAAAAACAGTGAATTGGAAAATACTGCTTACTTAAGAAAACATTTCCTAATAAAATGAGTGGGCCTTCTCTAAGATTTCCTTACCAAATGTATATATACTCCTCTCCAACCTCCCTGCCCCACACCTTGTGTTCTTAAGAATGATACAGAAAACTCTCACAGGAAGAATTTTTTTGCAAATTATGCTTAATTATATAAACCATTTTAATTGAACAAAATTTCATATTAGACACATTCAAATGTATACACATGAATTCAATCCCCTGAATATGTCCTTTGGAAATATTAATGGATTTAATTCTGAAATAAAATATGAAATTGAATTACTAAAAAAAAGAGTAAATCTGACTAAAAAATATATGAGTAAATCTGTTTCTGGATTTAAGCATAAATAGCCATATTATTTTTTCTGCTTAGTAATGGATGAATAATTGATTTGAAAAATTTTAAGATATTGAGCTGTAATTTGACTGAATTCCCATTTCTATTTTCTCATAGGAAATTTGCTGGTAAGGGAAAAGGACAAAAGTTATTAAAAAGTTATGAGAGTTGGAAAATTATGGATTATTGGAAGAGCCTTATAATGAGTGTCATGTGATTATAATGTAAAACTAATTTTAATGATATTCAATTTACTATTTTTAAGGAATATTGTATAAGCATTAGTGCTTTTTGTTTTTTTAATTTAATATTGTTATTATACTGGCCCCTACAAATCTAGTCTGATTATCATCTATGAATCTTTTCCTAGAATATTAAAGCCAAACTATATTATAAATTAGTAACATTAATTATGCCATGGAGAAACAAACTCTTTTCCTTCTTTCCCTTTTCATTTTTAAGTAGGTAACTTTTTTTTCTTTTAATTTCACAGGTCAATTTTTGTCTTATAATATATAATTCCATGAAGATACTCTATTCATGAGAAATTTTATTCAATTATTTCATTAAAAATGCTTAAATGAATCAAATTTAATGATTTATCAGCACATATAACTTACTTTTAGTTTAGAATAAACCACACATACAGAAAAATTCAATCAGAATGCCATTAATTCAAAATGTGTAAATATTCAACTTGGACTAATTGGAATTAACCTTTACATGATCTGTAAAGAGATAATTAAGACATATTTTAGTTTTATACAGAGCAGGCATTGAAGCAAGGGAAATGTTTAGCCTGATATAAAAAGAATAATTTTCCCTTAGTTCTTTCATATACTACTACCTCATCTTTCAAAATATATCTTTTAAAATATATAAAATGTATATAAATAAAATATAGAACATCACATAGAAATATAGTACCTTCTCAAAAGCAATGTTTAATTTTCACCATTCATCCAATAATTAAATGCTTATTGAGCACCAACTGTGTTCTAGGCACTGTGCCAGAGATAATAATGATAATAGAAATACCAATGGAAAATATTTATTGAGCACATTATGCTATGTGCCAGATCTTAACATGTATTATTTCATTAAGTCCTTACCACAACCCTATTAGATGGATTTTATTATTATCCACATTTTTGTGATAAGGGGACTGAAGCATAAGAAATTAGATGACTTACCCAAAGTCATAGCTAGTTTTATATCCAGAATATACATCAAGTAATGTGAATCCAGAGAGAAAAATTATCACTATTATATCAACAATACTTATAGAAAAAAAATAATATTCCTGCCCTCATCAAACTTACGTCCTACTTACTGGAGACAATATTAAAGAAATAAAATAAGCAAATATTCAATTACAATTAGTAATATTTTATGAAGAAAAATGATAAAGAATTGTGGGAAGACCTATTTTAGGTAGAGAGGTGAGGTTGTCTCTGAGGTGATGATATTTAAGCTGAGACTTTGGTGAGTGGGAGTGAGTAGGGTGAGTGGGAGTTAGCCAGGACACAAATGCAATGGAGGGAGGAATGGCATTTTCCACCTGGAGAGCTGAGTATGGAGAAAGATCCTAAGATGTTAAGAGCATGGTAGGCTGATGAATTGAAAGAAAGTCAGCAAAGGTGAGAGTGTCATGAAATGGGGTGAGGCAGGACTTTGTAAGATTTTAAATTTTATTTTAAATTCATTGGGAAATAACCCAAGGGTCTTCAATCTTTAAATCATTCAGAGTGTAATTTGAAAAACAGAGTAGAAGGCGGAAGAAGGCGTTGAGGGAGACCAATTAGGATGCAGGAAATCAGGTGTTAGAGAGTTTGGGCTTTGACTAGATTAGGAGCAGTAGAAATAAAGATAAATAAATGGATTGAGTACTAGTTAAAACAGAGGTAACAACTTATGTGCGTGTGTGTGGGGATATGGTGATGGTGATGAAGAAGAGGGACATGAGTGGAAAAAAGGGAGGAAGTAAAAACACTAAGAAGAAACAGCCAGAGAGATAGGAGGAAAACCAGAGTATGGTGTCAAAAAACCTAGGGGAGAGAATCTTTAAAGAAAGTGTTAACTGTGTTAAAAACCACTTGGAAATCAACATAAATGATACTGAAAGTTTTCCAGTTTATTTGCGAACATGGAGGTCATTAATGGCTTTTTCACGAAAAGTTTTAGTGGTATAATGGGGGCTAACACTAGATTAGAGGTTATTAAGGAGTGAGTAGATACAGCCTGGTAAACAATTCTTTTGAGATGGTTGACTGTCATGGGCAGTAGCTTGAAAAATATATAAAGTCAATGACTTATTGACTTGAGATGGATTAAAAAACACAAATTATTTGCTTTTTTTTCCCATTTCTAATTTTCTTCCCCTTGATTTTGTGCTAGCTTTAGTGACTTACTGAACAACACAATGTGGCAAAAGTAATGTTTTGGGGCTTCTGAGATTAGTCCTTAAAAGCTTTGCAGCTTCTAGTCTGGCTTCTTGGAACACTTGCTCTTGGAGCCATGAACCATTAAATGAGAAGTCTAAGAATGAGAAGTCCATGCTCTAAGGAAGCCCAAGCTAATCACATGGAGAGGCTACATGAAGAGAGAGATACCTGGACATCCCCATCTATTTCAGCCATCCCAGTGCCAGGAATAGGACTTGAGTGAAGAAGCCACCTGAACACTGCAACCTTAGCAGATGTGACGTGGAGGAGAATCGAGAAACCCAGCAGCCAGCCAGAAATGAGGCTCTAGACATATGGCCTCAGTTGAGCTGTTTTAACCATCTCAGCCCAGCTGAGACCTCAGCTATTATGCAGCAGAGACAAACCATTACCACTGTGATCTGCCCAAATTCCTGATCCACAACATAATGAGCATAATAAATTAGTTACTATATAATGTCACTAAGTGTTGGGGAGGTTTTTCCAATGATAATAGAAAATTGGAATAACTTTACACACAGTAGTTGTTCAATAAATATTCATTTAATTGAATAGCACAGTTCACAAAATTCAATGTATTTAAAATTTTACAGAAGCACTTGTCAAAATTGGACAAATAATTATGTGCAAATTAAAAATTTCTTAATATATAATTCAGCATTTCAATCATTTAATTGCTCATTTGCCTTACTAGTCAAAATCAGTGAAAACTTTTATATTCATAAATTATTTACACTCAAATTATGTAAACTTCTTGTATATTTCAAGCAACTTTTTTATCCCCCATTTTGAAAACTATTCTGCATTGACTTGATATACACTTACTTTGTCCCAGGCATTATTTTAAGAACTTTGTGTGTATCAGATCATTTAATCTAAGAACAACCATGCCAAGGAGGTATGATTTTTATCTGCATTTTGCAGAAGAGCAAATTGAAACATGAAGAAGTTAAATAATACCGTCAAGGTTGTATGGATAATACCTGATCAAACACGGAATTCGAATCCAGGCAGCCACAGGCTCCAGAGCTTGTGTTTCTAACTACTCAGCTATATGACAAAGGCTGCCTGATTACCTCGAAACAGGGACAATCCTTCCTCCCACCTTCACCCCCCCCCAATATTGTTTGGGTCCTTTCTTCTCAACTTCTGTTTGAGAAAGGATATGGTAATTGGAGTGCTTGACTATCAAGATGGGAGGAAAGTGAAGGAAAATTCTGTAACTGAGAGCACGTCCCAGACCAGGTATAATAGTGAGCACCTATAGGGAAGAAGGTGGTTGCTCAGAGGGATGAACCCCTCTCGTATCTCAGCCTAGACCTGACACTCATCTCTTCCTACACCAGGGAAATTGAGGTGCTGAGCCTGAGTCAGTTACAGGACACATTTAAGATTTTGTATCTGTTCCAATATATAATCTCTAAGCCGAAGTTTACTTAGAGCTTCCTATACTTTTTAGTTATGTGTTAAATGAGGTCTGAATATTAAGTCACACATCCAAATAGAACTTAATTGTTAAGCTTTGAAGTCTTGAATATACTCAACTCAATACTCAATATTTGTGAATAAATACAATGCCCCTTCTCCCAAAGTAGGCGTAATCACTGAAATAAAGGTGTTATACTGTTCTTCAGGAAGGTCTTGGCAGCTTTTGAATATTCTTCAGCAACAATATCCCACATCAGCCTTCAAGGAAATGACACTGGCCTGCTACGAAAGCTTTGTTACATGTCACCCAGAAATATGACTCTCAGTGGTGAATTCTTGTAGCTTTCTCTAAATGGATAAATGTGTTAGAGGTGACTACTGATTGAGCTGGCAGGAGATAATTCTTTAGCAGGAAAAGCAACTTGAATTTGTTTTATGTAAGGTTTACTTTATCCCATTGAAAGTGGTGGTATATTAAGTTAAAAAGTCTCTTTTAAAAAATGAAATTGTGTATGGACTACAATGTCTGTTTCTCCATATATTTAATTCTTTTTCGCAGGTAAGAGCAATATTCACCAAATAATGTTTCAGATTGAGCAGATGTAATTTCCAGAATAGTAACATTGTGACCAACGACACTCTCACCATCAAG
The DNA here is from genome assembly GCF_965194805.1 of Balaenoptera borealis. NCBI lineage: Eukaryota > Metazoa > Chordata > Mammalia > Artiodactyla > Balaenopteridae > Balaenoptera > Balaenoptera borealis. The sequence continues at coordinate 41,055,922 of NC_138862.1, forward strand.
CATGCCTTTGGTGCAACTCCCTTTGAATGGGGACAGAAGGTGTGGCTATAAAAGTGTATGGTGGTAAATGTGACTTTATCATATGGAGGAAGCAGGGCAAGGAAGAGAAAAATGAGGTCACCCAAGACAAATGAGTGTGCAACAGAGCAGCAAGATCAGCAAGTAATAAAAGGAAAAGCCAGGTTCTATCAGAGGGCTAGGATGATGGTGGTTGGGTAATGAAATAATTTCTGGAGATTCTGTAAGTGAGAATTAGAGACTTTTTTTGATGGATACTTGAAGTTTCTCCCATTCTCCTTTCATATCAAGCAAAGATTAACATTTTTCCTTCTTATAACAAGCCTCTAGTTTCTAGACAATGATAATTTTCACATCATGAAAAACTTACATAGAATCTTCTAACTCAGCTCCTTAAATACTATAAGATTCTGCTCTCTGGTATCATCTGCTTTCAGATGCTTTTGCTACAGTTATTATGTTTCAGAGACCATTTAAGAAATTAAAAAAAAAAATAGACTCTAGGTTTCTGCCATTCATTTTCTGACCGGGGGTATCCCAAACCATTGAAACAGAAGGGGTGCATGGGATAGCACACACAGTGGGTTGTCTGCCCATGTCCAATCTCAGGCTTCTTCCTGAGGGCAGAGCCCTGACTGGCCCTGTGGGTCTTGTGCTCCGGAAAGAAAGCTCCTTTCCAGCCCTAGGGAGGTACATCTTGATTAGCCTAAGCCATATATGGTGATTAATTCCATCCCGTTATTGGTTTAGGCATGTGCACGTCATGCACTTCTGGCCAGGGGGATATGAGGGAAAGCCATCCGGGGCTGTGTCAGTTCCTAATTTATTACCTCGCAGCTCTGAACGCACTCTTGGACATTCGCTCTGTAATAACGGAATTCCTGTAACCATTTCCCCTTTAAAGTGAGTATGATCATAAGTTTTTCAGTAGAGGCTGCTGGAGAGACATTGCAGGAGGAAGAGGCTTCTGCAATTTACAGCCTGAACTGGGGGTGGGGGGAATTTGGGTGAGACCCGCCTGAGCCCCAGGCCCAGAACGCCATCTCTCTGTGACCCTGTAGCCTCGGCCTGGCCATAACCTGGCTGGCCTGCGGGCAGCTACCTGGGACCCAAAGAGTGGGTCATGGGAGGGGGAGAATGCATACAGAAAGCTCCCTCTGCAAGCCCCTCCCTGCCAGCCCTGCCCTTTGAAGGTTTTGTCTAGCTGCCTTTCCCCACCCCACACAAGGGAGCCCAGACCCCCACTGGCCACCCATGCCATGGGTAAGTGACCCCCTGCTCCCCGGCCTGCCCTGGGCAGGGCTGCCTATGATTTGACCAGCAACTCCAGACGGGCCAATTTCCCTGCTGTCCTGTGGCTGAAGCACACCTTCTTCAGCAAGGCCGGAGCTCCTCGGGGGCTCCCCCTTAGTGCTAGGGTACCATATAGAGGGTCCTTATATTTTATAGTTTCTGTTTTATTTTAATTAATAATTCTTATATAAAACTTCCCGTGTTTAACCTACTGGGTGATGTCTCTTTTTTTTTTTTTTTTTTTTTTAAAAGGAAGAGCCTCAATTAGCCATTTTTTTTTTAAAGTACATTTTTTTAAAATTAATTAATTTATTTATATTTATTTATGGCTGTGTTGGGTCTTCACTTCTGTGCGAGGGCTTTCTCTAGTTGCGGCAAGTAGGGGCCACTCTTCATCGCGGTGCGCGGGCCTCTCACTATCGCGGCCTCTCTTGTTGCGGAGCACAGGCTCCAGACGCGCAGGCTCAGTAGTTGTGGCTCACGGGCCTAGTTGCTCCGCGGCATGTGGGATCTTCCCAGACCAGGGCTCGAACCCGTGTCCCCTGCATTGGCAGGCGGATTCTCAACCACTGCGCCACCAGGGAAGCCTGTGATGTCTCTTTTGAGTAGGTGCAGACTGCTACAGGGGGTTCCTGAGACACCGTATCTTCACTCATAAAAAGCAAAAATTAATTTATGCTTCATTTTTCTGCCTCTGAATGTTAATACATGTAACCCCTGGCACTTCAGCATTTTTGGCCAATGGGAAAAGACAAGTAGAAAGAACCTGGATTTTTTATGACAGCATCATGTTATTGAGTCAACCAACCTGCAGACTTCTTATGTGAGGTGGGATCAAAAAATACCCTCAAATTTAAGATTCCAATTACTTGTAGCACAAAGCTGTACACAAAGATATGTAATATTCCCTTGTTTAGAGTCATCGTTATTCTAAAGGGTTTTATTTTCAAGTCGTCACATTGTCTCTTGGCAATCCTAAGTGATGACATCGACTGTTACTCTTTTCAGTCATTAGGTTGAATTACCCATCTTGCTTAACAAATTCGCTATTATAAAGTCCTTAGTTTCCTTTCACTGCTACACATATTCAGGTCCTTCATATCATAAAATTATATAGGCATTTAAAAAAATTTTAGTTTTCCTTTCTGATTATGTTGAGTTTCTATCAGTGTTTATGACAAAAAAACCATTGACACGAAGGGCCTGTGTATTTTTGTGTTTCTTTTTTGGAGGCTAAAACCCCTCTTAAATGGCAGTTCTTTCTCAGAAATCTAGGATAGTCTTCTCCTGGAAAGTAGACACTTCAGCAGATTTCCAACTCCTCTACAGGGAGGCGGCTGGGTATAATGCTTCATTGTAAGTCTGTATTTAGAATTAATATATACACATAAAAGAAATTAAAAAAGAAATACAGCACTCTAAATTCTATTGTCTCACAGCACCTGTGTCCCATAACAATTCTTAAAAATTTCATCCTTGATTAAAAGGAAATCTTTCCAGAGAGGGGTGGGCTGAAGGGAAGAAGCTGGCCACATGGCTTCTGCAAGTGTGTTTTGCTCATTATCCTGTACTTGCATGGCTACTTTGCTCTTTATTTTCCATGTGTGGTTTCTGGAGTTTCCTTCGCTTGCTGTGACTTCTTTGAAACTTCCTCCAGAAACACGTCTAGCACTCTAGGTACCATCAGTCCTGTCCAGTTGGAGCCAGTGATCATAACGCTTTCTGTGGAACAATGAAGGTCTTAAAACAATTCACCCATCCCACCCCATCCAGGCATAAGATAATACATCTGACTATTGCTCTTCTGTTTCTTAATGCCAAGATCCTCTCCATGCTCTGGTTCTTTTTTTCTCTTCTTTTTCTTCACAAAGCATCTCCCTCCACACTCCTTTAGAGCACTGCTTCTATTCTGGGCTTTGGGAGACCCAGCATCCCTGGGTCCTTTCCCAGACAGATTCGGTGACCTGCATGAATATACTTCCAACCCGCATATGTCTTCTAGTGAATAATGACGTTCATGCTTCCTCATGGACCTACTGAGGCAGTCTGGCTACTACTAAAATTAATCACCGCCTTACAGGAAAGGAAGGCTCAAACACTTAATGTAGAAAATTAACTCTTTGGTGTTTACCCCAAAAGAAGTAGGATTCAGAACTTAGATAAGGTTTGAGGGCAGGAGAAGAGGAGGACAAAAATAATGAACTTCCTCTTACCGTCACCTTCAATGCCCCTCCCCTGCATGTGCTCAAGGATAACTGTTAGTCTAAGAAATAAAGGCGAGACCCTGGATATCTAGTGGGATGTGGGTGAGAGAAAGGAGCCCCTCAAGATGGGGTCGTAAACCCTAGAAACCAGAAGCCCTCACCTAGCCACCCCCAGGTGAGAGGTATGCTTTCCATTTCCATTCTCGACCCCGCAGTGCAAAATGTCATAACTGATGACCTTCTGATCAGAAGATGTCTTGATATTTGATTTTTAAATATCAGAAAAATAAATGTCAGTGAATGTAACTCTTTGAAAGTCATGGAAGTCTCCAAAGATGAAACACTAAAATCAGGAGCTGAATTTGAGAAGCTATTCATTTTGCAACTGGGGCAAGGAGCCTGGAAATTAAAAATCAAGAGTGTAGCTTACTTTTGTGAGTTTATGGAAAGACCTGTCTACATTCTTGCAGTTCTTGCTTCTGTTAGCTTTGTTGCTTTCTTCTTTGGACGAAATGAAGAACTCCTAAAATGATCTTGAAGATTGGCGTCCGTGGCCCTGTTCTACTTGTCCTGCCTCCCTTCCATCATGAATTAGATGAGGATGGCTGCTCTTGCCCTGGATCAGGACACATCACAAGTGATCTCAACTTCTTATACCTCAGCGCGCCTATCCTGAAGCTCTCTTCAGGAGACAGACCTCTAACCTTAAAATCATTAAGGTCAAGAGAGGACAAGAGACTTCCTCACGTCCCACTTCCCTTTGTATTAGGGATGACATAATTTTATCCTAACTGTGCCTCAGGTCTTTAATAAGGTATTCATTAATGCTTTTATGAACTGTCAAGTCTTAAAATTTTACATAACATTCCTATACTATCTTTTATGTCTGGGAATTCAACCTAAAAATTATGGATATATAAAAAAATTTAGCTACAGGTTATTTGTTATAAAATTACACAAGGCAGGGACTTCCCTGGTGGTCCAGTGGTTAAGACTCTATGCTTTCACTTCAGGGGGCACGGGTTCAGTCCCTGATAGGGGAACTAAGATCCCACATGCTGTGTGGCCAAAAGAAAAAAAAAAAAAAAGGAAAGAAAAAATTACACAAGTCAATACACATACATGTATATAAACTCTCACACACGGAATATATCTATATATAGCATATATATGTTTCCCAGTCCTTTGTTGCTTTTGAAAAACATTTAATAACCTAAGAAAATATTTATTTTTAAGTGTCAAATCAAGTTCAAAAATGATCATTGTATGCTCTATCTATATCATCTTACATCATTTGTGTCTATACGTGCCATATCTATATCCACATCTATAACAGTTACATCATTTATTATCTTTATTGCCTTCACCATCTGTCTCTTCTTTCCCCCACCATCTCTTCCACCACTCTTCTACCCTCTTCCCTTCTTCTATTCACTAAGATCTTAAGAATGTTACTATTTTAGAGTTAAGATTATGGCTGGTTTATATTTTCCTCTCTCTTCTTGCCTGTATTTTGTAATTTTTCTGTAATAATTATATATAATTTGGCTTGCTCTCTGACTCTTACACTTCCTGGAATGACTCATGAATAGAGCTTTAGAAGCCTCAGAAATATTCTCAGCTATAAAGATGACAATAAAAAAAGACCCTTCTGCCTGAATTATTAGTGGTTTCATACGGTTTGACTGTTCTCAGTTTACACAGACTCCAAGAGCTGGAAAAACCTTAGAGGTTATCCAAACCGGTCTCTCATCTTAAGGGGAGTAAACTGAAACCCAGAGACGCTGACACTCAGTCAAGAAGTCACAGAGTTTGTGGCGAATCCAAGATTGCTTTAATGATAACAATATGAACTTATTTGAAATTTCATTGTTTAATTCAGTGGCTCTTGGAACTCATACACACCTAACAGACACATGCTTAATGATGTCAACAGGGTTGGCCTAAGTCGGAATGTTTAAAATGGGAGAAAACATCTTAATTCCAACATAATTGTGACAAATTTAAATATGTTGTGCTCAAAATAGCTTCAAGTTGTGAGCTTAATGCTGTTTCATTTTGAAAAGGGAACTCACCAAAAATGTCCATTATAAAAAGAGACACTTCCTAAAGATACTATGCTAATGATACTCAAGCTATAACTTTTATCCCCTAAGAACTGAATGCCAGTATATCAAGAAGTTCTTCCAGAAATTGTTATATTTTAGATCAAAATTTATTGTGAAAATCAAATACAAGCTTAAAATAATTCTTATGCTTATTATATAGGTATGTGGGTGAAAATAATTGTTGCCATGGTTGGAATACAGTAGTAGTTTTATGTTACCTGAGCTACATTTTTCATCTTTGAAAAGAGGACTTCTGGCCATCCTACTACCCAACACACACAATTGACAATCTAGACCAGACCATGCTCTGTAAAACTGCACCAGAGAAATTTGTAACACCCTCCATTTGAGCTCCTGGTTCCCTGATTTCCCGTTATTTGATCTGGTTCAGTCTGGCACGCTGTTTGTGTTTATACAGCGTAATAAGACATCTGCTGCCCACCAGAACCCATTATGATCTGTGGCACTTCCCAGCTGACTGCCATCCTATTTGTATTAATTGAATGCAGTATATTCTGCATACACCACTGATTACCCTCATTTATTTCAGTTCCTAAAGACACAGGATCTCACTTCGTGCCCTTACAACATTGCTCTACTCATTTGGCTCCAATTAGCTTCAGCTAACGAAAATACATTACAGCGAAGTTCTGCTTAGCCATTGCTGTTTCTAATGACATAATTTGTGAGTTTTTAGCCTATGAAAGTAAAGACATTGGGAATTAAGTTATAGTATCTTCTGTGGGGCTGAGAAATATTAATTGCAGGCATCTGGGCTCACTTCCTTAAAGAAGATTTGTGATTTCTATTTAACTAATAAATGTTGACATAATTGAAGAGCTATAAGCTCCATATGCTGGACTTTCTGAAGAATTTCTGATTATACCCTTGTTCAGTTAAGCAACAAAATACTCTGGCATTAACACTATATCATGGTTTACTTGCACTAATTATTTTATAATTATATTGCATGGTTAGAGATCTTATCCAAAAGAGCTTCTTTAGGATTTATTAAAAGATGCAAATTTATCCCAAAACTATAAAAAAGTGTCACTAGTTTAGTGAATAATTATATATTTTTAATTTAAATTTTTCTTCTCAGTGAACTGATTTTTCCATTCTAGTGTACTGTTTTAGCTCCAGAGTCTGGGGTCAGACTCTAATGGTTTATGTTTTAAAGATAATAGTCTTTGCAGTGACATTTTTGAATATGATTACTTCAAAAAATATTTTCAGATGTATTCTAGACACTTGAAAAAAATTGAGTGGATCACAATAGATTCTATAACAAATTACATTACCTTACTCCTTAATAACAAGGTTATAACCAAGAAGTTCAGCAATTTTCCTGTCTTTTCAACTAGGTGTTTGCATACTGTACAACTGTCCTTTATGGTATAAAATCCAGATTTTGATCTGTTTTGAAATATAATCAATTATCATATACTAGTCTGAGGAAATTTCACTGCTAAATTATAACCTCAAGCAAAAAGTCTTTCTACTTATCACTCCTTTGAAAGTTTTAGTTTTTAAATGTTCTCATTGCATTTTATGTTTTTTTCCCCTTCCATCCCAAACTTGAAAAGACAAGGCCAATCATAGTCAAATACAGTAAAAGCTGTGCTCCCATGGTTTTTATGTAAAGTTAATAAAATAAATAAGAGGCAGCTGTGCATTTCAGGAAATCACTCTATCGAGGGGTTCTGGGAATACTATAATCACAAGTGTGAAACTGGAGTCACCAGAAACCCTCAGTGGAATTATAGCTCAATAAATCAAAATTTGCTCCTTTTTACCTTTGTGGTATAACTCTGCATTCTCTGTGGTGCCTATGCTTTACAGCATTCCTACTGCTATCTTTTTAATTATCATGGAACTTCTTGTTTTCTGTTCCAGCAGGTTTAGATTTGGGGGATCTTTTGCTGTACCTTGGTTGCAGTGTGTCTCAAACACTTAGGGTCTAGGACTGTGGCATGGTACTAAATCCTTCTCACCTGCCACCACCAAATAAGAAAGAAAGAGGGAATATGAAGAACTGTGAGGCATTTTGATAACATTTCATGGAGGTATATAATAAATTCATCCATGCCAGACTGTAATATCATACATATTAATAGGTCCATGGACTGACAATGGTCCACATAGATGACCCTGCAGACTACTGAGTCTTGTAGTTGACTGATAGGCTATGAATTACTGTCTTTGACAATTGCAGCAATACAGTTATCATTCTTCTCGTTAACTTATGTATTCCTTGATGACAAACCTGGTGAATTATTTTATCCCAGAATGTCTTGTATGTCTCCTCCACCCCCATTTTATTTAAAAGTACTAGCAAAGTCTTAATTTCTCTAATTAAGAAAACACTACGCAGATTCTTCTAGCCAAGCAGATCAAACACCAAAAAAAGTATTCATCAATCTAGAGCCTGGGTTCAAATTCTGTTCTTTATCATTTGTTAGCTCTATAACCATGGGCAGGTTACTTAGTCTTTTTATGTCTCAACTGTTTTCAAAAATATTAGTACCCATCTCCCAGCATTGCAGTGAGGTTTATCAGTAAGCTTCTGCTGTGTAAAAAACTACCCAAAACTTAATGGTTCAGTACAATCAACATCTATTATTTCTACTACTCTATGGATTGACTAGAAGGTTCTTCTGATCTGGAGAGGCTTGACTGAACATGGATGGCTTAGGGTGGTTTTATTTACACGTCGGAATGTGTCTCATCATCCAACAGGCTAACCCAGGCTTCTTCACATGGTGCTCTCAGAGCAGCAAAAGAGAACAAGTCCATTTTTAAGCCTCTGCTTGCATCATGTTTGCTAAGGCCTTTTGATTAAAGAAAGTCACGTGGTCAAGCCCAAATTAAAGGAGTGGAGAGACAGACTCTATCCGTTGATAGGAAATTTGCTAACCTTGACCTCTGAGGGCAGTAACACTAATTTTATCTGCTGTGTAAGACCTTGTGCTCTTTAATTTGAAATAAAGATCTTTTCGCACTAAAAAAAAAAACACACACACACAACACAAAGAAGCATACATTCAAGGATGGGTGGAATTTGTGGCCTTTTTGCAATTTGCCATATGAGGATGAGGTGAGTTAGTAGTTCTGAGAGTAAAGTGCTTAGAATCAGAGATGGCTATATATTAAGAGCTAAATATTATCTACCATTCTCATCATATGTGTAAATAGCACCATCTTCACACTTAGCTCTTGCCATTAGAGCAGGTTTTATGTTGTTATCTCTTTTATATGTAAATAAGAAATTATATCAATTTAGATGCTGTTGAAATTCTGATCTTCAGTTTCTGAGTCCTTTGCAATATCTTACCAGATGGACTCTCTTGAAGAAGGTAACATGGTCATTACAGACAAGAAAACTTATCTCCTCATCTCATTCTTTACACTGCTGCCTGAGTGATAAATTTTTACAAAATCTGGGTTCCTCCTTTTTTTTTTTTTGATTTTTTTCATGTGAACCATTTAAAAAGTCTGTATTGAATTTGTTACAATACTGCTTCTGTTTTATGTTTTGGTTTTTTGACTGTGAGGCATGTGGGATCTTTGCTCCCTGACCAGGGATTGAACCCACACCCCTGACTTTGGAAGACGAAGTATTAACCACTGGACCGCCAGGGAATTCCCCTCCTTTTTTTAAAAAAAAATTAATTAATTATTTAAAAAAAGTTTTTGGCTGCGTTGGGTCTTCGTTGCTGCATGAGGGCTTTCTCTAACTGCGGCAAGCAGGGGCTACTCTTCATTGTGGTGCGAGGGCTTCTCATTGTGGTTGCTTCCCTTGTTGCAGAGCACGGGCTCTAGGCGTGCGGGCTTCAGTAGTTGTGGCACACGGCTCAGTAGTTGTGGCTCGCAGGCTCTAGAGTGCAGGCTCAGTAGTTGTGGCACGCGGGCTTAGTTGCTCCGTAGCATGTGGGATCTTCCCAGACCAGGGCTCAAACTCATGTCGCCTGCATTGGCAGGCGGATTCTTAACCACTGCATCACCAGGGAAGTCCCCCCTTTTTAATTTCTAACTTTCTGGCCCTATTTCCCACAATATTCTCAACCTTCCCCCAAACCCAACCCACATGCCTTGAATTGCTGCTTGAACTTGCTGGAACTTTTTGCAGTGCATTTCCTTCTGCCTATAATGTTCACCAGGAACACGTAGAGAATTGGAACTTTGCGAAATGTCATTTTTTTTAAAGACTGTCCCTCATATCTCCTGCAGAGATAAGGACTTCCCTCTTCTGAGCTCCCATAGCATTCTGCATATGCCAGAAACCGAATCCATGTTTCATTTGCCAGAGAATCCTTTTCAACACAGTACTCCAGGTACCTACTAACGTCTAACTGTTCAGCACGTGAACTTACAATCTAAGGGTGGATTCTGACTATTATGAACAATCCCTTTTTTCTATTTTTTTATTTGCTCTCTATGCTCATGGTTTCACAAAAACATAAACCAAAAGATTGGTACAAAGCGAGGGACTCACTCTTCAGTGGTGAGAAGAGTTGAAATAAGTGCATGATCAGGATAGCTCTGTGAAATTAAGGGACCTGTGGGGCCAATTCAAGCAGGACTGAGATGTCAGAAAAATGAACTCTGCCTTTCAGAATAAACAGACAGCTGCCACAGGAACATGTTTATATGTTTCCCTGTGTGAGGCCAGGATCTATAAACAAGGGCAGTGGAGGGTAGAGGTTAGCAGGAGTGATGCTGAAAGGAAACCAGACCAGAATAGCTCATGAGTTGGTTATTAGCTTCTTGAAGGTAGTGACAATTTCTGATGATTTTTCTGTTTTTTGTTTGTTTGTTGTTAGCACATTGTACAGTGCAGGGCACCTACAAAAACACCGTGAACTACTCTATCTGTGTGATGAATGAAAAGATTCATAATGCAGTACCCAGCTTTAGCTCACATAATGAATGCACACTTTCTTGCCCATTAACACAAAGTATAAGAACAATTTCTGATCTGGTGAATAGCTTTCCTCAGAAGAAAAGCATGTATCTTGGTCAGTGTCCTCTAACCTTGCCTTGGAGGTGAGGATCTTGAACTACATCTTCCTAGAGTCTGTTCACACCAGTAGATTCAGTGGTAAATGAAGTTGGACTTGGGTGAAACCACCCAGATTAGACAGGGGACACAAGTGTCTACTCTAGGATTATTGAAGGATTGGCCTTTTATGTGGGACGTAGTCCGTGCAGATGATCCCACCTCTACCCTGAAATCATCTTAGCTCTTTCTGTAGACAGGGTTCTCGATTGTGGATGATTTTGACCCCTCAGGGACATTTGCCAAAGTCTGGAGACATTTCTAGTTGTTACACTAAGCGGAGGGTGCTACTGGCATGTAATACATAGAGGCCAGTGATGCTGTTAATCACCTGCAATGCACAGGACAGCCCCTCACAGCAAAGATGTCGATGCCGCTGCTATTGGGAAACCCTGATTTCAAGCATAGCTAGTATTGGCCGGGCTCAGATTTTGGGATTTCCAATCCTTTATAGGATTATGCCTCAATAGTGAAGTACAATTCTTCCCTTCCCATAATTTTATTGAGATATAGTTGACATACAGCACTGTATAAGTGTAAAGTGTATAGTGTAATGGTTTGACTTACATATATTGTGAAATGATTACCACAATAAGTTTAGTTCAATATCCATCATCTCGTATAGATACAAAAAAAGAAAAAGAAAAAAAATTTCTTTTTCCTTGTGATGAGAACTCTTAGGATCTATTCTCTTAACAACTTTCAAATATGCCGTACAAGCAGTGTTAACTACAGTCATCATGTTGTACATTGCACCCCTAGTAACTGTCTTGTAACCGAAAGTTCATACCTTTTGATTGCCTTCATGCAATTCCCCCTTCTGAAGTATTATTCTTTAGTAATATGCTTAGAATACAATAACTTTATTAACTATATCATTACCATTTTCTTTCCTTGAAAATAAAATCTTTAAAGATTTAAAGTTAAATGGTTTTGAAGAGATTTTATTTTAAATGAAGCAGAAACTGATCAACCAAACTTAAAATGGCCTTGAAATAAACTAAACTGACTTCTCTCCAACTGCAGTCTCTAACCAACAGTAACTGGGCTTGCAGCTACAAGCAGTATTCACAACCTGGACCTTCAGAATACGAAATGGAGCCCTTGAGGCTGATACAGTAGATGAACTCATATTGGTTTAGATTTCATTATGCTTGATAACTATGATAAATGCCAGTCATGGATTCTTGCAAATTCAATCCTGGCAAGGTTTCCATAAAGATGTGACTCGGGTAAAACGCATGTATTTTAAGTATCTAATCTACAGTGAACAATTTGTCCTATCCCCAAGGAATGAAACAGTAATTTCAAACACATGTTTGGGTAACCGGACAGTAAAGGCAATCTGAGGATTGCCATAGGAGCTTGTTTGAGAAAATGGTATTCATGTGTAGTCTCGCTGGCAAGATTCTGCTCAGATAATAAAAATGATCCTGTCCAGTGAGGAGAGGCATCAGTTCGCTCTCAAGAGTGCCCACCCCTCCTCCCACCCCAGACACACCCCCTGCCAAACTGGGAACCAGCAGTACTTTACTCGGACCTCACAGAGCCCCAGAGGGTCCGCCTGAGCTTTCTCATTCACAGGAGGAGCTGGTGCCTCAAGTCAACCCTTTCCTCCCACCTCTCATCCTTTCTTTCCCATGAAGTGTTTATGGGGAGATCCTGAAACCATGCAACTGTTTGCGTGTTTGTTGACAACTGGTAGGTGGAAAACAGCACAGCTTGACACAGTAATTGTAGGAAGATTGAAAAAAAATCGGCATCAATGCCAGGGGACATAAAACTATTTCCTTTCTAAATATCTTGATGATTTAGATGCAGAACATTTCCCTTATATTTAGCTGAAAACTTCAGTTTCTTTCCTTTGGGTTCATAAGGCTTCTTTATGTGGCATGGGAGAGGGAGGACACCTGAGGACCAAAGGTGGATTTAGAGGGTGAGGGCCAAGACCCCAAACCTGACCCTGGGCCCTGTGCACCTCCTTGGCGCACAGTCTGATGGCGCCATTACTAGTACTTTAATATGGTTGAATCTAAACTTTAGACAGGACAAAAGAAAATAAAGATTTTTTTCCCCCCTTAAATGTAATAGCAGAAAGCTCCTTGGGAGCATGTGTTTTGAGTAACCACAGGTGATGGACACTACTGGTAAAAATAATTAACTACCTCAATCCTTATAATAACATTAGAACCAAGGACAGGCACTTGGTGTAGAGGGTGTGAATCCCAGCCAGGAGAAGTAAGTTGAAGCTTGTACCACAAAAGGTTTGTCCTTCGGGAATAGGCAGACCTTCGAGGATCCCCCTCTCATATTAGTTGTGGTGGGAGGGCTGGCCATTAGGTCCACCCTTTCTACCTTCCTTGCCCTGGGGTCCTATGTTTCACCCCTTTCCCTCCACCTTGTCCATCTCTCATGTACTATATCTTTGTTGGACCAGAGGGCGAGAGAAGAAATTGCCCCTTCCCTTCTCCCAGAGGAGGTGAAATCTGGGGTTCGAAGCCTGGGGAAACTGGAGCTAAGACCACTTCAACAGGGCTTCTTTGAGATGCTCCACCTCCACTGTACCCCCTTCTTAGTCTTCAAGGGGACAATTCACTTTAGAAGAAGTGGAGCAGGACTTGGCCCTGAGAGAGTCTGAGGGCTGGGTCTTCTGGACTTGCTCAGGCGCCTTTGTAGTTGAGGAGTTCCACTGGGCAAACCCAGCCCCTCCCCAGCCTCTAATGGACCTCTTCATAGAAACCCCATTTCACTTTTATTGTGTCTACCCCTTAGCAAATTAACAATAGAAATGCATTAGTAGTGACAACTCCACTTGCTTAGGTTGGGGGATGGAGGGAATGATTTCTTTTTCCAAAGGAAAAAGAAATTACCTTAAAATTTTTGCATTACTTTCAAAAAAATAAAAAAAAGAAGAACCTTCCCAGTGACCACTGGATTGTTTTAATTTCCCAAAATTTTCTTTTTTTCCCCTTGTAAATAGGTTTCACTCATTGGCAATTTCCTTCACTTATTTAAGGTAATGCACTATTCTAATAGGTAGAACTTTCAGTCTGTCCCTCGCTTGCCTCACTCCAACCCTATTCCTGCTGTAAGTGTCACCTGTGCTTCTCACCCCTTTCTCCTCCCAACCAGGTGACTTCAGTCACCCCCACCAAGAACCAAGGCTTTGTGTGTGTTGGGGGTGCTTAAGTTGACTCATCACATTCCCTTTAGGGGTTGAAGGGCCACTTGTAGCATTTCTATGAAAATTTTATGTAACTCACTGCTATGCAAAGATGTTCAAAATGAATTTCAGCAGGTGATAAGTTAGCGTAATGAATAAATATCCTGTATCAGTATTTGGACTGCCCCTTTTCTCCAGCATCTTGATCCTGATCTCAGAAACCAGAATAAGTCAAAAGATCCTCCTCCCCTGAAGCAAAGTGAATTAGTAATCAGTCCTGATTACTCAGGATAGTGAAACTTTTATTTTTTTAAATGGGAATCAGGGTGAGGGTGGGAGGGGGGTACTCCTGCTTGTGACTGTTTTTAAAAATAAGTGCTACACTATTCTGTAATTGTGACAACTTTGAAAATTGAATTTTACTGGAAAGCTGCCAGCCATCAGCAGCCTGGTTTTGAATGGACTGTTCCTCCTTTCTAAAATCTGTTCTTTGCCTTGCCCTGGGAAGATGAGGCAGCTGGTTCAGACTTTTGGGGGTTTGTTCTTTTTTTAGATGAGCACTCCATTTTTCTTTCCCACGAAGGTTGTTTCAGCCACAAACCACTTCATTGCACTGTTTCAATTTCAAAATAAAGGAAATTTATATTTAAAAAGCTACTACCTTAGTTAAGTTTTCTAATAATATAAACAAAGAGTAGATACTAACAAAAACAGTCATAATGGATCTATGGATCTGACAAGAAATATATGGTAGAATGAAAAATGGGGAATTATAAACAATTGGATCTAGTTGCTTGGGAAAATGCAGTTAAGGGAAGTAGAACTTCTTTCGCTCAGATATAAAAATTCATTTGTTCATTCATTCATGACGGTCTTTCTGTGCTTCAGTTAATAAATATACACTAAATGTATAATATGAATAAGGTACAACATTAATCTTTACAAGGCAGAATTTACAAACTCCAATGTCTACAGGATCAGGCAATGAATAGGTTAGTGAAGTTGGTCAAGTATTAGGCAATAGGGAATGGTGGGGACTTGGTCAGGTGGAAAGCACATGTCCCACTTAAACTGGAGCCACTACTCAGCTCCTGTTAAGTACAGTACTTTTCAGGTCTTCTGGTTTTTCAAAAGAATATAAAATATCAGATTTTTTTAATGTGAAACTTCTTGATTCTAAAATAGTATGTCATTCAAGAACAGGTTTCTGGTGACTGACTATACTGCTGAACTGAATGAATTAGCATTTTCAGAACTCTAATGGAAAACTGATGAATTCATAAAAGTGCTAACAAAAGATTAAGATGAAAAAAAAATTAATTACATGGGATTGAGTGAACTGATGAGGATGATTATAATTTTTGTGACTTTCTGTTTGAATAAAAAAAATAAAAATAAAATAAAATAGTATGTCATTTATTCAACACTACACTAGTGGTTCTAGCCAGGGTAATTAGGCAAGGAAAAGAAACAAAAGGCAGAGAGTTTGGAAAGAAAGAAGTAAAACTGTCTATTTGCAAATGATATACTCTTTTATATAGAAAATTCTAAGGAATTCACTAAAAAATTAAACTATTAGGACTAATAAATGAGTCTCCAGCAAAGTTACAGAATGCAGATCAATATAGAAAAATCAGATTGTATTTATATACACTTGTAATGGGCAATTTGAAAATAAAATTAAGAAAATGATTCTACTTAACAATATCATCAAAAAGCATAAAATATGTAGAAATAGATTTAACAAAAGAAGTTCAAGACCTGTATATGAGAACTGAAAAAACATCATTGAAAGAAACTAAAGAAGTCCTAAATAATGGAAAGATACCACAAGCTAATGGGAGATTTAATTTTCTTAAAATAGTAATACTCTTCAAACTGACTTACAGAATTCCAGCTGACTTATTTGCAAACTTGACAAGCTAATCCTAAAATTCCAATGGAAATGCAAGATTTCCAGAGTAGCCCAAACAATTTTGAATAAGAATAACAAGGAGAATAACAAAGTTTGAGAACTCACATTTCTGATTTAAAAACTTGCTACAAAGCTACAGTACTCAAGACAGTGTGGTATGGGCATAAGAATGGAAATCTAAATCATCAAATAGAATTCAGAGTACAGAAATAAACCGTCACATTTTGGGCAATTGATTTTTGACAAGAGTGCCAAGAAAATTCAGTGGGGAAAGGATAATCTTTCAACAAGGGATGCTGGGATGACTAACTGGATATTTACATGCAAAAGAATGACATTAGACTCCCACCTCACATTGTACACAAAAAATAACTTTAAATGGATCATAGACCTAAATGAAAGAGTTAAAACTTTTAAAGCTCTTAGAAGAAAATATAGTGGTAAATCTTTGTGGCCTTGGGTTAGGTATAACATCAAAAGCATAAGTGACAAAAGAAAAAAATAGGTACACTAAACCTTATTTAAAAAAATGTGTTACAAATAATACCATCAAGAAAGTGAAAGAACAACCCATAGAATGGGAGAAAATCATGTATCTGGTAAGAGACTTACAATTAGAATATATAAACAATTGTTAATAACTCAATATTGAAAAAAAGACAAACAATCCATTAAAAATTGGACAAGGTACCTGTATAGACATTTTCCCAAAGAACGTATATAAATAGCCAATAAGCACAAGAAACCACGTTTAACATTATTAATAATTAGGGAATTGAAAATTAAAATCACAGTGAGATACCACTTCACACATACTAGGATAGCTAGAATCAAAAAAGTCAAATAATAACAAAAATTGGTGAGGATCTGGAGAAACTGGAACATTCATACCCTGCTGGTGGAGATGTAAAAATGATGTAGCCACTTTGTAAAACAGTCTGGCAGTCTCTCAAAAGGTTAAATATAGAGTTACCACATGATCTAGCTCTTCCCCTCCTAGGTATATACCCAAGAGAAATGAAAACATGTTCACTCAAGAATTTGTACACAGATGTTCATAGCAGCATTATTGATAACAGCCAAAAAGTGGAAACAACCCAAATGTCTGTTGACTGATGAATGGATAAATAAAATGTGGTCTATTAGTAAACAGAATATTATTTTGCAATATAAAGTAATAAAGTATTGATATATGATACAATGTGGGTGGATCTGAAAACATTATATTATGCTCAGTAAAGGAATCCAGTAACAGATGAATCCATATAGTAGGATTCCATTATATGGAATAACCAGAAGAGTCAAATCTATAGAGATTGAAAATAGATTAGTGGTTACCTAGGTCTGTGGGGGAGAGGAGGGGGATATCTGTTGATGGATACAGGTTTCTTTTTGGCGTGATGAAATTGTTCAAAAATTAGATTGTGATGATGGTTGCACAATGCCTTGAATATACTTGAAAACAATTGTATGGGAAACACACACACACACACAGTATGCTAATCAAATCAAATGTATTTGCAGACTGAATTTGCCATGCAGGTTGCTGATTCATGACTCTCGTTGGGGATGGAAAAGAGACAAAAGTAATGTTCTTGCCATTAAACCACCTTCTGATTAGTAGGAGAGATGAGAAGATAGACATAAATAATTATAAGAAAAGAGAATTTTGAAAGTAGAAAGCTCTGGCTGTATGATCCGTGGGGAGGTATCATGAACGTGATAACACTGAAGAAATAATTCTGTTTTAAAAAGAAAGCATGTAGGATATTTATATCCACATAAAGCACCAAAAAATCTAGTTGAACTGTGTTGATACGATTTTAGAGATGTACCCTAAAACGCAATTTTTTGCCAAATATTCAATGATGGGGTGATAAGATCTATAATTTCCCAAAGCCAAGGCCAAATGCACATATAACCGTAGTAAAATGAACTTGTGAAATTTAAGAATAAATGAAATTTTATTTTACTATTATGATTATTAAAATCTTTAGGAGTCAAATTTTAAAAGTTCGACATTGTGGTACCAGAATGGTAATTTCTCTAACCTCTTAACTACAGGATGGCTCATTTAGTCACACTGGCCACATGTTTTAGGTACCAAATACATACTTTCTTTCAACTGGCATACTTAGCAATATCATTAATCTTTTCGTAACCAACAGAACATAATTCAAGAAAATGTTTTTTAGTTACATTTTTTTTAAAGGTCTTTTTTCTTTTTTAATTAATTAATTAATTAATTAATTAATTAATTAATCTATGGCTGTGTTGGGTCTTCGTTTCTTTGTGAGGGCTTTCTCTAGTTGCAGCAAGTGGGGGCCACTCTTCATCGCGGTGCGCGGGCCTCTCTTGTTGAGGAGCACAGGCTCCAGACGCGCAGGCTCAGCAATTGTGGCTCACAGGCCTAGTTGCTCCGTGGCATGTGGGATCTTCCCAGACCAGGGCTCGAACCCGTGTCCCCTGCATTGGCAGGCAGATTCTCAACCACTACGCCACCAGGGAAGCCCTTTTTAGTTACATTTTATAAAATGAACTTAAGACATCCTAAAAGAGCCTTTATCTTTAACAAGTGTATAACAAGTAAGTTACTTCTTTTTTTTAATTTTTGAAATTGATTTTATTTTTTTATACAGCAGGTTCTTATTAGTCATCAATTTTATACACATCATGGTATACATGTCAATCCCAATCACCCAATTCATCACACCACCACCCCCACACCCCTGCCGCTTTCCCCCCTTGGTGTCCATACGTTTGTTCTCTATATTTGTGTCTCAATTTCTGCCCTGCAAACTGGTTCATCTGTACCATTTTTCTAGGTTCCACATATATGTGTTAATATACGATATTTGTTTTTCTCTTTCTGACTTACTTCACTCTGTATGACAGTCTCTAGATCCATCCACGTCTCAACAAATGACCCAGTTTCGTTCCTTTTTATGGCTGGGTAATATTCCATTGTGTATATGTACCACATCTTCTTTATCCATTCATCTGTTGATGGACACTTAGGTTGCTTCCATGACCTGGCTATTGTAAATAGTGCTGCAATGAACATTGGGGTGCATGTGTCTTTTTGAATTATGGTTTTCTCTGGGTATATGACCAGTAGTGGGATTGCTGGAACATATGGTAATTCTATTTTTAGTTTTTAAAGGAACCTCCATACTCTTCTCCATAGTGGCTGTATCAATTTACACTCTCACCAGCAGTGCAAGAGGGTTCCCTTTTCTCCACACCCTCTCCTGCATTTGTTTTTTGTAGATTTTCTGATGATGCCCATTCTAACTGGTGTGAGGTGGTACCTCATTGTAGTTTTGATTTGCATTTCTCTAATAATTAGTGATGTTGAGCAGCTTTTCATGTGCTTCTTGGCCATCTGTATGTCTTCTTAGGAGAAATGTCTATTTAGGTCTTCTGCCCATTTTTGGATTGGGGTGTTTGTTTTCTTAATATTGAGCTGCATGAGCTGCTTATATATTTTGGAGATTAATACTTTGTCCGTTTATTCGTTTGCGAATATTTTCTCCCATTCGAGGGTTGTCTTTTCGTCTTGCTTGCAGTTTCTTTTGCTTTGCAAAAGCTTTTAAGTTTCAGTAGGTCCCATTTGTTTATTTTTGTTTTTATTTCCATTACTCTAGGAGGTGGATCAAAAAAGATCTTGCTGTGATTTATGTCAAAGAGTGTTCTTCCTATGTTTTCCTCTAAGAGTTTTATAGTGTCTGGTCTTACATTTAGGTCTCTAATCCATTTTGAGTTTATTTTTGTGTATGGTGTTAGGGAGTGTTCTAATTTCATTCTTTTACAAGTAGCTGTCCAGTTTTCCCAGCACCACTTATTGAAGAGACTGTCTTTTCTCCATCGTATATCCTTGCCTCCTTTGTCATAGATTAGTTGACCATAGGTGTGTGGGTTTATCTCTGGGCTTTCTATCTTGTTCCATTGATCTATGTTTCTGTTTTTGTGCCAGTACCATATAGTCTTGATTACTGTTAGCTTTGTAGTATAGTCTGAAGTCAGGGAGTTTGATTGCTCCAGCTCTGTTTTTTTCCCTCAAGACTGCTTCAGCTATTTGGGGTCTTTTGTGTCTCCATACAAATTTTAAGATTTTTTGTTCTAGTTCTGTAAAAAATGCCACTGGAAATTCGATAGGGATTGCACTGAATCTGTAGATTGCTTTGGGTAGTATAGTAATTTTCACAATATTGATTCTTCCAATCCAAGAACATGGTATATCTCTCCATCTGTTGGTATCATCTTTAATTTCTTTCATCAGTGTCTTATAGTTTTCTGCACACAGGTTTTTTGTCTCCCTAGGTAAGTTTATTCCTAGGTATTTTATTCTTTTTGTTGCAGTGGTAAATGGGAGTGTTTCCTTAATTTCTCTTTTAGATTTTTCATCATTAGTGTATAGGAATGCAAGCGATTTCTGTGCATTCATTTTGTATCCTGCAACTTTACCAAATTCATTGATTAGCTCTAGTAGTTTTCTGGTGGCATCTTTAGGATTCTCTATATATAGTATCATGTCTTCTGCAAACAGTGACATTTTTACTTCTTCTTTTCCAATTTGGATTCCTTTTATTTCTTTTTCTTCTCTGATTGCCGTGGCTAGGACTTCCAAAACTATGTTGAATAATAGTGGTGAGAGTGGACATCCTTGTCTTGTTCCTGATCTTAGAGGAAATGCTTTCAGTTTTTCACCATTGAGAATGATGTTTGCTGTGGGTTTGTCGTACATTGCCTTTATTATGTTGAGGTAGGTTCCCTCTATGCCCATTTTCTGGAGAGTTTTTATCATAAATGGGTGTTGAATTTTGTCAAAAGCTTTTTCTGCATCTTTTGAGGTGATCACATGGTTTTTATTATTCAATTTGCTAATATGGTGTATCACATTGATTGATTTGTGTATATTGAAGAATCCTTGCATCCCTGGGATAAATCCCACTTCATCATGGTGTACGATCCTTTTAATATGTTGTTGCATTCTGTTTGCTATTGTTTTGCTGAGGATTTTTGCATCTATATTCATCAGTGATATTGGTCTGTAATTTTCTTTTTTTGTAGTATCTTTGTCTGCTTTTGGTATCAGGGTGATGTTGGCCTCATAGAATGAGTTTGGGAGTGTTCCTTCCTCTGCTTCGAATATAATCTCTTCAAATATTTTCTCTGGTCCTTTCTCTCTCTCTTCTCCTTCTGGGACCCCTATAATGCGAATGTTGTTGCGTTTAATGTTGTCCCAGAGGTCTCTTAGGCTGTCTTCATTTCTTTTTTCTTTATTCTGTTCTGCAGCAGTGAATTCCACCATTCTGTCTTCCAGGTCACTTATCCTTTCTTCTGCCTCAATTATTCTGCTATTGATTCCTTCTAGTGTAGTTTTCATTTCAGTTATTGTATTGTTCATCTCTGTTTGTTTGTTCTTTAATTCTTCTAGGTCTTTGTTAAACATTTCTTGCATCTTCTCGATCTTTGCCTCCATTCTTTTTCCGAGGTCCTGGATCATCTTCACTATCATTATTCTGAATTCTTTTTCTGGAAGGTTGCCTATCTCCACTTCATTTAGTTGTTTTTCTGGGGTTTTATCTTGTTCCTTCATCTGGTACATAGCCCTCTGCCTTTTCATCTTGTCTATCTTTCTGTGAATGTGGTTTTTGTTCCACAGGCTGCAGGATTTTAGTTCTTCTTGCTTCTGCTGTCTGCCCTCTGGTGGATGCAGCTATTTAAGAGGCTTGTGCAAGTTTCCTGATGGGAGGGGCTGGTGGTAGGTAGAGCTGACTGTTGCTCTGGTAAGCAGAGCTCAGTAAAACTTTAATCCGCTTGACTGCTGATGGGTGGGGCTGGGTTCCCTCCCTTTTGGTTGTTTGGCCTGAGACAACCCAAAACTGAGCCTACCTGGGCTCTTTGCTGGGGCTAATGGCGGGCTCTGGGAGGGCTCATGCCAAGGAGTACTTCCCAGAACTTCTGCTGCCATTGTCCTTGTCCCCACGGTGAGCCACATCCACCCCCCACCTCTGCAGGAGACCCTCCAACACTAGCAGGTAGGTCTGGTTCAGTCTCCCCTGGGGTCACTGCTCCTTCCCCTGGGTCCCGATGTGCACAGTACTTTGTGTGTGCCCTCCAAGAGTGGAGTCTCTGTTTCCCCCAGTCCTGTTAAAGTCCTGCAATCAATTCCCACTAGGGTTCAAAATCTGATTCTCCAGGAATTCCTCCTCCCGTTACCGGACCCCCATGTTGGGAAGCCTGACGTGGGGCTCAGAACCTTCACTCCAGTGGGTGGACTTCTGTGGTATAAGTGTTCTCCAGTCTGTGAGTCACCCACCCAGCAGTTATGGGATTTGATTTTACTGTGATTGCACCCCTCCTACCATCTCATTTTGGCTTCTCCTTTGTCTTTGGATGTGGAGTATCTTTCTTGGTGAGTTCCAGTGTCCTCCTGTCGATGATTGTCCAGCAGCTAGTTGTGATTCTGGTGTTCTCACAAGAGGGAGTGAGAGCACGTCCTTCTACTCCGCCATCTTGGTTCAGGGCCAGGACTCTAAGTTACTTTTTGTTGAATTCTTAACCCCATAGACTCAAATCATAAAGCATCCTTTCAAAATTATTATTTTGAAATTTGATCAGTGAGAACAAAGTGTAATCTGGGAAACCCATTTTTCTTTAACATTTTCTTCTGTTTATACCTAAATTCTTTATTATGTTTAGCTTGGAGATGATTTAATATGGAACTTGTTATATGGAATTTTGGATATTTTCCTCTTTTGCAATGCTGATGTGGTAAATTTGATATTCTGATTTTAATTTATCCTCATAAACTATGAAAAAATCTTTTTCTTGAAAGTTTTAAGGCTTCAGTGGAATTAGGTAACTGATAATTAAATATAATTCTTAAAGATTACTTTCTTTCATGTTGTAATTGCTCACACAATAAGCAATTCTGCTATGATTAGAGGAGATAGTGGTGGGTTGTCTGGTCTTAAGGAGATAGTGGTGGGTTGCCTCTCTCTGTAACCAAGAGCCTCCCACTTAAGGCTGAGCATCAAGCTTTTCAGAATCCTCTTTGCTGTACAGTTCTGGTTATAGAGTTTCCTGTTGAGAGTAATTTGTGTAGGATGTGAAGATGGAAGCAAAGTACTGATAGAAGCCATGTTCCTGAGATATCGTGGTGTTAAGACATGGTGACCTTGTAGACAGACTTATGAGCTCTCCCTTCATGGTCATGGTGTAGTGGTGTCTCAAAATTCCCTGCAAGCTGCAGCTTCTCCATACTCCAGGGCTTCAGGATGACACCATGAATAACTGTTCCTGATGTCTTGGCTTCATCCTTGCAGATGTCTACTCCCCAGCTCCTTCTTTAATCATATAAGTGCTAATTCCTATATCACACCATTATTTTCATAGTTCTTTTTTAAAATAGATTTATTTATTTTATTTATTTTTGGCTGCATTGGGTCTTCATTGCTGCGTGCGGGCTTTCTCTAGTTGTGGTGAGCAGGAGCTACTCTTCATTGTGGTGCATGGGCTTCTCATTGCGGTGGCTTCTCTTGTTGCAGAGCATGGGCTCTAGGTGCACGGGCTTCACTAGTTGTGGTGTACGGGCTGAGTTGCTCTGTGGCATGTGGGATCTTCCCGGACCAGGGTTCAAACCTGTGTCCCCTGAATTGGCAGGTGGATTCCCAATCACTGTGCCACCAGGGAATCCCCATTTTCATAATTCTTATAATGAGTCTCTTCTTACAATCAAACTCAGATTGATATGATTTTAATTTATATACATATATTCTTTTTCAGATTCTTTTCCATTATAGGTTCTTACAAGATATTGGACATAGGTCCCTGTGCTATATAGTAGGTCCTTGTTGTTTATCTATTTTATATATAGTAGTGTGTATCTGTTAATTCCAAACTTCTAATTTATCCCTTCCCCCTCCCCTCCTTTCCCCTTTGGTAACCATACGTTTGTTTTCTATGTCTGTGAGTCTATTTCTGTTTTGTAAATAAGTTCATTTGTATCATTTTTTAGGATTCCACATATAAGTGATATCATACGATGTTTGTCTTTTTCTGTCTGACTTACTTCACTTAGTATGATAATCTGTAGGTCCATCCATGTTGCTACAAATGGCATTATTTCATTCTTTTTCATGGCTGAGCAGTATTTTATTATATATATATATATATATATATTATTATATATAATAATTATATAATTATATATATAATATATATTTATATTTATTTATATTTATATTTATATATTAATATTATATATTATTTATATTTATATTTATATTTATATATAATATATATTTATATATATATATATATTATATATATATTTTATATATATATTTATTATATATATATATTATATATAATAATTATATTATTATATATATATAATATATAATAATTATATTATTATATATATATTATATATATATATATATAATATATATATACCACATTTTCTTTATCCATTCATCTGTCAATGGACATTTAAGTTGCTTCCATGTTTCCATGTCTTGGCTACTGTAAATAGTGCTGCTATGAACACTAGGGTGAATGTATCTTTTCAAAGTAGAGTTTTCATCTTTTCTGGATATATGCCCAGGAGTGGGATTGCTGGATCATATGGTAGCTTTATTTTTAGTTTTTTAAGGAACCTCCAGACTGTATTCCGTAGTGGTTTCACCAATTTACATTTCCACCATCAGGGTTCCCTTTTCTCCACACCCTCTTCAGCATTTATTATTTGCAGACTTTTTGATGATGGCCATTCTGACTGGTGTGAGGTGATACCTCATTGTAGTTTTGATTTGCATTTCTCCAATAATTAGCGACATAGAGCATCTTTTCATGTGGCTGTTGGCCATCTATATGTCTTTTGAGAAATTTCTATTTAGACCTTCTGCCCATTTCTTGACTGGGTTTTTTTTAATATTGAGTATAAGCTCTTTGTGTATTTTGGAAATTAATCCCTTGTCAGTAACATCATTTGCAAATATTTTCTTCCATTCCATAGGTTGTCTTTTCATTTTGTTGATGGTTTCCTTTGCTGTGCAAAAGCTTTTAAGTTTAATTAGGTCCTATTTGTTTATTTTTGCTTTTCTTTCCATTACTGTAGGAGACAGATCAAAAAAATATTGCTGCGGTTTTTGTCAAAGTGTTCTACCTATGTTTTCCTCTAGGAGTTTTATAATATCCAGTCTTACATTTAGGTGTTTGATCCACTTTGAATTTATTTTTGTATATGGTGTTAGAGAATGTTCTAATATCATTCTTTTACATGTAGCTGTCCAGTTTTCCTAGCATCACTTATTGAGGAGAGACTGTCTTTTCTCCATTGTATATGTTTGCCTTTGTTGTAGATTAATTGACCATAAGTGCATGGGTTTATTTCTGGGCTGTCTACCTTGCTCCATAGATCCGTTTGTTTTTGTGCCAGTACCATACTCTTTTGATTATTGTAGCTTTGTAGTATAGTCTGAAGTCAAGGAGCATGATTCTTCCAGCTCCATTCTTCTTTCTCAAGATTGTTTTGGCTATTTGGAATCTTTTGTGTTTCCATACAAATTTTAATTTGTTCTAGTTCTGTGAAAAATACCATTGATAATTTGTCAGGGATTGCATTGAATCTGTAGATTGCCTTGGGTAGTGTGGTCACTTTAATAATATTGCTTCTTCCAATCCAAGAACATGGTATATCTTTCCATATGTTTGTTTCATCTTCAATTTCTTTCATCACCATCTTATAGTTTTCAGAGTACATGTCTTTTGCCTCCTTAGGTAGGTTTATTCCTAGGTATTTTATTCTTTTTGATGGGATGGTAAATGGGATTTTTTCCTTCATTTCTCTTTCTGATATTTTAGTGCTAGTGTATAGAAATGCAACAGATTTCTGTATATTAATTTTGTATCCTGCAACTTTACTGAATTCATTGATGAGCGCTAGTAGTCTTCTGGTGGTGTCTTTATGATTTTCTATGTACAGTATCATGTCATCTATAAACAGTGACAGTTTTACTTCTTCCTTTCCAATTTGGATTCCTTTTATTTATTTTTATTCTTGATTGCTGTGGCTAGTACTTCCAAAACTATGTTGAATAAAAGTTGTGAGAGTGAGCATCCTTGTTTTGTTCCTGATCTTAGAGTCAATGCTTTCAGCTGTTTTTCGCTGTTGAGTATGATGTTAGCTGTGGGTTTGTGATACATGGCCTTTATAATGTTGAGGTATGTTCTCTCTTTCTAGATTTTTTTTTTTTTTCACCCTGGTCTTTCTGACCTAATAGCATTACCACTATAACCTGCATTCCACCTTTGAAATGTCATCCACAGCTCTACTCTGGTCCTTAAAATAGCCACCACTTTTCAAAGCCTCCATCCTGAGCTCCTCCCCAAATTTCACTTGTGTGTCCAGCTGCCCATTTGATGTCTCCACTCACTGTTCTCTGAAACATCTCAAACACTTAAAACAGCGCCAAAACAAAACTTCTGATATTCCCAAGGAAATAAACCTATTGACAACTGCCACATCCAAGTTGATGAAGGATACATCGCTACAGCTGCTAGAACCAAAAACCATGGAGTCATCCTTAACCTCTCTCTTTTTCTCCCTCTCCTACGACATTCAAAAATCTACTTGGTTCTTCATTAAAAATGTACCTAGAATCCCAACTTGTGTCCCATCTCCATGGCCACAGTTCTGGTCCTTCAACATTCATCTGGATTACAACAGTAACCTCCTCCTGGGCTCCCTGCTTCCTTCCTTAACTCCATAGACTTTTCTCTTCTCTCCAGCCAGATGGAGCCTACTAAAACCTGGTTAGTACCACCTACTTCCTCTTATCCAAACCTCTCATTACCTCCATAAATGATGCCAAACTTCTTAGATAGCCACATCACAGGCCTGATTACTGATCCTCTGCTCTCGTTCTTAAAAGAAAGATGGAGGCCTGCTGTACCCTGTACCCAGCTCAGTCACACCTCCAAGCATTTGCACATGCTGGTATCTGTTCCTGGGATAACCTTCCATACCAGTTTATACTTGTTGTCAGGAATGGGAATACCTCTATTTAACCTCATCCTACACTCAGGACCCAGGGCTTGGGGACACCCTCAGGGCCCCCACATCCAAACATTGAGAATATATTAAGGGAAGAGTCTCAAGACACCACAATACCCAGACACCCCACTGGTAGTGTCATTACCAGTGAGGGACTGAGACACCCTCTCCTGCCTTGTGTAGGATCCCTACGTGCTTTTTCAACCTTTGGCACCTGTGGGAAAAGGAAGGGAACTATGGCTGGGCTCCATGTGTGCAGGATTCTCCTGTATCCCCATCCATGATTGGAACCTGGTGACCACCAGTTAAGTTACTAACCTCTGTGTTTCAGTCCTCAGAGCTGCCTCTCACCAGATCTCTGATCTTGAACAAGGACTCTAGTTCTCTGTGCTTCACTGACCCCAGCACCCACATTCCAGTCTATTCCCTCTTCCAACAGCATTTTGATAACTTTTAAAACCCTAACACATTATGTGTCCACTACCCACCATGGCCTCCAAGGCCCTCAGAAGGAATAACCTCTCTGCCCATCCGGTGCCACTCGGCCTCACTCTGTTTATTGCAGACAAGATGGAACCAGGTTTCCCAAATCCTCCTGCCTTAGTCCGATCTCCAAACCTTTACACGTGCGAGTCTCTCCGCCTGTAACCCTTTCCGACGTGCCGTCACACTGTGTGTCACAAATAGGGCCCCACCCGTGACTGCCTTACCGTTCTGGACACTGGGCCTGGGCTGCAGGCACGTGAGCAGGCGCCCCGCACTGTGGGCTTTAGTGTCTGGTGGGGTGAAGGTGTGAATGCCCCGCCGAGGGTTTCCCTGAGGCGGGTCCCTTTGCGCAGCCATCGGAATCTGTGGGGCGGGGCGGGCGGGGCGGGGCTGAAGCAGTGGGAAAGGAGGGGGTACTGGTCTGGAGCAGGCGCCCCAGGCTGTGTCTTCTGGCCTCAGACCCGCCTCTGTGGAGGGTGGGGAAGGGGGGAAGCGGGCTCTTCTGGCACTTTCTCAGTCTCCTCACCCTGGTCCAGACCCAGAGCAGGCAAAATGGCTGCTGGGAAGATGAGGCCAGGAAGTCCTGCCTGGAGAGCTGGGTTGGTTGGTTGGATTTTGCTACAGTTTTTTTTTTTTTTTTTTCTTTTCATTGAAGTATAGTTGATTTACAATGTTGTGTTAATTTCAAGTGTATAGTGAATTGATGCAGTTTTATTCATATATATATATTCTTTTTCAGATTCTTTTCCCTTACAGGTTATTATAAAAATTTGAATATAGTTCCCTGTGCTATACAGTAGGTCCTTGTTGCTTATCTACTTCATATACAGTAGTGTGTGTATGTTAATCCTAGACTCCAAATTTATCCCTCCCTGACTTTCCCTTTTGGTAACCATAAGTTTTTTTTCCTCCTATGTCTGTGGGTCTGTTTCTGTTTTGTATATAAGTTCATTTGTATCATTTTTTAAAGTGATATCATATGATATTTGTCTCAGTCTGACTTCACTTATTATGACAATCTCAGTGGATCATATGTTAGCTGTGTTTTTAGGTTTTTAAGGCTACCTGGAGAGTTTTGATCATAAATGGATGTTGAGAAAACTTCTTAACCTTTTAAAACCAATTTGTCAGCTATTATCATTGACTATTATTTTTGCAACTAATTTTGACAATGTTAATGAACTGTACTTCAGCTGAGTGACAAGAGTTTCAACATATAAAGCACGTAAGATTGTTTTGTTCAGATTACATCTAGAATGCTTTTATCTATATTTGAATGTAAATTTTCAGAGCATGACAGTAAATCTGAATGACACATCTTATTTACATTACTGACATTGTTACAGTGATTAGATATGTTGGTAACTTATCAAACACCTGTCAATTGATCAGGCACAACTTCAGGAATGCCAGCAGTTCTTTAGTTCTAAGATGGTCCAAATGCCAAGACTGAAGCTAAAGTCAGATGATTTTGGCAGAATTCTGGGGAGAAGTTGACAGTCAGTGCATCATGAGAGCACTGTGCATCGAGGGGAACTCAAGAAATATTCACTTTTTGACTAGTTGAGGATATTAATTATGATTTAAAAAACAGTTGCAATCTCAAAGATATATAACCTGTATCAGCAAGTACAAAAATTAAGAAAAATAGGCTGGCTTCTTTATCCCCTGTCTTGGTTAGAAAATGCTTGCTTTGGTTTCCCTCTGAAGTTCATTGAAAGGGTCTGCTTGGAAACTTCTGTAATCGATTCAGCATTTTGCAGTTAGAGTACTTAGAAGCACTTGTCATTTCATGTGAAAAAAAAAATAGACATTTGAAAAAATAAAATGTCTTCTCATAAATGTCTTTTCAGGGTCACTCAATGGTAAGTGGAAAGTTGCTTTGCATTAGTAAAACACATTTTTATTTATAAGATGCCAGAAATGATTCGTTCTTATTTTCAGTTTCGGAGTCATCTGTATGTAACAGTCCTGCAGGTGTCCAGAGGAATGTATTATAATCTTTTGGCAATACAAGTTTTTTCTAGAGAACCCTTATGGTATTGTAGAACTTGAGAGACAAACGTCTCAGTTAGAAGCATGCATGTAAGAACATATCAGAATTCTAAAGGCTTTTGCCAAATCCTTAGGATAAAATCTGTTAATCTGCTGCTGTCCAGAATGCGTTCAAGATAACAAGAATAGCATTTTTTTTTACTTTGGTCTGCTGCACATGGGTTTAATGAGTGACAACTGATGTACTCAGTAACAGAACAGAAAATCAACACGATTATTTATGGAAATGTTTGCCCGCAGGCATTCTGGGGACAGCAGGGTCCAACTGCCAAAATTGTTTTCCTTAAGGACCTGAATAAATTGGTGCAGATACATTAATCAAAAAGAAAAGTTTTTAAAGAGTTTATTTTTGAGGTTTATTGTCATTGTTCTTAGCGAATTGATAATCTTAATTGGATATGTTTGGAATTGATCCAAATTCTTATTTGGAGATTGAATTGTTTTAGTGATTAAACAAAGTAACTGAGGTCACCACCCTATTCAATAAGATATTTTTTGGCATGTAATTAATTATAATCTCATTGTAAATCCTTTTGATTTAAAGATTAATGTTGATTCTTTGCTTCAATTATGCTATTCATTTGGTTTTTTAATTAAAATTAAGGCACACAGCAGATCACTGTGGAACTTCTTCAAGATGTTGATCCTATTCATTTAAAAAGGCTGTTTTATTTTTTAGTCAAAAGCAAGGGATTTGGCATAGCTACTTTGATTCTGTTATATTGTAGAAGGAAGATACATAGGGATTACGTATTTTATTTTTTTATAACAGGTCATTTATAAATGTTAGTTTTATTGTTTCAATTTAAAAAGTATGACCAATTTCTTTAGGTTTTTCTCCACGATTTTATGAATATTTTATTCATTTTCTTGACCATACTTTCTTTCCACACACACACAAAAACACCTTAAAAACTATGTTAATGAGGATGGTTGACTTCATAATTCCTCAGGCTCAGATTAAGTGCTCATGGGAAGATTTTCCATAGTGTTTCCAACCAAATGAAATGAATGATTTTACATATTTTCTTACATTTAGAGTTACTATTCTATTTAAAAGCTTACAGCTCTTATTCAGTATAAATTTTTTGTCATAAATATCAAGAGGGATAAAGTTAGATATTAGAGTTGCAACTTAGGACAGGATGTTGTTTTGCTGTATATGGGTATTATAGATTTCAATGTTTTATGTATCTGCTAAATATAGAAATCTTATAATACATACTAGTAATTTAACATTTTCATGTGTAAGAATGAATAAAAATGACATTTAAGTAAATCATTCATTTATTCTTAGAAATCACATAGGTAAAATGCAAAAGAGATGCTATTTTTCTGAAACATATGATACACATAATATTAACTAATAACTTAATGCTATAATGCTAATAATGACTTTGAGGTTATTTCAATATCATGTAGTCATGAGATTTAGCTCCCAGCCTGCCTTGGATGGGATGGAGATCAAGTTGTGCCCATGGTGAAATTTAAGGCACTAAAAGTTGAAGGATCGTAACAATCACTTGCCGGTTTGCCCCTTGGAATGAGCTGTTTGATTTCCACCAATACAGTGAATGCTAGAGACAATTTTAGGTCAAGAAACTAAAGGAGAAGAGGTGCCATACCACTGAGTAGGAGTACAAAAAGTAAAATCTAGCAATTATTCCAGCTTTGGAGTCAATGGCACTAGCATTGAATTTTCGGATGAAGCGGGTCTGGCCAGAAGGACTTTGACCCAGGAAACTGGAAGAGCTTCTTATCCTGATTCTCCTATTCTCAACTAACATCTCCCCTACTCCTGGAGGTCAAAGCAAAAGTGTGAGAATTAACCTTGGCTCTAAACCCAGGCAGAATTCTACACTATTTTCTATTTCTCACAGGGAGCCTGGGTCAAGTCTAAAGGTGTAAATTAAGTTAATCACATGTAGATTATCACAGAGATAATAGCATTTATTAGGTGATTCATGAAAGTGAATCTTAAATGTGGAATGGTTTGTCAATGAGGAAGATAGCATAATTTCAAGACTACTGTAAACTATTTAATCGGCAGCCTATTTAAATTCTGGAGGGGCCCTATCTTTGGGTAAGGCCTTGAAGTGTTTTCTCACCTGATGAGGGTCTTTGGGGTCTTGTAGGCCTCCTCTGTAACCTGTCTGTTTACCATAGGGCTCTTAGGGCCACACAAGTTCTACAAGTGTCGGTTATGTAAAATAACTCCACATTCCTAACACTGTGAGAGCTCCAAAATCGTCTAAGTGGAATATGAAATCCCCACATTCACATCACTGTGTCTATTCCTTTTGCCCCACGCAGAAATTTTCCAAACTGGTGCCTCAGTTGGGAACTAGATATTCTTGGTGTTAGAGCTCAGAACTAACCTTATAATTTACTCCCTTCCATATGAAATCTTTGGTTTCAAGGGTATATCCAAAATAAAACTAAAGAGAAGTGCTTCGCTATGTCCATTTTACGTTAGGTTCAATTCAACAGTTGCTTCTATTCAGGCAAGGTACTGAAATCTTAAATAAGATATTAAAACCAATAGCTTGACATCTTGTTTCTAAACCAATTATCTGGGAATCTACTGCCGTATCCCTATGTTATGTATGAAGGTTACCACAGTGTTCACCAAGGTTTCAGTTTTAATGAGAACTTAAGGAGACAAGAGTGTTACAGTCACCACATAGGCATTTTCTCTGGTTCCCAATGTTCTGAAGTTACTTGAGGATATCTGGGGTCCTGAATGTGGCCCAGAGAAATCTATTTTGCCAAATATCTAGTTATCAAACAGAAGTCTGATCCTCTAATGAAAATGGAATTGCCTATTTCTACATTACATAGTCTTATGACAATTAAAATCAACCAGAATACATCATTGATCTTCCTCAGATATAATTCTTCCTTCGTCACAAAGGCAGGATATTTTCTACTGATAGTACTCACATAAGGAAACTGCTTAATTCACCACAGGTTTTTCTAAGGAATGGCTCATGTCTCTTGTTTAGTCAGACATTTGATGATAATTAAGTAAAAGAATGTAATATGAGGTAAGGTATAAGTAGGATCATGGACCATGACCTCAGCTAATGTTAACCTGTATAAACCATTGAGTTGGGACATTAATTCTAAATTTACTTATGTCTAAACTTACATATGGAAAATGCATCATTTTGATTATTTTCTCCTAGTAGTCGAGAAGGTCAATTAATTATAATGATGAAACATGATTCACCAAGTCTTTCTATCCTAGGTTTTTGAAAAACATTTTACCAGGGATAGAGATAATTAACCTCATTATTCCATCATCCATCTACCCATCCATACACACCTGCATACCTACATGATGTAAGACATTTATGGAAGGCCTACAGTGTTACATGCTCTGTACCATGATCTGGAAATGTGATAGTGAATTAGACAAGTACCTGCTCTCAAGATACTTACAGTCCACATTTAGGAAACATCTGAGTAGCAGACACTGTTTGATTGCCTCCCTAGCACCCAGTTGTCTCCACTCTTTTCTTAGTACAGATTTGTAGAACCATGATGTTTGGGGGGGAAGCTGATATTAAACTAACCATTGCATTCTATCTCTCTGGTTTAGTTGTGGGCATGGGACCTAATCCAGACCTAAGAATAAATATCTGGATTTTTGATTGGATTTCAATTAATGGTGCTATCTCTTCCATTACAATCTTCCATGATGGATAGATTCATGGGGTAGAAAAACAGAACACAAGTGACATCTAGCCAATAAACGGGCCAGATATCCTAGTATATTTGGTCAACCTATCACCCAATAAAATGGACATTAGACATTCTGGAACTTACTTCTTTTACATTTTTAAAACACAAGGCGATGGAAGCCAATTTGCCTTGTTTATTGGACTTGAAGAGAACCATTAGTTTAAAAAATAACATAAAATCAGTTAATGCATTCTTATTAAAAATCTAGGGTAACAATTTGATGTAAAACCACTGATTAAGGCAGGACAGGAATTTATATCTTTAAGAATTACCAGACAGATATATATTTATTTATCTGACAAATAAAATTATAATATATTTAAAGTATATAATGTGATGATTTGATATACATATATATTGTGAAAGGATTTCCATAATCAAGTTAATGAACACATCCATCACCTCACATATTTACCTTTTTTTGGGGGGGCGGGCATTTAAGTTTTACTCTCTTGGAAAATTTCAGTTATATATCAATAGTTCTGTATTATCAATTATAGTCACCACATTATGCATTAGAGCCTTGGACCTTTTTTGTGTTGTTAATGAAAGTTTGATCTTTTATCAATTATAGTCACCACATTATGCATTAGAGCCTTGGACCTTTTTTGTGTTGTTAATGAAAGTTTACCAACCTCTCCTTATTTCCCCCACTCTTCTTCCCTTGGCAACCACCATTCTACTCCATGAGTTTAACATTTTTTTTTTTTTAATTTAGATTCCACATATAAGTGATACTATGTAGTATTTGTCTCTTTCTCTGGTTTATTTCACTTAGCATAATGTCTTCCAGTTTCCTCCACGTTGCAAGTTGCAAGATTTATTTCCTCTATAAGGCTAAGCAATATTCTGTTGTATCATATTTGTATCATTATATCACAAATATCACATTTTCTTTATCCGTTCATTTCTGGACACCCAGGTTGTTTCCCTACCTTGACTTTCATGAATAATGCTGCAGTGAACATGGAAGTACAGATATTTCTCTGATATAGTGATTTTGTTTCATTTGGATATATATCTGGAAGTGGATTTGCTGGATCGTATGGTAGTTCTATTTTAATTTTTTGAGGAACCTCCATACTGTTTTCCATAGTGGCTGTACCAGCTTACATTCCCACTGACAGTGCACAAGGGTTCCCTTTATTCCACATACTTGCCAACATTTGTTATCTCTTATCTTTTTGATAATAGACATTCTAACAGGTGTGAGGCGATATGCCATTGTGGTTTTGGTTTGCATTTCCCTCATAGTTAGTGACATTGAGCACCTTTTCATGTGCCTGTTGGCCATTTGGATGTCTTCTTTGGAAAAATGTCTATTAAGGTATTTACCCATTTAAAAAATTGGATTATTTGGTGTTTTGCTATTGCTTTGAAGGAGTTCCTTGTATAGTGTGGATATTAGCCCCCTATTGGATATGTGGTTTGCAAATATTTTCTCCCATTCCATGGGTTGCCTTTCATATTGCTAATGGTTTCCCTTGCTATGCAGAAGCTTTTTAGTTGGATGTAGTCCCACTTGATTATTTTTGCTTTTATTTCCTTTCCTTTTGGTGTCAAATAAAAAAAAAAAATCATTGACAAGACTGATATCAAGGAACTTTTGCCTCTTATGTTTTCTTCTAGGAGTTTTATGGTTTCAGGTCTTACATTCAAGTCTTAATCCATTTTGAGCTGAGTTGTGTATGATGTAAAATAGGGGTCCAGTTTCATTCTTTTGCATGTGGATATCCAGTTTTCCCAACTCTATTTGTTGAAGAGGCTATTTTCCTCCATTGTATATTGTCAGCAGCCTTATAAAAATTGAACAAATAAGCATGTAATTTTTTTTCTGCGTTCTTGATTCTCTTCTATTGATCTTTGTGTTGGTTTTTATGCCAATACCATACTATTTTAATTACATAGTTTTGTAATATAGTTTGAAATCAGGAAGTGTGATGTCTCCAGTTTTGTTCTCCTTTCTCAGGCTTGCTTTGGCTGTTTGGGGTCTTTTGTGGTTCCATACTAATTTTAGCACTTTTTTTCTGTTTCTGTGAAAAATGCCATTGGAATTTTTATAAGGATTGCACTGAATATGTAGATCACTGTGGGTAGTATATATATTTTAACAATATTAGTTCTTCCAATCCATAAGTATGGGATATCTTTCCATTTATTTGTGTCTTCCTCAATTCTTTCATCAGTGTTTTACAGTTGTCAGTGTACAGATCTTTCACCTCCTTGATTAAATTTATTTCTAAGTATTTTATTATTATTCATGCTATTGTAGATGGGATTGTTTTCTTAATTTCTTTTTCAGGTAGTTAGTTGTTAGTGTATAGAAATGCAATTGATTTTTATATACTGATTTTGCTCCTAAAGGATTACGAATTCCCTGCTCTTTTAGCTCTCTGATGCAAGCTAATTAGAAATCCTATCTTCAGGCAGCAGCTGGGAAAGTCAGAAGGTTACATATATATCCTAGCCCCCACTGGGGAGAAATTGGGAGCTGGGTGTTTTTGTTTACTTTCTCTGTGCTGAGACAGAGGGAATAGTTGCTGGGAGAGCTTGTGCACCCAAATAGAACTGCCTCTTTGTCTTGTATAATTCCAGGGGATTTGTGCATGCTGAGCCCCATTAGTTCCCGGAGCTAGGTTATTTGAGATCCAGTCCCTCAGGTGGTAGCTGTAACAGTTGGGGTGTTAAATGTGTGGTCAAGCTCCTTTCAGGAAGAAGCTTGAGACTTGATTGTACTGTTGTAACTAGTAAGGAGGAGACAGAGGGTGATGTGCCCACCAGCTCTATCCTGGGAGGATCCTGGTCAGCTTTCATATGCAGGCTGATTAGAAGGCAGAACCTTGGGCAGCAGCTGGGAATGTATGCAGTGAAATCCCTTCTAGAGAGAAAGTGGAGGTGGGCATTTTTGTCTGCCTTCTTTGTGCTGAGCCCAGGGTACATCCCATAGGAAGTACTTGAGTGCCCATTTGAAAGCTGCTTTTCTTGTTGTTTAATGTGGTCCTATGAGATCATAAATACTGAGCCCTGTTGGCTATCAGAGCTAAGGAATTTGACGACTTGTCCCT
This sequence comes from Balaenoptera borealis, assembly GCF_965194805.1. Lineage (NCBI taxonomy): Eukaryota > Metazoa > Chordata > Mammalia > Artiodactyla > Balaenopteridae > Balaenoptera > Balaenoptera borealis. Next base: position 41,092,103 of record NC_138862.1, read on the forward strand.
GGGTGGCAGCAGCAAAAGTTGTGGAAACAGATGTGTGGACAAGCTTCTTCCAGGGAGAAGCTGCTGACTGGCTTTTATTGTTGGAGTGAGCAGAGGGAGAAAGCAGGGATCTGCCCACTGGTCCTCACGTGGCAGCTGGAAGAATATGCAGTCAGACCTCCTCCAGGAAAAAACTGGGACATGGGTGTTGGTGCCTGCTTCCTCTGTGCTTAGGGGAGATAGCTGTGCGGAGTGTTCATGAGTCCATTTAACAACTGCTTCTTAGTTTGTTATAGTCCCATTGGACTTGTGAATGCAAGTCCCTGTTGACTATCAGAGCTAGGTGATTTGGGGGACCAATCCCTCGGGTGGTGGCTATGAAAACTGGGGTGTTAGATGTCTGGACAAATTCCTTCCTTCTAAGATGAAGCTGGCTACTTGGTTTTATTGTTGGAGTAAACCAGAGGGAGAAGGTGGGGGAAGTGCCCACCTGCTCTTTCGGGCTCTGGGGAGGATCTCAGTCAGTACTTAGTTGCAGACTAATTAGGAGCTAGACCCTCACGCGGCAGCTGGTGAAATATGTAGTCAAACCCCTTTCAGGTAAAAACTGGGAGAGGGAATTTTTGTCTGCTCCCTCTGCACTGAGCCTGGTGAGAATAGCCATGGGGAGTGTCCCCTGCCTGTTAACAACTGCTTCTTTGTTTGCTATAGTCCTGTGGGACTTGTGATGCAATCCCCATTGGCTTTCAGACTAGGTGATTTGGGAGCTAGTCCCTTGGTGGCAGGCTTAATATTTGGAACACTAGATATGGGGTGCAAACCCTTTGGTCCCCAGGGAGAATCTGGAAGTGGGAGTTCCCTTCTGACTGTAAGGCACTGTGCCAGAGGTGGGGCTCATGGTGAGAGTGTATCTCAGCCTTTGTGGGTATTTTCTCAGTTGCCAGATGTGTAGGAACCACTCAAGTAGTTTCTGGACTTCTCTATAGGGAATTGATTTGTGTGTGGATGTATATTTGGTGCATCCATGGAAGGAGGGGAATTCAGGAGACTCCTATGTTGTCATCTTGGTGGCATTCCCAGAAAGAGTTAACGTGAATAAAAATTCTCTTTAATCCATTTGAGAGGGTTAACTTCTGGGGAGTAAAGCCAGAAAAGGGAGAAGAAGAGGCAAAGGACTTAAGCAGTATGGTGTAGGTAGTTGAGTGGGTAAGTGAGAATCACAATAAGACTCAGCAGTCATTTAGAATGAAAAAACCTTTAATATTTTTCTTTTTGAGAATAGATCACCTAATACTATTACCTGTGATGATGACTGTTGGTTTTCAGGGCTAGAGTTACCAATTCATTTCCAAGTTATCCCTGCCAGTAGTATGCAGGACTTGGAATTTAATATCATTTCTTTTGGTGGGAACTGACACAATTTATCACATGTTTGGTAAGCTCTTCTGCAGTTGTGGGTGACAGCCTGAACAACACTGATCACTCCTTCTGAGATGGGCTGTCTGTGGAGGCCAGGATTGGACTCATAATTCATAGCACCCAATAAGACACTTGGATAGTATCTGTGGTAGACACTGGGCCATTGAGAGTATCTGCGGTAGACACTCACCTATGGAAGAGACCATTCTGGAGAGGTTTATTAGTAGATTGAAACAAATGCTAATGATAATTGGGTAGATACAAAGCCAAACTCTAGGTGTTTGGTGTGCTGGCAGAGTTAAAAAAGCATGCTAGAACAGAGCTTCTCAAACTATCTTCAGTGAAGTCCAGATCTTTGCTTTTTTTTTTTTTTTTATGTTATATGTCCATTCTGTCTTGGACTGATACTTTTGTAAAGTACAATACAAATTAATTGCTAGAAAATTTAAATACAAACTTCCATTTAAAAATTATATTAAACTCTATCAAATGGCTATAATAGTGTCTAAATGTCAACAATCTCTCTCTCTCTCTCTCTGTAGGTATATGTATAAATAATTATATATATTATATATATAATTCTCAAGTGTAAGTTAAATGTTTTTGTTAACAAGAGGAAATAATTTTATGTGGTGGTACTACCTTGCGAGAACCTCAAAGACTTTCCCTTTTTACACCTCAGTTCTGGGGCCACATACCATCTCAAGAGAATTGGAATACTACGTGGAGAAAAGCCATTTAAGACCTTTTTGGGGGCAATACCCAGGTGAAGAATATCTCTTTGTTGGAGGAGGTCATCTAGAGGACATAACCGCTGGTTGACCTGTGAGCTGGACCTGGGCGGTTGGAGGCTCCTCTCACCCCACCGCTGTCCTTAAAATGTAATTTCTGTCCACAGTTCCCACAGTGGAAGCTGTTTTCAAGAATGCAGCCTTGAGGCCTTGAGAGAGCAATGTGGTGTTGAGACCATCTGGATGGTATATGTGACTGAACCCAGTTAAAGCCTCTACTTGAACTTTTAAGATTCTGCTGGGCGGGTGTGGGAATCTACTTGTCCTATAGACACCCAAGACAAGCCTCGTATGTAATTTCTCTTGCTTATCAAAACTACCACCTATCCATGTGGAGTCGCCTGCCTCTCTCCTGAGTCTCTCCTTACCCTCTGTGTACAGGGTTAGTTTCAGATTTCACTGGGGAAACTCCTGCAGTTGTGAACCAACATTCTTACTCCACCTCTTTTAAGATGATGCAAGAGGAAATGATAACTTCCTTTTTTTTTTTTTTTTTTTTAAAGAAGTTTTTTTTTTTTTTTTTAAAGCACTTTTTTTTTTTATAGCTACTTTATTTTATTTATTTTATTTTTTTATTTTTGGCTGTGTTGGGTCTTCGGTTCATGCGAGGGCTTTCTCTAGTTGAGGCAAGTGGGGGCCACTCTTCATCGCAGTGCAGGGACCGCTCTTCATCGCGGTGCGCGGGCCTTTCACTATCGCGGCCCCTCCCGTCGCGGGGCACAGGCTCCAGACGCGCAGGCTCAGTAGTTGTGGCTCACGGGCCCAGCTGCTCCGTGGCATGTGGGATCTTCCCAGACCAGGGCTCGAACCCGTGTCCCCTGCATTAGCAGGCAGATTCTCAACCACTGCGCCACCAGGGAAGCCTGATAACTTCATTTTTGACTTTTGAAATAATTTAAGAGAAAAAATTACTAAATAAATAGGCTGAGAAAACAGTAATTTAAAACCTGACTATTACTTAAGACTATTTTACATATTAAATAAAGGGCTTGGTTGGCAAAACTTTTACTGATACCCACATTTAAATTTTGCTTATAAATGTAATCATTTATTAATTTTAGAGTCTGAAAGGATAAAGGAGTCATTACTGATCTTTGGCCATGGATTTCTCTATAATGGTGGATCAAGAATTGAAGTGGAGGGCTTCCCAGGTGGCGCAGTGGTTGGGAATTCGCCTGCCAATGCAGGGGACACGGGTTCGATCCCTGGTCTGGGAGGATCCCACATGCCGCGGAGCGACTAGGCCCGTGAGCCACAATTGCTGAGCCTGCGCGTCTGGAGCCTGTGCTCCGCAACAAGAGAGGCCGCGACAGTGAGAGGCCCGCGCACCGCGCTGAAGAGTGGCCCCCGCTTGCCGCAAATGGAGAAAGCCCTGGCACAGAAACGAAGACCCAACACAGCCATAAATATAAAAATAAATAAATTAATTTAAAAAAAAAAAAAAAGAGAGAATTGAAGTGGATAACAATGAATGTTGAGACCAAAGGTGTCATAGTGGCAAAGTTATGAGGGAGTTTCTTGCTATGCTGAAGAGCTTGGCCTTGAGTCTGTGGAAAATGGAGAACAATTCAAGAATTTTAAATAGAATTGCGTCATCTGACTGCATTGCTTGTTTGTTCTTTTCATTTTTGATTTTTTGAAAAATCACCTTTCCTGTTGGGTGGGGAATGGATGGGGGATGGGATGGGGATAGTGCCTAAGTATCAGAGGCAAGGAGGCCAGGTGCTGGTGTTAAAATATAGGCAAAAGACAATGAAGACCTGAACTAAGACAGTAACTGTGGGATTAGAAAAAGAGAAGAGATTTAGACTCTTGAAATAGTGTAATCAGCATTTATTGGTGAGTGAGTGAGTAAGGTGGTAAGGGAGCAGCAGAATCCAGGGCAATTTCCAATTCTCTGTCTTGGTCAAATGTAAGTGGTGGTGCATTTCACAGATGTGGGAACACTGGAAAAGGAGTAAGGATGAGGAGGCAAGAGATTGATTCTATTCTGGATTTGAGATTACTGTGGATTCTGGAACTAATTATGAGTAATTGGCAAAGGGATGCTTCTTTTGACTTTTGGGCTGTGGTAACTAGGACGATCATAATTGTATAAACAGTTTTTAGAAAACTTCTTTGAGACATTTGGTCTACAAAGATTGCAAAAATTTAAAACAGACTCAGTGTTTTTCTACAAAGCCTCTTTATGAAATAGACATGTTTCAAAATCAGAAAGAATTGGGAGGGTGGCTGGGATAATACTGATGTCAGACTCAACTGATATCTAAAATGCAGAAGAAGAAAGAAACATTAAATCTATGAAACAGTTTTCTCTAAAGTTTCTGTATTGGAATTAAAAAACATATACAGTTGGTATTTATTAACTGTGATGTGTTTTGACTAAAGTTTGCAGTCTGTGTTTAAAGAGGAATGTGAAAAGTGAACACTCTTAAACAAATAACAAAAGTGAATATGGAGAAGTGGATATGGGATCTATAATGACTTCTGAAGAAGTTAGGATCATCTATATATATAGGAATATATGTATATCTCCTACTGGTTCTTTTTCTCTGGAGAACCCTGACTGATAGAGGTCATTTAATAAAAATGCTAAGGTTGGCCCTGAAAGTTCTGTGTATTTGAAAAAAAGCAAAATAAGAAAGCAACTTAGACTTTGGAAAACCCAAGCCTGGATTAAGCAGTGATTGATAATGGTCAATATTTAAGAAGATCAATTTACCATTTTGAATAGAAGGGGTTTCATTTCATTTGAACAGATTTAATGGTTAATATTTAAATATTTGTGCAACTATTAATGTTTCATGTTTTCAAAGGAAAAATTAATTGAAGAGTTGTAGAAATACATATCACCAGTGTTTCAATGGAAATATTGGTAGTATAGATTCCTGTTGTCTGGTCATAACTTCACAGGTAGTTTGCCTGGTCTTGGAGGTCAATAAACATTCTTAAATATGGGGAGAAGGAAGAGGGAGGTGTATATTTTAAAATCAGAGTGCAGAGGTGACTGATCAGATAATTTCATTGGGAGGAATAAACCTCTGCCTATTCTATTTTAGGACAGGAATTTATCAAGTAAACATTTTCATCTACTTTCTAAATAACCTAAGAAAATATTTGCAATATTTGTGCAAAGATGTTAATTGAAGTAAGGACAGATTGAAAATAAATTATATAGCTATAAAAAGTGATTGAGTGAATAAATAATTGTGAACTATTATGCAGTCATTAAAAGTGATGCTGTTGATCTCTAATTATGACATGACTTGATATTAAACTTATCTATATATGAAATTAACATGTACTAATAACTCACACCAATTTTCATATTTAGAAAGGACCTGTCTTTGTTTGTGAGAACCCTCAAGGTAGAACGTGAGAAATGGTGGCATGAATGGAGAAAACTGAAGAATCAAGAGCTATTTCATCTGCTCTACATGACCACATGGGAGCAGAGGTGAGCAAAAGGAGTGAGAGGACAGGTCCACTGAGATGTTGTGAGAAAGGGATTGCTTACAATTAAGGGCCAGTGCAAATTCCCCAGTAGTGGGTTTACCAAAGATCCATTTGGGAACTTGGATGTCTAATGTTTGACTTAAATGTTGGTGTTGCCATGCTGTAAACTTATTTTTATCTTCCTGCTAAACCTTCAGTAAAGTCTAATCTCTCCCAGATGCTTGTGTAAAATGGGCCTCTTTGTGGAAATCAAGGAAGGGTCTGAGTTTGATATCAGACATGGAAGAAAATGTAAAGGCTGGAGCCTGGAGGCCGAGTTGCTCAGGAGAACAACTGGGAAATTGGGGTAGGGCTCTACACAAAGTTCATCCACAGCATGTGGCTTTAAGGTTTGAGGCAATATTATATAGATCTTATTGGGCAAGGAGGGGTTAACTGACACTGCCTGACATGTGATGTATAGTATTGAGCAGAACACCACACATGGGTTACCACTCTCAGGGGAGGACGCCAGCTATATGGAAGATAGCAATGCTCGTCACTATGCCAACCAACAGGAAGAGAAGCTCATATACTTCTGCCCATTGCCTCTTGGTATTGAGGTCACTGAGGGAAATACAACGCATCAAGACTGGATGGAGCAATGCTTTACTTACAGAGAGAAGAGGCAGGGCAAGATCAGCTTTAGTGGTGGGTGTCGGTCCCCCAAGGCCAGTGGGTCTCTCCAGGCAACGCACGCGGGGCAATTTACCTACACCTCCTGAGCTTCGGTGGAAGGGCCTGTTCCCTCCCTGTGGAGGACAGGCATAGTTATGGGGTTGGGTGGGTGCAATAAGATGCAATGCTTAAACAGAACAAAGGAGCATACACTGAGTTTACAATAGGAAAAGCTATTCCCACACAAAGTGATCTGCCCGGCACAGGCAGTGAGGGTTTGTCATATCTTGGTAAGGAAGTGTGCCATGCCCAAGGTCCACTCTTTTTATTTTATTTTATTTTACTTTCAAAGTGTAGTTGACTTACAATGCTGTGTTAGTTTCGGGTGTACAGCAAAGTGATTCAGTTATACATATATCCAAGGTCCATTCTTATGTGGCCCTCTGGGGTCAAAGACTACACACAAGGAGACTGCCTTTTCCAACAGTAGGTTACTCCAAGTAGTACTTTTTGTTGTTCAAATTTGAGGCTACACTCAGGCATGCACATACATTCACACAGAACTGGTTTTCAATTTGTATGGATAATAAGCGCCGGGGTCAAGTGCTTAGAATAAGGAGCCCACTCTTACTCAGTTCAGTCATAGCTATACGACGTTTCGTCACATGAACCCACAAAACAGATTTAGAATAGGCTTTTAAGTATAAGTAATATATAAGCACATCACCGAGAATATTTTAAGAATAGTTATATGATTAATGCTTTAAATAATTCATACTTATTAAGAATAAGTATATGCATTATACCATCCTCCTCAACATTGGTGTTTATAAAAAAAAAATTGATACTTTCTCTTATCTCTCTAGTGTGATATTTACTTTGCAACACATTTACGATTGTCCCATCTGTATTAAGTTTAACTTCAAAAATATCTGGTATCTGTTCTGTATCCAACTCCAGAAGAAAACTGCTCTGTCCTACTATCATCCATTATTATTATTATGTTTTCTGCAATGCATTATACCATGTGTAACTAATATTTTAGAATTACAGAGAAGCATCTGCTTCTGTTTTAATGTCTTGATAAAAGCGTTGTAAATATTGTAGCTGTATAAGATTCTTTTCTTTAAAGAATCTGTTTCATTTCACCTGGAAACTATCTTAATTGTTAAATCCTTCACCCAGATGTTGCATCTAGTAGATGAAATACATGACTTTTAATCAACTTCTTTGTTAATTAGTTATAGAAAATATGTAGCTTTACATTTTCAAGTGGTGTTAGAATTCTAAGATAAACAAAGAGCTAGTGATGTAACATTTACTCCTGTACCATACAATTAACCTTTTAGAACATTCATATTCACTTAATCACTCAAGGCAGGAAAATTATACTTACAAGGCAGAAATAACTGGTTAGGGCCAGCAGAGCGTACTGCCCACAAAGCCATGTGACTTTATTCCAGGAACCCTGTCTTTTGGAGAGCTACCTCCTGATTGTGATTGCCTCCTGATGCCCCTTTCATTCAGTGATAATCACTTTAAACAAGCTTATAGGGACAGCTGGAGAGTTGCCCTTTCTCCATTAAGACATATATCCCAGCGGGAACAGGGAGCAGTTAAAGATGTAGCAATGAACTCAAGTTGGGTTATATTCAGTTTGTTGATTTAAGGTTGGGGGTAGGGGCTAAGGGCTAATTAACTCTGTTTTTTTCCTGGAAAACCTTAGTTTCACAGAATGTAAGAGCTGAAAGTGAACCTAAATATCTGGTTTAATAACCTTCATTTTGTGGGTCAAGAAAACAGTTTCATAAATGTTAACCATGTAAGTCCAGGGAAAAACAGTCATCCTGGGTGTTACGATCCGCATTCGATGAACATAACTGTCATTTTGCTCTTTGTAGGAAGACCATTAGTGTGCCTGAGGTTTTGGTAAATTATCAAATTCACTTCTGGCTCTGACTTCCTGCCCATACTAACTTTGATGAGAAGTCACCTTGCCCTCTCTCATGTGTGCTTCTGAATCACACAGGACTTAATCATTTTTCTTAAATTTTCCACCAAACAATAGTTTCTCCAACCTCCTGCCATTCAGTCAGCCCTGCTCTTTCCTTTGTCCCCAATTCCGATTTTATTTTCAAGCTATTTTAAATCTTCTTGTGCTTATCTTCTTCTTGACATAGTGTATTAAATTTTTTTTTTTATATACACAAAGTTCCATCACACTCTAGGAAGTGTCAGGTGCCAACCAAAAATATTGTTAATATAAGCCAATAAATAAAAATACAATTGATTTTAATTAATGTTTATTAAGTGAATTTACACATAAATGTTAGAGCTATTCCTTTTCATTCCTTTTCTTATACGTGGACTCTTTACTCCTCTCTCTATTTGCAGTACTTGTCTGGCAAAACCAAAATTCTGGTTAAATCTGACTATGGCTCTCTGTGCCCGCTCCTGAATGACTGAATGGAGCTGGAAGAAAGTACCCAACCATGCTGAGTGATTTCCCATTAGCTCATGACTCTGTGAGCCCTTGACACTGCCTGCAGTTGGACTTCATTTCCTAGACATTGACTCTTCCACTCTCTAAGATGGCTGTTTCACACTCTCCTCTCTCCTAAACCTTCAATACTTACCCCTCTCTTCTTCTTTCAGCTGATGAATCTGCCTCCTACTTCACTGAGAAAACAAAGGCAAGTTGAAGGGCTATTTCTCATCTCCACACCGCCTAATCAACCAGCATCTGTACCCATAAACTCCGCTATCCCTCTTGTTAATATGGATGAATGCTTTGTGCTCGTACCTAAGGCTAGCCCTTCCACTCGTGCGCTGTTGTATCCTCAGTACTTAGAGCTGTGCTTGGTGCATAATGGGTTTAAACGCAACAAATACTTATAAATGAGTGAATGAAATCCGCTCATTCCTTGGTTGACATAGATTCAAGGGCTGTCCAATGAGTAAAATGTTGAGCTTTAAGAGTGTTGTTTTTATGACCTCTGTATTGCTGCACTGATGCTTCCAAGCTTCCTCTATGGGTTTAGGTTGGATGTGGCTACCATGCATCTGAATTTTCTTTAGCTGCAGCAGAAGTTCCAAGGATTGTGCTAGGGGATGAGGATAGAACAGGGAATATGACAACATCTCTGTTGTCAAAAATTTGTGAAGCATTATTCTATTCAAAATTTGATAGGTTTTGAGATATTTTGAGTCTTTCCATTTGTTAATTAATTAAAATATCAAATTAAACAAATATAGATGGATATTTTCCCTTTCTACTTGTCTGATTGCCTTTTCTTATAGATTATTTGACTTGATGAGTATTGTTTTTCTTTACAATGCCTTTATTGCTCTTTTACCTGAATTCCAACCACCGCAGCTGCTTTCCCACTGTACTTTACCCGTGATATGTAATTAAGCTGCCCATTTTCCTGTAATTAAAAAGGTTAAAGAATTGATTGTAATCATCACTCTCTGAGGAAAAGCAGCAGGAATAAAATTACAGATGATAGTTTTATTTTAAAAGCCAAACTTGTTTAGTATATGTTTCTTTCAAGTGGATTTCAGGATTTACAGAATAGAGCTTCTTACCCATCCCCAGGCTTTTAGGCAGAACAGGAAACTATCTTGTTCAGATAATTATTCTCCTTAGTAGTTTTAAAAGAGGAGAATCTTTGTCTCTTTCTCTCTTGGTTTTATGTTTTATAAGTTTACATCTTTATAAATTTTTTTCTTATATCTTACCTGGCTCCTTTCTGCAGAAATTTAAGCTCAAGTTTTCACCAAATATAACACTAACCTTATTTATTTCATCCATCTTACTTCCTTTCTTTAGTCTAAATGATCTCATTTCTCTGAAACTTTCCTTTTGGGCTTTTTCTTACAACCTTCTCTTTCTCATTATTTTTCTATACACATAACTATCAAATAGCAAAATATCACTCTGTACATATTGTCAAACAAAATTTTTATCTGGGTCAAATACAGCAAATAAATTACTCCTTCCCAATTTTTTAAAAAGTAAAGTTTACTTACGTGGCCTAGGAAAAATATTGTAATGCCTAGAATGTTCTTACTGTATTAAAGCATTTACCACTATGTAAGAAATGCAGATTTAAACACCTGAATATAATCAAGAGAGTGGACTTTAGAATCAATCTGTTGCTAAAATTGCTGGTTCTTCTCTTAAACTTACAGTTTAGTGGAAAGATAATATATGTACATAAAATTATAGATTATCAGTATTTGTGTGCTGAATTATGTGTTATGGTGTATTAGAAGTCTTCACAGGAAGAAAGGATTAGGGTGGGCTTGAGTAATTGGGAAAGTAATTATGTCCAGGTAGGAGATTGGCCTTCAAAGAGGGAGTAGGATTTGCCTGGGGGAAAGAAGATATTATAGATAAGGGCAGTTCCTGAGTGGAGACAAGCGGTCTTGGCATTAATAAGCTATATGAGGATACTTGGAATATTGGCTAATATCTTCTGAGAAGGGCAAGGTATTAATCAGTGTTCTCCAGAGAAAGAAAACCAATAGGATCTATCTATCTATCTATCTATGACTGAGGAGATTTATTGTAGGAAATGTTTCATGCAATTATGGAGGCCAAGAAGTGCTACTATCTGTGCTATCGGCAAGTGGAAGGACCAGGAAACCAGTGGTATAATTCAGTCTGAGTCAAAAGGCCTGAGAAGCAAGGGGCCAATTGTGTAAATCCTGGTCCCAATCTGAAGGCCCAAGAAGGAGGAGTGCTGATATCCAAGGGCAGGAGAAGATGGATATCCCAGCTCAAGCCAAGAGAGCAAATTTGTCTTCCTCCACCTTTTTGTTCTATTCAGGCTCTCAATGAATTGGATGAAGCTCACATGTGCATTAGTGAAGGTCTTTATTTAGTTTACCAATTCAAATGTTAATCTCTTCTTGAAACACCCTCACAGACACACCCAGAAATAATGTTTTACCAGCTACCTTGACACCCTTTAGCCCAGTGAAATTGAAAGACACAATATTAACCATCACACTCCTAGGAAAAGAAATGTTTAGTTGATTCCTCCAAAAACAATGCCTTTTCTGATTATAACAGGAAATAATTGGGAGTTCTGAAGAACAAAACACTTGACTAATTCTTTATGCTTACTTGATTCACTTATGGCTCCTTTTCAGCCATCTGTCTACACCCAGTCTTAAACAGATGTATTTTAATATGTATTTTCTCTGGATATGGTAATAATTCTAATAAAAAAGATAATAGCTTCACGTACTTACTATGCGCTAGGAACTAAGTGCTTTGTAGTGTTAACTTGCTCAGTCTCTTAGAACAACCTTACAACATAAGTACTGCTATCATCTCCATTTTACACATAAGGCAAGTGAGGCACAGAGAAGACGCATGAGAGGTTGTTCGACATGATAGATTTATAATCGGCAAAGCCAAGATTTGAACCCTAGTTGTCTGGTCCCAGAGACTGTGCTCTTAATCTTATTAAGAGCCTGTGTCCTGGAATTAGTCACTTAGGCACTTTTGTTGAGCACTGTGTAAGTGCTGGACACTGTGGTGCTAAACAAATATGGGATTTGGTTCTCCCCTTAAAGGGTTGACAACTTGTTGCTAAATTGTGAGGGATGGATTCATAGGCTTTATTTGTTGAGAAGAGACACGATTCATGAGATCAGGGAAAGTCAATGAGGTCTGCACTGAGGATCAGAGAGGGGTTGGATGAATCCACTGGGATAGAAGAGAGCGTTTAGGCAGGATACCCATTGGAGTGAATATGCAGAGGTGGTGTATTAGTTTTCTAGGGCTGCTGTAACAAAATACCACAAACTTTGTGGCTTAAAACAACTGAAAACTCTGACAAGTACAGGTTTCTGGTAACTGACTGTACTGCTGAACTGAATGAATAAGCATTTTCAGAACTCTAATGAAAAACTGATGAACTCATAAAAGTGCTAACAAAAGATCAAGATGAAAAAAAAAATTAATTACATGGGACTGAGTGAACTGATGAGGATGAGTATAATTTTTGTGACTTTCTGTCTAAATTAAAAAAAAAAAAATCCCACAAGGACTCAGAGGCAAAGAATATACAAATCAATTTTCACTGCAAAGTAAAGGAACTGTTACAGTGGAGAATTACTGGACTGAATGTCAATATTATGACATAGTATGAGTGTGTTTCATGTTTGGTAATTGCAATCATTGTTGCTTTTGTTGTGGTCATCCATGTACAATGCTTGGTATCAGTCTACCTCTTGTAAAAATAAAATACAGTATAAAAAACAAACAAACAAACAAACAACTGAAATTTATTCTTTCACAGATCAGGAGGCTCAAAGTCTGCTATTAAGGTGTGGGCAGGGCAACTGTCCCTCTGAAGCCTCTGGGGAAGAATCTTTCCTTGCCTCTTCCTAGCTTCTTGTGGCTCCTAGCATTCCTTGACATTCCTTGGCTTATAACTGCATCATTCCAATCTGCCCCAGTCTTCACATGGCCTTCTTTCCTGTGCCTTTGTGGGTCCTCTTCTCTTGTAATAAGGACATAAGTCATTGTATTTAGGGCCCATGCTAATCCAGCATGGCCTCATCTTAACTAATTACATCTGTAAGCCTCTATTTCCAATAAGGCCACACTCTGAGGTGAACATGAATTTGGACGTGGGTGGGGACACTATTCAATTTGCTGTAAGTGTTAACAGCACAGGGAATGGTGTAGGTACCATGCTATTTGACAAAAGGGAGTAAGTGGAAGATCTTTGGGGGGAGAAAACGTGAGTTGTACTTTAAACTACATGAGTCTGAGGTGACATTTTTGGATATGTTTCAATTTCAATATGAAACAGTTTTATTTCCTTGGAAGTATCACCCATTTCTAGGTCCTGTAAAGCACTTGGTTATTGCCATACAGAAAATTAGGTAGGTTATGCCTCTGCTGAAATGTTCTTTCTTCTCTTTCATAGGTTTATATCCTGCAGCTGATTTCCATGCTCTTCTGCATCCTCCTCCTCTGTCTCATATTTAGCATTGTCATAGAACAGCAAACATTTACTGAGTACTTATTACACGCCCAGCACCATTCTAAGCCTTTACACTTAATCTTTGTAACAATTTGATGAAAACTGCCCTATAACATATTATAGGTGAGGAAACTGAGATGATTTTTATTCAATGCTGCTTTTTAATGAAAATTAAATATACTTGGGATAATTTCCTCATAATTAGTAGTGCAAATTTTAGTTAAAATGTAACCACGTTCTTGTGCTACCCAAGACAAGAATCAGATGTCTCTTATACTGGGTAAGTTCTCAAAAGCTAGAGAAATACCCTGCCTGGAGATGGGAAGGTTTCTTTGACTTTGATCACAAGACAAAATACAGAACATGCTGGAGCTTAAAAACATGTTGTAGAATCAAGGATATCTGATAAATCTGGTTTATCAATTCATAAATTATATTATACATTTCTTCTGGTGATATAAAGTTACTGAGAACTTGAACTACTAGTTGTCACGCATATATATTCAGAAAGTGTTACCTTTCAAACAGCTATTTTAAGTTTCTATTTCTCAAAATCTTATGTGAGGGATTCTAGAAGGGTCACTAAGAACATCACTGTTGGAATCAATCTCCTGACTCCCCGCTGTGGTTTGCTACATGAATGTGAGAAAGTTGCCTACATTTTCTGAGCCGCAATAACCTCATGGAGATAAGCATAATTAACATATGGTCTAAAATGTAAGTCAACAACTGTGTCACTTAAAAACAAATCTAAGGGGGGCTTCCCTGGTGGCACAGTGGTTAAGAATCTGCCTGCCAGTTCAGGGGACACGGGTTCGAGCCCTGGTCTGGGAAGATCCCACATGCCGCGGAGCAACTAGGCCCGTGAGCCACAACCACTGAGCCTGCGCGTCTGGAGCCTGTGCTCTGCAACGGGAGAGGCCACGACAGTGAGAAGCCCGCGCACCGTGATGAAGAGTGGTCCCTGCTCGCCGCAACTGGAGAAAGCCCTCGCACAGAAATGAAGACCCAACACAGCAAATAAATAAATTAGTTAATTAATTAAAAAAAAAAAAGTCCAAAATAACTTAAAAAAAAAAAAAACTAAGCAAGTGTTAAAAATAAAGAATGTACAATGTCTGTAATATGAGATAATTTAAAAATTAAAATTAGAATAAAGCAACTGATTTTTATATATCCATCTTTAGAAAACAATCTACTCAGTTCTTTTCCTCTAAATAAGATGTCAAATTGAAATAATACTTGGTAACATATGAGGATGGAGATCTACGGAAACTTCAAAACCTAAATGATGTGTGATATTTTCAGAGTCTACGTTAAGTTTATTATACAGAAGTAGATAATTTATAACTAGCTTACAAGCCTGAACTCTGATAGAATTAAAAAATCATTAGCCAGATGAAGGTTTCAACAAACGTTTATCCCTATTGAAAAATTATATAAAATTATATGTATTTGCCTATAACAGAGTAAAGGCTAAACGTATTAACTAAAATTTAGTAATGAGTAAAGAACACACGTTTACTTCATTATTTATGAGATTATACTTAATGGCTCTTTTTTAATGCCTGAGTTTGTTGTTTCTATTTCATTAGTTGGTAGATGCATTTTAGCTTATCTTCTTTCAAGTCATAAAAATTAAATGTGAAATTCTTTCAAGTTTCAGATGCAGACAAGCGAGTGTAAGGAAACATGAAAGATTTGACTCATATGATTATTAAATTACTTATAATTATGCATAATTGTTTTTTTAGATTGCTAGTTATGCCTTTAAAATATGTAGTGCACGTTAGAGCTTGAGCAATCAAGTGTTTTGGCATTTCTAAAAGTCTTTGAAAAGACGTCAATATTATTATTAGACTACTAGAATAATCTCCAGTTTAGGTAACTCTTTAAACTCTGGTTAAAGTATTAGTTGATAATGATCCTATAATTTCCAAAATCCCAAGACAATTTATCATCTTCTGATGCATGGAATACTCACTTATAATTTTCAAAAATAAGATGTAGCCACTTTTATAAATATTAATTTTGTATATAAATGGACTTTATTGCAGGTTATCAAACTTATTATGTATGTTTCCATCCTCTTTTGATTCCAAAATTTCCTTCTGTTTGCCACATATATGAATAGTTTAAATAAAATAATATTATCCATACTTTCTTTGCCTTTACAGAAAAGTGACTAATTCACAACTGGATGCCTTAAGTACTCCCTACCCCAAGATGATTTATTTCCCAAGTGATTAATTTAGTTCTCAGTATCTTAGAAATCTATTAGATGATTCATTTTCATTTTTCTCATAAAGCAATATGAAAATTGTGGACATGTCTTGGATCAAGAAGCTCAAGACATTTACAGACGGGAACTGGAAATCAATAGGGATAAACGTTTGTTGAACCTTTCATCTGGCTAATGATTTTTTAATTCTATCAGAGTTCAGGCTTGTAAGCTAGTTATAAAATTATCTACTTCTGTATAATAAACTTAATGTAGACTCTGAAAATATCATACATCGTTTAGGTTTTGAAGTTTCCGTAGATCTCCATCCTCATATGTTACCAAGTATTATTTCAATTTGACATCTTATTTATAGGAAAAGAACTGAGTAGATTGTTTTCTAAAGATGGATATATAAAAATCAGTTGCTTTATTCTAATTTTAATTTTTAAAATATCTCATATTACAGACATTGTACATTCTTTAACACTTGCTTAGATTTGTTTCTAAGTGACACAGTTGGTGACTTACATTTTAGACCAATATTTGGTTTACATAAACACAACTCTAAACTACAAACAGATTTTAGGTCACTTAAATATTTGACCCATTTATAATAGAAAAATACGATTAAAATAAACATGTCAACACCTGCTTTCTAAGGGATGGTGTTATAAGTCATAATACTATACTTTTCCTTTATTTCAGCAAATATTCATGGGAAATGAAAGAGTAAGCATGGCTTATTAAGATGACTGGATATAAAAAAGGTATTGCTTTGCTGAGTTTGGGTACAGGGGCTGGCAATAGCTGAAATACTCTGTAAGAAGATAGGAGAATTCTTTTTTTTTTTTTTTCCTTCTGAAGGGTGGTCAAAGAGAAAAGCAAGCGGTGGGGGAGAACAGAGAGTAGAGAGGAGGGTTGAGTCACCTAATAAGGTGCGTGAAAGGCACTTAGAAATAGGATCTAACATTGAATTTAAAATGTTTGATTCTTCAAAATTTCTCCCTCTCTCCAAGCTTTCATCGAAGTCTGCAGCACCAAATATCTTTTGCTTGTGTGTATAAATCAAGGAGAGGTGCTAGAGGTGAGGTCAGAGTTATTATTTGAATTTAAATTCATTCTCTCAGTCTTTTTAACTAACTAGAATGAAAGTATTCTCATTTTGTTCTCTCAAATTTTGAAATAATCACCAATTTGACAATATTCCCAAATATAACATTGTGAGCTTATGTCATTTTCAAGTGACACAAGCATCATTTTAAGGTCTCCAAGGAATGTATGGCAATGGCAATATAGTAGATCTATGCAGTGTTTGTGTAGATGGTCATCAACGTACTGCATGGTGGCATGTGTTAAAGCCCAGAATGGTGTTAATAGCCCTGAGGGCATATTTATCTAATACCATAATGATGGGAAAGTATGATCTACTGGCAATTCATGCACTGAGTTTATGTCAATAAGGAGTCAACCAACTGATTTAGAGTGTGCACTATCATTATCCTGTGTCATAGGAGTCAGGCATCCATATGCATATAGGGGCTATGCAACCATTTGACATGCCATCAAGCATTTAACAAGAAAAGAGGATTTCAAGTGATATTAATGGTATTAATGGTAATATTAGGTTGCACAAATTGTCCTTTTATTTGGTTTTTAATGTATTAAGCAACAATCATAAAAATCTCTTGAAACTGGGGCTTAGTTATGGTGAGGTCAACATGTGTCCTTTATATAACGTGGTACAAAATTCATCTCAATTGCTACAGTCTAGTGAAGTTATAATGGGATTATTCTTTATTATGCAGAATCCAAGGATTTCTACTCCTTTTCAAAATGCAAATCTCAGGAGATTATAGTTAAAGACTATGTTATTGACCTAATTTCTCTGATGGTTTAAACTCATTCATGTTTTCATCTGAGGAATTTTATGCTTGTAATTGTCAACTCATGGAATGTGCCCTATATTCCAGTTCATGGCAACTTTGCTTCACACAATCCTATTAGATGACCTAGTGTGCTGTTTGAATATTTAGAGCGTTAGTTATATAAATGCCTGCCTCTACATGTTTGCACACATATTTAAAACTGAATAAACAAAATACCAACTTTAATTTATATGAAGTGGAATGACTTCATTATAGATTAGTTTTCTACTATTAAATAGAATATGCCACGTCATATCATGGTTTAAGATAACTGAGAATATTTTTAGGATCTTTGTGAGAAGAGAGAACATACAGAAATACTTTAGAATACAACAGTTAAGTTTACCATAACATTTAGTATCTGTACAGTTGGACAGAGGGATTCAAACTATCTACAGTATAAATTATTAGATTAAGTTGCTTCCATTTCCTGTTACTCAAGTTCCAGTGTTATGTCAAAGCTATGTATTATTCATTTTTCTGAATTTAAAGATCTTTTTCCTTTTCATTAAGGTAACTATGAAATTTTGTTGATAATAAGATGCTATTATTTTAGATCTATTTATTGCTATTTTGTTTTGGAAAGAGATGACTGCAAAGAATTATAAACTATTAGTGGAAGCATATATTTACATTGTGATGTATTATAGGAATTTGAACAAATAGTATTACATTTGATTTTGAATATGTGCACTCATATATTCATAGAAGGCTCACCATGGAAAGATCCGGGGGGAAAGTGAGGTCGATACCCTCATCTTCTGAGAAAAACTCTTCTCCCCAGATGCTTCTTTCCTGATGCTCCATTGCTCTCTCTCCTGGCAGATGGCATGAGTGGGCTATATAAGTATTATCCTGAAAAGAAAACCTATTTATCATTTAGTTAAATATTATATAAATACTACAAAATGAAGCAGAGCATACTTCTGTGATTCCTAGAATTTCTCTTTATTTAAAATATATTCTTTTTTTTTTAAATTAACACCTGTGGCTGACCTAGCCAGTTAGCAAATATATTTCTATTTCCAACTCCTTTATTCCTATCCTTCCACTGGAAATCAGAAGAAAAACCTAATTTTTCACTTTCCCAGCCCCTCTTGTGATGAAGGGTCATGTTGAGACACAGTTCACAGATGTAAGTAGAGGTGATCTGGGAAGGACTTTACTGGTGGTGCCTTTTCCCCATTCCTGCTTTGGATACTGATGCAATGTCTGGGATTTTGGTAACCATTTCATGAACCTGAGGTGTTAAATATGAGGAGAAATCCTGCAGACTACTAGGGATCTAACCCCAGCAGCCACTTCTCTCATTTGTGTGATTCAATATGGTAGTCACTAGCCACATCTGGGTAAGCGCACTTGAAATGTGGCTAGTCTGATTTGAGATAAACTGTTAGCACAAAATGCACACCAGATTTCAAAGACTTAGTATAAAAAACAAGAAGGAAAATTATATCATTAATATTTTTAATGTTGATTATGTGTTGAAATGATAATATGTTGGATATATTGGGTGAAATATTATATATTATTACAATTAATTTTACCTGTTTTATTTTACTTTCTTAATGTGGCTACAAGAACCTTTACTAGTACATATGTGACCTGAATTTCTCACATTATATTCCTATTGGACAGCACTGCTCTAGACTTTCTTGTGTGTGAGAAAGATGTGTTTAGGCCAATAAAAGTTGGACTGACTGTTACTTATGGTTGAAAGCTTCCCTTAGTGTTACCAAATGCCATTTTCAATCACTGAATATTGGGAAAATGGAAGTCATTAGTTAAGTTTTTCCAACACACATGTAGTTGTTATGTTTTTATAGTATTTGATCAAACCATAGCACCGGCTTTATCACTTTTGTGCTCATCCAATGTTACTTCCTGGCTATTATTCCTTTTAAAAAAATACTTATTTTAAACATTGGGACAGAACCGGATATGCATCTAGACTCAACTCTTTATTGTCTATGGACATTATGCAAGTTATTTAACCTCCCCAAGTCTCAATTTCCCTAGTTTTAGAACAAACAAGGTCATTCCTGACCTGTAAGACTGTGTAAGAATTAAGTGATAAAATTTATATGGGAAGAGTCTCCAGAACAAATCATATCTTGGGTCACAAATCAAACCTTGGTAAATTTAAGAAAATTGAAATCATATCAAGCATCTTTTCCGACTACAATGCTATGAGATAAGAAATCAGTTACAGGAAAAAAAACTGTAAAATCACAAACACATGGAGGCTAAACAATATGCTACTAAATAAGCAAGAGATCACTGAAGAAACCAAAGAGGAAATAAAAAAATACCTAGAAACAAATGGCAATGAAAACATAATGATCCAAAACCTATGGGAGGCAGGGAAAGCAGTTCTAAGAGGGAAGTTTATAGCAATAAAATCCTACCTCAAGAAACAAGAAAAATCTCAAATAAACAACATAAGCTTACACCTAAAGCAACTAGAGAAAGAAGAACAAACAAAACCAAAAGTTAGTAGAAGGAAAGAAATCATAAAAATCAGAGCAAAAATAAATGAAATAGAAACAAAGAAAACAATAGCAAAGATCAATGAAACTGAAAGCTGGGTTCTTTGAGAAGATATACAAAATTGATAAACCTTTACCAAGACTCATCAAGAATAAAAGAGAGGGGACTCAAATCAATAAAATTAGAAATGAAAAAGGAAAAGTTACAACTTACACCACAGAGATACAAAGGATCATAAGAGACTACTAAAAGCAACTCTATGCCAATAAAATGGACAACCTGGAAGAAACGGACAAATTCTTAGAAAGGTACAATCTTCCAAGACTAAACCATGAGGAAATACAAAATATGAACAGACCAATCACAAGTAATGAAATTGAAACTGTGATTAAAAATCTTCCAACAAACAGAAGTACAGGACCAGATGGCTTCACAGGTGAATTCTATCAAACATTTAGAGAAGAGCTAACACCTATCCTTCTCAAACTCTTCCAAAAATTGTGGAGAGAGGAACACTCCCAATCTCATTCTCTAGGACACCATCACCCTGATACCAAAACCAGACAAAGATATCACAAAAAAAGAAAATTACAAACCAATATCACTGATGAACATAGATGCAAAACTCCTTGACAAAATACTAGCAAACCAAATCCAAGAACACATTAAAAGGATCATACACCATGATCAAGTGGGATTTATCCCAGGTATGCAAGGATTCTTCAATATACACAAATCAATCAATGTGATACATCATATTAACAAACTGAATAATAAAAACCATATGATCACCTCAATAGATGCAGACAAAGCTTTTTGAAAAAATTCAACACCCATTTATGATAAAAACTCTCCAGAAAGTGGGCATAGAGGGAACCTACCTCAACATAATAAAGGCCATATATGACAAACCCACAGCAAACATCATTCTCAATGGTGAAAAACTGAAAGTATTTCCTCTAAGATCAGGAACAAGACAAGGATGTCCACTCTCACCACTATTATTCAGCATAATTATGGAAGTCCTAGCCACGACAATCAGAGAAGAAAAAGAAATAAAAGGAATTCAAATTGGAAAAAAAGAATTAAAACTGTCACTGTTTGCAGATGACATGATACTGTACATAGAAAATCCTAAAGATGCCACCAGAAAACTACTAGAGCTAATTAATGAATTTGGTAAAGCTGCAAGATACAAAGTTAATGCACAGAAATCTCCTGAATTCCTATACACTAACAATGAAATATTAAAAAGAGAAATTAAGGAAACAATCCCATTTACCATTGCAACAAAAAGAATAAAATACCTAGGAATAAACCTACCTAAGGAGACAAAAGACCTGTACTCAGGAAACTATAAGATACTGTTGAAAGAAATCAAAAGTGACACAAACAGATGGGGAGTTATACCATGTTCTTGGATTGGAAGAATCAATATTGTGAAAATGTCTATACTACCCAAAGCAATCTACAGATTCAATGCAATCCCTCTCAAATTACCAATGGCATTTTTCATGGAATTAAAACAAAAAATTCTACAATTTGCATGGGAAGACAGAAGACCCCGAATAGCCAAAGCAATCTTGAGAAAGAAAAACGGAGCTGGAGGAATCAGGCTGCCTAACTTCAGACTATACTACAAAGCTACAGTAGTCAAGACAGTATGGTACTGGCATAAAAACAGAAATATAGATCAATGGAACAGGATAAAAAACCCACAGATAAACCCATGCACCTATGGTCACCTAGTCTATGACAAAGGAGGCAAAAATATATGATAGAGAAAAGACACTCTCTTCAATAAGTGGTGCTGGGAAAACTGGACAGCTACATGTAAAAGAATGAAATTAGAACACTCCCTAACACCATACACAAAGATAAACTCAAAATGGATTAAAGACCTAAATGTAAGGCCAGGCACTATAAAACTCTTAGAGGAAAACATAGGCAGAACACTTTTTGACATAAATCATAGCAAGATCTTTTTTGACCCACCTCCTAGAGTAATGAAAATAAAAACAAAAATAAACAAATGGGACCTAATGAAACTTAAAAGCTTTTGCACAGCAAAGGAAATCATAAACAAGACGAAAAGACAACCCTCAGAATGGGAGAAAATATTTGCAAATGAAGCAACCGACAAGGGACTAATGTCCCAAATATACAAACAGCTCATGCAGCTCAATACCAAAAAAAACAAACAACCCAACCAAAAAAATGGGCAGAAGACCTAAATAAGCATTTCTCAAAAGAACACATACAGATGGTCAACAAACACATGAAAAGATGCTCAACATCACTAATAATTAGAGAAATATAAATAAAAACTACAATGAGGTATCACCTCACAGTGGTCAGAATGGCTATCATCAAAAAATCTACAAACAATAAATGCTGGAGAGGGTGTGGAGAAAAGGGAACCCTCTTGCACTCTTGGTGGGAATGTAAACTGATACAGCCACTATGGAGAACAGTATGGAGGTTCCTGAAAAAACTAAAAATAAAATTACCATATGGCCCAGCAATCCCACTACTGGGCATATACCCTGAGAAAACCATAATTCAAAAAGAGTCATGTACCACAATGTTCATTGCAGCTCTATTTACAATAGCCAGGACATGGAGGCAACCTAAGTGTCCTTCAACAAATGAATGGATAAAGAAGATGTGGCACACATATACAATGGAATATTACTCAGCCATAAAAAGAAATGAAATTGAGTTATTTGTAGTGAGGTGGATGGATCTAGAGTCTGTCATACAGAGTGAAGTAAGTCAGAAAGAGAAAAACAAATACTGTATGCTAACACATATATATGGAATCTTAAAAAATAAAAAAATAAAAATGGTTCTGAGGAACCTAGGGGCAGGGCAGGAATAAAGACACAGACGTAGAGAATGGTCTTGAGGACATGGGGAGGGGGAAGGGTAAGCTGGAACGAAGTGAGAGAGTGGCATGGACATATATACACTACCAAATGTAAAATAGATAGTTAGTGGGAAGCAGCTGCATAGCACAGGGAGATCAGCTCTGTGCTTTGTGACCACCTAGAGGGATGGGATAAGGAGGATGGGAGGGAGATGCAAGAGGGAGGAGATGTGAGGATGTATGTATATGTATAGCTGATTCACTTTGTTTTAAAGCAGAAACTAACACACCATTTTAAAGCAATTATACCCCAATAAAGATGTTAAAAAAATTAAAATAATATAAAATAAAATAAAATAAAACTTTTAATGGAGAGTTTCAAAAAGATTCCCAGAATAGAAATATATAATGAACCCCATGTATCTATCACCTAGGTTCAATAATTACAACATTTTGAGAATATTTTCAGCTATCTTCCCTCTCTCTTGTTTCTTCTAGAATATTTTAAAGCAAGTCCCAACATGAAATTTTACTTATAAATACTTCAGGATGCATCATTAAATCTTAGGATTTTTTTCTTTTTTTAAACATTACTATGACAGCCTGAGTTTTGTTCCTTCTTTGATGTTCTAGTTTTTTCTTAAAGGGAACTTTCATAATGGGAAGAGTTTAAAGAAGGAATGAAGGGGAAGTTGGAGTGTATATGTGGGGGCATGGGAGAGTAGCAGTGAAGGTCAGAGTTGTTGTTAAAGGGAATTTAAATCTGTCTTTTAAAATTAGATACAGGTGATCAGATGATTCAACCCCTAACAGGTTACCTGATATCACCATGTTACAGTTATTATTTAATCTCACTTGTAAGCAGATGCTTTTCTAAGGCTTCCCAACACAGGTCCAGAGCTTGAGTATATTTTAATACATATTCCATTATGTATCTCTAAAAGATAAGTTCTTTAAAAAAAACATAACTATAATTATATAGTTATATCACCTATAGAATCATATTACATGAAAGAACTAACAGTAAGCCATCAGTATCAACAGAATAACCAATTTTCCAATTATCTCATAATACTCTGGATTTTTTTCATTTTATTTAAATCATGTTGTGATTGGTTTACTTATGTATATTTATATATACGTGTGTGTAATTGAAGTATAGTTGATTTATAGTTGTAAGCTAATGTTACATTAATTTCAGGTGTACAACATAGTGATTTGATATTTTTAAAGATTATACTCTATTTAAAATTATTATAAAATATTAGTTATACTCCCTGTGCTGTACATTACATCCTTGTATCTTATTTATTTTATACTTAGTAGTTTTACCTCTTAATTCCCTTCACCTATCTTGCCACCCCTAGCTCCCCACTGGTAAACACTAGTTTGTTTCCTGTATCTGTGAGCATGTTTTGTTAATTTAGTTCACTTGTTTTATTTTTAAAATTCCACAAATAGGGCTTCCCTGGTGGCACAGTGGTTGAGAATCTGCCTGCTAATGCAGGGGACACGGGTTCGAGCCCTGGTCTGGGAAGATCCCACATGCCGCGGAGCAACTAGGCCCGTGAGCCACAACTACTGAGCCTGCACGTCTGGAGCCTGTGCTCCACAACAAGAGAGGCTGTGATAGTGAGAGGCCTGCACATCACGATGAAGAGTGGCCCCCGCTTGCCACAACTAGAGAAAGCCCTCGCACAGAAACGAAAACCCAACACAGCCAAAAATAAATAAATAAATAAATTAATTAATTAAATGGTAATTTAAAAAAATTCCACATATAAATACGTTTTATTTATTTTTAAAATTCCACCTATAAATAGTAAAAAAAAAAAAAATTAGAAATGAAACAGGAGAAGTTACAACTTACACCACAGATATACAAAGCATCAAAAGAGACTACTACAAGCAACTCTATGCCAATAAAATGGACAACCTGGAAGAAAAGGACACATTCTCAGAAAGGTATAACCTTCCAAGTCTGAAATAGGAAGAAATAGAAAATATGAACAGACCAATCACAAGTAATGAAATTGAAATTGTGATTAAAAATCTTCCAACAAACAAAAGTCCAGGACCAGATGGCTTCACATATGAATTCTATCAAACGTTTAGAGAAGAGCTAATACCCATCCTTCTCAAACTCTTCCAAAAAAAATTGCAGAGAAAGGAACACTGCCAAACTCATTCTGTGAGGCCACCATCACCCTGATATCAAAACCAGACAAAGATACTACAAAAAAAGAAAATTACAAACCAATATCACTGATGAATATAGATGCAAAAATCCTCAACATAATACACACAAACAGAATCCAACAATACATTAAAAGGATTATACACCATGATCAAGTGGGATTTATCCCAGGGATGCAAGGATTCTTCAATATATGCAAATCAATCAATGTGATACACCATATTAACAAATTGAAGGAGAAAAACCATATGATCATCTCAATAGATGCAGAAAAAGCTTTTGACAAAATTCAACACCGATTTATGATAAAAACTCTCCAGAAAGTGGGCATAGAGGGAACTTACCTCAACATGATAAAGGCCATAGATGACAAACCCACAGCAAACATCATCCTCAATGGTGAAAAACTGAAAGCATTTTCTCTAAGATCAGACACAAGACAAGGATGTCCACTCTCACCACTATTATTCAACATAGTTTTGGAAGTCCTAGCCACGACAATCAGAGAAGAAAAAGAAATAAAAGGAATACAAATTGGAAAAGAAGAAGTAAAACTGTCACTGTTTGCAGATGACATGATACCATGCATAGAGAATCCTAAAGATGCCACCAGAAAACTGCTAGAGCTAATCAATGAATTTGATAAAGTTGCAGGATACAAAATTTATGCACAGAAATATCTTGCATTCCTATACACTAACAACGAAAGATCAGAAAGAGAAATTAAGGAAACAATTCCATTCACCATTGCAACAAAAAGAATAAAATATCTGGGAATAAACCTACCTAAGGAGGTAAAAGATCTGTACTCGGAAAACTATAAGACACTGATGAGAGAAATCAAAGATGACCCAAACAGATGGAGAGATATACCATGTTCTTGGTTTGGAAGAATCAATATTGTGAAAATGACTATACTATCCAAAGCAATCTACAGATTCAATGCAATCTCTATCAAATTTCCAGTGGCAATTTTTACAGAACTAGGACAAAAAATCTTATAATTTGTATGGAGACACAATAGACCCCAAATAGCCAAAGCAGTCTTGAGGGAAAAAAACAGAGCTGGAGGAATCAGACTCCCTGACTTCAGACTATACTACAAAGCTACAGTAATCAAGACAATATGGTACTGGCACAAAAACAGAAACATAGATCAATGGAACAGGATAGAAAGTCCAGAGATAAACCCACGCACGTATGGTCACCTAATCTATGACAAAGGAGGCAAGGATATACAATGGAGAAAAGACAGTCTCCTCTTCAATAAGTGGTGCTGGGAAAACTGGACAGCTACATGTAAAAGAATGAAATTAGAACACTCTGTAACACCATACACAAAAATAAACTTACTAAATGTAAGGCCGGACGCTATAAAACTCTTAGGAGGAACAGTCTTTGACATAAATCACGGCAAGATCTTTTTTGATCCACCTCCTAGAGTAATGGAAATAAAAACAAAAATAAACAAATGGGACCTAATGAAACTTAAAAGCTTTTGAAAAGCAAAGGAAACCACAAACAAGACACAAAGACAACCCTCAGAATGGGAGAAAATATTTGCAAATGAATCAATGGACAAAGGATTAATCTCCAAAATATATAAACAGCTCATGCAGCTCAATATTAAAAAAACAAACAACCCAATCCAAAAATGGGCAGAAGACCTAAATAGACATTTCTCCAAAGAAGACACACAGATGGCCAAGAGGCACATGCAAAGCTGCTCAACATCACTAATTATTAGAGAAATGCAAATCCAAACTACAGTGAGGTATCACCTCACACCAGTCAGAATGGCCATCATCAAAAAATTTACAAACAATAAATGCTGGAGAGGGTGTGGAGAAAAGGGAACCCTCTTGCACTGTTAGTGAGAGTGTAAATTGATACAGACACTGTGGAGAACAGTATGGAGGTTCCTTAAAAAACTAAAAATAAAATTACCATATGACCCAGCAATCCCACTACTGGGCATATACCCAGAGAAAACCATAATTAATAAAGACACATGCACCCCAATGTTCATTGCAGCACTATTTACAATAGCCAGGTCATGGAAGCAACCTAAATGCCCATCAACAGAGGAATGGATAAAGAGGATGTGGTACGTATATACAGTGGACTATTACTCAGACATAGAAAGTAATGAAACTGGGTCATTTGTTGAGACATGGATGGATCTAGAGAGTGTCATACAGCATAAAGTAAGTCAGAAAGAGAAAAACAAATATCGTATATTAACGCATATATGTGGAACCTAGAAAAGTGGTACAGATTAACCGTTTTGCAGGGCAGAAATTGAGACACAGATGTAGGGAACAAACATATGGACACCAAGGGGGGAAAGTGGCAGGGAGTTGGTGGTTGTGGGATGAATTGGGAGATTGGGATTGACATATATACACTAATATGTATAAAATAGATAACTAATAAGAACCTACAGAAACTAACACACCATTGTAAAGCAATTATACTCCAATAAAGATGTTAAAAAAATAAATAAAGATAGTCCACTGCCCAGAATCTTTAGAGTTGTCTTCCTATCATGCTATATAATAATGATAATGATAACAATAATAATAAAGACACTACCTCTTTCCCTCTTCTCCTTTTTATATAAAGAAAAGTTGGATTGTAAAGAAAGAGATGCAACTTGACAAGAATACATATCACATTAGCTGCAGGTATAAAGCATTCTGCGTGTCTGGCTGGCACTCCTAGCTTCTCAAGCTTTCTTTTTCAGGTCCTGTTTCAGAGTCAGCCCTATGTCTGATTGGCACTAATCCTCCAGATTACAGCTAGAAAAGGAAACCAGCTGCCTACTGAGATCTTAGTCCACCCATTGGCTTACTCTATAGAGAAGTTGTGAAGTCCAACCTCAGAGGTGCTAGAAGTGGCATCTCCTGAACCTGCTGAAGGATAAGGGTTTTGTATTGCTCTAGTGGTGGTGAGTGGGATGGCAGAGGGAGGCTAGTTGGCCAGACTGTGGGCAGTGCCCAGAGCAGTGAAGAATTGATTTTGTTTGCTGCTAAAAAGCTAACAGTGGGAGCACTGGGGAAAATGGCAAACTGTTAAAGAGGCAGGGTATAAAACAATTAGAGGACACTATTGGCTAATCTGAATATCAAGTAAACTTTTGGAAGTCTAGCAAAATATAGGAGATAAGAAATAAAAGTATAAATTATAGGCCTCATTTCTAATTTCAGGGGACCAGAGCCCTTCTACTCTGGAAAACTAAGAAACTAAACCTTCTTCCCTGACTGCTGGAATGGGTTGTTTACAAGGACCCAAGTTGTATGTGTGAATGTGTGTGTAAAACATGAGTGTGTGAAAATGTGTGTACAGTTTTTGTGTGCATACTTATGTGTATGAGTGTGTGGGTGTATGTGAGTGTGTATGTTAGTGTATGTGAGTATGTGTGTGAGTATATGTGTGTACCAGTGAAGAGGACTCAGAAAAAAAAAAGAGCTGGCTTACCTCACCCAAGCATATGCTGAATACCTAGGCTGAGACACTTCAAAGTGGCTTTTGTTTAAAAACAAAGAAATCTGAAGAAAGGAACCAAGATAAGAGGGAAATGTAGTGGTTGATGTCTTATGATTACAATTGTGATGAGATTTTCACCTATCTGTATTATTTATTTAGTTATTTGACCTTTGAAGATAGAGAAAACTTTTAGCTTGCTTTTGTATATTTGATGGTACCTAGTGTAATGCCTTGTGTTATAAACACTTGGCCAAATACAATAAATTTATTCTTTCCATTACTGTGTTCTTGTATTTGGAAAGTCCTCAATTATAACATCAGGTGTTGGTCTTTTATTTCATCCATTAGTTTCATCACTAGGTGGGCCCTTTCAGTTTCAAACTCAAATCCCTGAGTTCTGGAAATTTTTTGAATCATTTTTTTCACTCTTATCTTCTCCAGCTTTTTGTTTTTTCTTTCTGGAGCTCTTACTATTTATTGAATTCCCTGTATTGATGTTCTATTATTTGTATCTCCTTCTCCTTATTTCCATCATTTCCCACTGCATTTCCTAAGAGATTCTTTAAACTTTATGCATATTTTTTTAATATTTTATTTCTCACATCCTATTTTTAATGAGTTTTTAAAATCTTAGTTTTATTTTTTCTCTGAATTCTTTTTTCTTTTCTCATTTCAAAGATCTCTTCAATCTCTGAGGATATTCAGTATAGTTTATTTACGTTTTCTCTGTTTTCTGCTTTGTCTCCAGCTTCTTCTTTCATTTGTTCGAGGCTTTTCTCCAATGTCAGGTGATCTTTGACTGACTGTATTGAGAGTGAGGCAGATAAAAGCTGATTGAAGCCGTGTGTGTGTGTATGTGTGTGTGTGTGTGGTGTGTGTGTGTGAGTGTTGTACCAAGGGGATAGTTTATTGAGCAATAGACTTCAATATATTGGGCTCAGTGTGGACTATTTCACTGAACTATTTCACTGTCAGAAGGTTTTCTGTTTTCTGTTTTTCTTTTGAGATAATCAGTTTCCTCAGAGAGGAATCCTCCAGTGTAATATCTGAGTTATATAAGCCTGACTTTCATTGTTCTCAGGGCAAAGTAGGAGAAAGGGGTTTGTAAGTGATCCCTTCATATGTAGACTTTCACTTAATCACCTCATCTTCAGTGTGATATCCTACCCTATTTTAGTCAGTTCAGGTTGCTATACCAAAAATACTATAGACTGGGTGGCTTAAACAACAAATAATTATTTCTCACAGTTCAGGAGGCTGGGGAATCCAAGATCAAGGCCCTGGCAGATCTGATGTCTGGTGAGGACCCACTTTCTGGCTTTCAGATAGCTGTCTTCTCACTGTATCCTCACATGGTGGGGGAAAAGAGAGAGAAAGAGAAAGAGAGAGGGAGAGGGAAATGGAGAGGGAATGGGAGGGGGAAGGAAAGAAGGAAAGAGAGAGAAGGAGAGACAGAGAAAGAGAGAGAAATGATTTTTCTCAGTCTCCTCTTAGAAGGGCACTAATCCCATTTGTGAGGGCTCCACACTTATGACCTATTACCTCCCGAAGTCCCCACCTCCAAATACCATTATTTTGGGTTTAGGCTTCAACATATGAATTTGGAGAGGACACATTCAGTCCATAGCACAACCTCAGCTGTGCTTAGTGTTCCAGAGTATCTGCTTCAGCTTCTCCATAGAATACTTTTATGACTTTTATGGTGGAAGGAGGTGGCAAAGGTTAGTCACCTAGCTGCATTCAGAGGGCACAGGGAAAGGATGGGGGGGGGGAGGGTCTGATGGGTGTAGTGCATTTCTTCTTTGCAAGCTACCAAGTGCCTCCTACTCCTGGGGCTTCCTGGGGTTTTATACAATTAATCAGCTGGCATCTAAGACCACTTCCACATAGGCCTTGATTTCTCTTTCCCTTCTCTGTTGTGCTAAATCAATCACAACTCACCTATTTCCAGATTTCAAAATTTTGCAAGTTGTCTTTTCTCCAGTTCTCTTTCCCTTCGGATCTCCACCCTCTGCCATGCTCTTAAAATTTCACAATTGTCCTTTCAGTAAAGTGTGGTTAGGGAATAGAGTAAATGTGTCTTCAATCAGCCATGTTTTACTGGAAGAGATCCCCAAAATATAAAGTCTGGGGCAAATGCATGAAATATTTAAAGCTGTTGATACATATTGGCATTTGAATTTTTTAAAAATGATTTTAACAGCTTTGTTGAGGTATAATTGATGTACAGTTAGCTGCATATATTTCAAGTGTACAATTTCGTTAGCTTTGTCATATGTATATGCTTGTGAAGTCATCATTACAATCAAAACAATAAAGATATTCAACATCCCCAAAAGTTTTCTTGTAGCCTTAGTGTATTGTATCTATAGATCATATTGGGAAGAATTGATATCTTAACAATATTGAGTCATTTGACTGTTGAAATGGTATATCTCTCCATTTATTTAGGCCCTTTAAAATTTCAGCAATGTTTTGAAGTTTGTAGTATACAGGTCTTGCACCTTTTTTGTCAGATTTATTCCTAACTACATCATATTTACTTATAATATTATAAGTGGTATTTAAAAAATTATGTTTCTTATTATTCACTTCTACTATATAGAAATAGAATTTCAATTTTGATGTTATATTCTATAGCATTGCTAAACTCACTTATGATTCTTATAACTTTTTGTGGATTCCATCAGATTTTCTGTATAAATGTTTCTTTTGTTTGTGAATAAAAACAGATTTACTTTTGTTTTTTTCCAATCTGGATTCCTGATTTGTTTGTTTGTTTTAATCTTGTCTGACTACATTGGTCAGAACCTCTAGCCTAACATTGAATAGAAGTGGTGAGAGTGGACATTCTTGTCTTCTTCCTAATGTGAGGAGGAAAACATTCTTTCAACACTAAGTATGATGTTAGCTGTAGGTTTTCCACAGATGCAGTTTATCAGATTGAGAAAATTTCCTTTAATTTTGAGCTCTGTAAGAGTTTAAAAAGGTTTTTAATAAGGAATGAATGTTGGACTTAGTCAAATGCTTTCTTTTTTGGTTTGGCAATCGAGTTGATCAACTGGTTTTTCTTTTTTAGTTTGTTGGTATGACAAATTAAGTTGATTTTCAAATTTTCAAACTGCCTTACATTATTGGGATAAACTCTAGTTGGATATAATGGGTTATCTTTTTAATATATTTTTACAATATATTTGTTAAAATTGCATCTTTGTTCATGAGGGATATTTATCTGTAGCTTTCTTTTCTTGTAATGTATTTGTCTTGATTTGATATCACAGTAATACTTGCCTGATAGCATGGATTAGGAAGCATTCCTTTGCTTTCAGTTTTCTGGAAAAATTTGTGTAGAGTTGGAATTATTTCCTAAATGTTTGGTGACTATCACCAGTGAAGCCATTGGGGCTTCAAATTTTCTTTGTGGGAAAGTTTTTAAGTATAAATTTATTTCATAGATAAAGGATTATTCCAGTTATCTATTTCTTGTTGAGTATTTGTACTTTCTTTCATTTTGATATTGGTAATTTGTGTATTCTCTCTTTTTTCTCCCAATGAATCTAGCTGGAGTTTTATCCATTTTGACTGCCTCTAAGCATCAGATTTTTAAAAAGATATCTTTTTTAGAGCAGTTTTAGGTTTACAACAAAATTGAGAAGAAGGTACAGAGATTTCCTATATACCTTTGCCCCCACACATGCATAGCCTCCCCCATTATTAACATCACTCACCAGAATGGTACATTATTATTATTATTATTTTTTTTACCAAGGATGAACCTACATGGACACATCAAAATCATCGAAAGATTATAGATGACTTTAGGGTTCACTCCTGGTGTTACACATTCTGTGGGTTTGGGCAAAGGTATAATGACAGATACCTATCATTATCTCAGAGAGTATTTTCACTGCCCTAAAAATACTCTGTGCTTCATCTGTTCCTCCTTCCACCCAACCCCTGGCAACCACTGATCTTTTTATTGTCTTTATAGTTTTGCCTTTTTTGGAATGTTGTATAGTTGGAATCGTATGGTATGTAGCCTTTTCAGATTGCCTTCTTTCACTTAGTAAAATGCATGTGTTTCCTCCATGTCTTTTCATGGTTGATAAGCTCATTTCTTTTTAGTGTTGAATAATATTCCATTGTCTGTATGTAACACAGTTTATTTATCAGTCACCTACTGAAGGACATCTTGGTTGCTTCCAAATTTTGGCAATTGTGAATAAAGCTACTATAAACATCCACATGCAGGCTTTTGTGTGTATGTAAAATTTCAGCCCCTTTGAGTATACACCAGGAAGTACATTTGATGGAACTAGGGTAAGAGTATATTTAGTTTTGTAAAAAACTGCCAAAATGTCTTTCAAACTTCCAAAGTGGCTGTACCATTTTTCATTCCAACCAACAATGAATGAGAATTCCTGTCGTTCCATAT
This sequence comes from Balaenoptera borealis, assembly GCF_965194805.1. NCBI lineage: Eukaryota > Metazoa > Chordata > Mammalia > Artiodactyla > Balaenopteridae > Balaenoptera > Balaenoptera borealis. The sequence goes on from NC_138862.1 coordinate 41,125,044, forward strand.
CCTCAACAGCATTTGGTGTTGTTGGTTTCTGAATTTTGGCCATTCTAATAGGTGTGTAGTAGTATCTAATTGTTGTTTTAATTTGCATTTCTTTGATGACATATGATGTGGAATGTCTTTTTAAGGATCAGCTTTTGATTTTATCAATTTTTCTCTCTTGATTTTCCATTTTTAAATTTTATTGATTTCTGCTCTGATCTTTATTATTTCCCTTCTTACTTTGGATTTTTAATTGTTCTTCTGGTTCTTAAGATAGAAGCTGAATTTATTAATACAGGACCATTCTTCTTTTCTAATTCAGGCATTTAATGCTGATAATTTCCCCCAAAGTACTGCTTTGGCTACATCTCACAATCTTTAATTTTGATTTCTTACTTCACTATTCTTAAACATTTGAATTCCTTAGGCATTTTAAAGCATAACAGTATCTTGACATTGTCTAACATTTCACACTTTCTGGATTTAAAAAAGTTTTTAATCTCTTTTTATTCTCAGAATAAGTTAAAATAAGCCCCTAATATGTTCCCAGTTTGTCAGTCATTCAGAAAATATTTGGTGAATGTCACACTTTGTGCCAGGTACTGGGGATATGGTAGCAAAAAAAAAAAGTTTCCTCTGCAAAGGAGTTTATTTTATTTTTAGCAGAATAAGAATTTTAAAGATGAGATGTGGAAACACAGTGAAGTTAAGTGACTCCCTGAAGATCACACAGTTATTAATGCTAAACTCTAATCTTTCAATCACAATGTCAAAGTCTCTTTCTTGCACCATAACACCTCAGAGGGTTTTTTTTTTCATTAAATATAAAAATGTAAATGTAGTAATAAAACATATGCACATTATTAAAGCAAAGTCATATAAGGAGCCCTCAATAAAGCTATAGACTACTGTTTGCTCATGCGGATGAGAAATTAAGTCTCTCATGATAGATTCAATGAAAAGAGATATACTACAATGTTAATACTACCTGATTGGGAAGAGGAGAACTATTCCACCAACATATATTCATTTTGGGCAAATAGTCTTACTTTCTGGTTTTCAGTTTCCACATTTAAAAAAAATGAGGTTAGGTCAAATGATCTTTCACATTCCTTCTAACTTTTAGATACTAAGAATTTAAGTTTTAAATATTTATTGAGTATTCACTGCAGTGCTGTATAAGGGATTCAAAATAAAATAAGACACAATACTTGTACTAAAACAATCTAGCTTAGGAAGTAAGATGCGTACCTATGAAATATTTTTAAATGCCAACATGAATGATACAGACAGTAATGATCTGGAACACCCGACAATGATTTTGCCCCATCGGGGACATTTGACGAAATCTGGAGACAATGTTGCTTGTCACTACTAAGGGGTGACTCCCACTGGTAGAGCCACCAGTAGAGTAGAGGCGAAGAATGCTACTAAACATCCTGCAGTGCACGGGACAGCCTCCCATACAAAAGTTACTGGTACCAAAATATCAATAGAGTTGAGGTCGAAAAATTGTTCAAGAAATTCAGAGGAAAATCATTGTGGGGAGGAAAGATTAGGAAAGTTTCATCAAGGAACTGTGTTTTTCCATGAACTTCTAACATCTGGAGAAAGACAGCATAAACAAGGTTATGGAGAAGGGAATCAGCATTGTTTATTTGGGGAACAGTGAGAAACACAGTGCAGCTGGAGTGGAGGGCTCACATGTTGGACAGAGAGTTAGATCGGTACCATATTGTGGAGGACTTCAAATGCCAGGGTGAAGACTTCTTACTTTATTTATTAGACAATGGGGAGCCATTCAATGGGCATACTTTAGAGTAAGCATTGTTTTAGTCAGATGAGTCTGGCAGTGGTCTGAGGTCTATTGAAGTGGAGAGGCTGGAAGACAATCCAGAGGTTGTAACAATCCAGGCTTGAGGTACTATTAATTCAAGCAGAACTTGACTTAACCATGATGTTTGCACCACATAGCCTTGTCTAAATGCAATTATAGATTAGGGTAGAACATTCAGCAGTGGTAGGGCTGAATTTTTTTCATGCAAGTGCTTACATGATAAGTTCTAGTTTATAAGTGATGTGGGTTTTTTATACCATGCAATTTTGCTCATGTGTTTATATTGAGTATGGTTGGTATGTTTAAAAAATTATTTTATTCCATAGACTGAAGCCATGAAAAACTGTTATTTGAGAACATTAGCTTTTATCACTTTAATTTTGAGATCTTTCTGTCCCTGGTCTCTCTGTCCCCTCTAGAGTAATAATGTTCCTTAAACACTGGATTCCATGAATTTTTGCACAAGTACTTCACTTTGTAAGTTTGCAACATGTTTGTTTCCACTTGCCTAGGCAAAAATAACCACCCAAAATTTCACCCTCAGAATCTCAGTGGGAGGTGAGGTGAAAAATATCAGGACATATTTTCAATGCTTCTAAGTTTCATTGACTTTATATCAGTAAGGTCAGTGCAAGCAACAATTTTTCCTCCATCCTCTCGTTTCCCACTGCTCTGATGGAACAACTAACTCTAGTTATCCCTGTGTAATTATTCATTCAGACTTATATTTGGGCATCAGAATTGTTCCTTTGAAGTCTTGAAGAAGCAGTCTTGTGACCATCACTGCAAAAGTAAGTTGTTCTACACAATTGTCATAATCACTTTGTTATACTGTCTTTGTAGCAGTACCTCAATAAATATCAATGGTGTGAATGAACAAATGAATGAATGAAAGGTACCCAATATAGCATGGCAAAGATCCTGGAATTGATTTCTGGCTTTTTCAACCATTAGCTTTTAGAAAAAACAAGAATTTTTGAAAATGGAAGGAAAAAGTAAATGTCATTCCTCCTTTACTTTTTCTTTTTCTATTAGAAGAGACCTTCTAGGAAATTTTATTTTTAATAAGTCGTTTTCAAACACTGGCTATTTTGACAATATTCATGACTAATTTAGATGTATGCTTAAAGCATAGAGAAAAATTGATAATAACTGACTTAGTCTTTTAAATTGAAATTTTCTTTCATGGTGAATGTGCCTCTTTTAAACTATGAATTAACTTTTCTATGAAGAAAAATATTGAAATGATTTATATGACTAAACAGCAGGTACTTGATCTTTAAACTAGTTCAAGTTAAATTGTCACCTAGTGATCAGATCATTTTGCTGATAAGAGCAAAATCCAATCCAGTAGATCATTCTATTGATGAGAACACAGTCTTACTCTGTGCTAGGCATTTTACCGAGGGATGAGAAGACAACCTTTCACCGACAAGTAAAGATAAGGTAGGAGACACAAGTGTCAATTAATATGTGCATTGAAACATCACCATTTTGGTTTCCATGTGCATAGAATGCTCTAAATTACTTCATAAAAGAGATAATCCGAGTGGACGGATAATTTCCTTTGCAACAAGAAATACTGGAGGTGAAGACACTCAGAATGCACTTGTGTGTGATCACTCAGAATAGCATTAAAGTTGCCTGGGAGTTGGCTGCCTATCATCGATGCAAATATTTTCTCAGATTATTCCTGCAGTTAACTAGGAAGGCCTGGAGCTGTCCTTGGGTGTGATAATACCATCACCTTTGATCCCACTAAACCCTTTTTTAGGGCAACTTCTTAGTAGAGATTGCCTGCCTCCCATCCAGCATTGTCCCTCATGTCAGGCGCTTGCTTCCTAGGGACAACTAGTGTTGCCCAGTTCATACCAATCAGTGTCCACCATCTTGGCACCTTATTTTAAAGGTTCTATTGTAGACTTCTGATAAGCTACCTCAAAACTTCTAAAAGGAAGGAAAGTGTTTTGAATCAAAATAATGATTTATAAAACCTAAGGCATCTGTTTTGAAATATGGTTCACCATGCAGGACCTGATCTAAGAGAAGCAGTTGTAACTAGACTGCTGTGGAGACTGTTCAGGATGGTTTGATCACTCCTGCACTGGAACACCAGGCACAAATAAAGGTAGTTTCACTTGCAAATCTCCCTTGAATGACTCTGCTTCTCTTAGGCACACAGATGCTCAATGTTTTCACATTTGGAAAAAACAGTTATAAAAAAAAGGAAATGAGTTCTGCTGCTCCCACTTTACGTAGGAGGGTGATAATTAATCTCTTTGTTGTTTAATAAATTTCATTTACTGGACTTTTGGTTATATAAAAATAGGCCTTAGAACTTAGTATTGAGTAGAGAACAAATAAATGTGAGATAAATTATGATTCATGATTAAGTAAGAGGAAGTTGGGGATTCTAATATGGCATCTGGAAAGGATGATAGGTTGAAGGGATCTGGAAGTGGGTAGCAGAGAGGACACAGGTATTGGGACAAAAGATGATAATGGGACCCAGGACACTTTACTAGACAAAGACCAAAAAAGATAAGTGACTGCTGAGAAATTCCCAGTGGTGGTGATAATTAAGAGACTTAGAAAGAAAAATGTCTAAATATTTATTTTAAAGTCATTTTTTATTTGGTTTTGTGCCATTATCTCCCTTAATTATCCCCATATCTTTAGTAAAAATAGATACACTATCCTTGAGTTAATGGTGCTCTGGGAAATGCAAGAGGAGAACCTCTATCTTCATTTGAGTACATAGAGAAGGTAGCAGCGGCAGTGAGCAAGAGAGTGGGGTAGGAAATTGAGACCTAAATCTGGTCTAAAAATTTGGAGCTAGAGTCAGTAGTCTAAGGAATATTAAAGAGATGCTGAATTTCCCACTGTAATGTGCTCATGGGAACTCTTTTTTTAATTTTTTATTATTTTCTAAAAGACTCTTTTTTCAGAGCAATTTTAGGTTTATAGAAAATTGAGAGGAAGGTACAGAGATCTCTCCTATAACCCCTGCCCGTTCACATGCATAACCTCCCTCATTATCAGCATCACTCACCAGAATGTTACATTTTTTTTTAACCAAGGATGAACCTACATCGATACATCAAAATCACCCAAAGTTTATAGTTGACCTTAGGGTTCACTCTTGGTGTGTACATTCTGTGGGTTTGAACAAAAGTATAATGACAGATATTCACACTATAATATCATACAGAGTATTTTCACTGCCCTAAAAATCCTGTGCTCTGCCTATTCATCTCTAACCACCGCCACCACCACCCCTCCTCCCACCCTGTCCAAGCTCTTGTTATTTTATACAGATATTAAAAGGAAGGAAGACTCCTGAAGACTGGACGATTTGGGCAAAATTGCTTATGTTAGGGATAAGCCCAAGAGAAGAGAGGAGAAGTGAAAAAGTGAGGCAATAGAGCCCCAAATTCATAGCATTTTAGTCTTTTACCTCCTAAATATTTCATATAGGTTAAATCAAGTTAAAATGTAGTAGCACAGTCTTCAGAAAAGAAAATGTAAGAAAGCAACAGTAAGCAGCAAGCATTCTGAGGACAATGTGATGCTAGTTAAAAACGGGCTGCCTTGCACTTGATCCCTTTCAAAGGGGTTGTGTAATACTGCAGGCTTTTATTTAGCACCATCTGGCAAAGCCACATCTCTCCCTCAAGGCTCAGGACCTTTCTTAATCTTCTAGTTTTACTACCCCCTAAGGACATCTCTGAATGGGATACACCCTGACAGAAATGATGCTTGATATTTTTCTGAAGATAGAGGAGAAGACTTAGAGATGCAATCACATCACAACAGCTCATTAGCCAGTGGTCCAGAGGGAGGGGATATCCTTATAGGAGTAGAAAGTGTAGAAGACAATCTGGACCAATGTCCTTAGTATTCTCAAAAGGAGTTTGAACACTAAGGTGGGATTTGAGAGGACAACTGAAATGTGCATGATCCATTTAAGTAGCTCTACTGAGATGTCAGTTAACAAGGCCCAGTCTTCAAGAGAATACCTGACAATACAATCCTCAGCCTTTAGAAGATCAAGGTTGTTCTGGAAGGAAAACACAAATGTGAAGCTTTATGTGTGACCTGGAAAATGTAACCTCCTGGGCTTCAATTTCCTTGTCTGTGAAATAAAGAGATTGGAATAAAAGATTTTCTAATACTTCTAGTTCAAAGATTTTATAATTTGATAATGTTAATCAGACAGAATTCATGGAGTCATCCAAGGCCCTCTGACAAATTCTAGTGATACAGGAGTTTAAGACTGATCTTTGTCTTCAAGTGTCATACAAGTAATAATTAGCAAAACAGGGTATAGGAATAAATTAAAAAGTAGAAATCTCATTCCATAAACTCAATTGTACAAAAAATAAAGCAACTTGTTGTTATCTGAAGAGTAACTTAATGTAGTATGACAAATTTGATGTCAGTTACTTTGGGGGACTCCTATCCTTCTCCAGAGTTGTGCCACACACAGTTCTGGGGACTTGTAGAGACTAAGCTGGGGTAGACCCTGGTATGCAGCTATTGGTCCATGTAAGTAAATGTTAAGAGAGTCAGGGTCGTACTCTGCATGGTGTCCTCAGATCTTGTGATGGTCTGTTGCTTCCTCGTCGTGTCTGGGACATGGGGAACTTCTTCAAGGCTGCCTATGACCAGCTGTTACACCTACCATACAGACAAAACTCTCTGGGTTTGTGAGGTTTCAGCGGGTGCCTTCAGGGACCTGTGTGCTCTGAAGAATTGCAGATGTTGCCTCTCTGTCTTTGCCTAGGATATATCATTAGTCTGGGGTGAATCATTTTCCATTCATGTTCTTCAAAAATACTCTGTTTATGTTTGTGAAGTCTCTAAGTTCTCCACTGGGTTTTGGCTTTTGAAATTTCCAAAATAGAAAAGGCTTTCAAGCTACCTCTTGGTTTGCCTCCCCTGAAGCAATGAGTCACAGAGGCCGCTGTCTTCTTTAAATGGAGGGAAAAGAAAGGGGATATATATCGAGAAAAAAAAAAGTTAATATCTCAAATAATTTGATTAATGATTAAAAAATAATAGCACAGTAGAATTATCTTTTCTTCCTGGTTGTGTATTTTTTTAAGTGCATTTTAACCCTGCCTAATTGTAATGTATAGATTTTTGCAAGGCCTCTTGGAGGATCTGAGAAAAGGGAGTAGAATTGTCAGCCTCTCCTAAGAAGGGCCGGGTGTCAATATTCTCTGCTTTATAAATTAACAGAAAATTAAGAGTATCATTTCCAGAAAAGAACTCAATAAGAGTGCCAGATGGGGGTGGGTAGCCTAAGAAATCTACTGTTGTTGTTGTTAGGTGAAGAACAGAGGGCATGAGGGGAGAAGCTGGCAGAGAATCACATAAGGAAAGAGACTTTAGGAAGTGGTGCTCCCTACCTGAGGCCATGAGGTCACTAGACTCTGAAACATGGGTTCTGAACATGAGCTTCGTGGGTTTGTGAATACCTGGAGAGAGCTTGCAATATCCTTTGTGTAAGTGCTTGGTTTTCCTTAGAATCTGGTGAGTGAATATCTTCAAGTTTGGGGAGGGATGTGCGTGGGGGTTGCCAGAGGCATGATGACTTGCCAAAGGGTAAAATAGTTTTTCCTCAAGGCACAGAAAGTCAGAACTTGAGTTTTTATGTCGGGGTTGCTGTCCAGATGAAAGACAGGGAAGTCTGAAATAAGAGGAAGCATTGAGATGGCCCAGGACCCAGAGAAATGATCAGCACAAAGGCTCCAGCATGAATATTCTTTAAATTAGACTTATGGCATCTGGGACACAGTTGGTGAGGACAAAAACTAAGGGCCTGTATACCCAGAAATTAAGCCAGCCAAGACAGTCTGTGGTTAGACCAAATTCCTGTGATGGTTAAAAAATATGCACCATAAATAGGACCGTTTCTATGATTTTGTTGCTATGTCGTTGTTCTTGTTTTTTCAATTTTGCTTTTCCTTTAGCATTTTAGGAGAGTGCTTTTTGAGAATTCCAGTTTATCTCAACTAAGACATGGGATGAAAAAATGTCTCCCTCTTCTCCCCACCTAAATTAGGAGAACAAAGGAGTCAGTGTGAGGGTAGGAAGAAGTGGTAGAACTAAGCGCACACTGGAGGGGTCCTGAACTAAAGGCAGGGTGTGCTAAATGCTGAACATGTAGTTCTTAATCTGAGCACTGTAAAATGTCCCAGGAGGAAGGAATCAGTGCGGTTGGGTTGCTGGGAAAGAGATCATGAAATAGTTATTTGAAATAGACTTTTAAATATGCGTAAGGACTCAAACAAATGTACTTGGGTATGAGTATGCCTTATCTATACACAGGCACACATCATTTTATTGTGATTTGCTTTATTGCATTTTGCAGATAATGTGTTTTTTTTTTTTTTTTTTAAAACAAATTGAAGGTTTGTGTCGACTCTATGTTGAGAAAATCTTTTGGTGCCATTTTTTTTCAACAGCATTTTCTCACTTAATGTCTCTGTGCCACATTTTGGTAATTCTCACAATATTTCAAACTTTTAAAATATTATTATATTTGTTATGGTGATCTGTGATCTTTGATGTTACTATTATGACTCACTGAAGGCTCAGTTGATGGTTACCATTTTTTAGCAATAAAAAATGGTAATATGTTTTTAATTAAGTTATGTACTTTTTTTATACATAATGCTATTGTGCACTTAATAGACTACAGTATAGTTTTAACATAACTTTTATATGTGTTGGGAAACCAAAAAATTTGTGTGACTTGCTTTATTGCAGTGGTACGGAATTGAACCCACAATATCTCCAAGGTATGCCTGATGCCAGAAACTCAGCCTCTGTGCACTGATGCCAAACCAAATCTCGGAGACAGAGTTTTGGGTGAAGTAGAAAAGAATAGCTTTATTGCTTTGCCAGGGAAAGGGGGAAACAGCAGGCTCATGCCCCTCAAAATTGCATGTCCCAACCTGGGAGGATTTGGTGAGAATTTTTATAGCAATTGTTCAAGGGCAGGGTTACTGATAAGGATTAGGGTGTGTGCAGGGCCTGCACTCCTTTAATCTGGTCTCAGGTAGTCTCTTGATGAGCTTCCCTGGTTCCTTTAATCTGGCCTCAGGTGGTCTTCTCTGGAGTGAAGAATGCTAACACCTTCCATTTGTTGGGGGTTTTAGTTCTGTAAAGAGCTCAAAGATCCTGTTATGTATTATCCCTTGAGGTGGAACCAGGACCCTGCCCCAAGGCTGCACTACTGTTTCTTGGCTGCTCTCCCCCTTTCTCTGCATCCCCTCCCTTCCCTGATTAGCAACTGTTTGAAAGGCTTCCGCGCCCAGGAGCCCCACTGGGTCCTGCTTGGTTTCATGCCTGTATTAGTTTCTACTAATTCACTAAACACAGCCTGTCTTCCAAAGTCATGTTTTTCACAATGGATTCTCACAGTTGGCTGCGTGTGAATGAGGAAGGTGGCAAATTACTTTCAAAGTTACCACTGTAAAGTAAGTTGATAGTGGATTTAAATAAAGATATATGGAATGTTGTACAGAAACTAATTTTTAGGAGATCTGGAAACCTGTATGAATCATGGTTTTAACATATTCTTATATGAGTTATGAGATGAGAGATAAATATTAGCAGGCAGCAAATTACTATGCTTTAGCCTTTGGTTAACAGAACTCTGACCTTGTCCTTCATAGTTTTATCTACAGTGGCAAGGTAAGAAAATCGTTTGATTAGTTCCTTATTCATTTGCATATTTTGCACGATTTCAACTGGGAAATTGATCATTGAACTGTAGATACAATAACTTTTAGATGATTTGTTTTGGGAGAGAGGCTTTCACTTCAGGAAGACTGCCTTTTAGATCTTGTTATATTACTAACTAGCACTGTGACCTTAGGCAAGATACTTAATCTCTTTTTGTATTTCCTCATTTTGAAAGTTAGATTATGTCAGGGGTCCCTGATCTTTCTCTGAGTTGGATCTACTTATCTTCTCTCCCTCTGAAAGCTTATGGTCTCATTAAAAAAAAAAAAAAAAAATTCTACGTGCTATTTCAGTTCTGAAGAAACCTAACAAAGAACTGTTGTTATTAACTTTATTTCATAACTTAATGTATCTTGTAGTATAAAACTCTAACCCTTCCATCTATGTCAAGGTCTCTGGGGTTAGAAGAATTTGAGAATAGTGAAGTTGAGACAGGGTAGAAGTGACTATTATTAATAAAATTCCTGAGCAGAATTAAGGGAAAGGCACCATTGACTTCTTTACTAGGCATCCTAGAAAATTGTAGGAAATGAGCATTTGTTAAAAAATCTCATGGGCCTTCAACCATTTACATCCCAACTGTGTTTACTTTGCAGACCTGGAGTCTATTTATTCTGTACCAGGGATTTCAGCTTACTTCCCATCTTCTTAAAAGATTCTATAATTGACTCAAAGCTGGACATGAAATAGGTTATAGCCTCCTAAGATCTCCATGTCCTACTTTTATGAAACTGACACCCTTTTCATTTTGGGGATTTTACAACAATTACTTGGGGAAGGTCCAGGCTAATAGTCTCTTAGATCACTGTAGGCATGGCTTGTGTTGCCTCTAGGGACTATTCTCTCGGCTAAATGTTCTGTTGCTCTTCTTCAAACAGTTCTGGATTATAGATCTGGGATAATCAGGCTGATGCCAGATGTTTTCCTTGCCCCTTCCCTCCCTAATGTAGCTTCTAACTTCTGGCTTCTGAGTAAGAAACACTTTCAGTCTTCAGTCTGCTCAGTACTGATACACACACACACACACAAACACACACACACACACACACACACACACACACACACAAAACCTGTCCTAATAGTTTCTTGGTTCCCATCCCCAGAACTCCAGAACTTCTACTGTCACTCTTGGGCTTAAGCAAACAGTAGATAATGCTGATTCTTTCTTCATGAGGTATCTGGCTTCTTTGAATGTAAACTCATCACTCATTTTCTGAAATTCATACCACCCAATTTCAGGCAAGTCCTCCCAGAAAGCCATTTTTGCCCTATTTCTTGTTTCTGCTACAATCCCAAGGGAATGAGGTTTCTGTTGGTTCAAAAAATCCCCATTTCTTTTGGGAACTTGGACTAAGTTTCAGTCTCTAATATCTTGAAACTTTTGTGTGCAGCCCATTGGTAGAGTCCAGTGACAGACACACTGTTTAGCAAAGAATTTGACCTTGCCCAGAGAGATATCGGGCTTTTGTTCCTGTCTGTGGGGGGTAACTTTTACATCCTAGGAGTTTCCTGAGTGGCAAGAGGGTCTTTGTTATTCATGGAGGGCCCTTTGGGCCACACCTGATAGTTTATGCTAATGAAATGACTTAGGGCAGTACCAGTCACACCCAATAGTCTTAGGGTGAGGTCTGGCCACACTGAAAAGATCAACAGTATGATTTAGGGTGAGAGCTTTGGGTCATGCAGCATTAGTCAACCTAGAGACTAAGTTCAACCACTGGGCAATCAATAAATTATGCCTATGTAATGAGACCTCAATAAAAACTCTGGATACTGAAGCTCAAGTAAGCTTCCAGGCTTGGCAATACTCTGTGTGTATTGACACATACCAGTGGTGAGAAGGTAATGTGCCACTGAGGACAATGGAATCTTCTTATGTGGAACCCTTCCATAATTTGCCCTAGGCATCTCTTCATTTGGCTAGTTTTAATTTGTAAACTTTCCTTGCAATAAAAGTAAATGGTGAATATAATGCATTCAGTGAGTTCTGTGAATTTTTCTAGTCAACTATCAAGCCTGATGGTGGTCTTGGGAAACCTCTGAATATGCGGTTGGTGTCAGAAGTGAGGGTGATCATGTGTGGATTCTTCCTTCTAACTTTGTAGCGGAACCTTAACTCCTTACAGTTGGGTTCAGAAGTCTTGAGAAGAGTTGGTAGTCTGGAGGACCACCTTCTCCTCACAGTTTGGCTAATGCTGAACACACACATTTGCGCAATGTAGGACAGTCCTTTTTCAGATATCAGCTGAATTCTGAGCCTCTGGTTTTCCAGGATGATTCACTGAAGTGCTTTCATACTCGCTGGCAACCTACTCCCACCTCCCTTCCAGTAAAGTTGTTTTTTAGGAATATATTAAATCATATTTTACTTATTAAAATATGATTATATATGGCTTATTTAAGTCATAATTATACCCATTAAATTATGCTTATTTTGCCCTACATGTTATTAAATATTAATAAAAAGCATAAAGGTGGATTCCCTGCTTTATCCCCTCTGTGATACTGTGATATAATAATAAATATATATTTGGTCTGCATCCCTGTCTACTGGCCAGAGCTCCTAAAAACCCCTGTAATTTCCTAAGTGATTAGAGTGATAGGAGTATCTTTTGTTACAATGTTTGGCTTTTGTCTCCAGCTCCTGAAACAGCTCTGGAGCAATAAACGTAAAAGGAGTGTCTTTTTGTTATTCATAACAAGCCCCTTTCAACCACACCTGAGTTTATGTTAATGAAGTGACTTTTGGAAAGCACCTAAGGATGGGGACTTGTTGCCAGGGGAACCAACCATGGGATTAGAGGGTTGGAACTTTCAGCACCCCTGATTCCCCCACCCCAGTCCTCTGGGGAGTGGAGAGGGGCCGAAGATTGAGTTCAATTACCAGTGGCCAGTGATCTAATCAATCATGCCTGTGTAATGGAGCCTGCATAAAAACTCTAAATGATGGGGTTCAGAGAGCTTCCAAATTGGTGAACACACTGAGGTGTTGGGAGGGTGGTGCTTTCAGAGGGGACATGGAAGCTCCGTGCTCCTTCCGCATACCTTGTTCTGTGCATTCCTTTCATTTGGCTGTTCCTAAGCTTTATCCTTTATAATAAACCATTAGTAGTAAGTAAAGCACTTTCCTGAGTTCTGTGAGATATTCTAGCAACTTATTGAACAGAGGAGGGGTTGTGGGAAGCCCTGATTTACAGCAGGCTAGTCAGAAGTTCAGGTCAAAACTTGGGACTTGTGATTGGCATTTGAAGTGGGAACAGTTGTGTGGGACTCAGCCCCTTAACCTGTGGGGTCTGTGCTAACTCCAGATAGTGTCAGAATTGAACTAAACTCTAAGACATCTAGTTGGTGTCCAGAAAGAACTGGAGAATTGTTTAGCGTGGAAAACTCACACATTTGTAGTCAGAAGCTGTCTTAGTCTGTACAGGCTGCTATAGCAAAATACCACAGGCTGGCTAACTTACAAATAACAGAAATTGATTTCTCAGTTTTAAGGCTGGAAGTCTGAGGCCCTAACACTGACACATTTGGTAGTTGATGCAGGCTCTCTTCCAAGTTGCAGACTGCTGTGTTCTCACATGGTGGAAGAGAGCTAGGATTAACTCCTCATACAAGGAGAGTTGAAGTTCTCTTTTGCTTGATGATGTTAAACATCAGTGACTCATGTGTCTGCATATGAGTTTTCTCAACCTCATAAAACTCTGTATGAGTCCCAACATTTGTGAATGAGGCAGGGGTTCTTACTCTGTATCCATCCTATCTTTTTCCTTCAAAAATATTACAAGCACCCCATAAAAAGTACTGATTCTTCTCTGGGAATGATACTTGCTGACATAGGAATTCAGTGTTTGCATTATGTGTAAGGAATTTGGTGGGCAAGTTTTAAATACTATTGAATAACAAGGCAGTTCTGGAGTTTTACACGTGAAGCAGTATCTTATGATTTTTGCCCTATGTTTTCACTTCAGGAGCACTTCTCTCTCCACTAATTTAAAAAATTAGATGTAGATAGAAACTTAACCTAAAGTTTTGAATGAAAGTAACATTTTGTCACATTCTTATATTTTTTTACCTTACATTAAAAACATGTGAATTAGCTCTGAAAGAAGGGTACATAGAAATTACTGCTTTTGCCCCCTTTGACCTCAAGCTCCTGAAATTACTGATTATTCAATATAGTGAGAATTCATAGCCTTGATTTAATTTGTAACAATTGAAGTCACATGGGCATTTGAGAATTATTACATATTTATAGTGTACAGATTATGTGATATTTATAGTTCTAATTTAATAGCAAACACACAGTTTCCACGCTGCTAATGGCTATTAAAATCACGAGAATCATGGAAATTAGATTTATTTGGGCTTCTGTGGCTGCCTGGATTCCACAAGATAAAAGCCAGATTATTTTTTTAATGCCGGACCCCATACTTAGGGGAACCATGAAAATCTTGGAATTTCTTAAATAACTGTCACAAAGATACAGTTCAATTTAGACTCCAAAAAATGTATTATTATGCAGTTTCCTCTCCCCCCCAAAACACTGCCATGCCTTCCTTTCCCTCCAATCCCCAGTACTCCTGCCATGCTGCTCAGATTTTACTGGTTTCATATTTGACATAAAATTCTGAAACTAATATGGCTATAGGTTACTAACTTTATTATTAAAAGTCATAGCTAAATTTTATCATCTTAATAGTCTTATTGTCTGGGCTAGATTCTTAAGGAGGAATTTGAAGCTGCATCTGTCAGTAAATATTTATGAATCACTTGTTATGAGTTCAAAACTGTCCTTAGATTGCTAGGTATACGATAAACTCTCAGGCATTATTCCTACCTTCAAAGGCCTGATAGTGGCAGGTGTGATGAACAATTTAGAAGAAAGATTGAGGTTAAAAACAACTCTTAGAAGACTGCTGTGGATAGATGAGCTTTGGGTAATAGTGCTTCTTATTAGTTTAGTACATTGACAAAAGGCCTATAGACCAAGGAATTAGAGATACACTGATGGCTACTAGTGAGTTGTGGAAGAGACAGATGACTCTGGGAATGAGTTCATGGTACAGACATAAATTTATCTGAATAGTGGCTTTATGAGCAGATTTTGGATCTCTTGGAGCTTTGAGAGATTTATACCATATCTAGTAGAAATTACCTACAAAAGTGTAAGATATATGCATGTGTGTATGCATGCACATATAAAAAGATCTAAATATTCATCTCTCTCTCTCTCTCTCATTCTCTCTATCTCTGTCTCTCTGTCTACCATCTTCTATCATCACCTATCTATTCACACACATATATAGGCAAAAACACATATATAGACACCCCATTAAATAGCCATACTGATCCTAATCCAAAGTTTAAAAATATCTGGGAAATATTTCTGAAGAAATATATCTATTATTTGTCAGTTTTTCAGATTGCTATCCATATGGATACAAGCAGTTCCTTTTCCCTGAAGATTTTCATTCTTTATTCATGTTATTTATTTCTATGGAATTCACGAGGCATGTCAGCCTCATTTAGATATTCCATACATCATCAGTAAGAAATCACAGTCCTCATTCATTCTTCTTTTTTATAAACTCTAACTTTCTGATTTATTTTTGACACTGTTGTATTTTCCAGGGTATTTCTTCAGATAATCTCAGATTTGAATTCATAAACATGTGGTAGAATCAAGTCTCTGCCTTTTCCCTCATAGCTATTTTATTTCCAAACAATGGAGTTTTAGGATATATAAACATTAATTTCTGGTTGACCACTTTTCTGGGGTCATATTATTTTGCTTCAATTAATATTACATTTGCATATTTGCCTATCCCATAGTGTCTTTGGGTTAAATAGAAAACATATGATTAATTCCACTGGTAGCCACATCACTGCTGTAGATACCTTATTAACATATAAATGATTCAGTTGAAAATGCAATGTATTCCCACTACATTTAGTCAGAACGTGGTAAAAGCTACCTTACTAGTGATATTTCCCATGTATTTTTCTCATCTTTCTCCACCTGACATCCCTGTCCTCCTTTTTTTCTAATACCCTATTCTTGCAAGAGCCTCACCGATAAATGTTAGCTTCTGCCCTGTGCTTAGAATTATACCTTCCACTTCTTTTTTCATTAAGTTTTACAATAAAATAGGTAAAATTTAATATAAATATTAGCCTGACTTTTTCCTTAAGGAAACCAAATCTAATTCTAAATAAATTGTCATCAATGTACCTTTCAGGAGAGGTCTTAATTTTCGTTTGTTGTGCTGGCTGTGAAATGAAGAAACTGCACAGACAGCCAAGATGGTGATGCTGTTCTAAGACTGGTGATGCTGGTGGGGACTCCGGCCTGGACTTGGGGAGGGGCATCTGGAAGGTTTCTTAGAGAAACAACTTCTAAAGCGACGTGAGGAACCAAAGCGAGCCAAAGAGAATGGGAGTTAGGAGAGAGATTTCAAGTGACAATAAGTATGTCAGGGTGATACGACTCAGTGATTCAGTGAGACTGGGGCATAGAGACAGACGTCAGCCCAGACAGGTAAACAGAAACTAGCTTCCAAGGGACTTTTAAATGAGCTGATAGGATTGGATTTTATGGCAAAAGCTATCAAAGTAACACAACCCATCAACATACTTTGTGTTGTTAAATTAAGTAAACAAGGAGACCATTAGGCTGAGGGGGCTCTAATGCCCAGGCGTCCTACATAAGCAAACCAAAATCTAAGCCTGTAAAGGCTTCACGGTTCCGAAATCAAAACGCTAAGGACAACCAATCACAAACAGTCAGCTAGGCTTTACGCTACAGCCAATCCAACAATTTCCTTTCTTTCCTCTGCGCTTTGTCTATAATCTTTTCTCCAGGCTCCTTTTGTCAGAATATGCCTAACCACTTCCGGTTTGGCACTGCCCGATTCCAGTTGATTTTTGCTCAAATAAACTCTTAAAGTTTTTAATATGCCTCAGTTTATCTTAACAGTTCCTAAGTAAGAATGCTATTTTTGTCTCGATAATGTAAGTGTAGGGCTAAATTTTCTTTTAATGCAAAGACTGTCTTTAACAGCATTCTGAAAGTTCAACCAATAAATTAATCAGCCAACATCAATCAATGAGACATAATTTCTTTAAAACAAAAGCTACCTCTAAGGAAATGATCTTATTTTGGCATTTCTTAAAATCTCTAACATGGCTTTGGATCATTTCCCTGCTTTTAAACTACATGTAGTTTAGATCTGAGAATGTGACTGATATGTAATAGATTCGAGTTAACCTAAATGATATTTCTGACTTATTTATATCCCCCCCACGGTCTTTTAGGAATAACTTTCTTCTGATACAGGCAATATAATTAAAGGAAAGGAACTTTCCATAAGTATTTCTATATTTTAATATGAAGCATCACTATTATGGAAACATTTACAAAAAAAACAAAAGAGGAAACAATTATCTAGGGAAAAAAGTTGGGAAATACTTTAAAGCCCTTGGAGGAAAGCACACATTTACAGTGTTATAAAAAGAATAAGAAATTAGTCACTGTAGACAGAGCCCCTCAGGTGTTTGGCACTCTCAACTATCTTAAATAATCAAAAACCATAAATAATTTGAAAATAAGGCTACTGAGCATGAACGTTGACAAAAATTGCCAAAAAAGTTAGCAATGCAAAAGTTACAGGAGAAAAAATTACCAGCATTCACATATACGGTGCTAGCTTTCAAAATCAGTTTTTATCAAATTAAAGTGAAGACATATGAGAACTTTTAGGTAATACAAAGGAAAATAAGAAAGAAAAAAATAATGTGGTAGAAGAAGGGAAGAAATTGACAGACAAGAGAAATGGCAGCTGAAATTAGAAGCAACGATAGGTACTGTGAAAAACATCAAAGGATGACAAAGCTGTCCGGGTGTGAAAGAAGGAAGAAACACTGACCAGAAAAATATTGAGCTCTGAGGACACGGAGCAAAATAGAAAAATCATACTTACTTCAATAATTCTGAGCGTGTTTCTTTGTCACATTTAAATGCTGCAATAGTATTTGACCAGTCTAGGGACAAATTTAAGTTTTCTTAATATATGAAGATATCATACATAAAATAATCCTAACTCATTAAGGAAAATCAGTATGCTCCATTTCTTTAAATATGACAATAAGGAATATTTTAACGTGTTTTAAAAATGTGTTCATAAAATGATTAATGTGAAAATTCCAGAACTTGAAGTATCAAATCACCATTTGTCTGAAACTTAATTTATCCAAATAACCCTTTTCTAAGCTCTACCCACTCCACTATTGTATTTGTCTCAATATCAATGAATTAAAACTTATTTGTCTGAATTATCCAGCTAATTTTATTGTTTCACCCATCTCCTCATTTCATCTGGGTAGAAATGGCCTCATTTTGGTTCTTATTACTAAATTACTTCTTTTCTACTGGATATAATCACTTGCTTTCTCAACTGTTAAAAATTAGAAATCAAGATTTCAAAACTACTTTATGTGTTCAACTGGATTCTAGAGCATTCAATGTTAATGAAAATTATAATAGTAATCCCCTGTCCGTTAATATACTGCCTGAAGAATAAAATGAAACAAAATGCAAATGTTGAGACTTTTCTACAGTCAGAGGGTTTGGACAGTTTCCATTTTTATCTGCTCAAACCACACAGCCAAGGGCTGCTTGAATTTCCTTATCTTTAGTTTCATACCTGAATTGGATGCAGTTAGTTGTTTTTTCCATTTTAAATGTGTGATTCGATTTTGAGAACTTCTTAAAAATAGTCTGGGGATTGTAAAAAATCCTTGGAGTAGGGCCAAGATTTTCCTGAATTAATATACACTCTTCTCTGCCCTCAGCTACACATGACTGCCATTGACGTTTGTTGGGTACCTTTTCATACCCATTGCTAAAGTGCCATACGATGCCATTGTACTTTTGCAAACACTTCTACAAATTAGCTTTAAGCAAGTAGAATTCTCTGCTATTAATATGTTATGATCTTAATAGGAACGTGTGGTCAGAATCCAATAAAATAAATACAAAATGGGAAAATCAAATTTTAAAAGGCTGGCAGCTTCTTATTGCTACACACATCTTTGCATTGCTGGTGATTAAAATTGGCATGTGTATTAGCAGGAATTTTCTGCCTTGTTTTTAATTTCTCTGTTTATAACATAGAAGAACAATTTGCTTTGGGAGCTTAATTTTATCTCCAGTGTTCTCTGACACCCCATACTGTTCATTTTAAAAAATATTTGGAATAGTTGTTTACTATAATGCGTTAATTCTGAAAGGATGCTGAAATATTGTAGAAAGATCATTTCCATTTGTTTTGTTTGTCTATCTCTGTGTGGGCAGGTGCATATAAATGTTGCATGAATACTAATAAATGTCTATTCATATACTGTTTTCATGGACTGCAAACCTTTAAAGTGCTTCTATCCTGAGATAAATGCCTAGAATATGATTATACACCATTTATTTAGTTCCACGTGTCCAGGAAAGATTATAAAACCTCACACAGACTTAGTCTTATAAGGCCTTCAGCATGTTCTATGAGCAACCATTTATTGACTCCCATGTATGGTGAAGTTAATGAGGACCAAATATCAGATATACCACATAGGGTTCCCCCACCCCAATAGAAAACAGGGTAATTTATGGCAAGTGTAAAGAACAAATGTTCCAAAGAAATATTTTTAGTATTTGCTGGGGACTTGGTGTGACTTCCCATTATATTTATGTGTAGTTAGCACTAGATGTTGAAATAATTTTCTGCGGGACTCTACTCCTGTCCAATCTGTTTAGAAATTCCCTTGGGAAGAAATACTGCACCAGTACTACAATATAACTGTACTACAGCTCACTAAAGTCCTTGGTGTGGCTTTGCACAGTTAATAGTTATGTATATTTCAGGTAAAAAAAGGCACACACAAATATGTCAGGTGAAGAAGCCAATCCCTCAACGTGTGGAGCTATGAATTCACTGGAATAGGAGAGAAATCAGATAAGAAATTGAAAAGTATCTCTAGATAACCTTCTTTTGAAAAAAGAGATTGTGCTGATGTATGAATTGTTGTAGAAGCTGGTGGTGTTTTACCCAGATTCCTCCCAAGTGCAAGCACCCACAGTTCAGCTGCAGTGAGTGTTGGCTACTAGAGGCTCACAGTTATTTCCCTTCACTGGGAATTGTCCTCCCTGGGCTGACGTTAGCTGCTGGTCTGGAGCTGGTGAGGGAGGTTTTACTTCCCACCAGGACTGCCCCCCAACCCTTGGCAGAGTGCATCCAGTGATTAACACAGGGTCCAAAAGCCGGACCGCTTTGGTTCAGTGGGACACACTCGGGTATGCCATTAATACTCCAGTGCTCCTGATAGGCTGAGGACTCAACTAAAACCACATCTTTGCTTAGCTTCTTTCTTAGCCATGTCCTGTTTCCTCGCTGCCCTATGGGTTTCTCCGAAGAGCACTTCCGCAATCCATCTCTTGCATAGAAATCCAATTCCAGGCTCTGCTTCAAAGCAACTGGACCTAAGACAACATTGATTTCACTCCTTCACGTCTAGAACCCTATTTAACAGGCAACTATTGCAGGCATTGTACATTCACATACAAAATTGCATAAGAAATAATTCCTGCTCTTGAGGTACTCAGGGTCTGATGAGGGGGAGAACAATGACAGGTCATTACAAAGTGATATGTGTCAGAAGAGAGAGCAAGAAGTTTGGCATGAGGTGGGGTCAGGAGGCTTCAAAGAGGAGGTGACAGTTGAGCTGCATATTTATCAGTAAGGATTTGTAAGGCAATAAGAAAGGAAAGACAGAAAAATTCTTTTTTCCAAGACACAAAAACATGATGTCTTGGGGAAACCATCATAAGCTCAATGTGTTTAGAAGGTGCCTATGGAAAAGGATGAGATTGACTTAGGCAAGGGGACAGACTGTGCTGGACACCAGTGCAAAGAGATTAGACCTTCCCCTGTAGAATATGGACTTCTGAGGAATGCTAAACATCCGAGTGACATGAGCTTATTTAAAATTAAAAAAATATTGAAGATCTAAGTTTAGAGAAATAAGGAGGTTCAGTGAGGAGAAGGAGGAGGTAAGTGAAAAATATTGATGATGTAGGCAATGGCAGAGAGAATTCTTTAAGGATGTGGGATAGGACAGATAGAATCAAGATACTTAAAATAATTTGGCAATTTATGAATGTAGGGAATTAGAGAGAGAAAGAGTCTAGGATGAATTCTGAGAACCTGGCTTTAATAACTGGGTATCTGATGGTTCCAAGAGGAATACAAGGGGAAGATCTTTTGATTCTAACACCGAACATTTTTTACTTATATTGTCTTGCAAATTTCTAATGTTTCCTTAGTAGGCAAATTCACTGGTAGACACAGGAGGAAAGATCTGATGATTTTTACCTTTAAAAAGTCTTTATTGATGTCCCTCTTTGAAGTTGCTAATGCTGCCCTAGTTGGCAAATTTAACTTTTTTCCCCCCTACTCTCTTTATCCAATTCAACCTTTCCTGTCAGTTGAAATATTTTATAAACCCGCATCCTCTGGAAAACCTTGTCCCTTTATTTATTTATTTATTGTTTTAAATTAATAATATTAGCAGGTTTTTATTTTTTAGAGAAACAATATTAAGGATGTTAGGGATCAAATTCAGGTATCTTGTGTTTTCCACATCTCTCTCTCTATGTATATATTTATCCATATAGTATTTTGTGTACTTTTAAAATCTTTATAAACATGATTTCAGACTTACAGAAGAATTGCAAGAATAGTACAAAGAATTCCCAAATACCTTTCACCCAGATTCCTCAATATTTACTTCATCATTTTCTCTCTACTTTTTGTTTTTTTGTTTTTGGCTGCACCACGTGGCATGCGAGATCTTCCCCAAACAGGGATTGAACCCGTGCCCCCTGCAGTTTCCCCTTTATTTTTAAATGTATTAGGTAGTTCTTAAAAACTACAAACTATGTTTGTATTTCCTTGCCAATAATTGCTCTGTTTAGAAGTCTTTTTGTAAAAATAATATCCTTTTATAGCTTTCAACATACTGTTATTTCAATTGGTTTTGATTGAAGATGCTAAAGCAATGGTTTCCTCTAGAATTTTCCCAGAGTTTCTTCAAGGGCATGTAATGGAAGATTCGTGTGCATATTTCTATGAAGTTTGCATGGTACTTGTAATCAATGGAGGCAGCTAAAACTGGCACCACAAAAATTTCAAGGGATTGGCCATAGTAGAAGCTTGTGTTGAGACATCATGCACACAGAAAGCAAACAGAGCCTCATATGGAAAATCTCATGGACAGATGCTCTGAATTACAGATATTGATTTGCAAATGAACTGCTTCTCAAATAGGGAACTCTAATGTAGGCAAGGTGATTTAGCTGCTGCACCTGAGACTTATTTATTTAATGATTCTCCCAAGGAACACTAGAGAGACTTATTGGTCTTTATTTTTTTTAAATAAATTTATTTATGTATCTGTTTATTTTTAGCTGCATTGGGTCTTCATTGCCGTGCACGGGCTCTCTCTAGTTGTGGTGAGCGGGGGCTACTCTTTGCTGTGGTGCCAGGTTTCTCATCGCGGTGGCTTCTTTGTTGCATAGCACGGGCTCTAGGTGCACAGGCTTCAGTAGTTGTGGCACGTGGGCTCAGTATTTGTGGCACATGGGCGTAGTTGCTCCACAGTATGTGGGCTCGAACACGTCCCCTGCATTGGCAGGTGGATTCTTAACCACTGTGCCACCAGGGAAGTCTGAGACTTGTTGGTCTTTAAAATAAGATGTGTAGCTAAATTGAAAGTGAAATAAGAATATGTGTGTCATCACTTTTGTCAGAAGAAAGTGAAGAAGACTTCTGACTATTTCTAGATTATTGAGTTGGGAAGTCTATTTTTAGAATATGTTCTACAATAATCTTTGATTTGTAACTATAAATTTCCACAAGGGTCAGGAAAAAACCCCAAATGTTCAGATGATTATAGGCCAAAATTGTTTACTTACTTGTAATATTTTTATTTCTAATTTGGCCTGAACTTATAGCCTATCCATTTCACATGGACAATGAGATTTCTGTTTCTATTCATATTCATGTAATAAATATAAGTATTCCTGAAAGTAAATAATATCAATCTGACTTTGATTACTGACTTTGTTTTCTCTTTGCACATTATCAAACAATATATCTATGAATAAGTATTTATTGAGTATGTGCTAGGTTTATCATGTTGTGAAATAATTATATTCTATAAGATAAGGTACAGTTCCTTGAGATTTAATGTAAAACTGTCTTTTCACAATGCCATTTTGGTATTTCAGTTACTAAGTTTTCTACTTGTACAAGCTAGTGTGGACTCACATGCCAACTCTGACTAGATTTTAATATTTTACTACTTGGTAGAACAGAAGTATTCTCTCTAGGAATAATTCCATCTCAATTTTGGTTGATAGCAAAAATCATCCTCATATCTATAAAGACATTTAGAATACATAATTTTAAATTCTGAGACTATGTAATAGATCAATGTTTATTGACTTTGTAAAGAAATAGAATGTGGGAAAACAATCAAAGGATTCAAATAATATTTGATTTGGTGAATTTAGTTACAATGTGCTATTGGTATTTAGTGAGGAACTGGTATCCAATAGGAAATTATTTTTAAACCGAAACACAAAGTAATTGGACATTTTTTGCTTTTATGTTATTTTACAAAGGGCATTTCTGTTTTACCACAATCAATTTTGCCAACCTGCTAATGCCTTTGACCCTGATCTGAGAACCATTTACTTGAACTTGGCCTCCCAAATAAGATAAATACTCTCATGGTTGTGGTTTGCAGAGGGCAGAAGGACAGCCAGCTCCGGCTTACCCAACTGATATTAAGTACAATATTATGGTGTAGAAGAGGAAACATGCCAACTTAAAGATGAAAAAATGTCCTGTGCTTTACTTCTCAAAGCATCCAGAATTATTGAGTTGGCCACTGATACACAGAAAAATATTCTAAACTGGAAAGTAATTTGTTCGAAAGGATTTTCTGCCATGGTGAGAAACCATGAAAATAACTTCTATGTATTATAATATATAAGGTGAAAGTTGATATCCTATATCTCTAAGTAATATTTTCCTTACATGAGAGAAGTCTCTGGAGTCTTGATAATTAAAACTATCCCACAATACTGACAAAGTGGAAGTCAGTTGAGATTTCCCACCACATAAGTATTGGCTAAGTTTTATTGCCTGAAAAAAAATGTGTTTTTTCATTAATGAGCTTTTCTATATTACTGTGTGCCAGTTGTAACATTTATTTTTGTTTTACACAAGTTTTGATTTTTCCTCATTTAATTAAATTCAGATTTTTATTGGTTGGAGTTGGTTTCTTGGAAATTTTTGCCTTCAAAATAATTCCAGCAAATAACCTCCAAGTCGTCTTGTTTTTACATTGAAAAAAAGTATGATTTAGATGGAGAGGAAAGATGAGAAGTGAATACTGCTGACAAATGAATATCTCTTTCACCATACTGTTCCCATAATTAAGAATCTAATGTCTCTCAAAGCTTATCTCAAAAAGTACTAAGTCACTTATTTGGCATTGGAGTTCTTTCATCAATAGCACTTTATGACCCTAATTTTATTTTTCGTCTAGGAGTAATCTATGTCCTACCAATACTTATCCAATTTTATCTGCTTTCCCCTTCTGAATCTTTTCACATGATTTTCCAGCTGTCTAACAAGCCTTTTCTTCTGCTTTCTACCCATTCAAATCTCACATATTCTTCAAGGCCTTGCTGAAAGAAACATTTTGGATGAATCTTTCATAGATAAACTCTGGCCAGGAAGACTTTTTGTGCACCTCTGTTACTTTAAATACCTTTAATCATGCATATGTGATTATGCATTTACATATCTATCTATCTATCATCTATCTATCTATGTATCTATCTATCTATATCTATGTATGTGTCTATCGATCATCTACCAATCATTTATCTATCTATATCTATATATATATCTAGATTGGAGATAAATGCTTAAGTTTTGGAGTCTATCTGTCAGGATTAGAATCTTAAACTTTTGTCTCTTGTGATGTACAAGACTAGGTTGCAATACCAATTAGTAATAAATTTATACACAAATTCAAGCTGAGGATATGGGTTATTTCATTTCTTAGATTGCCTCCAAACTTTAAATTCAGTATTTTTCTTGGGGAATTCCTCACAGAAATGAGGTTTGAGCTAGCTGAGCACAATTTCAGTTGGATACCTACCTGAAGAAAAGAGAGAGTAATCTAAGTAAAGGAATAGCATGAGAAAAATTCTGAGACAAGAAAGAACGAGGTGTGTTTGCACAAACAATAGCAGATTGAATATAATCTACAAAATTGAAAGCCATTTAGCCTGTTGGTCCCTTATAGCCCTTTTATTCCATGTGTGCACTCTTTGTTTATATGTTTTGGTTTTATGAAATAATCAAAATACAGCAGAGATAATATGCATAGCATAATACATAACACCAAAACTATTTTGAGAAATGTGACCAAGCAGATTATTTTGGCTCAAGGAGTCTGAACGTGTACATGAATCTTCTGGTTCAGTGTATTAAATTTCTTCTGTATTTAGCAATTTTTTACATATTTTACTGTTTTGTGCTTAATAGATTACTTAATTGTATACATACGTATTTTAAGCCTACCCTAAGAGTTATGTGTTTAACAGGAGCAAAAAGAACCTTAGTCTTTCTTTTATCATAAATACTGAAGAGAGGTCATAAGGTATACAACCTACCATCAAGGTTCCAGAAAGTTTCACTTTATGCAGATGATGAGGCATCTACCAAAACATGTGACTGATGTGAGGAATTCTGCTAACTAACTTTATACATCTTAACTATTCTTTTGTTTCAGGTTAATATCTTCCTATTAACTTTATGGAGTCAAGAACTGATTCGAGAGGCGTGGCATAGTGTTGATATAAGATAATCCTTATTATTTATTGTTCTTCAATTCAACAAATCTTTAGAGTACCCACTATGTGAGATAGGCATTGAACTAAACCCTTGTGATATATCAGTGCACCAAACAGATAAGTAAATCTGCCCTGTGGAGCTAACATTTTTGTGGTTGTAAGTGATGAAAGAGACTATACTATAAGGGTTACTTGAGCTCAGAAGTTGGACATAATTGGGCTCAAATTTCAGCTCTAACTTCAATTAGCCTGGGTCAGTTACTTTTCCTCTAGTTTCCCCAAGTGTAAGCGAGGGATAATTATGATACCTTCATATTAGATTTATTGTGGGAATTAAATGAGATAATGTTTTTGAAGAGGATAATACTAAAAATACTCTCAAAATTATTAAGTGCAGTTTACGTTCTTAAAATATTAGGGTATTATTGATATCATCTCTTTCAAAAATAGCATTTTATTAAAATGAGATTGGCTAGGGAAGCTTCACTGAGTGTACCAACTACACAAGTTCATTTGGCATTATTAATATTTTTACAAAAGATAATCCTAATCTACAAAATTGGAAAAGCAGCTCCTGCTGATTGCTGCCATGGTTCTAAAATGCAGTTTTAACTCTCCAGAGATTTAACTGCTCTGTGGTTATAAAAGAGTCAAGAGTTACACGAATTTTTCACAAAAATAGAGTATTATGTAGCAAATGACTACTTAAATATACCAAATGATACTTTACTGGTCTGAGAAAACCTTCCAAATGACCTAATATGTACCTAGAGGAAAAAGTTATTTGATTATAAACTGACTCTGTCATTCACTCTGCTTACGTTTTATTTCTATTTTCATATCAGGTGGTTCTTAATCAAAGGATAACATTTATCTAAACAACTATTTATCTGAATTTATGGAAGTAAATGAATTTGGTTCATTTATTCATTCTTTTACTCATACATTGCTCATTCAATCATCATATTTTTTGATGTTACTGCACTAAAATCTACAAGAGAAGGAAAAGATTGAAGAGAAGTTGATTTGGGGAGATGTAATGAACTGAACACCTAGAGAATAAGGCTGTGATATTGGTGCAGTGTAACAAGAGTGAATGACTTGTGGTGGCCAGGGACGTCTTCTTGGGGTTAAAGTTTGAAAGAAATGAACACTATGCATTGGCTAAGAAGTAGTCAGGTATTAAAGGGAGGACACATAATCAATCTTTTAGGGATATTTTGTAGTAAGGCTATTTTATGTCCTTTTTGAACAAAACACTATTTTGTTAGGTAATGGCATTTAAAATGCAAATAGCCAAAACAAAGCTTGTTCTTTAAACATTCTATCCAAAGTTTTGAAACTACTGGAAAATTTTCTTTATACATTGAAGTTTGCAGTAGTTAAACTTTTCTTTCCCTTGACTTTTTTCTTTCTTTTTTTTTACCCTTACCAATAGGAAAATATGTCAGGACTAAAACACATTCACATACACACTGAAAACCACTTTAGCAGGATGCACAGTTTTCCCCCAACCCATGTGGCTTTGAAAATGAGCATGTGAAGGAAGAAACTGGTCTGTAAAAAAGTGTCTCTGATTCTTGGGTGGCTTATGGTTAATGTTATTGTTTTTAAAAACCGCTCTTGGCTTCTGTGGTACATTGACCTGTGTATGGAATCTCAAAGTAAATGTTTTCCACTCTGTGGGACACTGGGTCAAAGCTGAAAGGTTTTGCTCCCTTTCCAGTAAATTTTTTTTTCTCTGTATTCACATGATGATTTAAAGCCCTTCTCTTTATTTGAGGCAAACCTTCTTTCTTAGGACAAGCATTGCATCATTTAGGAAGCCAGCTTTCGAGGCCTGAAGTTCATTATAAAGCACGGTGAACACGGTGAAGCAATCCTCCATTTGGTCTAATTTTAAGAGTGTAGAGGATTTGCTTTCCACTCAAGGAACTGCTGTTCCCAGCATTTGCCCTCAACATTTTGGTTAGGTCAGTTTTCTCCAGAATGCCTATACTGATACCCTCTCTCATTTAAGCCATTATCAGCTTGAACACAGATTAGTTTATTAGACTCTTTAGAAAGGCTGTGAGGGGATTAACAGTGGCTTAACACATTTTTATAGGGGAGAGAGAAAGGGCAAATCAGGAGTTTGGTGCATTATACAGGTGAATGATGGAAAATAGTGAGACACTATTTATTGGAGACAGCTGAAAAGATACCTTATGAAGGGGCAAAGACTGAAAGTGAGAAAAAAAGGATGGTAAGAGATGAGGACCCCCCCAAAACAAACTGCCCATTTAACAAATTTGTCTCAGGTTTTCTCTGATTAGAGTGAGATCCTGTCTGGGGTTTCTGTAGCTAGAGTGAGGCCATGTCTGACTATCAAGACATATGGACTATGCGAAAGCAACTTCAGGGATTATGAGAGTTCAGATATAGCATTAGGGCTACATCATGCAAAGCTGGAGTAACCTAAATGATTCAAGACCATAATATTTCCATAAACAGAAATCTGGAATACCCTTCAGAATTTTAGAAGGGCTGGATCTTCTTTGAAGAGTGACCCTTTCAGATACAGCCTGGCTTATAGTCCTGATAGTAAATATCAGGACTTTGTCACCTTGTTCTTCCTGATGGAGTATGGTAAAGCCGTGTGTTGCTCCTAAACTTCTGGTTTCCTATGTCCTTTACCTTGTATTTGCCAGCACTTCCAAATACCACTCCATCCTCCTCCAACTCATAAAAGTCTGCCTGCACCCCAGATCAGAAAGACAGATTTGAGCTGTTCCTCCTGTCTCCTTGCCAGTTGACCTAAAAATAAAGCTTTCTCTTTTCTCATAAGCTGGAGCCATTGTACTGGCTTCTGTGTGCATCAGGCAGCAAGCCCTTTGCTCAGTAACGATACTCTTACCAGTCATTTTCACTCTTACGTATTGAGATTGTTGTACAGTTCCTGACACATACAGTAGCTACTCAATAAATACTTGATATGTAAATGGCCAAGGGCAAGTCCTGTTCCCAATATTTCTGGAAAAGACTACATCACTGCTTACTCAGAGCTACTCCTAAAAACGTGCCTACAATCTACATGACTATCTTGCCATATGTTAAATTTGCATCTGAATGAATTGGGTTTAGACATCTCAGAAGGTATTACACTTCTAAGCTATTTCCCTCTAAATAAACTGCTAAACAAGATTTTTGCCCTGAACCTAAGGAATTATCATTGCCAGAATCTTAGGTTTTGAAATATACTAGTCAGCTAATCCAAAGCTATGAATACGCTGATTTTATAGTTTCCCCAAGAAAATCATGCATGCCATAAACCTTTTGAGATTTTATTTAAAAGATTGCTTTCCCAACCATGCACATCTTTCTGTTTTCCCACCTCCTTATGTCTCTTATCTATCTAGGAGAGCTAATTGCAAAAAGTTCACAGATGTAATTGCATTGAAACAACAGGATAAGCTATTCTTTTGAAGTAAAACTGAATATCTAACTATAGTTATTAGCTTCAAAGACCCAATGGCATTCAATAGCATGTATATCTCATCACTATATTGTGTAAAAGGCTTGACTCCAATCCAGGAGTTTAAACTTTGCTCACTGTACATTTACTTTTCAGTAATGTTAATTAGCTAATTTGTGAGACACAAATAAGCTATAATTAGCATGGTGCTTTGATATTTTATTTCTAACAACAGGAAGATGATTACCTTCAAAAATAATAAAAGATTTAAATCTAAGTAAGGATCTAAATTACAGTCATTGAGTTGTGAAGAAAAGTGAATTCAGTTAATCCCCATTTGCATGTGCCAATTAGTTAAGTATTAATCAATTTCCTATATAAATGGAAATGAGGATACCAGGATTTTTTGGTAAGATAATGTTTCTCATTAACACAAACACAACCTCCTGACATTTCATGAGAAAAAAAAAATCTTCCCCTTTCCATTTTTCTTTTTCAAAATATCTATTGATTTATTTTTC
Organism: Balaenoptera borealis; assembly: GCF_965194805.1. Classification (NCBI taxonomy): domain Eukaryota; kingdom Metazoa; phylum Chordata; class Mammalia; order Artiodactyla; family Balaenopteridae; genus Balaenoptera; species Balaenoptera borealis. The sequence goes on from NC_138862.1 coordinate 41,154,572, forward strand.
TATGGTTATGGAACCTGTGCATCCTAACACATTTATAGAAATTTTTTCAGAATTTCTCTTAGAACCTAATAATAAAAAATACTGATTGAGCAGAACTTAGGGTATACATTATTTTTCTTTATTAAAAAATTTCAAATCTCAAACTTAATTTGATGTTTTAAGATGTAGGAATGCAAAGTAAGAAGAAGCTGAAAATTTTTGGATGATTTATGCTTTAAGAATTTATTCTTCTCTCTGTTTCTCTCCCTCCCTCCCTCTCTCTCTCTCTCCCCGAGATATGTAGTATGCACAAGCATACATGTTTAAAATACTTACATTTAAAATAGATATTGGAATTTAAAAAGTCAATTAAATGGGCCTGATTTTTAAAAAGGTATCTGATACTTGAAAAGTCAAAGATACATAGATTTCAATATGACTATTAAATAAATAAACCATTTAAAAAATGTTTTTACAAAACTTTTAGCTTTGGAGCTCAGTTTTGTACAATTCAGGCTGACATAGACATGAAATTCACAGAAGCCAGAATATGTCAACATTCTCTGCCTTTTAGAGTTACACATTTGGGGTATATTTGCTCCATGGCAACCTGGCACTGTATCATCATATCGACATACCCCTAAAATTCAATTAAAAAATTATTACTGCAAGAAGTGAGAAATTAAAATAAAACCAGAATGGGTCTTCAAAATGTGGTTAATGTGGGAAGTATTCGTAGTGGTTTGTTTTTCTAATCTTATTACAAATTTTAGTTTTAGGTGCTTCTAAATATCAGCTAGACTGTAGATTTGCAAATTATACTTTCTTGATTAACCATCACATTTTTTCTCTACCATTTATGAAAGTCAGTATTAATCAGTGTGATTATTTAGAAAAATATTGACCAAATAACACACTTATAAAGATAATGATGTGGACTACATGAATATCTGATTGTCCTAAAGTGTTTTCCTTTTTTCTATTTAATAAAAAAATGAACAAAAATTACCCACAATCCTGACTTAAAACTAATTAAAGTAGTAAGAGAATAGCCTCCTTTGCCCAGTCTTGTTCTTAAAATCCCAATACCCCGAGATAACTACAGTAAACATTTTAGTGCTTATCTTTAAAGTTGTTTCTTAATTTTTAAAATATTTAAAAATATCCACACACTGCTTTTTGTTTTTGTTGTATTTTACGTCTTTTTATTTTGTGTATCACATAAATAATTATTGTAAATATAGATGATTTGACTACTTTTGTCTTTTTTTTTTTTTTTTTTTTTAATTTTTATTTATTTATTTTTAGCTGTGTTGGGTCTTCGTTTCTGTGCGAGGGCTTCCCCCAGTTGTGGAGAGCAGGGGCCACTCTTCATCGCGGTGCGCGGGCCTCTCACCATCCCGGCCTCTCCCGTTGCGGAGCACAGGCTCCAGACGCGCAGGCTCAGCAGCTGTGGCTCACGGGCCCAGCCGCTCCGCGGCATGTGGGATCTTCCCAGACCAGGGCTCGAACCCGTGTCCCCCTCATTGGCAGGCAGACTCTCAACCACTGCGCCACCAGGGAAGCCCCACTTTTGTCTTTTAACATTCATACTATCTATATAGTTCTTTGATCCCCTACCTTTACCATATGTTTGCTTTTACCAGTGAGGTGTTTTCTGTCACAATTTTTGTATTTCTAGTTATGGCCTTTTCTTTTCCGTTTAAAGAAGTCCCTTTAACATTTCTTGTAAGGTCAGTTTTTGATTGTTTGGGAAATTCTTTATCTTTCCTTCAATTCTGAATGCTAACCTTGCCAGATAGAATATTCATGATTGCAAGTTTCCTCCTTTCTGCCCTTTGAATGTCATGCCACTCTCTTCCATCCTATAAAGTTTCTACTGAAAAGTCAGCTGATAGTCTTATGGGGGCTCCGCTATATGTAACTAGTTGTTTTCCTCTTGCTGCTTTTAAGATTCTCTTTTTATCTTTAATTTTTGACATTTTAATTATAATGTATCATGGTATGGGTTTCTTTGGGCTCATCTTGTTTGGGACTTTCTGTGCTTCCTGAATTTGGATGTCTGTTTTCTTTCCAAGGTTACGGAAGTTTTCATCTATTATTTCTTCAAACAAGTTTTCTGTCCCTTTCTCTCTCTTTTCTTTTTCTGGGACTCCTATAATGTGAATGTTAATATGCTTGATATTCTCTCAGAGGTCCCTTAAAATACCTTCATTTTTTTTTTTTTTTTTCCGTTCTGATTGGGTGATTTCCACTACCCTGTCTTCCAGATTGGTGATTAGTTCTTCTGAATTTTCTAATCTGCTGTTAGTACCCTCTAGTGTATTTTCCATTTTTGCTACTGTATTCTTCAGCTCTGGTTCTTTTTAATATTTTATATCTCTTTGTTGAAGTTCTCACCTCCATTCTTCTTCTGAGTTTGGTGAACCTATTTATGACCATCACATTGAGCTTTTTGTCTGGTAGTTGCTTATCTCCATTTTTTTTGGTCTTTTTTTTTAAATGTTTTGTCTTCCTTCATTTGGAACATATTCCTTTGTCTCCTTATTTTGTCTAACTCTCTGTGTTTGTTTCTATGTATTAGGCTGATTAGCTATACCTCCTTCTCCTGAAGGAGTGGCTTTATGTAGAAGGTGACCTGTGGGACCCAGACCATGATCCCTCTGGTTGCCAGAGCCAGGTGCTCCAGGAGTCCCTTGTGCGGGCTGTGTGTGCCCTCCTGTTGTTGCTGCGCTGTGACTGCTGTGGGCATGCTAGTGTGTGTGGCTGGCCTCTGCTGTGGTTGGCTGTAAGGCCTGGCTGTGACTGTTGCAGGTGCTCTGGTGTGTGACATTGACCTTGAGACAGAAGCTTCTTTAGGGGGATGACAATCCCGGCTAAGGACACCTGCCAAGTGTGGAGTGTTGGTACATCACTATGGAGGAGCATTGTCTGGGGTGGGTCTGTTTTTGAACCTTGGGTGGGGTAAGCTGTGCCATTAAGGTAGATGGGGAGAGTCAGAATGGAACCTTCCAATGCCAGGCCAGCTCAGTAGAATGTGAGCAAAAAAAATCCTGGCACCTGCCAGCCCCCACTATACTCAGAGTTCCAAGAGATTCCTGCCCTTTGGGTACATACACTAAAATTAGTCAATGAATCTCTTTCATGTATGACCCGGGTACTTTTCAAACTGCTGCCTCTGTGCTGGGACTTAGAGCAAGTGAGTTAGTGCATGCTCTTTAACAGGCTCAGTTTCCTATAGCACTCCAGGTCTCCGAGATTTAAGCCCTACTGTTTTCCAAGGTCAGACATTCTAGAAGATTGTCTTCCTGGTGCAAGTCCCCTGGGCTGGGAGCCCAAGGCATGGTTTGGACCCCTCATTTTTCAGGGAGGACCTCCATGACTGTGATATTCTTCCTGCCTGTGGGTTGCCATGCTAGGGGTGTAGGCACTGTCCAGATCTCATCTCTGGTCCTCCTGCCCATCTCCATGAGGCTTTTTCTTTTTATCCTTAGTTGAGGAAAATCTTTTCTGCTAGTTTTCAGGTCCTTCTCAGAGATGTTTCTTTATATGTAGTTGTAGTTTTGATGTGTCTGTGGAAGGAGACAAGTCCAGGGTCTTCCTACTCACCATCTTGTCCCCCTCCTACTGAGTCGTGATTCTTCAATCATGTCACACACACAAAATTAATTCTTGATTTTATAATTAAATATGAAAGTTAAACCAATAAAGCTTTTAGGAAAAAAATAACATCTTCTTGACCTTGAGGTAGTCAAACAAGACATAAAAAATACTAAACATAAAATAAATGGGGATAAATTGGACTACATTAAAATTAAGCACCACTGTTATCAAAATACCCAAATTAGAGATTAAAAAGGCAAGCCTTGGGCAGCAAAATGAGAGAAAAGTTTTGCTATGTTTGTGTGTGTGTATGTGTGTGTAGAAAAATGTGCTTCAGAAAGGAGACAATCCAAATGGCCAGTAAACATAATAAAAGATATTTTAATTTAAGGATTGATGTATTTCTGCTGTAAAGGGCCAGACAGTAAATATTGTGGGCTATGGTAAACTGAAAAATGCCCTCCCACCCCCAGATGATATACATGTAAAATTTCTGGAACCTGTGAATATTACCTTATATGGAAAAAGGGTCTTTTCAGATGTAATTAAAGTAAGGATCTTAAGATGAGATCACTCTGGATTATTCAAGTGGGCCTAAATACAGTAAGTATCCTTATGAGACACACAGAAAAGAACAGACACACAGAGGAGAAGTCCATGTGAAGTCAAGACAGAGATTGGAGTGTTGTAGGCACAAACCAAGGAAGCCAAGGAATGCTCACAGCTACCAAAACCTGGAAGGGGTAAGGAAAGATCCCCCACTTAGAGCCTCCAGAGGAATTGCTGCTCTGTCAACACTTTGATTTCAGACTTCTGCTTTCCAGAACTGTGAGAGAATAAATTTTCTTGTTCTAAGCCAACCAGTTTGTGATAGTTTGTCATGGCAGCCCAAGGAAACTAATACATGAGCCATATGATCTCTGTCATAACTATTCATCTCTGTGGTTGTAGCATGAAATCAGCCATAGATAATATTAAATTAATGTAAATGCTTATGTTCCAGTAAAATTTTATTTACGAAAGTTTGGAGAGACTGTGGAGTAAGGGAACTCTCATACGCTACTGGTGGGAGTATGGATTGGAAGAAAAATTTTGAAAAATTGTTTGCCACTCTCTATAAACCAAAAATTCTTCTCCTAGATTTAAATAGAAATGTACACATATGTGCACCAAAACATACAAAAACGCTCATAGTAGCACTATATGTAATAGTCCTAAACTGGAACAAAAGTCCATCAACAGTAGACTCAATCAAGTAAGTAAACTGTGTTATGTGTATAGACATACAGTCACACATACACACACACTATTAATTGATACATTATTAATTTACATAATTAATAGTTACATTATTAATGTAATACTGTATGACAATGAAAATGAGTAAATACTGCTGCCTCAGATGCCATGGATGATTTTTGTAAAAAATACTGAGAGAAAACAGTCACGAAATACAAAAAATAGTACATAGTGCATAATTACATTTTTGTAAAGTTCAAAAACAGGCAAAGTATTGGTGGAGATAGGAGTCCTAGGAGAGATTACCTCTGGAAAGCAGTGACCAGGAAGGGGGACATGAGGGATGTCTGGAGTTTTATTCCTTGCTCTATCTGGTGGTTACCCAGTTGTGCTTTGTAAAACTTGTTAAACTGTATGATTTGTAGTCCTTTCTGTATCTATGTTATACTTCAACCAAATATTTTTATACTTTTGGAGTCTGTATAGTATGAATGTCAATGGAAGTCAAATCAATAGTACTGTATCATGGGTCGAATAAAAATCTTCAGTAAAATTTAAATAGTGACACTTTCTGAATAGCATTTCTTTAAGAACCTGTAGAACTTTTATTGATAGTATTTTTGAAGATTAATATTTAAAAAACAATTATTCTGACCAGAAATAAACATCTAAGTTAATATTGTTCCTTTTTAAATAATTTTTTGAACATTTCCAGTAGTTGTTTTTCCTCAAACATGATTAATGATGAAAAACGGAAAATTCCTGAACAATTTTCTTTTTAAATTCACAGGGAGGTTTTAATTATGAAAAAATTATACTTTAAAAATGGAAAATACTAGGCAAAATTAATTATGTAATAGCTCTTTGGGAATAGCAAAGGTTAGAAAGGAAACATGGGTTGTTGGCAATGGCCATTTATTCTTCTAAGTGCCATAATTGAACAGTGGCTGAGATTGTAATATGATATTAACTTGCGCTGCTTTCTCTTTATTTCATATACACACAGTCAATTCCATGCTCTAGTCATTGAGTTGAAACTTTCCTGAGGTATTAATATTTAGACTTTCTAAAGTCTTTCACTGACATCAGCCACTTTATTTAATTCCTTCATCTCAGAAATGGGAATTCTACCACCTTCCTGACATCACAGTGACATGATGATTAATTGGTTAATGTTTGTAAAGTGCTTTGAGGATGTAAAGTGCGAAATAAGTGTTAAGCACTGTTAAGTATCACAATCAATCAACATAATGTTTTATTGAACAGAATCTCATGTGTTACTTCAAATGCTATACACTAATTTAGTTAATGTGAGAGTTCTTATGAAATTAGGACTATATGACAAAATTGGCAGAAATTTTATGAATTATAAAGTTGCAGTAGGGATCAGAGAATTATACTGATTTATTTATTTAGTGTTTTAATTTATATCCATTATTAACTTTCATTTTTAATCAAAAAGAAGTAAAATTTCTCATCTCAAATTTCCAATAAAAATTTTTGTATTAAAATACTTATAAAATAATCTATGCTGGAGTCTCCTTAGTCATCTTCAATTCTGAATATGTATCCTTGTATCTTCATAAAATCTAACAAATGGCTTTGCATAATAAATGGCAAGGATTTTGTAGTATGGGTTTTAGGTAATACAAGACAACTTTTCTATCTAATGGGGTTTGTCTAAGAGTGACTGAAAAAGGCTTGACATAGTCCAGATATATTGACTCTTAAGACCAGATGTACAGAATAATAAAAGTAAGAAACATAAATTCTTTTTCATTTCTTTAAATTCCAGAGGACATTCGTGTTTTTTTGTGTAGGAATGAAGAGTTAAATCAAGTCTATCTATCCATATTTAATACAATAATGAGCAAATAACATGAAAATAATTCCTTATTATTAAAAATAGTTAATAAACCATTCTT